>NC_088871.1:7033862-7665805 GCF_032884065.1 Artemia franciscana
TTTATTATATCATCCCAACCCAACCCCGGACAATTTGCGTTCCGCTTAGCCCAAGACGTTCGTCGCTTGCAAATATATCTTGGAAAAGAAAAATCCTAGGGCAGTGACTTGCTAGAAATAAATGTCTCGCCTAGGCCTACAATGCAAGACTTTTTATCTAGCAAACTTAAAATCTCACGTGAAGAAGAATATGCCGTTCTTAGACCTTGACAATTCCAGAAAACGACCCCTCTTTCTGCACTCGCAGGTTTTGAATACTTTTAAGATTATTCGGATTCACATAACTATTTGGGCGACAACTCAACGAAAAATTATACATGCATTCGTCATCCCCCTCAAGTTTGTAACGAGTTTCACTCCGAAGGATAACCCGTTTTTTTTTCAAATTTATTCGAAGTGTCGTCATATCTATTCACGCTTATTGAAGAAGGTTACTACTTTTACACGACTAAAAGAAAATAAAGAGAAAAAAACAAACAAATAATAATACTGATAGGCAGAAAGATGAAGGGAATAGAAAGAGAGGAATATGAAAGGAACTGAATTTTTAGCTATAAAATGCAAAGGGGAAAACAAACATACAAGTAATACACCAACATAATTTACACAACTCAAAATTATGCGGTTGGATTTAGCAAATGGACCGATTCAGCCATAGCTCTAATTTTACGGTTCTCTCCCGCAAAATCTTTTCCAAAGTGGTCCTGTTGTTCGACCAATCATTTCTGCTTCCGAACTTACTCTTAGCCAAGTCAAGAATCTGCTTCTTTTTTTATGTTAGGTACTCGGTAACAAAGATTCATGCAAACACTAACATGCAAACACTTTTCTTGCAGTTTCAGCACACTTTTTTGGCGCATGACGCTTTTTCGCATTTACATTGTTGTCCGAGTCAGTAAAATTTGCTCGAAATTTAAATACAGAAACTATTGCGGTCGAAGAAAAATCAGAAATTTGCGTTTAATCCGTAATCACATTCAACAAGAGCCAAGAGCTTATATGGCACTTGTGACGAGGTCGGAACCTAGAATTAGACTCAGTACCAGAGTTATCGATTTCATCGTCCTAGCACGTCAAGAAGCAACAAACTCGCCAAATCACTAAAAATCCCTCCATTTCCTCCAAAGAGATCGGATCCAGTCTGCTTATGTCAATCATGTATATATAACTTGTGCTTAGCCTCGAACTTGCCAAAGCACTAGAAATCCCCTCAACTCCCCCAAAGAGAGCGGATCCAGTCCGGTTACGTCAATCACGTATGAAGAACTTGGGCTTATCTTCCAATCGAGTTTCATCCCAATCTCTTCACTCTAAGAGTTTTCTAGATTTTCTATTTCCAAGATTTCTGTTTTCCCCTCCATCTCCTTTGTCCCGAATTGAAAATAAACATCTGAGACATGAGATCTTTCCATATATCAAATTCATTAAGATCTGACCACCCATTCGTATGATAAACATACTTCCATTTTCATAATTCCCCTCCCTCCAGCCCCCCATCCCAGATTGCCGAACCAGGAAAATGACCAATTTCAACCAGTCAATTTGTGCAGGTCCCTGACACGCCTACTAATTTTCATCGTCCTAGCACGTCCAGAAGCACCCAACTCGCCATAGCACTAGAAATCTCCCCCCCCCCGACCAACTCCCCTAAAGAGAGCAGATCTGGTCCGGTTATGTCAATTACGTATCTAGGACTTGTGCTTATTCTTCCCACCAAGTTTCATTCCATTCTCTCCACTCTAAGCGGTTTCCAAGATTTCCAGTTTCCCCCTTTAACTCCCCCTAATGCTGCTGGATCTGGTTGGGATTTGAATTAAAGCCTTGAGACATAAGGTCCTTCTAAATATCAAATTTCATTAAGATCCGATCACCCGTTCGTAAATTAAAAATACCTCATTTTTTTAATTTTTCAAATTAACCCCCCCCCCATTCCAGCTCACCCAAAGAGAGAAAATCCGCTTCGGTTATGTCGATAACGTATATAGGACATGTGCTTATTCTTCCCACCAAGTGTCATCCCAATCTCTACACTCTAAGCGTTTTCCAAAATTTCGGGTTTCCCCCTCCAACTCCTCCCAATGTCACCCGATCCGGTCAGGATTTAAAATGAGAGCTTTGAGACATGAGATCCTTTTGAATATTAAATTTCATTGAAATCTGATAACCCGTTCGTAAGTTAAATATACCTCATTTTCTACTTTTTCCGACTTAATCCCCCCAACTCCCCCAAAGAGAGTGGATCTATTCTGGTTATATTAATAACGTATCTAGGGCTTGTGCTTATGCTTCTTACCAAGTTTCATCCTGATCTCTCCACTCTAAGCGTTTTCCAAGATTTCCAGTTTCTCCTTTCAACTCCCCCAATGTCGCTGGATCCGGTTAGGATTTAAAATAAGAGCTCCAAGACACGATATCCTTCTAAATATTAAATTTCATTAAGATCCGATCACCCGTTTGTAAGTTGAAAACACCTCATTTTTTCTAATTTTTCCACATTAACCGTCCCCCCACTCACCCCCCCCAGATGGTCAAAATTGGGAAAAAGACTATTTCTAATTTAATCTAGTCTGGTCCCTGATACACCTGCCAAATTTCATCGTCCTAGCTTATCTGGAAGTGCCCAAAGTAGCAAAACCCGGACCGGCAGACAGACCGACAGACCGACAGAATGCGCTTGCTATTTGTCACTTGGTAAATACCAAGTGCCATAAAAATCGGTTACACAAAAGTGAATGAGGTGACTAAAGCATGAAGACCTTTTAATTACCCCGAGGTAGCAAGCTTTAACAATAGCGTAAGCGCAAACACCTGGCTAAACGAAAAAAAAAGAGATAAAAAACGGAAAAAACAGATTAACACAAAACAGAACAGAAACAGAAACAGGTAAAAAAACAGATGTCCTGTGTGTGTTTTTTTTGAAATACAGAAACAAACTGGTTAGACAAAAACAGAAACAGAAATAAAAACAGAAACAGTGCCGATGCTTAGTTTGGATTTCCGGGAAAAATTTTCACGGAAGGTTGGATTTCTAGAGTGATCGTGAAAACGGTTAGAAATTAAAATATTTTTCAAATGAAAGTATGCTAAGGAAAATTTTTCAGGCTGAATCGTTCGCGAGAAACTTTACGGGGGGGGGATATTTTGAGCGAGGATGGAAATGTCTGGAGGGAATTTTACAAGAAGGAGGGAGCTTGTTTTACGTGCGAGGAATTTCCAAGAAATGGTGTCCTGTGAGGGGAGAGAATTTTCCATGGAGCTTGAGACATATTTATCAGGATTATTTGAAAATCAATCAGAAATTGAAGTAAAAAAAAATTTTTTTCAATTGAAATTAAGGAGCAATATCAAAATTCAAAGGAACAGAAATTGCTCCGTATATAAAGGGGTAATCGTTTTAATGTCGCTCCTTACTTTCAGTTAAAAAATTTTTTTTTATTTAATCATTATAAAGGGTATAAATTTATGGAATAGTTCAGATAATTATGTGAAAAAGATGGAAAATTTTGGTGGTTTTAAATAAAAAATGAGAGAAAAATTACTATGCAGGTATGAATTTTATTTTTATTTTTTTCGGAGAAGATTTGATTTAAATTAAGTTGTAACTCTTTTTTGACTTGTGAGTGTAACCCCTCAGCATGTATATGGTGCTTAGTTGCTGCCCTTGTAGTATCATTATTTTTTTTTTTCACTTTCGTTTCTTTTCTTTCTTTTTTGTATTTTTTTTATTTTAGTAAATTTAAAAGATGTTATATGTATGCGTTTTTCGCCTGATTCGCCCTACGTCAACCGTTTTGTTTTGGATGAATCATATTGATTTTTGTATGTAAACTGTTGTTAAAGTTAAATATATATATATATATATATATATATATATCAGTATATAGCGTAAAGAACAAGGTTAGATTTAAATCCCGCACAATGCTGTGTCGTTCACTAGGCTATAATTTCCTCGTGGGGCGCCACTCCTCAAGTGGGAATATGGGAATATGAGTTTTATGAGCCATTCTTAAAAAGTTTAGACAAACAGTCAAACTTTAGCGTAAGGAGGAAGGTATGGACGAGGAGGGCAACCTTTTCTTAAGCCGAATAATTTCTGTTTATTTTGATTTTTGATCTTACTCTTTACTTTAAGTTGAAAAACTTTTTTTTCTATTTAATACCTACGACATGTCACTACGAACTGTTTGATAGCGGCAACTGTAAACAGAGTAATGTACCAAATTCGAATCACATAGTATTTTAATTGTACAGATTTTCGACGTAACACCTTAGATTAGGTATTATTTTCTTAGACCACGCTGCCGTTCTGTGACGAACAAATAAATTTTCAAATGGGGATAAATCCATTTATTTAGACAGTGAAAAAATCACGTACACAAGTCCAGGTATTTTGATCACATATACAGCGACCATCATCAGTATAATTGCTAAAGTAAAAAAAAAAATAATAATAAAACTTTTTGGGTCACTCACAAAACAATGAACTTCCGGATTATTTACTAGATTATTTTCGAAGAGAATTCACACACAAAGTTCAATTCAAAGTCTTGATGAAAATTTCCTTTTTTAATCTTGCCCAAAAGTGAAACAAATTTCCGATGAATCATTCACAAAATTATTTTGTGAATGACCCAAAAGTTTTATTTTTATTTTAGTAACTTTACTCATGAGTAGTGTTAATGGTTGCTGCATATGTGATCGAAATATCTAGAATTTTGTACCTGATTTTTTCACTGTCTAAATAAATGGATTTAAGATTTGAAGATTTATTTGCTCATTTATTTTACAGATATAATCTTTTTTTTTTAGCAGTAGTATAAATAATTTATTTTCAAAAACCAGAAACAAAATCAACTTGCAGCACACCGAAAGGGTCGCTTGCAAGGATGTGCTACTTACAAAAAAGAAAGAAAAAATATATGGCAGATGGAGCTGGAGGGTGAAACCGTGTACCAAAAAAAAAAAAACTTAAATAAATGTTTCACACGCAAAAAACTACATAATCATCGTCTTGTAATTTCAAGGATTGAAGACAAAAGAAACCACAGTAAAACAAAAGACATTTAGCGTCAAATCAAAATTTTGTCCTAAAATAGCTTTTAGAAAACTTTGATATAAGGTTTGACTCTCAAAAGTGACAAAAGTGGGCATGAGGCTGAAATTTTTGAGAGGTAGTCACTGGAGAGGCCTAGTATGTTCGAGCTTTAAAAAAAAAGAAGAAAATCAACACTCATACCTTAATTTACATGAATTAGATTTTAAAATAATAAGAAATACTGTAAGCATTTTCCTTAGTAAAAAAGAATAAATAAAAAATATAGTCATGACTCTTAAAGTGGTACAATATTCTACAAATTGGATTATTAAAATCACCCTTAAAACCACTGAAGCATCCCCGCTTACTAAGCCCATTCATAAGCTATATAGTCCATTGACTGCATCCTGCTCTTGGCAATGTTTTTCTCAGATTATTCAGCTGAGAGAGGGTGTATTAGGAGATGAAAGGGAAGGAGGGGATAATTTCCGTGAGATCCCCCTACTCGCGTGCACTTTATCGATATTTCTGCCGAAGGGTGGAAGAGGAAACAGTTGCGAGTTAGACTGTGACGTGTTTGTGTGTACTGTCGTTGTTTTTGTCTGGTTTACTTAATTTTGTAAGTTCGCAATTTCATTTCTAATCTATTTTGGCTATAAATATTTTAGTGTCTAGTTCTATAGGACTTAGATGAGCGGTATTCAGAGGTACAAGTTGACTTCTGGTTAAAAAATCTTGAAGTTTGAGCTAAAATTATTCCAATAACGTATGTTTAGGCTGGTTTGCACTTTTCTCCCACCCAGAAAGAAATGAATTAGTATAAGCCTAGAATTGGGGTTTTTGAGTAGGAAACATCTTAAGAGAACAATTCTAACTTCATAATATGCAGAATAATTATAGATAACACATTTTGACTTCTACTGTATATAACCCAAATACGCCATGCATTTGCCATGTGTCATGGCAAATATATTCATGGAAAATACATGGCAAAATATATGGCAATTGTAATGGCAAATATATGTGCCATGGCATATATTTGCCATGCATTTTGCCATGTGTCACTTTGCTCCAAGCCGTGTACCCGTAAATTGAATTAAATAATTATTTTTTTAACTGAAAGTAAGGAGCGACATTAAAACTTAAAACGAACAGAAATTACTCCGTGTACGAAAGGGGCTGTTTCCTTCTCAACGCCCCACTCTTTACGCTAAAGTTTGTCTCTTTCTCTTAATTCTACTTTATCTACTACAGATAAAAATCCGATTCTTTTGATGTATCTCTTAGTATCAAAATTCCGTTTTTTAGAGTTTCTTTTACTAATGAGCCGCGTCTCACAGTTGAATCAATTGTGACAAAATCAAGAATTAGAAAAACATGTGAGGAATATATAATTTGGCTATATATTTGAGCATTAGGGGGAGGGTTCGGGGTAAAGTATAGTAGAATTGCAGCTAACATTACAATTATTTTGCATAATATGAAGTTAGCATTGTTTTCTAAACATACCTATTTCTTAACAGCTCCGATTCTAGGCTTATGACAATAAATTTATTTTTGGATTTGGTTTAATTATATCACAATCTTCAAACATTCTTTCAGAAATAACTATTTTCTTCTAGAATAAATGTTTCACAAACACACTCTACTTACACCCATCTCAGTAACAAATTTCCTTAAACACAATATGTGTTGCTATAGTTGTATTTTGGTGCCAGTTCAATCAAGGGCGGATCCAGGGGATGATTTCGGGGGGAATATATCCTCACCAGGGAGTTAAAAATTTCGATAATTAAAGGTTTGAGAGGAGAAAATATTGAATTGGGAGCCAAATCTTTACTGGTGGCCCCAAACATTAATTATATGTCTACCCATGAGCCCGATGAAAAGAATAAAACAGCCCTGTCATGCATATCTGGACATTTGAAATAATAGAGGTAATAAACTAGAATCGGTGGTTTAAGTATAGCATGTAAAATAATCGTTACAAGCTTATTTTAATAACCAATGTTTACCAATGCATATTATATTTGAAGCTAAAATTTATATTATATTTATTCTTATTTATTCTTATTTATTCTATATTTATTATATTTATTATATTCATTTTGTTCATATATTAAAATTTATATATCATATTATATTTGAAGCTGTAGTTAAAATTTTCAAAATGTATATTCATCAGTATTTGAGGATATTCAACTCGGAAGAGTTTTACTTCAGTAGTAGAGTAATCCTAATTTACTTTAGTGATTTATACTTTTTACTTTTACTTTTTTAATTTTTACTTTAATAGTTTTTGATTTTTACTTAAGTAATCCTAATCAAGCCCACACAAAATAGTCGATAGTGGCTATAACTCACCCACTGTAAAAAGGAGCATCCCGTGGATACTTTCCTTTGCACATTGCCGATCAATATAGGTAACTTAAGAGAGCTAGGTCGAGGAAGGGCCTTTAGCCCTAAGTCCCATATAGACACAGGGTATTTTCAAATTTCCTTATGATTTCTTGTAATTTTCATATAATTCACCTTTTGGTGAATTATATGGTGAACTATTGGTGAACTGTTTCACCAATAGGCATATTTCATGAGTTTTGCCTCCTTTCCGAAATGTTGAGCTCCCCACCATAAATTCTTCCGTGCATGCCTGCCTTAACACAAACAGTTGAAGAAGGTACTGTGGATCTTGTTATAAATTAAGTAAAAAAGCAAGTTTTTTCAACCAAAAGTAATGAGCAACATTAAAACTTAAAACGAACAGAAATTATTGATTATATGAGGGGCGGTTGCTTTTTTTCTGACTTTCTACTGTCATTTCTCTCCTCAAATTTGACTTTTGTTCCTGTCATTTAAGAATGACTCCTGAAACAAAAGGACCGTTTATTTAGAATAATAAGCTATTTAAAACGTTATAAAAAGAACTTTAGCGTAAAGAGCGAGGTATTTGAAATAATTAGAGAAAAAAATTAAACAATCTGCACATTTTCATTATAACATTAAAAAGTTGAATTCTTTACCTACTTCCAGAAATAAAAGAAATTAATTCAAAATTAAATAAAAACTAACCCCCTCTAGTCTCCTAAATAGCTAGTTTGTCATTTGCAATTTACTGGAAGCTCAATAGATTCCTTAAACCAAAAGTTTTGCTTAGCCAATTGATTTTTCTATGAATTTGAAAATAGCTCATCTAGGAGGAAAAATACAGTGACAAAAATAAGGTTCTCCTTCACAATAGTAAAATTAAGTTAATCGCCATAAACGTTTTAATTTCCAAAGTTTTTTTATCCGGGAAATTTGATTTATACTCTTATTTATCTATTTTTAATCTTGTTCACTATAGAAGTTATTTCAACTGAAAGTAAGGAGCAACATTAAAACTTAAATGAAAAAATTAATCCATATATTAATTAATTTAATCCATGAATTAATTAAATTAATTAATTAAATTAATTAAATTAATAAATTAATTAAATTAATCCATATATGAGGGGTGCTGCCTCTTCATCAACTCTTACTGTTGAAGCTAAAGTCTTAAGGTTCTTTAAAGTACATCTCATTCAAATTCAACGATCCCTGTGGAGCTGTCTTTCTCAAAGAATGGTGACAAAAATCAAACTTTAGCGTAAAGAGCGAGGATTAAGGAAGGGGAAGCCCTTCCTTATCCATGTTTTTGAAAGCCTTGGCTATTAATGCTTTGGACACAAATACAAATTAATTCCTTCTTATAGTGACAACTAAATTCTTTGATACGAGATAACTTACCATAGATTTTTACCATTGATTTTACTAACTTACCATTGATTAACTTACCATTGATTTTTTATCTCGTTATTATTGTTGTTATTTTAAACGTGCACTTTAAATAGTATCATGGTATTTTTCTATCATTTAGAAATTAAAGAATAAATATGAAATATTTTATAGCCATTTGTTTAAGTTTGTGAGGCTGGGGAACAGGGGGGGGGGGGAATCTAGAATTTACAAAATATCGACCAACTCTGAAAGTATTTTTTGTTTCAAGTAGGGAAATACGCAAACGATTCTACTAACACTTTTAAATTTCAAAAGCCTAATTTTAAAAGTAAAAAAGTTTGACTTTTTGTTCTAATTATTTAAGAATGAGTCCTGATACACAAGAACCCGTTTAATAAGAATAATAAGCTTTTTACAAATTAAAAAAAAAACATACTTAGCGTAAAGAGAGAGGTATTGAGGAGGGACTAACCCCTTCATATACGTAATAATTTCTGTTCGTTTTAAGTTTTAATGTTGCTCCTTACTTTCAGTTGAAAAAGCTTATTTTTTTATATTTAATTTCTGATAGTTCTTAATTAATACTGAAAAATCCAGCTCTCCTTCCCATGGAGAATTCCTTTTCCCCACGGAAACTCCTCCATGGAAAAATCCTCCTACGTAAGTACCCACACCAGACCCCCAACAAAGAAAAAATATCTTTATACTTCCCAAAAGCCAATACTATATGTAAGCAACGGGCAAAGTTTATAATTTGCCGCCCTTACCAAGGGGGCTGTGGAGGATCAAGTCATTCGCAAAGCATATTATTAGATCTTTCGACAATGCTGAAGAATAATGGCTATCTTAAAGTTTTGATCAGACAATTTAGGGTAAAAAATCGGGGTTGGAGGAGGGCTAGCTATCCTGGATTAAATAAAGAAACAAGTTTTTTTTAACTGAAAGTAACGAGCAAAATTAAAACTCAAAACAACCAGCAAATTATTACGTATATGAGGGATCTTACTCCCTCGTCAATTACTCACTCTTTACGGTAAAGTTCGAATTTTGTTCCAATTCTCTAACAATAACCCCTAAATCACAAAGGCTGTTTACTACTACTACTACTACTGCTACTACTACTACTACTACTACTACTACTACTACTACTACTACTACTACTACTACTACTACTACTACTACTACTACTACTACTACTACTACTACTACTACTACTACTACTACTACTACTACTACTACTAACAACTCATCGAGACACCAAGCCGGATGAGGCAAAAACTGCTACACACACTCCTCCTTTATTCCAGTCTACTCAAAGCCTCTTTCTTTACACCCTCCCAGGAAGTTCCGTTGCCTTTTAGTCTTTCCTTATGACATCCTCCCATCCCAGAAGAGGAAGACCTGCTTTCCGTTTAACCCTTGACGGTTGGCCGAAAAGGATAATCTTCGGCAATCTATCATCCTTCATCCGCAGAACATGCCCTAGTCATCTCAACCCTTCTTACATTATAGCCCTAGAAAATGGGATTGAACCATAATTTCCGTAGTCTTCTTTTTGAAATACGGTCAGTCAGCCGGATATCCAGAACAATCCGTAGGCAATTTCTCTGGAAAACGTCTAATAAACCTTCATCTACATTTCAGAGCTCCCATGCTTCAGAGCCATATTTCACCACTGTCATCACTGTACCTTCCAATATTCTAACCTTGTGTTGCAGAATTATCATCCTATTCCTCCAAACTTTTTTCAACTGTGAAAAAACACTCTGAGCCTGGGTTATTTTACTTTTAGCAGCTTCGCTGCTCCCACCGTCTTTATTAATAATACTACCAAGGTAAGTAGAGCTACCCACCTGATCAATCTTTTCGTTACCCAGCGTCACCTTTTCATCTTCACACATTCCCTAGCCTTAGTGAAATAGTCTCCTTAGTATTAACTTTCAGACCTATTCTAGCACCCTGAACTCGCAAAACCTCTAAGAGTTCATTCATTTTGCTCACACTTTCATCTAGGATACTTAAATCATCAGTATAATCTAAATCCAGGAGAGTTTTTCCTCGCGATTTGGTTCCGTGGTCTCCCATTGCCTGTGCTCCTTAAGACAAAGTCCATAAAAAAGATCCATATAAATTGGGATAGAACACAACACTGTTTAACTCCTGATTTATTACAAAACCAGCTGCTAAACTCATTTTATACCTTAACCACAGCAGTATTTGTCTAATGTATTTTTCTGGTGTGCCATATAAGGATAAGACCTTTGCTATAGCTCTTCTATCAACAGAATTGAATAATTGCTCTTAATCTATAAAACTGAGGACCAAAGGTGTTTAATATCTATGACGCTTCTCAATTATTAACCCAGGAGTGAAAATTTGGCCGACACATCCTCTACCTTTTCTAGAGCCGAACTGTTCTTCTCTGAAAACTTTGTCTACAGCATCTCTTAGTCTAAATAATGTCATATTACTAACTAATTTGCAAACTATAGAGACCAGACTAATGCCTCAATATTTACGACACTCACTCTTATCACCTTTTTCATGCAGCGGTTGAATTAAGGTTTTCCTAAAATCGTTAGGTACTTCCCCTTTTTCAAAAATCATATTCATAATCTTCAGTGACTTATTTATAAACTCAGACCCACCATATTTAAGAAACTCATTTACCACACTATCAGCACCTTGGGCCTTGTTATTTTTTAATCCTTGTAGTACTGTCACTAATTCCTTCTCACAAAAAAATCTTCCTTCACATCCAAGGTATCACAAACTTTTTCATTTTCCTCAACATCTTTTCCAGCAACTGTATCTCAGTTTAAGACAATTCTCAAAATATTTCGTCCATCTCTCCTTAACTCTTTCCTTACTCTGAGGTGTGGCCCCACTCTTATCTTTGACTGGGACAATTCTGAATTGACTACTCTCTCTCAGTTTATTAAAATGACATTACAATATTTATTATTATGCCGTCTAGCTGTATCTTCCAGATTCTCTGCAATTTTATCCATGTTATCCACTTCACACCTCCTTAGTTCATATTTTAATACTTTCTCCGCTTTCAATATATTCCTTTTGTTTTCATACGATATAATTCTTGTACAAACCCCTTCTCCTCTCTATTAAACATAAAGCTTTTTCACTAGTATTTCACTAATATCTTATTTGGTTTACCTCAGGGTACCATCCTGGGTCCTATTATTTTCTGTTTAAGATTAATAATATTGCTAATGATTGTAAAGTCCGCTGGAAATATGTTGATGAATGAATGTAGCAAAGCTCAAATTTTAATTGATAATGTGGAGATTAAAGCTTCCGTTTCAAATATGACAGTAAATGACAGTAAATCTTCTATTTTAACTATTTCATTTTAAATTCTTCTGAACCTAATATCCTATCAACTATCTCTGATTCTCTTAAAGTGAGTAAGATTAAACTCTTGGGAGTTATTATAATCAGTGATTTACAATGGGAAGCAAACACAACTAGTCTAGTAAAAAGGGGTAATTCTGGGCTGCAGATGTTCAAGCTTATGTCGAAACTTAGCTCCCCTCCAGATCACCTCCTCCGAATGTATTTACGTGCATCGAATAGTTTCAATCGTTTATGTTCCCCATTTACGTTTCATTCATTTATCTTTATATTCATTATGTTATATTTATGTTTAATTTTAAACATATTCAAAATTCTTTTACAAAATTGCGGCGCACGCGGCTAAGCCTTTCCACTGTCTCTAGAGAAAATGATGGATCTAGGTAATAACACGCTCAGCAGAGTCTAGGAGCCCCAGGACAACTGAAACACCTTTTAGAACTAAATCCCTGATTTTTTCTTAAATCCAAAGGCGTGGAAAAACAGCATTCGATTCAAAATTGCTGAGTCACAACTTATTGGTTATTTCATCGACAACATCATTGGCTATTTACAACACATCCACAAAAGAGAAAAAAACAAAACAAACATAACTACAACATCATGCATTCGGCTACCACTAACTTAACACTCAACACTAATCTCCTCCCTTGACACTCATCAATCAACATAAAAATACAACAATAATAATAATACTAATGTTGATAAATGTCTTATAAAGAGATTAAATAAAAACAGGTTTTTCCCAACTGATAGTAAGAAGCAACACTAAAAAATTGAAACAAACAAATATTAGGTGGGATGCCTCCTCTTTAGCCCCCTGTTCTTTGAGCTGAAGTTTTAAAGGGCTTGAAAATATTTTTCATTCCAATTCAACGGCTCGTGTGTTTGATCAATCACTGTTAAAGAATTGGGACAAAAAGTCAAGCTTGTGCATAAGAGCTCGGGGGTTGAGGAGGGAGGGGGAAACCACCTCCCATAAAGGAAAAAATATTCGATCGTTTTAAGTTTTAATGTTGCTCCTTAGGCTACTCTCAGTTGAAAAAAGCTTGTTTTTATTTCATTTAATTTATGTCAGATTCTCAAATCATGCCGAGGCCTAGCCAAGATATGATATGGGCTACCAGCCCCATAAAACCCCAATTTCTTGTCGTTAGATTTTATATATTAATAATTATAAATTTTTTGGTTGGGTCCCGCTTTTTCAATTTTTCTGCTTCAGTATTAAAATGTTGGATTGGAATTAAAAACTTTGAATAAATTTAAATAGGCTATCTATTCAAAACTTTCGATGAACTATAGTTTTGTTTAATAAATTCTTAATAATATATCTGCTAAAGAATTTCGGGTAACAGAGAGGAGTATTATTGTTCATGTGGATGAAAATTCCGAGTACAATATGGTCTTCTGATGTTTAAATACATTGTATACATGATTTGAACACATTGAAACTTTGTTTATGAATAGGAAAAACCATCACCATTTGTAACCACACCATTCCCCAGTCTAATCGTACTATTCCCCCCTCCGCCCCAAGAAATTTCCTGGCGAGGCTTATGATGCTTCGCCTCGCCTTTTTCAACTTTGAATGTAAACTTTAGGTCACATAGAAAAATACTGTTGCAATGGGAAGAGCACTATACCCCCCTCCCCCAGCACCAACAATAAGTGTCTAGACCAGTATGCATAATTTATAATAATGAAAAACATTGTCTCATCGCTGCAATACTACAATGTATCATTTTTATTCTTTAAATGCATGTGAGTGTGACATTAATCAGATGAAAAATACAATTTTTTTTTTCAAAATTAAGGCAGGCTCTAAAGTATATTCAGCCAAAGGGTGCACATCCTATCCATGACCCACCAAAATATTTCCACACCCTACCGGTGGAGCCTACGCCCGAGGCTGGGAATCACGGGTTTAGACTAAATATTCCTGAGAATCAAAAGGGATTACATAGTAATTTTGACCTTCCTATATGTATCTGAAGGCTGAATTATAGTTAGAATATTTGCGCATTTAATGCACTATTTGAGTTTTCAACCAACAGCCCCTCTTTCCTGATAACTGATGCGTAGTTACAAACCACTGTATATGATTTTATTAAATATGAAATAATCAGATTAGTAAAATAAAGTCTTAAAATAGATAAGTCAGAAGCATTTTCTGCAGTAAGAAGGGATATATCATCTTTATTCAGGCTTATTCTTAAAGAAGGGAGATTCAACATTAGCCCCTAACCCGTCCCCCCATACCAAAATCTATATTTATATAGAGGCTCCTGGAGAGTTAGACAGTTTGCACGTTGAAATGTACTCTTTTAGGCATTTTTCACTCCCTACTTACACCATGACTCGCCACCCCTCCTTCGTAATAGATGTGACACATTGATACATCACTAATCATAAATTCATAAAAAAATATGGTAAATCATCTTAGTTAAATCAAGTATTAAGGTAAATCTTCTCATTAACTATTTATCTTGTATTATAGTTGTTTGATACTTTAAAGCAATTGTCTATCGTAGAAATTTTTTTCGATAGCAAATTGTTCCTCTTTGGGCCAAAATCGTAGTTTGGTGGCACAAAATGGTAGAAAACACCACTTACTTGTGGCTGAATGCTTTTGTCTTCTTAAAAAGGGCACTAAAACTTTTGGTTTCCGTTCGTGTGAGCCCTCTCTGTCTACTAGGACTATCGGCTTGGTACGATCATCCCTGGAAAAAAAAAATAATAACCGAACACACATCCGTGATTTTCTTCTGAGACAAAAGAAGCAAAATTCCACATATTCTAAGATAGGACATTGAAATCCCTACATCAGGATACCCTGATATGCTGAACCCAACAGCGGGTTTTCATTCCACTTTCGACCACTTGCATTTTTGGGGGTTTTTCCCTCCCTTATTGAAAATCAAGCAAATTGTCTCAGGCCTCTATCTTTTTTATGGTTAACATTAAGACTATTGAATTTTATATAACTGAAAGAAACCAACCCTTTTCACTTGTTAATTGTTATTGAAGTTGTTTTATTTTGGGGTTTAGTTATTTATTGGCCTGAGTTGCTTCATACTTACAGTTCGTTTCCACGATCTGTTTGATTTTATGCCAAGACCCTAGTAGTTTTAACGTCATAGTTAGATTATTTTGTCAAACCCCATGCCATTGGGTGCTCAAGCTATGCACATGTCTGGTGTAATGAAAGCCAGCACAAAGGGGTGAGGTAGGAATTCACCCTTGTTGGAATACGTTAAAGAAGATACTTAAATAGGCAAATAACTGTATGTTTGGGCCAAAGTAATTTAGCGTTTGAAGCATCTCTCTCCCCTAAAAGTCTCTCATTTCCCTCTAAATGTTATAATAAAATTAACCCAGACTCGCAACAGGACTATTTTCTTGCAATTATCTGGTGATGAAGGTCACATTGACCAATTAGTTCAAATTAGGAACAAGCCAGAAAAAAACAAGTTTTGACATAGCTGTCAATTTCACGCTCCTATTGTTCTCTTGAAGGTTCAATATTTCTAACGGTTTGGAGTCATTACCCTGAAGGAAACTAGCCCTAATTATTAACAACGGGTCTCATCAGTTCTTTTTACATCAAATTTCCTCCTAAATAGCGTCCTAGGACCAGCTGTTTCATTTTCACCGTGTTCTGATTGTTGAGAAAGCTACCTTATTATAAAAGAAATGAGGGTGTCTGTTTTGAAGGATTAGACCCATTAGAGATTTCGGAAACACCTGCTGTTCATGGGAACACACTGTTCGCGTGTATACTGTCTGTGATAAGTGATGTGAGATAAGCACGGTAGAAGGCATCATTAAGAGGGACTTTGTTTTTTCTTCTTTTTTTTGCAAAAAAATCTCGTTGGCTTTTATTTATGACTGAATAACTGGAAATTCATTAATGTAACCCCACAAAGAGAGGAGGATAAATAAGAAATAAACTTGAGACTCTAATTCAGCTTTCAAAGGGAGGGAGACGTGACAGTGCTTCTTAAGCTTAAGAAGCTTCTTAAGCAGCATCTATTCAGCTGCTGTTCACGCTAACACGCCTTTCACCTGCGAACTGTTTGTGATAAGTGATGTGATAAAAACTTGGTATTTTAAATAGGAAATTAAAGTTTTTTTCTTGTTCTTATTTGTAAAATAGGAAAATAAACCTTAAAGTGTAGAATACGAGAAGACTGACAATGTACCGATACTCGTTGGTTACTAATATAATCTTTAAATGTATAACATGGAGAAAAATACAAATAAAACAAAAGAGAAAGACTCAACCGACTTAAAAAAAAAACAAAGCTTTGCTGTTTGACTGAATAACTGAAAATTAAAAATGAGCCGAAAAGAGAGAAACTAAAGATTTTAATAGAAGAAATAGCTCAAGAACTCAAATTTCAGAAGGGGAAGGTGCGAGAATAAAAACTTTCTTAAGCGGCTTAGAAATTTTCAAAAGTCTCACAGATATTTTATGAATTATTCACATTTGAAGTTTCAATTTTAGAGTTGAGATTTTGGGTTTGATATTCATTCAATTATGCTCTGAAGTTTTGATCTTTCAAGCAAATTTTTTAACGGTTTAGTTTCATCTTATTCAGGTTTTATGTTAATTTAGTTTAACGGCAAAGACCCATTCAAAACTTTTTGCCATTTTTTTTCCCACAAGCTGACAAATTAAATTGCTTTCTTCGCTACCTTCCTTTACTTAACCATTAATTCAAGCTCATCGTAAAAAGAGGCGAAAAGGGATATATGCCCTACTTCCTTACACTAATTACAAGGGGTGGGTGAAACATACCAATGGAAGAGTCCAAGTTTTGCTTGGTGCCCCCAATATCTGCCACTGCATAAAAATAATGCTTTAAAGGCCACACCATTTACCACTTCAAAAACAAAAACAAAACAAAAATAAAAAACAAACAATTGAAATTAGTCGCGCTAGAACCGCAACAATGAGAATAATTGTAAGTTGTTAGTAAATTTTTCTTTATTTTCTATAGCAAGACTGGAGAGCTCGAATAATTGATTTCTAGGATCCAAGGGCGTATCCAGGATTTTTGTTCTGAGGGGATATTTCTTCGAGAGAGGGTGGAAATAACTTCAAAAACGTATCAATAATGTGTTTATTGTGTTTTTGTTACGTTCTTACGAATTGGAAAAAATTTTCGGGAGGGGATCAGACCCAGTAATTCCCCTGTGGATTTGACCTTGCCAGGAGCTATTCAGTTCTGGACCATACCTGATTACCTTTATTTCTGATTTTTCGTCATTACCTGTAATCAAGGCCGTATCCAAAGGGGGTAGGGGGTTGAAACCCCCTCAACGTCGAAATGCTTGTCCGACTTGTAAAACGTGACAAAAATGAATTTAAACAAACGTTTGATACGCTTTCTAAAGCTTTTTTTGTAGCCCCCCTCCAAAAAAAATTGGGTATGGCCCTGCCTATAATCTAAAGAAATTGTCTTATTTTGCTGCCTTAACACATTTAGCTTGGTTACACAAAAATTCACCCCTCCTGAAAGCTTTGTGCGTACGTGCCTGATCTAAATGATCTACTTCCATTATTTCACTTCAAGGTTGGTTTAGTCTTTATAAAAGTTTCCTCATTTCCCTTTCCTATTTTCCTGAATAGTCGATGGAACCCTCGCTCTCTTTGACAGAGTGATAAGGAAGAAGAAAAAGAAAAATTTACTCCTCAAAGCAGCTGCTTTCTGTAAACACTTTTTCACTAACTTCATGATAAGGTTTATGATTTATTAGAAGACATATGTCTAATATGAAATGTTCAAAAATCTGAATTCAGGAAAAAAAAAATTGGCGATAAGGTTTGATTAACGGTCCAGTTAAAGTGATTCTTTTCCAACTTGTGAACTGAACATTGACGGTAATGCAAATAATAATATTGTGCAAAATGAATAAGGTTAAGTTGAATCGGACAGAAAACGATAAATTTTGTAAGGCGAAATGGCCAAGTGACGTTGCTATGAGAATTCTGGCTGATTCAAAAGTGAAAGCACCAAAAACAGTCAATGTATGTGATTGTTTGAATTCGTAAAGTTGAATTTGACACAACTGTATATCTTAAAAAACTGGGGAATACTGAAAATTTTATTTTTAATTAATAAGAGCTTCACGTGCTGTTATCATTTTTTGGTCGTAACAGGCACGAAATAAGATACTTGTTAAATATCCCGACATCACTCAAAAAGTGAAGTTAGGTTAATCATGCTGAAATATGATGAAAATATAACACTTTAGTAACTAAATTATGGAAACTACAACAGAGAATTAATGAAAGCATGCCGCCTAGAATGCAATATATTAAATACCTAACCTAACCTAAATACCAACTCTATATATTAAATATTTAATTAAATTATACCTGTACTGTAGTTTATTTCTCTCAGGCTAAGCTAATTCTCCCGAGTGTATACTGATATATACCAGAAAAACTTTTGAAATTTGATGTTTTAGGTGTGAATAGATTTAAGAGGAAATCAGTGGTGAAAAAAATTCTTTATTTTTAGGTCCTTGGTATTTCAATTCTTTCCGGTAAATTTTTATGAAAATAACCTGATCTAAAACATCAATTCGATAATTGACCACATGAAGGGGTTTTCATAGCTACCTTCTTAATCCGGCCCCAAAGAGAAATTCAGCTCTTTTCGGAACCTAAATTGAGATGAAAAAATGTCTTACGAATTTTTAATTTGACCATCTGAGTATCAACTCCTCTGATATCTCCCCTTCTTTTTTCGGTTGCATTTACATCTGACTATGGTCGATCATCTCGTTTAAACTCACCAAAAAGTTGAGGGGACTACTTATGACTGTAACTGTGATTAGTTCTGACTTTCTTAAAAAGTCACAAGATTTTCTTTAAAAGTGTAACGGAATCACGAGATTGCAAAAGCTTGAATTTTTATGCAAGAAAAACTTTGTCAAATCTGACCAATTGGTTTTATTTATTTATTTTCAACCTTCAACACGGCAACAGTGACAAAAATGGGGTACTGTCCAAAAACTTCATAATACAAAAAAAAACTTGGAAAATCATGTTTTTCAGGTTGCAATTGACCTAAGATGGATCCAGGGGGCAAAAAAGTTTTTAAATTGATGCCCTTGGTACGCTTATCTTCTATGCAATATCTTTCCAGCCTACCGTTATTGAATTTAAAGCTAATTTCCTTAAAAACCGAAGGTATTCTACCGCTATTTACCGGCATTAACCGGTTTTTACAGGTATTTACCGGTTTTTACTGGTATTTACCGATAAAACAGTTGTTTAGCTTAAAATCCTATATTATTCTTGAAATGTTCGTGTTAAACACATTTTGTGAGAACTGAAATCTGAAAGGGCATTACTACCTCAGCACTGAAAAAAAAGACGAAGTTTCGTCTAGAAATGAATCTTAAGACGCATGCTTAAGCATATTCTTATTTAAGGGACTTTTCCCAAGTTTGCTTTCTATCCTGTAAAGCCTTAAAAAGTCAACGTAAAAATTGTCTACATCATAGGATGGGAATTGTAACTTACTCGACTATAAAGAAAGAGATAACATGCACAGGGTGTTCCGTTACAAAAAGGAGAATAATAAATGAAAACACGAGCAAAAACCTACAGAAACAAAAGAAATTCACTACCACTATGCATATAATTTTTATTTTTAAACTTATCTTCTCTTATCCTGTCGATTCTCTATTTTACCAAAAAATCTCTCTGTGAGGTGACTGCCACACTTAAATGCCCCCCCCCCTCTGTCTTAATATCTAGCTGGTAATACATTTTAAATATAAACAAAAGAAGACGAGATGCTGATAATCAAACAGTTCGTGGTAGCGAACCGTAAGTAAGGAGCGACCCGGCTCAATAGTAACCGAAACTCAAAAATACAAAATTTTGATATTAATAGATATATTAAAAGAAATAGATTTTTTTTACTGATTTTCGATATATAAGTTATATTAGGTTTAGTTATACCCATCAAAGGTTTCGAGCCTGAGAAAATTTGCCTGATTTTCATAAAAAGGGGAAAGACCCCCTAAAATTCATATAATCTTAATAAAAATTGCAAAATCAGATTCAGCGTATAGGAGGACCCACTGTAGAGGTTTCAAGTTTCTAACTCCAACCTGTAAAAATGTTTAATTTTGCACTTTTTGTTAGAAGAAAGATCACGGATGTATGTGTTTTTTTTTCCATAGATGATCTATCAATCCAGTGGGACTATAGCATCGGAAGACGGCTCATTCTAACGTAAATTAAACGTTCTAGTGCTCTTTTTAAGTGATCAAATATTGGAGGGCAACTAGGCCCCCTCTCACTCTACTTTTGTCCCAAAGTCGTCCGATCATAATTCTGAGGTTGCTATCTTGCTCAGTATAGTTGAAAGGCCTAATAACTATGTTTTTGGAGATAGCATGACCCCCTCCCCCCAGCTTCTGGAGAAAGGTGTTTAAGTTATAAAATTTGCTCATTGCTTACGTATATTATTTATATAGTATTAGTATTTTGGGAATTAGGCATACATTTTTCGGGCGAGGAAGGAAGGACGAATTTTTTGCTGGGGAAACTTTGCATGGGGAGACTTTTCCATGGAGAGAGAATTTTTCAGGAGCTTAACTTTTCAGGAGAAATTGTATACTGGGAGAGTTTGCCAGAATTCCTATACGAAATTTCTTTAGACGTCTTGCTTTCTCTTTACTGACACAATTTTATGCGTGGAAGTGTTAAGGGTAATTGTCCGGGGTAAATTTTCACCAAGATTGTATTGTCCAGAAGATATTTTCATGGGAAGGGAGTTTTTCCGGAGAGGTGGAGCCAGATTTCCTCGCGTTATTTAAAAAATGACCAGAAATTTAAAATAAAAACCCTTTTTCAACTGAAAGTAAGAAGCAATACTAAAACTTAAAATGAACAGAAATTATTACGTATATGAAAAGGGCTGCCCATTCTCAACACCTGGTTCTTTACGCCAAATTTTAAATTTTGTATTAACTCTTAAAAATGACTCCTGAAACACAAGGGTCGTTTAAATTAGAACAATTAAATAAACTACAAGTTTTTTTTAACTGAAAGTAAGGAGCGACATTAAAACTTAAAACGAACAGAAATTACTTCGTATATGAAAGGGGCTGCTTCCTCATCAACGCCCCGCTCTTTACGCTATTAAATAAAAAAAACAAGTTTTTTTAACTGAAAGTAAGGAGCGACATTAAAACTTAAAACGCACAGAAATTACTTCGTATATGAAAGAGGCTGCTTCCTCATCAACGCCCCGCTCTTTACGCTAAAGTTTGACTCTTTCTCTCAATTCTTCTTTCTAAAACAGTAAAAAACTTTAGCGTAAAGAGCGGGGCGTTGATGAGGAAGCAGCCTCTTTCATATACGAAGTAATTTCTGTGCGTTTTAAGTTTTGATGTCACTCCTTACTTTCAGTTGAAAAAACTTGTTTTTTTTATTTAATTTCTGAACGTTTTTGAATCAATGCATGTTTTGATTTTGGCTCTCCGCAGAGGAATGATCAAAACGAAATTTGCATATTTTTTTTTTGGCTCAATGGCTTTCTCATAATTTTGATCGAATGATTTTGAGAAAAAAAGAGCGGGGGACGAAGCCTAGTTGCCCCCCGATTTTTTGGTTAATTAAAAAGGCAACTAGAACTTTTAATTTTTTACGAATCTTTTTATTGGTAAAAGATTTACGTAACTTATAAATTAGCTTACGTAAAGAACTTTTGTATTCTCATGTTTTTATTACATATATGAGGGGATTCACCCCATCGTCAGTACCTCGCTCTTTACACTAAAGCTTAAATTTTATCCCAATTCATTAAGAATGACCCCCTGAATCACAAAAGCCGTAGAATAAGTAGTTGAAATTACCGAAAATACTTTAGCGTAAAGAGCGAGGTATTAGAAGGAGGTGATCCCCTCATATGGGTAATAATTTCTCTTTGTTTTAAGTTTTATTGCTGTTCCTTACTTCCAGCTGAAAAAGCTTTTTCACTTTTATTTTTTAATTGTTTTTTTTTTTAATAATGCTAGTAAATCCTGCTCTCCCTTCATGGAAATTTTCTTCTCCCATTACAAATCCTCGAAGGAAAGTTCCCCCAGCATATCCCCCTCTTCTCAACCCCTCCCCCAAACCAAAAAAATCCTCCTGAAAACGCCTGTATACTTCCCAATAACCATTACTATATGTAAGCACAGGTCAAAGTTTGTAACTTGTTGCCCCTCCCACGGGGACTGTGGGGGAGTAAGTCGTCCCCAAAGACATAGTTATAAGGTTTTTCGACTACGCTGAATAAAATGGCTATCTCAGAATTTTGATCCGTTGACTTTGGGAAAATAATTAGCGTGGGAGGGGGCCTAGGTGCCCTCCAATTTTTTTGGTCACTTAAAAAGGGCACTAGAACTTTTCATTTCCGTTAGAATGAGCCCTCTTGCAACATTCTAGGACAACTGGGTCGATACGATCACCCCTGGGGAAAAAAAAACAACAAAAAAACAAATAAACACGCATCCGTGATCTGCCTTCTGGCAAAAAATGCAAAATTCCACATTTTTGTAGATAGGAGCTCGAAACTTCTACAGTAGGGTTCTCTGATACGCTGAATCTGATGGTGTGATTTTCGTTAAGATTCTATGACTTTTAGGGGGCGTTTCCCCCTATTTTCTAAAATAACGCAAATTTTCTCAGGCTCGTAACTTTTGATGGGTAAGACTAAACTTGATGAAACTTATATATTTAAAACCAGCATTAAAATGCGATTCTTTTGATGTAGCTATTGGTATCAAAATTCCATTTTTTAGAGTTTTGGTTACTATTGAGCCGGGTCGCTCCTTACTACAGTTCGTTACCACGAACTGTTTGAAAGTTTGACTCTTTCTCTCAACTCTTCTTTTTAAAACAGTAAAACCTTTAGCATAAAAAGAGCGGGGCGTTGATGAGGAAGCAGCCCCTTTCATATAAGAAGTAATTTCTGTTCGTTTTAAGTTTTAATGTCGCTCCTTACTTTCAGTTAAAAAACTTGTTTTTTTTATTTAATTTCTGAACGTTTTTGAATCAATGCATATTTTTATGTTGGCTCTCCGGAGAGGAATAATTAAAACGAAATTTGCATATTTATTTTTTTTGGCTAAATGGCTTTCTCATAATTTTGATCGAATGATTTTGAAAAAAAAGAGTGGGAGAGGAAGCCTAGCTGCCCTCCGATTTTTTGGTTAATTAAAAAGGCAACTAGAACTTTTAATTTGTTACGAATCTTTTTATTACTAAAAGATATACGTGACTTATAAATTAGCTTACGTAAAGAACATTTGTATTCTTATTTTTTTATTACATATATGAGGGGGTTTGCCCTCTTGTCAATACCTCGCTCTTTACACTAAAGCTTAAATTTTGTCCCAATTCATTAAGAATGACCCCTGAATCACAAAAGCCGTAGAATAAATAGTTGAAATTACTAAAAACACTTTTGCGTAAAGATCGAGGTACTAGGAGGAGGTGAGCCCCTCATATGGGTAATAATTTATGTTCGTTTTAAGTTTTAGTGCTGCTCCTTACTTCCAGCTGGAAAAAACTTTTTCATATTTATTTTTTCATTTTTTTTAAATAATGCTAGTAAATCCTGCGCTCCCTTCCTGGGAATTTTCTTCCCCCATGACAAATTTCTCGATGGAAAGTCACCCCAGTATATCCCCCTCTTCTCAACCCCTCCCCCAACCAAGAAATCCTCCTGAAAACGCCTATACACTTTCCAATAACCATTACTATATGTAAGCCCTGGTCAAAGTTTGTACTTGTAGCCCCTCCCATGGAGACTCTGGAGGAGTAAGCCGTCTCCAAAGACATAGTTATAAGGTTTTTCGACTGCGCTGAATAAAATGACTATCTCAGAATTTTGATCCAATGACTTTGGAAAAATAATTAGCGTGGGAGGGGGCCTAGGTGCCCTCCAATTTTTTGGCCACTTAATAAGGCCACTAGTTTGGCCACTAGAACTTTTCATTTCCGTTAGAATTAACCCTCTCGCAACATTCTAGGACAACTGGGTCGATATGATCACCCTGGAAAAAAAAACAAAAAACAAACAAACCAACACGCATCCGTGATCTGCCTTCTGATAATAATACAAAATTCCACATTTTTGTAGATAGGAGCTTGAAACTTCTACAGTAGTGTTCTCTGATACGCTGAATCTAATGGTGTGATTTTCGTTAAGATTCCATAACTTTTAAGGGTTGTTTCCCCCTATTTCCTAAAATAATGCAAATTTTCTCAGGCTCGTAACTTTTGATTGGTAGGACTTAGGACTAAATTTGATGAAACTTATATATTTAAAATCAGCATTAAAATGGAATTCTTTTGATGTAGCTATTGACATCAAAATTCCATTTTTTAGAGTTTTGGTTACTATTGAGCCGGGTCGCTCCTTACTACAGTTCGTTACCACGAACTGTTTGATAAGTAATTTTTTAAAAAATTCAAAAACATTTTAGCGTGAAGAGCAAGGTGTTGAGGAGGAGGTATCCCCCCTCTTATGCATAATGATTGCTGTTCGTTTTAAGTTTTAATACTGCTCATTACTTTCAGTTGAAAAAACTTTGTTTTTTTTATATTTAATTTTGGTAAAGATTTGGTGGTAGATTCGTTGGTATTATATATAAGAGAATTTTAATAAAAAGCAATGAAAGAGCAGAATTATTTTATTACTTTTTGCTTTAAACTGCATTTAGGAGCTAATTAACCCTAGAATTAGGCGTGACTTAATTTAATTTTTTATATGTCTTAAATTAAGATTACCTTATAACAGCGGCTGGTTGGATTGCCTCAAGTTAAAATGGCATGTCTTCTGTTGTGTGATTTACTTTAGTTCTGCAATGCTAATAATTAGCGTTAATTTAAGCCGTTTCCTATTCTTCCCTTTGAGCCCAAATCTGAAAGAGTTTATCATTAGTCGAAGTATTCAAGAAGCACGTGCATTGTTGGTTTCAATTTTGATGGATCAGTAGAACTTGCTGATTCAAAAAAACAAAAAAGGGGTGGGCTTTATGAAAAAATATAGGTATTTGGAACTGAATTTATGAAAATATAAGTTTTAGGGGAGCAGGCCCATAAGGAGGCGTGAAAACCTGACGGTAAACTATATCAGGATTTTCTATGTTTCCTGCGAACTTTAGCCTGCACGCTTATCCCCCTCCCACGTTTGGCCCGAAGGACTTTTGCAGAAAAACTAAGGAAAATTTTGTCTCAAAATGCTCAAAATTTGCCCTTTATATTGCCATCCCTCCCTCAGAAAGTCATCTGAAACGCAGGAATTTGTTCAAGGGAAGGCGGCAAAAACAGAAAAAAAAAAACACAAAATAGACGAATGTGAAAAGCTTGAGATTTTTTTTTTGGGATAAGGGCATAGATAAAAAAAGGTAAAAAAAAATAAAAAAATAAAAAATCGTATGATATACAAAATCACAGAAACAATCGTAACAGTTTCAGTATTGCGGAGGGGGGCTAAGGCAACGTCAATTTTTAACATTTTTTAGACGATGTTTAAATTTATAATAAAACACAAGATTTTTCAAGTTGTGTGAAAAATAAGTAAAAAGTTAGGAAGAATCGGAGCAACTGGAAAGACACTTTTCATTATCTTTTGCAGGAGTTTTAGCTGAAGAGTCCCTTCCATTTCACTTTTTGGAACAAATTCCTCAAATATTTTTGAAGCCTTCTCAAATCATATTTTATGCGTTGTGATTTATTAAATGTCATGTGCATAATGTGAAAGTTTTTTAATCTGAATTCTATAAGAATCAACACAGCATCGAAGTATTTCATTAATTTTCCGTTTATACCGTTTCCATTTTTCCCATTTTTTGGAATTCCGTTTTTTTCGTTTTTCCGTTTTGGTCATTTCCGTTTTTTGGAAGTCATGAAACTGACATTTATAGAATAAATGAAAGTTAGTGAAAATAATAGTGTAAAATTTTGGAATAAAAATTTTATAGCTTTGGGGTTTTCATAGCGTACTAACCCAAAATTGTGAGTCACATTCTCTGCTTTGGTGACACTGTGCTTAATATAGTATATCACAAGTTTTGAACTTGAAGATTAAACAGTAAAAAGTTGATATATTTGATTTATAGACTGTCAAAGGCTTTTTTCTGTATATTTATTAATGTCAAATCGAAGTAACAAATAAAAACCAATAAAAAGGAAATTTAACTAAGTCCAGAGTCGTACACAATCGGTTATTTGTCGCTAAATTTGGTAGTTCTTTTCCTGTTTTGGTAATTTTAGGGGATTTGTAATACTAATTGACTCTATGCTAATTTGCTCTTTGATTATCATGCACACACCTAGAGCTAAAAATATTTTTGATTTTGGTTAATTGGTTCTACTTATATAATTTTCTGGGAATTCGCAAGAGAATTTGGTGAGAAAAGGCAAAAACTGGTTAATTTCTTTTTTTTTCTGTTCGACAGACTAAGTCTAAAGACTCAGTTATCACTAATATACTTTTCAAGAAAAACCTGAAGAATTCCATAAGATGTAAATATTTTGAGAAAAAATTATATAGGCCACTGTGTTTATTTCGAAAAATAAAAATATACATTATTTACCGGCAGTCAATCAGCTTCAGAGCCTAGTCTCAAAGATTGTATAGTCCTCTTTGAACGTTGATTTCTAGCATTCAGCACTCTTACTTTTATTGAATATATTGAATTTTATTTGAGTTCTATTGAATTTTTATTGAATATTTTAATGAGATATTTAATTTTGAATGAACTCTTATTGAATTTTATTGAATATTTTATTGAATTCAATGTTGAAATGTCTACAGCGGATATCTTGTTCATTTTATTGAACATCTTGCGCACCGTATATCTACAAAAATAAACCGAAGATAAATTTTAAAGGAGCATCGAAAAACAAATTCCTTTTTTTTACAAAAATAACTAGAAATCCAAGGTAGAAGAATAAAAAAAGGTGGCGAATCACTTGGGGTGGCGATTCATCAGCTTAGAATTCAATTGTGGAAAGACTCCAGGGGCCAACTTGAAGGTGCTCGAAATTTATTTGTCGCGTTTATGAGAGCCTTCAAAGTTATATGTCGTTTTTCAACGTCTGAAATATATTTTAATGGGCTGTATCATATCCATTCAGAATTGCTTATTTTCAGTTTGAAAATTAAATAGAATACATTGAAATTTCAGGTAGATTTTCATTTTCATCAAAAATTAAAAATTATAAAACTCGATTTTTCTCCTCCTGAAGGAATTGAAGTTTACTGCCATGCAAAAGGGAGGCTATTTTGCCCTAGATTCATTCATATTTTGAAAATACCTTTTATTAGGCAGTTTTTTTTGAAAAAATATTACCCCTGCCCCTTATATTTGGGAAAAATAAATTTTGATCCCTCTTGCATTTCTTTGAATTGAAGGCATTGAGGATATGGCAAGGGACTTCCCACTTGAGTACATCCATATCCGGAAAAGTTTTAAAAATCACGACTGAAAACTACAATGTCATCCTCCCACCCCCTTCCCCAGAGAAGAGATCTCCAGATTTCTCCCCAAGGGCTAAACGTTTATCCAAATATGTACAACATTAAGTCAAAATGGTTTGGTATATTCTTTACTAGAGACGTCAATTGGAGAGGAGGTGTGTTGGAGGGCCTAGATTTTTCTTGATCCCTCCTTAGGCTTGAAATTCATCTTTTTTAGTATCTTCCTTTATAAAATATTTCCCTCCTTATATACTTATGAATAACCTGCCCTTTAACAAACTATGTGCTATTTTACTTAAGATTCAGAACATTCGGGAATTAATCTCAACACTCTAATGCCAGGGATGTTTCCAAGTTCCACTTTTTGTTTAACCCCATAAATTACAGTTCATTAAGTTTGAATAGTTCTGAAGCAATAAGCTGGAAGTTGCCAGTACCCTTAGAACCAAGCCAAATGAGGGGAAACAACAAAAGATCTTATTTCCCAAAACGGTATCACCGTTAATATAAAAAATAGATTGATACGAAGCGGAATCTGTGATGAGATATTGTTTTTCCTATTAGTCTTTATTCCTTTAAAGCTCCCACTGAAAGGTTTTAAATAAGCGCAGATTTCAGAAATAAAACCACTTTTGGTGATAGCACAGGGTTTTCACTTTTTTTGCATTTAAATTTACAAAAGAACCCAAAAGAAGATGGTATCCTATTACTGAAACATGCTGGATATTTCTAAAATAAGTGGCTTCTATTGTGCTGTAATTAGAGTTTTCTTTTCTTCTGAATTTCGTTTTGCACTGCTTTAACTCATCAATGTAAAACTTATTAAAGTTCCTTATTCTACAATGTAAAACTACTTTTCCCTTTGCTTCTCACACTTCTTGGATCTTTTGCACTTCTTCAACTCATTCAGAGTTCCTTATTCTACAATGTAAAGCTACTTTTCACTTTGCTTTTCACACTTCTTAGATCTTTTGCACTACTTTAACTCATTCGGAGTCCTTTATTCTACAATGTAAACCTAGTTTTCACTTTGCTTCTCACACTCCTTAGACCTTTTGCACTGCTTTAACTCATTAGGAGTTCCTTATTCTACAATGTAAAGCTACTTTTCCCTTTGCTTCTCACACTTCTTAGATCTTTTTCACTTCTTTAACTCATTCAGAGTTCCTTATTCTACAATGTAAAGCTACTTTTCACTTTGTTTCTCTTACTTCTTAGATATTTTGCAATGCTTTAACTCATTCGAAGTTCCTTATTCTACAATGTAAAATTACTTTTCACTTTCCTTCTCACACTTCTTGGATCTTTTGCACTACTTTAACTCATTCGGAGTCCTTTATTCTACAATTTAAACCTAGTTTTCACTTTGCTTCTCACACTTCTTAGATCTTTTGCACTGCTTTAACTCATTAGGAGTTCCTTATTCTACAATGTAAAACTACTTTTCCCTTTGCTTCTCACACTTCTTGGATCTTTTGCACTTCTTTAACTCATTCGGAGTTCCTTATTCTACAATGTAAAGCTACTTTTCACTTTGCTTCTCACACTTCTTAGATCTTTTGCAATGCTTTAACTCATTTGGAGTTCTTTATTCTACAATTTAAAGCTACTGTTCACTTTGCTTCTCACACTTCTTAGATCTTTTGCAATGCTTTAACTCATTCGGAGTTCCTTATTCTACAATGTAAAGCTACTTTTCACTTTGCTTCTCACACTTCTTAGATCTTTTGAGCAAAGTAAAAAGGTATGCAGATCTTCATTAGGTGAGATTCAGAGAAGTAATGTTCATAGCTCAGAGCTAGGTGCTACACATCATGGATCCTAGGCAGGGTTTGTGCTCAAGACTGTGTCCAAGGGAGGTTTCAGGCCGTTTTGGAGGAGGGATGGCTCAAATATAATTTTTTATTGCCTATTATACAACCAAAAATATTACCAAACGTTCCGGGGGTGGCGGGTTGAAAAATCCGATTTGTCACTGCTTTGATTTTTCACAAAATTGTTGTAGCCTTTGCTTAGTTATTTGTTTCTTTCTAGAATTGTCCTTATCATGTCTTTATTTATTATTTTCACTTTCAGACTGTTCTTTGTGCAGTTTTGTTTTAATTATATATAAATTTCTGTCTATATGCTACCCACATTTACAATTTTCGATAAGCGTATGCTGTACGGGAATCATACGGTTTAAGCTCTGTCGCTCGAATTTTTGAGAATTTGGACTTTTCTCTATTCCATTGAATTTCCATGACACTCAATGTTAAAAATAGGGAACCACAACTAAAATTTTTCCCATTCCAAGAATGAGATATCTTAAATTTTGAAACTTATTCAGCAGCCCTTAGTAGCTCATTTTTTTTATGTTATTTTAAAAAAGGATTTATTAGTGAGCAATGTTCACGGGGAAAAGTTGGAGATTTGAGCCACATATTAAAGTACAAAATATAATTTTCAAATTCCTTCTGTTAAATTATTTAACCATTATTTAATTGGTAAAATGAACAAGGTATTTTTCATAGCTGACCCTCTCCAGAAGTGACTCGATCTTCCTAAATCGATATCCTGTGTGCAGACCAACTTACTAAGCATAAAAAAAACATGTTTTTTTTTAACTGACATTAAGGAGCAACGTTAAAACTCGAAATGAACAGAATTTGTTCCATACATGAAGGGTTACTCCTTCCTCAAGACCTTGCTCTTTACGCTAAGGCTGTTAGCACTTTTAAAAAGTTTTTTTATTCTAAAGGCCCCTGTGTTTCAGTAGCCGTTCTTAAAATTGGGACACACAGTCAATCTTTAGCGTAAAGAGCTAGGTATTGAAAAGTGGGCAACCCTTCATATGCGGAATACTTTCTGTTGTTTTTTAGTTGTAATGTTGCTCTTATTTTTGGTTAAAATTTTTTATATTTAATTTCTGTTCGTTTTTTAAATTATGCAAGTAAACTTGGCTCAGCCTCCATGAAATATATCTCCCCCATCACGGGAAACTCCTCCGTTAAAATTTTATCCAACGTAAAGTACATTCCTCCGTTAAGTTCCCTCCAGACAGTTCCATCCTCCCTGAAAGTCTTCCCTCTTCGTAAAATTTATTGCCAACAATTCAGCCTGAAAAATTATCCTTACCATACTTTCATTTGAAAAAGACTTTAACCTCTAATTTGTATTTCGAGCTTTCCGGAAATCCCCCCTTCCGTATTTTTTTTTTCCAAAACTCAAAACGCTCAGAAGATCTCCACGTGCAAAATTGAACTGACAAAGATAATGCAACAAGAATTTCGAATAGGAATTCTGACAAATACCCCTGTGTAAAATTTTTCCTGGAATTCCCCCCCAGATACTCCCTCCCCAAGGAAGAGATTCCTTTCCGAAAACTGTCTGTATACTTCTCAATAACAAATACTATACATAAACAAGGGGCATAACTTACAGTACTCTCCCCACGGACTGTGGAGGGGGGTATTTTACATAGTTATTTGATCTTTCAACTACAGTGAGCAAGATGGCTATCTCAAACTCTTGATCAGATAGCATTGGGAAATAAATGGGCGTGGGAAGGGGCCAGTTGTCTTCCAATCTTTTTTGTCACTTAAAAAGGGCACTAAAATCTTCGATTTTTGTTCAAATACGCCCTCTCCCGAACTTTTACGACTATTGTTTCAATACAATCACCCCTGGAAAAAAAACACGTATCCGCGAATTGTCTTCTGGCAAAAATAGCAAAATTCCACATTTGTGCTCGAATTCCAAAAGTAAGATCTAGAAGGACTGACAATATTTAGGAGTATTTTTGGAAAAAGATGATTCCTCAACTTTTAAATTTATCTTTATTTTAAAAATCATCTATATACATATATATATATATATATATATATATATATATTTATTACTGCCCGCTTAAATGTACAGAAAGAAAATGTAAGAGAAAAGTGCAAAATAAACAAAAAAGAAAAGCCTATTCTACATTTATTTTCGATAGAGGCACTTTTTTCACACAAGTCATTGAGTCAGAGTACATTGAGTTCAATAAGAAATTGCTCTGAAGTTTTCCATTCTAAATCGATCACTTTCGTGATGGATCGAGAAACCCTTTTATGGATAAAATCTCTGCAATTACAAAACCGTAGTAGAAATCCCAGTAAAAGATTTCAAATTCTAGTTATGTGCTTCGTATTTCCCAACATTCGATGACCGACAATATTTCCCAAAGAAATGATATATACCGAATTTCCATACACATAGCGTATCAACGCCTACAGACTGCTTAAGTCAACAAATAAGTAGTTGACCAACTTGTTCTGACAACTTTCCCCGTTATTTTCAGTTAATGACAAATAACTTGTTGATCATCAAAGAAAAAGTTTAACTGGTCAAAGCTGTGCCACTAGAAATGATGGTTTTTGTTTTCAAGTAAATAAAAAAAACAAGTTTTTTTAAATGAAAGTAAGGAGCGACATTAAAAATTAAAACGAACAGAAATTACTCCGTATATTAAAGGGGCTTTTAACTCCTCAACGCCCCGCTCTTTACGCTAAAGTTTGACTCTTTCTGTTAACTTTACTTTTTAAAACAGTAAAAAACTTTAGCATAAAGAGCGGAGCGTTGAGGAGGTAAAAGCCCCTTTAATATACGGAGTAATTTTTGTTCCTTTCCTCTGTTCCTATTCCTCTGTACAGGGTGACTAAGAGACGAAGATTCTCTTATAGAAATTACATAAAAAAAATAGTTTTTTTTAACTGAAAGTAAGGAGCGACATTAAAACTTAAAACGAACAGAAATTACTCCGTATATGAAGAGGTTGTCCTCTCCGCAATCCCTCGCTCTTTACGCTAAAGCTTTTAATTGTTTTAAAAAGCAGAATTGTGGCAAAGAGTCAAACTTTAGCGTAAAGAGCGAGGGATTGCGGAGGGGACAACCCATTTCATATACGGAGTAATTTCTGTTCGTTTTAAGTTTTAATGTCGCTCCTTACTTTCAGTTAAAAAAACTAGTTTTTTTTATGTAATATCTGAATGTTTTTGAATTAATGCATGTTTGATTTTGGCTCTCCATACATAAATTATTAAAATGAAATTTGCATATTAATTCCTTTTTTGGCTAAATGGCTTTCTCTTAGTTTTGATCAGACGATTTTGAGAAATAAGGGATGGGGAAGGAGGCCTAGTTGCCATGTAATTTTTCGGTTACATAAAAAGGCAACTATAAATTTTAATTTTTAATGAATTTTTTTATTAGTAAAAAATACAAGTAACTTAAGAATTAACTTACGTAACAAACTTTTATATTTTTAAATTTTTATTATGTATATGAGGGGGTTTGTACCCTCGTTAATACCTCGTTCTTTACACTAAATCGTAAGTTCTGTCCCAAATCTTTAAGAATGACCCCTGAATCAGAAAGGCTGTAGAATAAATAGTTGAAATTACTAAAAATACTATAGCATAAAGAGCGAGGTACTCCTCCTAAATACCTCGCTCTTTATACTAAAGTATTTTTAGAACCCCTCATATGCGTAATAATCTCTGTTCGTTTTAAGTTTCAATGCTACTCTTTACTTTCAATTGAAAAAAACTTTTCCATGTTTATTTTTTCATTGTTTTTTATAGTAATTTTAGAAAATCCTGCGCCCTTTTCATTGAATTTCTGTTCCCCCATGACATATCTCTCCAAGGAAAGATCTTCTCACATAGCCCCCTCCCCTCAACCCCACCCCCAAAACCCAAAAAAAAATCCACTGAAAACGACTGTACAAGTCCCAATAACCATTATTATATGTAAACACTGGTCGAAGTTTGTAACTTGCAGCTCCTCCCCCAGGGACTGTGGGGGAGTAAGTCATTCCCAAAGACATAGTTATTATGGTTTTTGACTATGTGGAACAAAATGGCTATCTCAAAATTTTGATCTGTTGACTTTGGAGAATAAATGAGCGTGGGAGGGGGCCTAGGTGCCCTCCAAATTTTTCAGTCACTTTAAAAGGGCACTAGAACTTTTCATTTCCGTTAGAATGAGCCCTCTTGCGACATTCTAGGACCACTTGGTCGATACGATGACCCCTGGAGAAAAGAAAAAAAAAAAACAAAACAAAACAAACAAACAAATAAACACGCACCCGTGATTTGTCTTCTGGCAAAAAATACGAAATTCCACATTTTTGTAGATAGGAGCTTGATTACGCTACAGGGTTATCTATTATAAATTATGCTACAGGGTTCTCTGATACGCCGAATGCGATGGTGAGATTTTCGTTATGATTCTGTGACTTTTAAGGAGTGTTTTCCCCTATTTTCTAAAATAAGGCAAATTTTTTCAGGCTCGTAACTTTTGATGACAAAGATTAAATTTGATGAAACTTATATATTTAAAATCAGCATGAAAATCTGATTCTTTTGATGTATATTTTAGCATCAAAATTCCGTTTTTTAGAGTTTCGTTTACTATTGAGCCGGGTCGCTCCTTACTACAGTTCGTTACCACGAACTGTTTGACTTGGGCGTGCTTCTTAAGGACGCTCCACCTGGATAAAAAGTTAAGCTGAAGTCCAAGTCCTCTAGAAAAAATTCTCAGAAAGAGTCTAGTTGTGGTATAAATAACAGAAATGAAACTCTCTTGAAAAGCTGAAAGGGTTCAGGAAAGTTTTGTATATGGTGTCCGGTGCTATCCCAAGCCAAAACGATTTTGCACTTAGGGGCGCGAATTGTGGTGAATATGACAATGTGGAGGGCCACTCCTGAATTTAAAAGACACTAGAGTGCTTACGAATGTATGACAGAGTTGAACGTAGCAGAAACTTGTATATATATATATATATATATATATATATATATATATATATATATATATATATATATATATATATATATATATATATATATATATATATATATATATATATATGTATGTATATATAATATATATATATATATATATATATATATATATGTATATATATATATATATATATATATATATATATATATATATGTATATATATATATATATATATATATATATATATATATATATATATATATATATATATATATATATATATATATATATATATATATATATATATATATATATATATATATATATATATATATATATATATATATATATATATATATATATATATATATATATATATATTCTTCTGGTGTTTTGTTGAAGACGACCCTTAGACATAGGGCCGAAATATCCACTGAATTGAATTCCACTGTCTTAGAGAAATATTTCCCTATTGTTTCTAAGTTGTTTTTGTTTGATATGGAAAGGCAGTGTGGTCTTCGTCGCTATTTAAGTTCTTGGTAGATAATGTATACTGAGAGTCTACAGGAGACTGACCGGTATATTTTCCATTTAACTCTCACGTAATATGTCAAATATGATTTCTCACGACAAGTAGATACAAAAAGCATTTCCCTGTGCCTGGATACCAGCATACAATATTCAGAACAACAAAGAACATAAAAATCCCCTTTGAAAGATCTAGAATCTATTTTTTCATATTTAATGCTATAAATCAATATATCGATTATTTATTTATCTATCAGTCTTTCATAGATGCTCCTAAAGCTGAAAGTCGTGACCAAATAAAAAGGCTTGTCGAGTATTTTTATTAAAGAAATAATCAACATATCTATAAAAACCTTTACTAGAATATGCAGAAACTAGATATGAAAAGTGATGATTCAATCTTAAGGGATTGCATACAGGACCACTTCCAGGTTTTTTTTTGGTGGGGGGTGTACACAAAAAAAATCAAAAACGCATAAAAAATTTTTATATTCATTTTTTTACGCTTTTACGAGCCATACGAATATTTTTTTTAGGGGGAGGGAGGTTCAAAACATATATCCCCCTCCTGTATACGGCCTTGATTGTATGCTTTAACAAGATATGATTGTCGTAGGGTATGGAATGTCTTTCTACAGACAGTACAAATTGTATTGCACAAAAGAGTATTCAAGTTCAAGTTCTATTTATTTTCATAAAATAAGAATAACAAAAACAATATCCCAAAGGGCTCAATGGCCCGTTATTTGGGAAACGGCATACAATAAATAAAGAATCATAAAACTTGTCATAAACATACGAACCAACATCTAAATATAAATATATAAGGAAAAGAAATCAACTCACCGGCAGTCCCCACGAAACAGCGACCCTCACATCACCTTTTAATTATTGATGAGTCAGGCAATCAAACACTGCTTCGTCAGTTCACCTTCAGTCTCATCCCGAAGTAGGATATGAAATTCAAACTTTTACCAAAGCTACATAAAGAAAGAAAATAAAAGATAAGGTCACTCTATATACGATTAACTAAAGAAACAAGTTTTTTTTCAACTAAAACTAAGGAGCAATGTTAACAATAAGACGAACAATAATTGTAAAGTGCATGAGGGGGATTGCCCCTTCCTCAACTTCCGTCCTTTACGCAAAAGTCTTAAAGTTATCTAGAGGTACTTTTCGATTAAATTCAAACGACACTTGTTTGAACAGTTTTAGAGAATTTTGACCAAAATTCGAGCTTTAATGCGAAAAGTGAGGGTTCAGAAAGGGACAGCCCCCTCTTATACAGAATAGTTTATTTTTGTTTTAAGTTTTAATACTACTTCTTACTTTCAATTGAAAATAAATTGCTCTTTATACAACTTCGGACGTTTTTACAAATCATACCAGGAAATTCACCCTCGTGCAAAATTCCCCTTGGAAAATTTCCTACCCATAGAAAACTCGCCCGGGGAAAATCCCTCCTTCCCCGCAGGAAGTCATCACTACGAAGATTTTTGTATATTTCCCATAAAGAAATACTATATCTGAACAACTGGGAAATTGCGTAGCTTATTGTCGATTCCCCAGAGACTTAGTGGGGTCATGGAATCCCCAAAGGCATAGTTGTTAGACCTTTCATCTATGTTGAATTAAATGGCTATCTCAAAATTTTGATCGGATGTGTTTAGGGAAAAGGGACGTTGAATGGTGGCTAGTAGCCCTCGAATCTTTTTGTTTACTTTAAAACGGAACTAGAATTTGTATTTCCGTTAAAATGGGCCCTATGCAGATGTTTTAGGACTTTTATTTCCATACAATAACCCTGGGGAAAAACAACAAAAAACAAAACAGATGAACACGAACTCGTGATCTTTCTTTTGGTCAAAAAAAAAACAAAATTTCATATTTTTTGCGATATTTTTTGGAGCTTAAAACATCTGCAATAAGGTTCTCTATTGTGCTGAATCTGATGTTGTGATTTCCATTAAGATTACTCGACATTTCGTTTTTTCCTCTTTTTAGAAAACCAAGCTAATTTTCTCAGGCTCGTAGCTTCAGATTAGTAACATCAAACCTAATAAATTTTGTATATTTGGAATCAAACAGTTCGTGGTAACGAACTGTAGTAAGGAGCGACCCGGCTCAATAGTAACCAAAACTCTAAAAGACGGAATTTTGATACCAATAGTTACATCAAAAGAACAGTATTTTAATGATGAGTTCAAATATATAAGTTTCATCAAGTTTAGTCTTACCCATCAAAAGTTACGAGCCTGAGAAAATTTGCTTTATTTTAGAAAATAGGGGGAAACATCCCCTAAAAGTCAGTGAATCTTAACGAAAATCATACCATCACATTTTTAGGTTGGGGGGGAGTTGAGAAGAGGGAGATATGTTGGGGGAACTTTCCTTGGAGGAATTTTTCATGGGGAAGAAAATTTTCTTCTTCCCCATGGTTTTCTAGCATTGTTAAAAAAAAAACAATGAAAAAGTAAATATGAAAAAGTTTTTTCAACTGAAAGTAAGGAGAAGCATTAAAAATTTAAACGAACAGAAATTATTGCGCGTAAAATGGGCTCACCTCCTCTTAATATCCCGCTCTTTACGCTAAAGTATTTTCATTAGTTTCAACTATTTATTCTAAGGCTTTTGTGATTCAGCGGTCATTCTTAAGAAATTGGGACAAAATTTAAGCTTTAGTGTAAAGAGCAAGGTATTGAAGAGGGGGTGAACCCCCTCATAAACGTAATAAAAATATGAGAATACAGAAGTTTGTTACGTAAGCTAATTTGTAAGTTACGTATATCTTTTACTAATAAAAACATTCGTAAAAAATTAAAAGATGTAGTTGCCATTTTAAGTAACCAAAAAATCGGAGGGCAACTAGGCCTCCTCCCCAGTTCCTTTTTTTCTCAAAATCATTCGATCAAAACTATGAGAAAGCCATTTAGCCAAAAAAATAAATATACAAATTTTGTTTTAATTATTCGTCTCCGGAGAGCCAAAAGCAAAACATACATTGATTCAAAAACGTTCAGAAATTAAATAGAAAAACAAGTTTTTTTAATGGAAAGTAAGAAACACCCCGCACTTTATGCTATTAAATAAAAAAAAACAAGTTTTTTCAACTGAAAGTAAGGAGTGACATCAAAACTTAAAACGCACAGAAATTACTTCGTATATGAAAGAGGCTGCTTCCTCATAAACGCCCCGCTCTTTACGCTAAAGTTTGACTCTTTCTCTCAATTCTTCTTTCTAAAACAGTAAAAAACTTTAGCGTAAAGAGCGGGGCGTTTATGAGGAAGCAGCCTCTTTCATATACGAAGTAATTTCTGTGCGTTTTAAGTTTTGATGTCACTCCTTACTTTCAGTTGAAAAAACTTGTTTTTTTTATTTAATTTCTGAACGTTTTTGAATCAATGCATGTTTTGATTTTGGCTCTCCGCAGAGGAATAATCAAAACGAAATTTGCATATTTTTTTTTTTTGGCTCAATGGCCTTCTCATAACTTTGATCGAAAGATTTTGAGAAAAAAAGAGCGGGGGACGAAGCCTAGTTGCCCCCCGATTTTTTGGTTAATTAAAAAGGCAACTAAAACTTTTAATTTTTTACGAATATTTTTATTGTTAAAAGATTTACGTAACTTATAAATTAGCTTACGTAAAGAACTTTTGTATTCTCATGTTTTTATTACATATATGAGGGGATTCGCCCCATCATCAGTACCTCGCTCTTTACACTAAAGCTTAAATTTTATCCCAATTCATTAAGAATGACCCCCTGAATCACAAAAGCCGTAGAATAAGTAGTTGAAATTACCGGAAATACTTTAGCGTAAAGAGCGAGGTATTAGAAGGAGGTGAGCCCCTCATATGGGTAATAATTTCTGTTTTTTTTTAAGTTTTATTGCTGTTCCTTACTTCCAGCTGAAAAAGCTTTTTCAATTTTATTTTTTAATTGTTTTTTTTTTAAATAATGCTAGTAAATCCTGCTCTCCCTTCATGGAAATTTTTCATTTAATGGGAAATTTCTCCCATTACAAATTCTCGAAGGAAAGTTCCCCCAGCATATCCCCCTCTTCTCAACCCCTCCCCCAAACCAAAAAAATCCTCCTGAAAACGCCTGTATACTTCCCAATAACCTTTACTATATGTAAGCACAGGTCAAAGTTTGTAACTTGTTGCCCCTCCCACGGAGACTGTGGGGGAGTAAGTCGTCCCCAAAGACATAGTTATAAGGTTTCTCGACTACGCTGAATAAAATGGCTATCTCAGAATTTTGATCCGTTGACTTTGGGAAAATAATTAGCGTGGGAGGGGGCCTAGGTGCCCTCCAATTTTTTTGGTCACTTAAAAAGGGCACTAGAACTTTTCATTTCCGTTAGAATGAGCCCTCTTGCAACATTCTAGGACAACTGGGTCGATACGATCACCCCTGGGGGAAAAAAAAAACAAAAAAACAAAAAAACAAATAAACACGCATCCGTGATCTGCCTTCTGGCAAAAAATGCAAAATTCCACATTTTTGTAGATAGGAGCTCGAAACTTCTACAGTAGGGTTCTCTGATACGCTGAATCTGATGGTGTGATTTTCGTTAAGATTCTATGAGTTTTAGGGGGCGTTTCCCCCTATTTTCTAAAATAACGCAAATTTTCTCAGGCTCGTAACTTTTGATGGGTGAGACTAAACTTGATGAAACTTATATATTTAAAACGAGCATTAAAATGCGATTCTTGTGATATAGCTATTGGTATCAAAATTCCATTTTTTAGAGTTTTGGTTACTATTGAGCCGGGTCGCTCCTTACTACAGTTCGTTATCACGAACTGTTTGAAAGTTTTTTACTATTTTAAAAAGTAGAGTTATCAAACTTTAGTGTAAAGAGCGGGGCGTTGATGAGGAAGCAGCCCTTTCATATAAGAAGTAATTTCTGTTCGTTTTAAGTTTTAATGCCGCTCCTTACTTTCCGTTAAAAAACTGTTTTTTTTATTTAATGTAAAAAGAGCCTAAGAATTTTTCTTTATTTCAGATGCCTACTTGAAATCAACAGCACAGTCTTTCCTCGAAAATTTTGTTCTAATTAAATTCTGTGCCTTATGTCTGCACTTCTGCACCTGGGTACTTTCTCGCTTTAATTAATAAGGGTTTTATTTTTATTAAACAAACAAATACATCGCCCAGTAGAATTGAATTTATTTAGGCTAAACATCTTTTCAAATATCGTAATTAATTACGTCACTATCAAACAACAGAAAGAAAGAAGAAGAAGAAAAAAAGGAGGAAAGAAAAAAAGAAAAGAAAATATCAAAGCTTAAGCTCCCTCAGCTTCATGTGATTCTTCAAGAATCCCCATCCCTACAAAAAAAAGTAAGAAAGAAAAAAATAATAAATTTTTTTACTTATTAAGGTATCTAGTGGAGCGTGTGTGTATACTTCTACAAACAGTTTCGTTTTTCATGTATCTAATGCGTTTGAATGAGAATACGTTCTCGTTATTTTTCATTTTAATTTTAATTTTTTTGTGCTTTTTATGTACGGTCTTCAACGAGTACCTAAACTATCGTAAGCCATTTTTTCTGGAAAATATTCGCTCAAACAAGGAAGTTCTATTGATTTCCTTAATATTTCTTTTGTCTTATCACATTTCTTTTTTGGGATAGTTACAAGTTTCTTGGTTTTTCAAGAAATTTATGTCCTTTTTCCTAACTTAAAGAAGTATTAAGAAAAAGCAGCCACTCAAGTTCAGATTCCTTTTGTTGTATCTTAGATGCCAAAAAAAAGAAAGAAAACAACTGTTATTGAAGGAAAATTTTAAATAACACAAGACAACAAATAGGACAATATTAAAACAAATATAATAACACATAAAATGGCATTTATTTTTTTTTAATTTTAAATATAAGAAATTTCAACGCTTTTTTTCTAAATTACAGTAATGCAAGAGCCCCGAGAGCATTTTTTTCTTTTCCCTCTCCTGTCAAATTACCAGTTAGCTCAATAGTGATTAAATTTGTTTGACTAATAAAATATACCAAACAGTTCCGAAGCAGAAGACATAAGCCAGTAAGTCCAAGGGAGTCTATGTAGAAGGTATGTAAAGGCCTCAAAGTTTAGGACAACTACTATAGGCACTGCACAACCCCTTGTTGAAAGCCGGAATACGTTTAAGCTTTTGCATTTTTCAGGAAAAGTTCTGGCATATGTCCAATGTTAGAATCCTACAATAACAGGTTGACATAACATAAAAAGGATTTGGTGAATTGAATAAACTAATGCATTTGCAATAGAGATATCGTAATATCCTTAATCCAAGCGGGAGCCTTTATATTTTTTTACGGATGAAAAAGAACAAATTAATTTGCTCTAGTTGTTGATCAATGTTATTCTTTTAGATAATAGATATACAAGAGATTCAGAAATCACCTTTGAGACGTGATCTAGAAGCCATGAGCTTCTTCTTTTGTTATGGTCATTTTGGTCACTTAGGGCCACAGTTGGGCTAGGGTGTTTTACTGGACTCAACAATCAAAGATGCCCCATAAGGATAGATATTAATCTTAAGTTTTCTGAAAATCTAAGCAGCCCACCACTTGACTTGCGCCCAAGGACCTAAAAGAAAAGACGAGGGACCAACTCCATTTTTAAAATTGACTATCGGATTGCTCTCCATAGGTTTGACTTTATCTTCACTAGGCTTCCACTAGCTATTCGTAAATTTAAATTTAGCACGAGTTTACATTTAGTCACTAATATGCGTTCACTTTCTAAGCCTAGCAGAATTTTCCCAAATTAATATCCCAGCCTTTTGCTGGTTTTAATATTTTAACTTCATGATTTCGCCAGCAGCACTGCAAAAGTTAACCTACATTATTCCCACCCCATTTTTCATTCCTACAATTTCTAAAAATATATATAAAAGCACAATGCTCTTAATTGTCTACTTCATAAAATAAATAATTCTACTACCGTTTATAAATAGACTAACCTCTTTCATATTGACATGTTGAATTTTCACTCTGAGCCCCGAAAGCTCAGCGTCACACTTGTGACTACACAACGCAGAGCTTTGATAGTGTAATATAACATAACTTAGAAGAAAGATTGACAAATCTGTTGCTAGATCGACCTGGTCTCTACAATAACCATCCAGATTATGAACCCCTCTCAAAAAATACAACAATAATCCACAAGAATCAACCTGTGATGTTATCAACAACTTCGGCAAAGTATGGTTGTGCTTTCACACACCTTTTCTATTTACCTTCTCCAGATTTCTTCAGGTATTCATCTAGAGTTTTAAATTCCAATTTAGAAATAACTATATAAACTACTTTATCTGACTAGCATGTTCAAGGAGAGTAAATCCTTTTCAAAAAACAAGTTAAAGCTCATGTTTAAATCTGGTTTCATAAAGTTGGTAAGCTTCCGTAACACATAGCAAATCATTTGAAGCTATATAACAGGTAGTTGAAGCCAATATTTCTCTAGCGGCTTTACAATCAGTTGGTTCCTGTCACCTCAATAGGGAGCCCCCTGCTCGATCTCAACGGTGGGGGAGCTTGTTGAGACTTTCGGGAAAAGTTTTTCGTCGGGAGGGGATAATGTCACTTGTTTTGTGTTTGGGGGAGGAGGAAAATATAGTTTCTAGAGTCTTCAAACAGGAGTATATGCTACAATTTTTTCCAGCAGGGTATTTTCGTCGAAATCCTTGGGGGGGGGGGGGTAGACTTGGGCTAATTGTCCCAAATCAGGTGGAAATAACAGTGAAATATGAAAAATGAGCCATACAATACCATAAAGGCCAAAATGTACTAAGGAAAACTGACCTGTTTGTCTGGATGCTTGAATTATGCAGGCTTATCTTAGCTTTGACAAGATTTTCGCGAAAACTAAATATCATGCGGGGGGGGGACTGGGGTCGAGGAGGTGAAATGCGGCCATGGGGTTAAACTAGTGTTGGGAGGGGAAAGCTTTCCCCTGCCGCTTAGCAAATTATGCCCTGCTTTTCCGCCTTTTGTATATGTTGTCCGAAAGGTTATTTGGCTTTTCACTACATGGGTTTACATAAACCAATGCTTATATCAGTGTAAACTATCATAAATTGATATATTATTCCTCAGTAACATTTTTCAACTTTTATTCTAGGTTGTATTCTCTGTTTTTTGACCGTTATTCAAAAATGCTAATTCAAGCTAGTCACTATAACCAACAAAATTTAATGAGCAGCTATGATCTACAGCAACACGTCCAGTTACAACAAGTTTGCTTCCCATTTCCATCTCCGCAAGGAGGTGTCATCCCCTACGGTACTCAGCCTTCAATTTCTTTAGCCCCAACGCCTCCGTTAAGGAAGGATCCTGAGGCGATAAAACTTTTTGTTGGTCAAATCCCAAGACATTTGGATGAGGCTGATATCCGACCGATGTTCGAAGAGTTTGGTAAAATCTTTGAGCTCACCATCCTTAGGGATAAGGTGACAGGAATGCATAAAGGTAAGTTATATCCCTCAGTTTCCAGGCATTTAGCTTTGTTGATCTAGCCTTTGGGTGTTTTTATGTTTTCTTGAAAGCTGTTGAGCAATATTTTTACTCCTTGCGAATTTCTTCTAAAGTAATGTTTCAAAAAATTTAATATGATTCAGAGACGATATGATCGGCAGATATGGCTGAAACAAAAAATTAAATTAAACACTTATTGAAATAATTGCATGTGTACATTAAAATGCACGTAATAAAATATTATATTAACATTTTGATAATATGCAAAGAGTTAGTATTATTTTAAAATAACGTATTACTATTTAAAATTACGAAAAATGTATAAATCTTTCATAAAGACAACAAACCAATGAAAAAAGAAAGGGATGGTAATCAAACGGTTTGTGGTATCGAATTGTAAGTAAGGAGCGACCCGGCTCAATAGTAATCGAAACTCTAAAAAAAAGGGAATTTTGACACCAACAGATACATCAAAAGAATTTAATTTTTCTGCTGATTTCAAATATATAAGTTTCATGAAGTTTAGTTTTACCCATCGAAAGCTGTGAGCCTGAGAAAATTTGCCTTATTTTCGAGAAAAAGAGGAAAAAACCTCCCAAAAATCACAGAATTTTAACGAAAATTACATAATCAGATTCAGCGTATCAAATAGCCTTATTGTAGAGGTTTCAAGCTCCTATCTGCGAAAAATTGGAATTTGGTATTTTTTGCCAGAAGAAAGATCACGCATGCGTGTTTATTTATTTTTTTTTTTCCAGGGGTGATCGTATTGACCCAATGGTCCTAGAATATTACTAAAGGGCTCTTTCGAACGAAAATTCAAAGTTATAGTCTTCTTTTTAAGCGGAAAAATTAGAGGGTAACTAACGCTCATTTTTCTTCCAAAGTCGTCCGATCAAAATTTTGAGATAACCATTTTGTTCAACATAGTCGAAAAATCTAATAACTATGTCTTTGAGGATGAGTTAATCCTCTACAGTCCCCGTAAGGGCTGCAAGTTCAGAACTTTGCACATTGTTCAAATATAATATTGGTTACTGGGAAGCAGCCTACACAGAAGTTTTCAGTGTATTTTTTCTGGTGGGGGGCAGTGAGAGGGAGTTACGTGGGAGAAACTTTCAGTGGAGGAATTTTTCACGGGAAAATGAAATTTTCGGTGTCGGGCGCCAGATTTCCCGGCATTATTTAAAGACAATCAAAAATTAAATAAAAAAAATTCAGCTGAAAGTAAGGAGCAACAATAAAACTTGAAACGAACCGAAATTATCACGTATATTAGGGGGATCTTCCTCTCGTCAATACTTCGCTCTTTTCGCTAAAGTCAGAATTTTGTTCCAATTCTTTAAGAATGACCAACGTGAATCACCAAGACCGTTTAGTTAGAATAAATAGCTCTTTTGAAAGTACATAAAAAAAAACTTTAGCGTGAAGAGCGAGGTATTGACAAGGGAGCGAACCTCCTCATATATGCAGTAATATCTGTTTATTTTAAGCTTTAATGTTGCTCCTTACTTTTAGTTGAAAAAAAATCTATTTTTTTTTATTTAATACAATAGAAGGTTAAGTAAATAATTGATACCAACATGTAATATATGAGAAAACTAAAAACTGTGCCAAAACAGTTTTATCAAGTTTTAAATAACTGATCACAAAATTTTTCTCTCAATTTTATACGTGTTTAACTTTTTAAAAGAAGGTATTTTTTTTTAGGCCCCACCCCTTTTTATACTGAACTACGTACAAATAACCACTCCCTTATCACTCAATTCTATGTACGTCCATAATAAAATTTAGCAATTTTCTTGTATTGATTAATTTTTCACAAGTCGATTCGACCAACTCCATTTTGTGAATTTTTTAAGTTTTTAGCATTAAAACAGTTCATATTTATTTTCTAAAAATAAAGTGTATCAAAAAGTCACAACAACTTTTGAAAGCATCATAACTCCTCAATAATTCTGCAAGATCTTGAGATTTCAGCCCCGAGCTAGAGCCCTTACATTTGTTCTTCCCCTATAGATTTTGGGATATAACATTTTCGGTATTTTAGCTGAAAAATACTTTTCTGTATTTTCCACGAGTAAACTGCTCCATTCTAGTTTTTAACAATACATATTACCCCCTCCACTTCTTCATCAATTGGCACGCCTTATCTAGATACCTTGGGAAAAGTGTAAATATTAAACATCACCTCAAATATTGACTTTGACTTAAGTCCCGTTCGGCCTTTGTGGCTGTATTGGGGCTTCTTCTCTTCTGAACAAATGATGAATGTGGCGACGGTAGTTCGATCTATCTGGCGCTAGACGAAGTAGCTGGGGGAGGCTATTGGCCGGGAAGTTGTCGGTCCATCTCTTACGAGGTCGGCCTCTGGGGCGCGTGCCGTGAACCCGTCCTTCGAATGTGATTTTTGGGAGCTGGTTGGCCGACATTCGCTGGATATGGCCAAGCCAGCGGAGTTGCTGGCTTCTGACCCGGTCCATGATGGTGCGGGGACAACGGAGTAGTTTTCGGAGGTCTTCATTTGAGACTCGGTCAATGTAGGTGATCCCTGCAATGCGTCTAAGGCATTTAGTTTCAAATGCGGAGATTCTTCGCTCATCATCAGCCTTTATTGACCAAGTTTCGCTTGAGTATAAAGCAATTGGGATTATGAGAGAGTTGAAGAGTCGCACCTTCAGAGAAGTTGACAGAGTCTTGTTTTCCCAGATTGGCAAGAGGTTCTTGAAGCTGGCGCCTGCCAGGCCAAGTCTGCGTTTGATCGATTTCGAGCAGTCGTTATCAGAAGTTAGGAGGCTCCCTAGGTAGACGAAGGAGTCAACATTTTCTACTGGCTCTTTTTTTATTGTTAGCTGCGCGTTTCTTGAAGTAGGGTCTCCATACACCCGCATAACCTTGGTTTTGGCTGTGTTAACGACCATCCCATAGGCCTCGGTTGCCGACACTAGTTCGTCGGTGTCAGCTTAGAGTAGATGCTCTTGACTGTTGAATTTTTCGATGTCATCTGCGTATGCCAATTTATCGATAAGCTTCCCTCCAATTTCTGCACCGCCAACAGTCTTGGCAAATGATAGCGCTGCGTTGAGGAATAGTTTAAAGAGGTGGGGTGACAAGAGACAACCTTGAAGAACGCCCACCAATGTCAGAAACCCCTCTGTCAATCCCTCGGGTGTTTGGACTTGGCTGACGAAATGTGAATACTGTCTCTTATCAGGATTAATATGTTTTCAGGGACTCCATAGTGTAGCAGGATGTGCCATAATCCATCTCGCAACATCAAGCCAAAAGCCTGCTTGAAATCAATGAAGAGTAGTAGCAGCTCTTTCGCAAACTCGATATACTTCTCCATCGTTTGCCGAGTGGAGAAAATCTGGTCTATGGTAGAGCGGTCTTTTCGAAAGCCTGCTTGGTATTCCCCTAAGATATGGTTTGTCAGAGATTTCGGACGGTCAAGGAGTATTTTTGTAAGAATCTTCGCCGGTTGGCTAGTTAAACTTATTGGATTGTAGTTGTTACAGTCGCCCTTTTCCCCCTTTCTAAAAAGGGAGACGATGGTGGCTTTCGCCCAAGATCTGGGGAAGCGGCCCGTTTCCCAGACACTTGTTATGACTTTCTGATAGATATCGGCCAGTTCTTCTGGGCCTGCTTTTAATAGTTCTGACTGAATACCATCCGGGCCTGGGTATTTATTAATTTTTAAAGGTTTTATTGCTGAGAGTACTTTATCTCTTAGTAGCGGGAAAGATAGTAAGATGTTCGGGTCCGGCGTTATTGTGGGATTCAGTTTTTCGCTAAAGTGATCCTTCCATCGTTCTCGTCTTGCCTCGGAGTCCGTGATTGGGAGCCCGTGTTTATCTAACAGTGTAGGAGCGGCCGATGACTTCTTTTTTGACAGTTCACGGACTTTCTTGTACATGAAGTGGCTATTACCTTTTTGAAAGGCTTCTTCACACTCCCGACGTTTATCATTGACGTAGTGTCGTAGAGCTTACCTGATTTTCTTTTCTACTAGGCAATTCAGCCTCTTGTACTCGTCCTTGCTTTGTCGATCTACCTTGTTAGCATAGACGAGCATCTGCACATATAGATCAATAATTTCGGGGGTGATCCACGGTTTATCCGAATGGGTCTGAATTCCCAGGATTTCACTAGCAGTTTCTCTGATGATGGATACGCTTTTGTCGACCAATCGGTCAATTTCTTCTACTGTTGGAGCTTCCATGGGTTGGATTCTTGACAACTTGTTTGAGAGTGCTGCTCTATACCTGTTCCTTGTTTCTATGTTTTTCAGCATGTCGACACGATATCTTGGTAAGCTTTTCTTAGGCTGTTGGGGCTTCCAAATACGCAAACGGAGCTCAGATATGACTAGAACGTGGTCTGATTCGAAGTTACCACCGACTATGGAGACTGTGTTCAGTACTGATGACTTCCATCGCTTGCCGACAAGTTTGTAATCAATCATGTTTGCAGTGCGGCCGTCAAGGGATCTCCAAGTAACTTTCCTTCGTTCTCTATGACGGAACATGGTTTTCGTTATGAAAAGTTCGTTATCCCGACAAAAGTCGATGAGCATTTCACCCCTGTGGTTCTGCCGCCCATGCCCCAACTTGCCCATGACGTCTTCAAGTCCATCATTTGAGTGTCCGACAATGGCGTTGAAGTCCCCAATCACGAACAGAACATCTTTCTTGGGAGAAAGATGTTAATAATACAATATCATCACATATTTAATACAATCACATCACAATATTTAAATATTGCAATTAAATCCTTAAATTTCATCTAAATAGATTCAGGCAATTATAGATACCTTTTTCAACACCCGACCACACAAACATGCACATGAATTCTAAATATTTTTTCTTCCAGATAATAGTGCGTCAAAATCACTAAACATTCTTTTATGATTATTTCAAACAACTCAACACTCACTAACAAAAAAATTTGTGCTATAATATCCAATCTTCAGTTAAATATTTACGTTAAATAGTAGTTATAGGGGGTTTTCTATTTCCTTTGTCCATGTTCACTCCGAGAAACTTCATTTTCCTCTACTTACTTTCACTCGAGTTACACGCAGGTTCCGTATCCCTCCTATTAGAAATAGATTTAATTGGGCTGAAACTGTCCCTAATTTAAAGAAATGCTATTCAATGAAAACTTGTATCTCGAAGAGTGTTCTTTGCCAGGATTAATGAATTAATGAATTAAATTAATTTCCTTTGCCCTTCCTGGCAAAAATTAATTAATTTATAATTAATTAATTTTAAATTAATTTCTAATTAATTAAATTCTAATTAGAAATTAATTTAAATTAGATTATTAGATTAATATTAGATTAATATTAGATTAATTATTAGATTAATAATTAAATTAGAAATTAATTTCTAATTAATTAATTTAAAATTAATTAATTAATTTTAATTTAAATTAATTTAAATTAATTAATTAATAATTAAAAGGGCAAAGGAATTAATGAATTAATGAATAGTAGAGTAAGTTTTAATTTTTGATTGAATTTAATCATGTTGAGCTGGTCTCCTCTGATTTTTCCCTCCTACGTTTTCTTGCTTTTCGCGATTGATACTTGAAGTTGCTTTCCCTTTATGTGTATATGCATTAGACTTATGATTTTTTAAAATTACTTGTATGTATACGAGCTGTGATTTTTTGGAATCAATTTATTTTAATAAACTTCAAAGTACCAAAGACACTAAAATAAAACATATTTTGTGTAGTCCTATCTAGTTCTAATCATGCCTGAAAAGCCAAGGTTTTCTATGATTTTTCTTTGGTTGTTTCAAACTATTAAGTTTTTAAGAAAGTGCCACTGACAGTGTTATCATGTTGAGACGTGAAAATAAATTAAAAAATAACAAGTTAAATTTATCAACGCTTTCTGTCCGTAAAAATGCAAATGTTAACAATCTGATGATTCCAAAGGACAGCCAGACATAGAAAGAAAAGCTACATCCTCTTAAGTTGTTCAGTGCCATGTGTTATAGCCATTTTTTGGGAGATTTCTGGCATATTTTTCACTCACGATTCCCACATTAAAGCACAGCTACTACCAAAACTGCAAAAGTACACGTGGAATTTCTTAGAAAAGCTACATCCTCTTAAGCTGTTCAGTGCCATATGTTTTAGCTATTTTTTGGCACATTTCTGGCATATTTTTCACTCACGATTCCCACATTATAGCACAGCTACTACCAAAACTGCAAAAGTGCACGTGGAATAGCTTAGAAAAGCTACATCCTCTTAAGCTGTTCAGTGTCATATGTTTTGCTATTTTTCGGCAGAGTCCTGGCATATCTTTCACTCACGGTTCCCAAATTATAGCACAGCTACTACCAAAACTGCCAAAGTACACATGGAATTTTTTTTAGAAAAACTACATCCTCCTAAGCTGTTCAGTGCCATATATTTTAGCCATTTTTTGGCAGATTTCTGGCATTTTTTTCACTCACGATTTTTACATTATAGCACAGCTACTACCAAAACTGCCAGAGTACACGTGCATTTTTTTTCAGAAAAGCTATATCCTCCTAAGCTGTTCAGTGCCATATATTTTAGCCGTTTATTATAGCACAGCTACTGCCAAAACTGCAAAAGTACACGTGAAATTTTTTAGAAAAGTTACATCCTCTTAAGCTGTTAAGTGCCATATGTCTTAGCTATCTTTTGGATGGTTTCTGGCATATTTTTCATTCACGATTCCCACATTATAGCCCAGCTACTATCAAAACTGCAAAAGTGCACGTGGAATCGCTTAGAAAAGCTACATCCTCTTAAGCTGTTCAGTGTCATGTGTCTTAGCTATTTTTCGGCAGATTTCTGGCATATTTTTCACTCATTTCTGGCATATTTTTCACTCACGATTCCCAAATTATAGCACAGCTACTACCAAAACTGCCAAAGTACACGTGGAATTTCCTTAGAAAAGCTAAATCCTCTTAAGCTATTCAGTGCCATATATTTTAGCCATTTTTTGGCAGAATTCTGGCATATTTTTCACTCACGATTCCTACATTATAGCAAAGCTACTACCAAAACTGCAAAAGTGCACGTGGAATTGTTTAGAAAAGCTACATCCTCTTAAGCTGTTCAGTGTCATATGTTTTAGCTATTTTTTGGCAGAGTCCTGGCATATCTTTCACTCACGGTTCCCAAATTATAGCACAGCTACTACCAAAACTGCCAAAGTACACATGGAACTTTTTTTTAGAAAAACTAAATCCTCCTAAGCTGTTCAGTGCCATATATTTTAGCCATTTTTTGGCAGATTTCTGGCATTTTTTTCACTCACGATTTTTACATTATAGCACAGCTACTACCAAAACTGCCAGAGTACACGTGCATTTTTTTTTCAGAAAAGCTACATCCTCCTAAGCTGTTCAGTGCCATATATTTTAGCCGTTTATTATAGCACAGCTACTGCCAAAACTGCAAAAGTACACGTGAAATTTTTTAGAAAAGTTACATCCTCTTAAGCTGTTCAGTGCCATATGTCTTAGCTTTTTTTGGATGGTTTCTGGCATATTTTTCATTCACGATTCCCACATTATAGCCCAGCTACTATCAAAACTACAAAAGTGCACGTGGAATTGCTTAGAAAAGCTACATCCTCTTAAGCTTTTCAGTGTCATATGTCTTAGCTATTTTTCTGTAGATTTCTGGCATATTTTTCACTCATTTCTGGCATATTTTTCACTCACGATTCCCAAATTATAGCACAGCTACTACCAAAACTGCCAAAGTACACGTGGAATTTCCTTAGAAAAGCTACATCCTCTTAAGCTGTTCAGTGTCATATATTTTAGCCATTTTTTGGCAGATTTCTGGCATATTTTTCACTCACGATTCCTACATTATAGCACAGCTACTACCAAAACTGCAAAAGTGCACGTGGAATTGTTTAGAAAAGCTACATCCTCTTAAGCTGTTCAGTGTCATATGTTTTAGCTATTTTTCGGCCGATTTCTGGCATATTTTTCACTCGCGATTCCCAAATTGTAGCACAGCTACTACCAAAACTGCCAAAGGACACGTGGAATTTTTTTTAGAAAAGCTACATCCTCCTAAGCTGTTCAGTGCCATTATTTTAGCCATTTTTTGGCAGATTTCTGGCATATTTTTCACTCGCGATTCCCAAATTGTAGCACAGCTACTACCAAAACTGCCAAAGGACACGTGGAATTTTTTTTTAGAAAAGCTACATCCTCTTAAGCTGTTCAGTGTCATATGTTTTAGCTATTTTTCGGCCGATTTCTGGCATATTTTTCACTCGCGATTCCCAAATTGTAGCACAGCTACTACCAAAACTACCAAAGGATACGTGGAATTTTTTTTAGAAAAGCTACATCCTCCTAAGCTGTTCAGTTCCATTATTTTAGCTATTTTCGGCCGATTTCTGGCATATTTTTCACTCGCGATTCCCAAATTGTAGCACAGCTACTACCAAAACTGCCAAAGTACACGTTGAATTCTTTTCATTAAAACAAAAATACCCAGTTTTGCTTAATGTTTCAAGATTCCATTGGTTCGATAATTTCCACTTCGATCGTTTTTCGATTTCGCTGTCCTTAGTACTTTAGTTTTCCATGCTTATGTTCATCTGTTAACCTTTCACTTTTGTCATCAATGCAATAACCCCTGCTCTGTTAACATAGAAACAAGATAGAAATTGTCCGTAACAGTAGGTTCCAAATAGACAAGTTCTAATATATTATAGTAGACATTACAAAATATCAATTTCTGTTTTGACTAATTGTTTGATACTGTTCCTTAGCAAAACCCTTCTCTTTGAACTAATTTATTGGAAAAGAAAGAAAAATAGTGAAAGAATGGTAGCTACGTAAACAAAAGTTACTCAAGTGTCTTGAATAGATATAATGGAATAAAGGAATTGAACATTGGATTTTCTCAATAATAAATAATAACGTAAAAATAGTTCAGTCTAGAGGTCAAATTGCCAAATATGCCAAAAAGAAAAAAAAATATGAAATACTTCACCCAAGAGACATTACGAAATTTCTATAATAATAAATTGAGGAATAATTCATTTCCTGATAGAAAATAATAAGTCAGTTGAAAAATCAAATCAAATGTGTTTTCTTTAACAAGGATTTCACCAATCCATATTTTGATATGCTATTTTTTCTTTGTATCATCCTTCTTTTAATTTATTATGTTTATTGTCCAATTTTCAGTGATTTTTAGTGTAGTAAATTCTTCTGCTGAAGAGTCTTCCAGCACATCAAGAAAAAAGAAAACAAAAAACAAAAAAAATAATTCTTTACTCAAGATATATTATGCAACCCTAAAATAAAACATTGAGAATACCCTTACTAAATAGAAAAAAAATACGAACGGACAAATCCAATTTAATTTGTTTTCTATAGCATCGATTACCATTCCATAATCCAATTTTTAGGGGGGTTTTAACTCAGTAAATGGGTGTAAGTAACACCCATCCAATGTATCATGAAAAAAAGGGGGGAAAATAGAACTCTACTTTGACCACACATTTTGCGTCTAAATAAACAAAGGGCTTTTGTTCCTTTTTTCCCTCCCTAATTTCAAAGTTGTTTCTTTTGAAGTAGCTAGTCTCTCTAATTTTCCTCATATTCCAACCATGATATGATAAAATTATATTGATCACTACTTCCCCCGTATGTCTCTAGTATTTACCTGAAGCCCTTCAGTTATGTTTTGCAGCTGTTTGTGCCTTTTGTTTGAATTTCTACTCAATATTGAATAAATATTTTCATTCAATAGTATCTAGGTCATTATTTTCCAATTTGTTTTTACATGCAACGCATGAGGTTAATTTTAAATTTTCAATTGTTACAACAAAAAGGGAGGGGGGACTGGTTGATGAATTGTTATTTTGTTAATGTTGGGGAATTGATAACAGGGCTCAGACACAGTAAATTCTTAGCACTAAGGCAGTTGCTATACAACAGGCTACAAGGCAAATAGAATTGAAGGAAATGGTCAGGAAAGGAATCGCACATGCAGTTTTTACTTCTAACCCCTAGAACCGTCACACCGAAATATACAAGTTTCATTAAGTTTAGTCATTCCAATCAAAGGCTATGACCCTTAGAAAATTTTCCCGATCTTCAATAAAAGGGGGACACATACCCTTAAGGTCACGGAATATTAATGAAAATCCCGAATCAGGTTCAGTGTATCAGAGAACCAAACTGCAGAGTTTTCAGGCTCCTATCTGCAAAAATATGGAATTTCGTATTTTTTCCCTGAATAATGATCACGGATGCGTATTTATGTGATTTTTTCTTCAGGGGTGACCCTATCGACTCAGTGGTCTTATAATATCGAGAGAGGGTTCATTTGAACGACAATTAAAAGTTTTTACTTTAAAAAGAAAGTTCTTACTTCAAACACCTAGAACCATCATTATTACTGGGGAGCAGAAGCGTTTGACCCCAAAAATGGTCCGTTTTACCTTTTGAATAATTTCTCCTTTTTAGCAAATGATTCTAAGATTTCAATGGAGGGGGGTCTCAATAGTAGGAATGAATCAGTGTGGAAATGTATGAATGAAAATAGTAAGAAAGGCAAAATGATTTTCCCTTTCTCCTTATATGAGTTTCTAAACGAGTTTCCTGTTCACCGAGTCTGAATTGTATTTTAATTGGCCCCATACCCACTAGAATTTACAACATTCATATATAGAACCAGGCACTATCCTGAGTCGAGAAAAAGGTGGTCAAGCGATTCATAAATTACTGAAAAAAAGGTATATATATATATATTTCTAAATTTAAAATACTGAATGAACGACCATTAATACAAATTTTATCCTATATAAAACAAAAATTTAAGCCGATTATCGTATCACGGATAATTGGACACAAACCGAAGAATACAATACGTTTCTTACGTAGAATAGGAAAAACATAAGTTTAAAAACAAAACATACTTTAACATGAGTTAGAGAACTTTGAACATAAGTAAAAAACAATAAATATATCAAAATGATTAGTATTTTGTTACATTTCTTCATATGTAAAATTAACTAGATTTAAAGTTGTAGACAAAAAGCTATTCCCATAAGTAACTTAACGTGGTTATAGAGAAAAGGACACCGCAAAAAGGGTGGAATTTTTAAATTCGGTAATATTACTTACTTGAATTGAAAATATTTTTGGACCCTTTTTTTAAAACTCACTTAAGTTCTTTTTCTTATCAGTAAAAAACATAAATACTTTTTTTCAGTTTTTTTTCAGAATTTTTAAATTCGGTAATATTACTTACTTGAATTGAAAATATTTTTGGACCCTTTTTTAAAAACTCACTTAAGTTCTTTTTCTTATCAGTTTCCAATACTCTTTGCTCACAGAATTAATCTTCGAGAAGTCAAATAAAAAAGAGTCCTCCCTAAAAGACCATAAAGTATGCAAAAAGTGTAACATTTTTTTTAATTTCAGAAAAACTTGTGTCAGCTCTTTTGGAAGACAATTTTTTTTATTAAGACTACATCTCCCTCCTGTAAAAGTCGTCTACAGGCTCAACCCTCTCCATAGTTTTTTTTTTGTGTAACCTCCCAGTTAACTTCAATTCACAAATTTACTTCACTTCAGTTAACCTTCAATTCAGTTTAAACCAGTTAACTTCAATTCACAGATGTTCTATAACAAACTAAACAAAGGTGATAAGTACTCCAAAACTTAAAAGCTTATGCTCCATGATTTTTAGTGTATATTCCGCAGTTTAGTACCGCTTGGTACTTCGAGAACTGAATCAAAAGTCAAGGAACATGAGCCTCAAAGCTATGGAAAATTTACAACTATAATTCCACTAGCAGTGAAATATTTATGAACGAAGGCCTGAGCTATAATATTCTGCTCGTTCTGAAATTTCAACTATTCATACAGCCAGCCCTACTACACTTATGAAATTAAAACGTATACAAATATTTTGCCTTTAACTATAAACGATTTAAGATTTTTTTAATACTTCTTAGTCGTTTTTGCTCTAACTCTTCTAAGCTTTCTTCTCTATGACTGGTGATAGAACCGTAAGAAAATCCTTAAGGATGTAATAAAGACAGCTTAGAAATTGAAAGCTAGAGGGGGCGCGCGCATCTCTCCCATGAAAACTTTTCCGACTCAATCACCAAGTCTAGTATTGCTTTTGGTTTTGTGTGTGTGTGTGAATCATCTTTGTTGAGTTTTGTTTTTAATTAGTCACGTGGGTTTCAAGAATGACTCATCCTTTGTATGGATCTCTGTATACTCAACAGCCTTGCCAATTTGAAGCAACAGCGGATCCAGAAGCTATTGCCCAATTGTTTGCTGGTATTTCTTTTTTTCCCCTAATATTTTTTTGGATTTATTAAACTTTTAATCAATTTTTCTGTTACAAAAACCAAGTAGGGTGGGTATAATTTTTTTGTTGTTGCTGACAAGTCCCAAATATGCATTCCTTTGCACTGTTCTTGGACTACAGGCCGACATTTTGGCAATATAGAAGTAGTAAGGGGTGGTGAAAGTAGATATACAGTTGTATAGAAGGTAAATACAAAGCCCCGTGTGTACATTTCTATAAGAACAAAGGAGCGACAACAAAAATACCGAAGCTCAGCTAGTTTTATTTCTGTTGTTGACTAACAAATATGTAGAATATACGTTTGGCTAGGGCGGTAAAAGTAGAAATACTCTTGTATAGACTGTAAGTAACTGATATTACCTTGATATACGTAATAATTTCTGTTCGTTTTGAGTTTTAATACTGCTTCTTACTTTCAGTTTAAAAAAATAGCAAGTAAGGGACAAATTGAAAGTACATGTGTATTTCAAACTACATAATAACCTAAATAATTATGATTTATATCTTGCTGTAGGATACTAAAAGCTGTTATTATACTCAGAAAATAGTATTGATTTTAGTATTGATCCAGCAGTTTGAGGTAACGAATTGTAAGTAAGGAGCGACCCACCTCAATAGTAACAAAAACTTGGAAAAATAGAATTTTGATACAAATATATGTATCAAAAGAAGCGGCTTATTATGCTGATTCCAAATATTTAAGTTTGATTAAGTTTAGTCATACCCATCAAAAACAACGACTATCAGAAAACTTGTCCGATTTTCAATAAAAGGGGAACACATCCCCTTAAGGTCATGGAATATTAATGAAAATCACCGAATCAGGTTCAGTGTAACAGAGAACCCTGCGGTAGAGGTTTCCAGCTCCTATCTGAAAATTAAATAAAAAAACAAGTTTTTTTAACTGAAAGTAAGCAGCGACATTAAAACTTAAAACGAACAGAAATTATTCCGGATAAGAAAGGACTTTTCCTCCTCAACGCGCCGCTTTTTACGCTATACTTTGACTCTTTCTCTTAACTCTACTTTTTAAAACAGTAAAACACTTTAGCGTAAAGAGCGAGGTGTTGAGGAGGAAAGCCCCTTTCATATACGGAGTAATTTCTGTTCGTCTTAAGAGTTTTAATGTCACGTATTTGTTTTATTTAATTTCTGGACGTTTTTGAATTAATGCATGCTTTGATCTTGGCTCTCCGCACATAAATAATTGAAACGGAATTTGCATATTCATTTTTTTATGGCTTTCTCATTGTTTTAATCGGAATATTTTAAGAAAAAAAGGAGCGAGGGAAGAGGCCTAGTTGCCCTTCAATTTTTGATTACTTAAAAAGGCAACTAGAACTTTTAATTTTTCACGAACGTTTTCATTAGTAAGAAATATAGGTGACTTACGAATTAACTTACGTAGCAAACTTCTATACTCGTATGTTTTTATTTCGTATAAGTCAGGGTTCACCCTTTCGTCAATACCTCACTCTTTACACTAAAGCTTAAATTTTGTCCCAATTCCTTAAGAATAACCCCTGAATTACAAAGGCCGTAGAATAAATTGTTGAAATTACTAAAAATACTTTAGCTAAAAGAGCGAGGTATTACGAGGAGGTAAACTCCTTATATGCGTAATAATATCTGTTCGTTTTAAGTTTTAATGCTGCTCCTTACTTTCAGTTGAAAAAACTTTTCATATTTATTTTTTCATTGTTTTTTTAAATAATGCTAGAAAATTCTGCCCCCCCTTCATTGAAATTCTCTTCCCCCATGACAAATTCCTCCATGGAAAGATGATCCCACGTAATCCTCCGTCAACTTCTCCCCCCAAACCAAAAAATCCCCTGAAAACGTCTGTACACTTCCCAATAACCATTAATATATGTAAACACAGGTCAAAGTTTGTAACTTGCAGCACCTCCCACGGGGACTGTGGGGGAGTAAGTCGTCCCCAAAGACATAATTATTAGGACTTCGACTTATAAAATGGCTATCTCAGGAAAAAAGAGCGTGGGAGGGGGCCTTGGTGCCCTCCAATTTTTTGGTCACTTAAAAAGGGCACTAGAACTTTTAATTTCCGTTAGAATGAGCCCTCTTGCAAAATTCTAGGATCACTGAGTCGATACGATCATCCCTGGAAAAAACGAAAAAAAAATGAAACAAACAAACAAAACAAATAAACGTGCATCCGCGATCTGTCTTTTGGCAAAAAATGCGAAATTCCAGATTTTTTTAGATAGGAGATTGAAAATTCTACAGTAGGGTCCTCATGATCCGCTGAATCTGATGGTCTGATTTAAGATTGTATGACTTTTAGGGATTCCCCCCTATTTTCTAAAATGAGGCAAAGTTTCTCAGGCCCGTAACTTTTGATAAGTAAGACTAATCTTGATGAAAATCATATATTTAAAATCACCATTAGGATGCGATTCTTTTGATGTAACCATTGGTATCAAAATTATATTTTTTAGCGTTTTGGTTACTTTTGAGCCGGGTCGCTCCTTACTACAGTTCGTTACCATGAACTGTTTGAAAAATGTGGAATTTCGTATTTTTTCCTTGAATAAAAATCACGAATACGTGTTTATTCGTTTTTTTTCTTCAGGAGTGACCTTATCAACTCGGTGGTCCTATAATATCAAGAAGGGGTTCATTTGAACGGAAATTAAGAGTTCTAGTACCCTTTTAAAGTAACTATAAAGTTTGAAGGGCAACTAAGCTCCTTCATATGCCCCTTTTTCACAAGAAAAATTTGAAATAACCATTTTGTTCAGCACTGTTGAAAGGCCAAATACCTATACCCTTGGAGATAACATGATCTCCCATAGCCCTTGGGGGAAGGTTTTTAAGTTGTTAAATTTGCCCATTGTTTACGCATAGTATTTGTTATTGGGAAGTATGCATACTTCCTCCCGTGGGGGAAGGTTTTTAAGTTGTTAAATTTGCCCATTGTTTACGCATAGTATTTGTTATTGGGAAGTATGCATACATTTTTTTTGGGGGGGGGGCGAATTTTCTGCTGGAGGCCTTTCTACTCGGAGAATTTTTCTTGGGGAGGGAAGTTCCAAGGGTGAATATTTCAGGGGAAATTTTACACTGGAGGAATTTGAAAATTCCCATGCGAAATTCTTCTTATGTCTTACTTTCTCTTTGTTGTGTCAATTTTACGCTCGGAGATGTTAAGGGCTATTGTCTGGGGTTTGTATAGAGGTTAGATTTTTCTGTAGAGGTGGAGCCATATTTTCTGGTATTATTTGAAAACGATCAGAAAATGTGTAAAAATCAAGATTTTTTCAACTGAAAGTAATGAGCAACATTAAAACTCAAAACAAATAGAAATTATTACGTACATGAGGGAGTTTGCCCCCTCCTCAACACCTCGCTTTTTACGCTAAGGTTTGATTTCTGTCCCAATTCTTTAAGAACAACTCCTAAAACACACGGTTCGTTTAATTAGAACAATAAAAAGTTTTTTTTTATTACTAAAACACTTTAGCACAAAGAGCAAGGTCTTGAGGAGGAGGCAATTCCCTTCACGTACGTAATAACTTCTGTTTGTTTTGAGTTTTAATGATACTCCTTACTTTCAGTTGAAAAAAAAACTTGTCTTTCTTATTTAATTTTGACATTCAGTGTTGATAAAGTTAGGTACAATATTGCAGAGATTAATCTGTTAATTTTATAATAAATATGTCGCATTGACCAAGGATATATTTCAAAGCCGTCCTGGCCGAGTTGGTTGGTGCGCTGGATTCGGGATCCTTTGTCTGAGAGGACGCGGGTTCGAATCCCAGTTGTACCCAACTCTTCAGTTGGGACGGGGGTCAGTGGCGTGACTCTGTAAGCATAGCCAGAGTCGACCCAGCTCTAAATGGGTACCTGGAGAAATCTGGGGAAGGTAAACAGGAAGGGTGTGCGAAAGCACAGGATGGCTGGCCCCCAACCCCCCATTGCACTTCCTGGCTGAAGGGCCAAGAAACGGAGATCAGCACCTCCGGTACGGACTGTAAAGTCTAATGCCGTATCCTTTACCTTTTTTTTTTTTATATTTCAAACAGTTCGTGGTAACGAAATGTAAGTAAGGAGCGACCTGGCTAAATAGTAACCAAAACTCTAAATAAAAGAATTTAGATACCAATAGATATGTCAAAAGAATTAAATTTTTATTGTGACTTCAAATATATAAGTTTCATCAATTTTAGTTTTATCTATCAAAAGTTACGAGCCTGAGTGCTTTATTTTCGAAAAACAGGGGAAACTTCCCCTAAAAGTCATATAATCTTAATGAAACCACACCATCAGATTCAGCGTATGAGAGAACACTACTGTAAAGTTTTAAACCTCCTATATGCAAAAATAAGAAATTTATATTGTTTGCCAGAAGAAAGATCACGGATGCGTGTTTATTTGCTTTTTTCCAAGGGGTGATCGTATCAACCCAGTAGTCCCAAAATATTGCAAGAGGGCTCATTCAAATGGAAATTAAAATTTATAGTGCCCTTTTTAAGTGACAAAAAATAGGAGGGGAACTAGGCCCCCTCCCACGCTCATTTCCCCCCAAAGTCACCCGTTCAGAATTTTGATATAGCCACTTTGTTCAACATAATCAAAAAATCTAACAAATATGTCTTTGAGGATGACTTAATCTCCCATGGCCCCGGGGGAAGGGCTGCAACCTGTGAACTTTGCCCATTGTTTAAATACAGTATTTGTTATTAGGAAGCATACACAAGTTTTCAGGGGGATTTTTCTTGTCGCGGGGGGTCAGGGGGAAAGGTTACTTGGGAGGATCTTTCCACGGAAGGATTTTTCATGGGAGAAGGAAATTCTCCATGAATGGGCGTCGGATTTTCCAGTATTATTTAAAAAACGATCAGAAATTAAATTGAATAACAATTTTTTGCAACTGAAAGCAAGGAGCAACACTAAAACTTAAAACGAACAGAAGTTATTACGTATATGAAGGGTTCACCCCTCATCAATGCCTCGCTCTTTTCGCTAAAGGTTTTGTTAGTACTTTCAAAAGAGCTATTTAATCTAATTAAACCATTTGTGATTCAGAGGTCATTCTTAAAGAATTTGAACTTTAGCGTTAAGAGCGAGGTATTAACGAGAGGTGAATCCCCTCATATACGGAATAATTTCTGTTCGTTTTAAGCTTTAATATTGCTCCTTAGTTTCAGTTAAAAAACTTATTTTTGTACAATCTTAATACAGGGGGTGAGAGTAGATATATACTAGACTCGAATCAGTGAAACTAAGGAAAGCAGTCCGAATCAAACAGTTCGTGGTAACGAACTGTAGTAAGGAGCGACCCGGCTCAATAGTAACCAAAACTCTAAAAAATTGAATTTTGATATCAATAGCTACATCAAAAGAATCGCATTTTAATGCTGATTTTAAATATATAAGTTTCATCAAGTTTAGTCTTACCCATCAAAAGTTAAGAGCCTGAGAAAATTTACCTTATTTAGGAAAATAGGAAGAAACACCCCCTAAAAGTCGTAGGATCTTAGTGAAAATGACACCATCAGATTCAGCGTATCAGAGAACCCTACTGTAGAAGTTTCAAGCTCCTATCTACAAAAATGTGGAATTTTGTATTTTTTGCCAGAAGACAAATCACGGGTGCGTGTTTATTTGTTTGTTTTTTTGTTTTTTTTTTTTTTTTTTTTTTTTTTTTCCCAGGGGTCATCGTATCGACCAAGTGGTCCTATAATGTCGCAAGAGGGCTCATTCTAACGGAAATGAAAAGTTCTAGTGCCCTTTTTAAGTGACCAAAAAAATTGGAGGGCATCTAGGCCCCCTCCCACGCTCATTTTTTTCCCAAAGTCAACGGATCAAAATTTTGAGATAGCCATTTTGTTCAGCATAGTTGAAAACCATAATAACTATGTCTTTGGGGATGACTTACTCCCCCAGAATCCCTGGGGGAGGGGCTGCAAGTTACAAACTTTGACCAGTGTTTACATATAGTAATGGTTATTGGGAAGTGTACAGACGTTTCAGGGGATTTTATTTTGTTTGGGGGTGGGGCTGAGGAGAGGTGGATATGTTGGAGGATCTTTCCTTGAGGAATCTGTCATGGGGGAAGAAAAATTCAATGAAAAGGGCGCAGGATTCTCTAGCATTACTATAAGAAAACAATGAAAAATAAATATGAAAACGTTTTTTTCAAATGAAAGGAAGAAGTAGCATTGAAACTTAAAACGAACAGAGATTATTACGCATATGAGGGGTTCTAAAAATACTTTAGCATAAAGAGCGAGGTATTTAGGAGGAAATAAATACCTCGCTCTTTATGCTAAAGTATTTTTAGTAATTTCAACTATTTATTCTACGGCCTTTCTGATTCAGGGGTCATTCTTAAAGAATTGGGACAAAACTTACGATTTAGTGTAAAGAACGAGGTATTAACGAGGGTACAAACCCCCTCATATACATAATAATAATTAAAGAATATAAAAGTTTGTTACGTAAGTTAATTCTAAAGTTACGTATATTTTTTGCTAATAAAAAAATTCGTTAAAATTAAAATTAATAGTTGCCTTTTTATGTAACCGAAAAATTGCATGGCAACTAGGCTCCTTCCCCATCCCATATTTCTCAAATTCGTATGATCAAAACTAAGAGAAAGCCATTTAGCCAAAAAAGGAATTAATATGCAAATTTCGTTTGAATAGTTTACGCGTGGAGAGTCAAAATCAAACATGCATTAATTCAAAAACGTTCAGAAATTACATAAAAAAACTAGGTTTTTTTAACTGAAAGTAAGGAGCGACACTAAAACTTAAAACGAACAGAAATTACTCCGTATATGAAATGGGTTGTCCCCTCCGCAGTCCCTCGCTCTTTACGCCAAAGTTTGACTCTTTGCCACAATTCTACTTTTTAAAACAACTAAAAACTTTAGCGTAAAGAGCGTGGGACTGCGGAGGGGACAACCCATTTCATATACGGAGTAATTTCTGTTCGTTTTAAGTTTTAGTGTCGCTCCTTACTTTCAGTTAAAAAAACCTAGTTTTTTTTATGTAATATCAGAAGCATTGAGGTGGAATTTTCAGGTATATGTAAGTGCAATCATTAGTAAATAAAACAAGTATTGTGCAGTCGGTTAGTAATATGAAACTTGCAAAAGATATATGGACTTTTAAACCATTTTTGTAATTTGTAACGCCTTGTGAAGCTTTAGTTAATTAAATAATAAACACATTTTTTTCCAAATGGAAGTAAGGAGCATCATCAAAACTTAAAACCGACAGAAATGATTACGTATACGAAAGGTCACCCTCTCTTCAATACCTTTCTCTTTGCGCTATTTTTTTTTTAACTTTAAAAAAGGCTTATTATTCTAATTAAACGACTTCTCTGTTTAGGAGTCATTCTTAAAACAATGAGACAAAAACTCAAGCATTTAAATAAAGAGTGAGGCATTAAAGAAGGGTCAACCCCTTATATACAAGTGATAGTTTCTTTTGTTTTAGGTTTGGTGTTGCTCCTTACTTTCAGTTAAATAAACACTTGTTTGTTTTATTTAATTTCTGATCGTTTTAAATAATGCCGGTAATCCAGCTCCCCTTCCATTGAAAATTATTTCCCTCTACGGAAATCCCAACATAAAAATTCCTTCCCACTCTCTCGAGAGAAAGAGTGTGAGAGAGAGAGAGAGAGAGAGAGAGAGAGAAAGAGTTCCTTACTTAAAAGTTCGTTTTTCTCTTGATCCCCCTGGAAAAATTCGTACATTCATTGATTTAATAATAGATTTATTTCAGATAAGCATCTCCTCCTATAAAAAATTTCAACACACAAGCTTTTGATGCTGGTGTGACAAATGCAGTTTGGCTGTTTTTGGGTTGGGAGAAGTATTAAAGAGGTACAGAATTGTCAAAAGAAGAAGAAAAAAAAAAAAACTATCGTAGGACTCGTGCAATTTCATTGGTTAACAGTTATACTTGATTTCCCCTTGAAGTGGCATATCTATGGATTGAATAAAACGATGTGGATACAGATGACACCGTTTTTATGGCACTTGGTATTAATTAAGTGATTTAACAAAAAAAAATAAGTTTTTTAAATGATATTAAGGAGCGACATTAAACGCCCCGCTCTTTACGCTAAAGTTTGACTCTTTCTCTTAGCTCTACATTTTAAAACAGTAAAAAATTTTAGCGTAAAGAGCGGGGCGTTGAGGAGGAAAAGCCCCTTTCATATACGGAGTAATTTTTGTTCGTTTTAAGTTTTAATGTCACTCCTTATTTTCATTTAAAAAAACTTTTTTTTAATTTCTGGACATTTTTTAATTAATGCATTTTTTTTATCTTGGCTCACCACGCATAAATAATTAAAACGAAATTTGTATATTAATTTTTTGGGCTAAATGGCTTTTTCATAGTTTTAATCGGAATATTTGGAAAAAAAAAGAGCGAGAGAGGAGGCCTAGTTGCCCTCCAATTTTTTAATTACTTAAAAAGGCAACTAGAACTTTTAATTCTTTACGAACGTTTTCATAAGTAAAAAAATATACGTAACTTACGAATTAACTTACGTAGCGAATTCTATATTCGTATGTTTTTATTGCGTATATGAGGGGGCTCACCCCTCGTCGATGCATCGCTCTTTACACTAAAGCTTAAATTTTGTCCCAATTCCTTAAGAATGACCCCTGAATCACGAAGGCCGTAGAATAAATAGTTGAAATTACTAGAAAAACTTTAGCGTAAAGAGCGAAGTATTACGAGGAGGTAAACCCCTCATATGCGTAATAATTTATGTTCGTTTTAAGTTTTAATGCTGCTCCTCACTTTCAGTAGAAAAAACTTTTCATATTTATTTTTTCATTGTTTTTTTTTTTAAATAATGCTAGGAAATCCTGCGCCCCCTCCATTGAAAGTCTCTTCCCCAATAAAACGTTCCTCCATTGCAAGATCCTCCCACGTAACCCCCCTTCAACTCTCCCCCCAAACCAAAAAATCTCCCTGAAAACGTCTGTACACTTCCCAGTAACCATTACGATATGTAAATACAGGTCAAAGTTTGTAACTTGAAACCCCTCCCACGGCGACTGCGGGGGAGTAAGTCGTCCCCAAAGACATAGTTATTAGGTTATTTGACTATGATGAATAAAATGGCTATCTCAGAATTTTGATCCAGTGACTGTGGGGAAAAAGCGTGGGAGGGGACCTAGGTACCCTCCAATTTTTTTGTCACTTAAAAAAAGAGCACTAGAACTTTTAATTTTCGTTAAGCTCTTTTGCGACATTCTAGGACCACTGAGTCGATACGACCACCCCTGGAAAAAAAAACAAATAAACACACATCCGTGATTTGTTTTCTGGCAAAAAATTCTAAATTCCACATTTTTGTAGATAGGGGCTTGAAACTTCTACAGTAAGGCTCTCTGATACGCTGAATCAGCATTAAAATGCGATTCTTTTGATGCAACTATTGGCATAAAAATTCCATTTTTTAGAGTTTTGGTTACTATTGAGCCGGGTCTCTCCTTACCACAGTTTGTTACCACGAACTGTTTGACATATAGCAATCGCAAATTCTGTCGGTCTGTCGGTCCCGATTTTGCTACTTTAGGCACTTCCAGGTAAGCTAGTACGATGAAATTTGGCAGAATATAAGGGACCGGACCAGATCAAATTAGAAATAGTCGTTTTCCTGATTTGACCATCTGGGGGGGGGGGGTGGGGGGCCCGTTAATTCGGAAAAAATAGAAAAATATAAGTATTTTTAACTTACGAACGGTTGATCAGATCCCAATGAAATTTGATGTTTGGAAGGATATCGTGTCTCAAACCTATTATTTTAAATCCCGACCGGATCTGGTGACAATGGGGGGGGGAGGGGAGGGGGGTCGGGAGGGGGAAACCTAAAATCTTGGAAAAACTTAGAGTGGAGTTATCGGGATGAAACTTGGTGGGAAAAATAAGTGCAAGTCCTAGATACATGATTGACATAACCGGAACGGATCCGCTCTCTTTGGGGTAGTTGGGGGGGGGGGGGGGGGTTAATTCTGAAAAATTAGAAAAAATGAGGTATTTGTACCTTACGAACGGGTGATCGGATCTCAATGAAATTTCATATTTAGAAGGATATCGTGTCTCAGAGCTCTTGTATTAAATCCCGACCGGATCTGGTGACATGGGGGGAGTTGAGAGGGGAAAACTAAAACTTGCAAACGCTTAGAGTGGAGGGATCAGAGTGAAACTTGGTGGAAAAAGTAAACACAAGTCCTAGATACATGATTTACATAACCGGAACGGATCCGCTCTCTTTGGGGTAGTTGGGGGGGGGGGGTAATTCTGAAAAATTAGAAAAATGAGGTATTTTTAACTTACGAACGGGTGATCGGATCTCAATGAAATTTGATATTTAGAAGGATATCGTGTTTCAAAGCTCTTATTTTAAGTCCCGACCAGATCTGATGACTTTGGGGGGAGTTTGGGGTGGGGGAAACTAAAATCATGGAAAACGCTTAGATTTGAGGGATCGGGATGAAACTTGGTGGGAAAAATAAGCAGAAGTCTTAGATACGTGATTTACATAATTGGAAAGGATCTGCTCTATTGGGGGAGGGGGGGGGGGGTTAATTCTGAAAAATTAGAAAAAATTACGTATTTTTAACTTACGAAGGAGCGATCGGATTTTCATGAAACTTCATATTTAGAAGGACCTAGTGACTTAGATCTCTTTTTAAAATCTCTACCGGATCCAGCGTAATTGGGGGGGGGGGGTTGAGGGGAACCGGAAATCTTAGAAAATACTTAAAGCGGTGAGATCAGGATGAAACTGGATGGGAAGAATAAAAACCAGTCTAAGACACGTGACTGACATAATCGGACCGGATCTTATCTCTTTGGTAGAGTTGGGTGGGGGGGTAATTTTGAAAATTGAGGTATTTGTAACTTACAAAAGGGTGACCAGATCTTAATGAAATTTGATATTTCGAAGGGTCTTGCGCTTTAAAGCTCTAATTTTAAATTTCGACCAGATCCTGTGACATTGGGATGAGTTGGAGGGGGAAACCGGAATTCTTGGAAAACGTGAAAATTGGGGTATTTTTATTTTACGAATAGGTGATCGGATCTTAATGAAATTTTATATTTAGAAGGAATTCGTGTCTCAGAGCTCTTATTTCAAATCCCGACCAGATCCTGCAAGAATGGGGGGACTTGGAGGGGGAAACCTGAATTCTCGGAAAACATGAAAATTGGGGTATTTTTATTTTACGAATAGGTAATCGGATCTTAATGAAATTTGATATTTAGAAGGAATTCATGTCTCATAGCTCTCATTTCAAATCCCGACCAGATCTTTTGACATTGAGAGGAGTTGGAGGGGGATACCTTGGAAAACACTTAGAGTGGAGGAATCGGGATGGAGCTTGGTGGATAGAATAAGCAAATGTCCTTGATACGTGATTGAAGGAACCGTACTGGATTAACTCTCTTTGGGGGAGTTGGGGGGAGGGGTTCAGTAATTTGGCGAGTTTGGTGCTTCTGGACGTGCTAGGACGATGAAAATGTGTAGGCGTGTCAGGGAGCTGCACAAATTGACTTGATAAAGTCGTTTTCCCAGAATCGACCATCTGGGGGGCTAAAGGGAGAGGAAAAATTAGAACAGATTAGGTATTTATAACATACGAATGGGTGATCAGATCTTAGAATTTTAATATTTAGAAGGATATCGTGACTCAGAGCTCTTATTTTAAACCCTGACCGGCACTAAGCCTCTTATTTTCCTTTTAAATCAATCTATTGATTCATAGAATTTTGCTAGAGCTCATACCATATGATCTCTTGGCTCTTAGCTCTTCTTGCCTCGTCACAAGTGCCAAATGAGCTCTGAGCTCTTGTTCATTATAACATGTCCTTTCGTAATTTGTAACGGCCCTTTAAAGTTGAAAATAATTCCAGCATACATCCAGAGGCTTTGAACTGGAGTTCCTGACGCCAGGGGTTCATCGGGCTTTGGGCTTTTGTACCTACAAAATTTTATTATCTTTGTTTGTGGTGGCGGCAGTTTGCAACCCTTTGTAATTCTTAGGTGAGCCTTTAAATCTTAGGCCCAAAATTTAATGACAATGCTTAAAAATATTTCAAAAATCTCTTTTTTTGCAAAAATTTTTTTGCCAAATTTCTCAAAAATTTTAATGACAATGCATTGAATATTTCTTTCTCAAAAATTTCTTTTTGCAAAACAAAGAGCTTCTATGCGATATTTTTAATTTTGAAGGGACGACATAATGTGCTTGAAATCTTATAGAAAACCACAAGAAAAAAATTGTAACTTTAACGTCCCTTCTGCGAATAGTTGAATTAGCTTATTAGCTTCCACCCGCTTTCAAACTTGAATCTTTTAATCCTTATTGGTTTTGGCAAAATCACTCGTTGGAAAAGATTCGTCCTCATTCGTGATTTATCTCTCCCAAAAACTGATGCTTAGGATCTGGTCTGCTGGTAAGGGCTTTTGGAACGAGTTCAAAAGTTGTCACAAGCAGCTGAGCCAAAACGAATACATCCCCTCTTCGTAATTGGAAAGATTCGTAAGCTTGATTCTAACCGTCACGCCTGTGCCAATTACCCAACAAATAATGAAAGGATGGAAAGAAGAAAGAAATACAGACTTATTAAAGCGCTTTTTATGGAGAGAGATACAAGCCTTGGACGCCCATAAGCCACAATATTAAATACAAAACTAAACTTAATGAGTTTGTGAGCGAGTATAGAATTTTTTTCTCATTCTTTTCTTTTTAATTTTATTCCTATGTTTGAGCGGATATTCTTAACCCCATAACTCTCTCTCTCTCTCTCTCTCTCTCTCTCTCTCTCTCTCTTTCTCTCTCTCTCTCTCTCTCTCTATCAAGATATTCGGATTAACCAGTCTACATAAAAAATAGTGGCAAATATTGTGGTTTGGACCAGTTTGTTTCCTCTGTGTTATTTTTTTTCACACCAGGCCAGGCAACTTAGAACAAATGACCTTAGAAAATTACAAGTAGGTCCTTAGGTTAAAAATGAAAGTGCTAGTGCCCTTTTTAAGCAATGAAGCACACTTGAAGGCTCACCAAAATCTCCTTTAACACCGTGTACATCCCTGGCTCCTTCGAGGCCTCAAAGGCAAGGGCACAAACTCATAAGAAAGGCATGGTCTAATCGACGGACTTTAGTAAAAAACTGGACATGCTAAACAGGACTATATCTACTAATAGTCCAAGTAGGTCATTAGCATAGGACACACATATACTTGGGGGCTCACTGTAGTTAATCTAGTGTATTATAGAGCGATAGAGCAAGCATATCAGACTCTCTAAACGTGAAGGGGTATGTCAAGTATGGAATATTCACTCAAGGACTGTATGATAACATAAATATGACACAGATAATAATTTCTATTATTAAGACCACAGGTTAAAGAAAACACCAAAGAGTTTGTGGTTTTTTGTGGCTTTGTTTGACCCCAAATTGTGCATTATTGAATTAGAAAGTGCTTCAAAATGCCAGGGGGGGGAAAGCAAAATTCAACCTTCAATATTACTACCGTTTTATGTTCAACTAAACTGTCTAACCCAACCAGGATCTCTCCAAACTAACCTAGGCCTACTTTACGAAGGCTGAATTTTGATTTAAAATAATTCTTAAAAATAAAAAATATTGATATCCCAAACAGAGAAATATCCGCTATAATACTAGCACATTGTAAATTAACCTCATCAAAAATCCAATTTATTTTGAAAATTTATATTTCTTTAATGAAGTAGAGCAGTTTTGAGTATCTGTCTTCCCATGTGAAGACCACAAAAATACAACTCTCATAAGTTCCCCATTCTCTTTGATACGCACAAAAATATAATTAGAAAATCTTAGCCATAGCTGTAGTCAAAAATGAAAATGAAGCACTAAATTATCCATTTTTATTTATAATAATTCAATTTTCCTGACAAATTTGGGAGCTCTTTTAGGTTTAGAAGCTTTAAAAGTTGACGTTTCCATTGCTGGGGAGGAAGGGGCAAAATTACAACCTAAAATGTGCATTATTTTCCTGAAGAAATCGTAGAAAGGGGGAACAAGTGAATTTTCTGATAGAAGACTGTAAGTTTAATCGGACTAAAATGTTCATGACAATATGGAACATATACATACAGCACGTTATGCACCACTTTCTTCTTTATAATCTTTTTGGAACATCTTTGCCGTTAAGAGACTCTCAAATATTAAAGCAAAATCATTGATTTAAATTATTTCGATAGAAAGTTGAAAGTAGGCTTCATTCTTGACTAAAGTTACGTGTACATGAGTAATTTCAGCAAAAACTAGCATTGTCTAATCCAAACATTTGTTGGGTCTTACACCGGCCTAGTATGGATGGTAGTGCACATGTGGGAATTCGATGCCATATTTCAAGGGGATACTTTACCTCCCACACTCACTCAAGGAACCTCCCTTAAGAGAAAGTATTCTAACACCCGTCCTCCAACCCCCCCCCCTGAATAATCAGAAAATTTTTAATACACGCTAAATTTATGGGGTCTAAAAACTGGTCCAACAAGGTCCTTTCTCGATTTCGACCTAATGTTTATATTTTAGTTAAACCACAATTACTATAGGATACAATTTTAGATTCTGTAATCGGAAGGGCTAAAGTGAGGCCCTCTGATTATTGGAGCCTCACTTTTTCGCAGGGATGTCAATTTACAAAATTATAGATGGGGGAGTTAAAAATGTACTTTTCAGAATCTTTGGGTAAAATTTTGTTTTTTTCGCAATTCCTTCAATTAAAAGAGCATGAAAAAAAAATGTTTTCCCATGTTAAAACCTAATGAGAGTATTTATCAGAATATAGAGGAGAGGGCCCTCCCCCTCTACCTCCAATAAATAACCTAGTCCCTCCAAAAGATAACCTTGCTACTTCTTGGACTTAAGAAGTCTCTTTCGACCCATGATTGCTCAGGGATAGTTTAGAGAATACACTTTAATGATTACATGTTAATAATTGAAGTAATTCTGATTTCAATATGACTGTCCTAAATCAAATAGAATAAGAACAAACATCATCTGTTCCAATTAAGTTATATTTGTTCTTCAATAATTAGTTCTGGTCGTTTTGAGTTTGAATCGTTATAGAACGTTGTTGAATACAACGGTCTAAGGTTTCTACTGGTCTAAGGTTTAATACAGCTCTTTATTTTTCTTTGTAAAACTTTTTTACGAAAAGTTTTTTTAATCATGTTTGTTTTTGAATACCAATGTTTTAATCTTGGTAAAAATAATGAATATTTCTCAAGTTTTTATGTTCTCGGCTTAAGAATTAAAATATCCGATTCTAATTTATTAGTTTTAATTAGTGTATTTTCATTTATTTCAAAATCCCACCTAATATTCCTTGAAAGTTTCAAGTAAATACCATTAGCCGTTCCTGAAATATTGCAGATACAACCTTTTGACGACCTATACACATGCTGTCTTTTGATCGAGTTCTTCATCCCCCTTAACATTCTCTGAAAAGTTTAACTTAACACCTAAAGCTGTTCCTGAGATATTGCAAACACAATTTTAAAAAGCTGGATATACACATTATCTCTTGATTAAATTCAACAACGTCTAACATTTTAGAACAACGGGCTCAAAAGTAACTAAAACTCTAAAAAACAGAATTTTTATAACTATAGTTACATAAAAACAATCGCATTTTAATGCTGATTTTAAATATATTAAATAAAAAGAACAACTTTTTTTTAACGGAAAGTAAGGAGCGACATTAAAACTTAAAACAAACAGAAATTAATCCGTATATGAAAGGGGCTTTTCCTCCTCAACGCCTCGCTCTTTACGCTAAAGTTTGACCCTTTCTCTTAACTCTACTTTTTAAAACAGTAAGAAACTTTAGCGTAAAGAGCGGGTGTCGAGGAGGAAAAGCCCCTTTCATATACGGAGTAATTTCTATTTGTTTTAAGTTTTAATGTCGCTCCTTACTTTCCGTTAAAAACGCCTGTTTTTTTTTCATTTAATTTCTGGACGTTTTTGAATTAATGCATGTTTTGATCTTGGCTCTCCGCACATAAATAATTACAATGAAATTTGCATATGAATTAATTGCAATTAATCGGAGATTTTGAGAAAAAACAAGCGAAGGAGCAGGCCTAGTTGCCCTCCAAGTTTTTGATTACTTTAAAAACCAACTAGGACTTTTAATTTTTTACAAACGTTTTCATTGGTAAAAAATATACGTAACATACGAATTAACTTACGTACCGAACTTCTATATTCGTATGTTTCTATTGCGTATATGAGGGGGTTCAACCCTCGTCGATACCTCGCTCTTTACACTAAAGCTTCGATTTTGTCCCAATTCCTTAAGAATGACCTCTGAATCACAAAGGCCGTAGAATAAATAGTTGAAATTACTAAAAATACTTTAGCGTAAAGAGTGAGGTATAACGAGAGGGTAAACCCCCTCATATGCGTAATAATCCTACGTAATAACCCATAAGCTAGAAAATCCTGCACCCCCTTCATTGAAATTCTCTTCCCCCATGAGAAGTCTCTCCATGGAAATATCCTCCCACGTAACCTCCCCCCCCCCCCAACTGTCCCCCCTTAACCAAAAAATCCCCCTGAAAACGTCTGTACACTTCCCAGTAACCATTACTACATGCAAACACAGGTCAAAGTTTATAACTTACAGCCCCTCCCACGGGGACTGCGGGGGAGTAAGTCGTCCCTAAAGACACAGTTATTAGGTTTTTCGACTATGGTGAATAAAAAGGCTATCTCAGAATTTTGATCTGGTGACTTTGGGGAAAAATGAGCGTGGGAGGGGGCCTAGGTGCCCTCTAATTTTTTTGGTCACTTAAAAAGGGCACTAGAATTTTCAATTTCCGTTAGAATGAGCCCTCTCGCAAGATTCTAGGACCACTCATTCGATACGATCACCCCTAGAGAAAAAAAAAACAAACAAAACAACAAAAAAATGATCTGTCTTCTGGCAAAAAATGTGAAATTCCACATTTTTGTAGATAGGAGCTTGAAACTTCTACAGTATGGTTCTCTGATACGCTCAATCTAATGGTGTGATTTTCGTTAAGATTATATATGACTTTCAGGGGATGTTTCCCCCTATTTTCTAAAATGACGCAAATTTTCTCAGGCTCGTAACTTTTGATGGGTAAAACTGATCTTGATGAAACTTGTATATTTAAAATCAGCATAAAATGCGATTCTTTTTTTTTTTGGTATCAAAATTCCATTTTTTTAGAGTTTCGGTTACTATTGAGCCGGGTCGCTCCTTACTGCAGTTCGTTACCACGAACTGTTTGATAAGGTTCATCAAGTTTAGACATACCCATCAAAATTTATGAGCCTGAGAAAATTTGCTTTATTTTAGAAAATAGGGGGAAACACCCCTTAAAAGTCATAGAGTCTTAACGAAAATCACATCATCAGATTCAGCGTATAAGAAAACCATACAGTATAATTTTAAAGCTCGTATCTACAAAGATGTGCAATTTTGTATTTTTTGCCACAAGACAGGTCACGGATACGTGTTTATTTGTTGTTTTTTTCCCCCAGGGGTGATCGTATCGACCCAGGGGTCCTAAATTGTCGCGAGAGGACTCATTCTAACGGAAATTAAAAGTTCCAGTGCCCTTTTCAAGTGCCCAAAAAATTAGAGGGCACCTAGGCACCCTTCCACGCTCATTTTTTCCCAAAGTCACAGAATAAAAATTCTGAGATAGTCATTTCATTCAGCATAATCGAAAAACCTAATAACTGTGTCTTTGGGGATGACGTACTCCCCCACAGTTCCCGTGGGAGGAGCTGCAAGTTACAAACTTCGACCAGTGTTTACATATAGTAATGGTTATTGGGAAGTGTACAGACGCTTTCAGGTTTTTTTTTTTGTTGAGAGGAGAGGGTTACTCGGGGGGAACTCTCCTTGGGGGAATTTGTTATGGTGAAAAGAAATTTCTATGAAGGGACGCAGGATTTTTTAGTATTTTTAGAAAAAACAATGAAAAAATAAATATGAAAAAGTTTTTTCAACTGAAAGTAAGGAGCAGCATTAAAACTTCAAACGAACAGAAAGTATCACGCATATGAGGGGTTCACCACCTCCTAATACCTCGCTCTTTACATTAAAGTAATTTTATTTATTTCAACTATTTATTCTAAGACCTTTGTGATTCAGGGGTCATTTTTAAGAAATTTGGACAAAATCTAAGATTTAATGCAAAGAGTGAGGTATTGACGAGGGGGTGAATCCCCTCATATACGTAATAAAAACATACGAATTTAGAAGTTCGTTACGTAATTTAATTCGTAAGTTACGTATAATTTTACTAATAAACATTCGTAAAAAATTGAATGTTCTAGTTGCCTTTTTAAATAACCAAAAAATTGGAGGGTAACAAGGCCTACTCCCGCGCTCCTTTTTTTCTCAAAATCGTCCGATCAAAACTATGAGAAAGCCATTTAGCCAAAAATATAAATTAACATGCAAATTTCATTTTAATTATTAATGTTTGGAGAGCCAAAATCAAAACAAGCATTAATTCAAAAACGTGAAATTACTCCGTATATGAAAGGGGCTGTTCCCTCCTCGACGCCCCACACTTTACGCTAAAGTTTTTTACTGTTTAAAAAGTAGAGTTGATAGAAATAGTCAAACTTTAGCGTAAAGAGTGGGGCGTTGAGGAGGGATCAGCCCCATTCATATACGGAATAATTTCTGTTTGTTTTAAGTCTTAATGTAGCTCCTTATTTTCAGTTAAAAAAACTTGTTTTTTTTTATTTAATACTTAATAAGCTGTTCTTAGCTGTTCCCGAGATACTGCAGCTACTCCCATTTAATAATGGGCTGTGCCTATTGTCTTAAAGTTTAAAATATTCTTCAACATTCTCTGAATGTTTCAATTTGATGCCCTTCCCAGGCTGTTTTTGAAATATTGAAGAGAATTTCAACTACCTGGATTCAAACAGTATCTTTTAACTTTGTTTAACGCCCCCCTTATCGTTCCTTAGCGTTCCATGAAAGTTTCAATTTAATACCCATAGCCATTCCTGAGAATAATATAGATCAGTCCATATACGCTATTTTGACAACTTGGATCAACCTAATGTCATTTGATTTGGTGAAATATGCCCTTATGTTTTCATCTTAATAACCATAGGCATTCGTGCAATATTGCAGATAAACCCTTTTTGAGAACCTGGATACACTTCTTCGTTTTGACAAAGAGGATGCGGTTAAACTCTCTTTTTATTTAGTGCAATAGTTTTAGTTGTAATACTAGAAGTTATAATAGAATCTGCAGTTACAATAGAATCGCAGTAGTAGTAGCAGTGCTAGTGGTAGTAGCAGTCACAATCGCAAGTAACTGCAGTAGCAGCCAAATTGCATTCGTATCCACAATCGCAAATAGTTGCAGGAGCAGTCATAAGTTGTCAGAGTCGTAAGTAGTCGTAGTCGCAAGTTTTTGAATTTTTAAGTAGTCAAAAGTAGTTGTGGTAACAGTTTATCGTAGTCACAAATAGTCACAGTTGCAAGTGGTCACAGTCAAAAGCTTATTGTAGTCACTATTGTTCGCAATCACAATAAGTTATAGTTGCAAGTAGACAAAGTCGCATCGTTGTGTATCCCTTGAGCTAATGGCCAGTATACAGTATCAGATAAAAATTTTAGAATGGCTTTTTCAGTGAGAAATGTCAAAAGACTTAAACAAGGGCACGCTGCAGTTCACCCTAGAAGGTAGGTTGACTAATCCCACGAGCAGGCTATTTAAAAACTACGGCTTACTACAAGGATTTGGTAGATGTTACACATTACATGTTACACGTTATTTAAATCAGAATTATGCCGGGATTTATGATTTACAGGATTTTGGTTTCCCGTAGCATGTGGTTTCTCTTCCCATACCTCCTCCTGTCCCTGTGGTACGTGGCTTCTCTTCTCCCTTCCTCCTCCCCAATATATTGACATGGAATGTCCATTATGAGTACTTTTTAGTACTTTCAAAAGAGCTATTTATTCTAATTAAACGACCTTTGAGATTCAGTGGTGATTCTTAAAGAATTAGAAGAAAAATTTGAAACTTAGCGCAAATAGCAAGGCATTTACAAGGGGGCAAACCCCCTCATATACATTATATTTTTTGTTCTTTTTAAGTTTTAATGTTGCTCCTTACTTTCAGTTGAAAAAACTTGTTTTTTTTTTATTTAATGCCGGAAGAAAGATTATGGATGCATGTTTATTTAATTTTTTTTTCCAGGGCTAATCGTACCGACTCAGTTAGCCTAGAACGTTGAGAGAGGGCATATTCTAACGGAAATCAATAGTTATAGCGCCTTTTTAAAGTGACCAAAAAGATTGGAAGGCAACCCCCCCCTTATACCCCTTTTTTCCAAACAAATATAAAGTAGAAACAATAGGGAAAATCTTTTCAAGACAGTAGAAATCAGTTCTGTGAATATTTCGGCCCTATGTCCAAGGGCCGTCTTCAGCACAATACGAGAAAAAGAGAGAAAATATGTATATACAAATAAACTTACATTAAATTGTGAGAATTAAAACCAAATAATGGTATTTAAAAACTTTTTTTTAAAAACAGCCCTAGCATCCTTACTTCAACGAAGTTCAACCAGGACTGACAAAAAGAATGAAATGAGAATATAAACTCATTCAAACTAAAGAAAACAAAGTGATTAAATGCAATTTCTCAGAGCCAACCTTGCTTTTTTTTAGCAACGTGTCTCAAAGGCCTTTTCGTAGCTGGTTCAGTACTATTATAAATCGGTTTAGTAAAATATTTTGTTAGATCGTTTTTAATTAAATTTGAGTATAAAGAATTTAGTGAGTATTCCCCTAAGTCCCTGTTCAAAGAAATATTATTATTTATTTTGAGATTAATTTCGATTGATTCTCGAACCACCTTTTTTATCCCCAAATCATTACTAATGAGTGAAGATTTTTCAAAAAGTATCGTGTGGGACGGATCACAACAAAATTAAAAAATGTTTGCACAAAAAATAATCTGTACGTAGTTTTTAATAATAATTTTAAAATCATTAATTTCTTAAATTCTAGTAAAAAATAGACCCCGGTTACTCGCCAAAGAGGGGTCTATCAAATACCCTGTGATTGTGGAAATTACTATGTCGGCAGGACCCATCAGAATCTAGAAAAACGGTTACAACAGCATAAAAAAGACATAGACAAGGCCCTAATTTCAAATAGTTCCAACAACTCCTTTGATTCTGCTTTAGGTTGGCATATATTTAATAATTCGTCCCACCCGATACTTTTCGAAATATCTTCACTCATTAGTAATGATTTGGGGATAAAACAGGTGGTTCGAGAATCAATCAAATTAATCTCAAAATAAATAATAATATTTCTTTGAACAGGGACTTAGGGGAATACTCACTAAATTCTTTATACTCAAATTTAATTAAAAACGATCTAACAAAATATTTTACTAAACCGACTTATAATAGTACTGAACCAGCTCCGAAAAGGCCTTTGAGACAGGCTGCTAAAAAAGCAAGGTTGGCTCTGAGAAATTCCGTTTAATCACTTTGTTCTCTTTAGTTTGAATGAGTTTATATTCTCACTTCATTCTTTTTGTCAGTCCTGGTTGAACTTCGTTGAAGTAAGGATGCTAGGGCTGTTTTTTAAAAAGTTTTTAAATAACATTATTTGGTTTTAATTCTCACAATTTAATGTAAGTTTATTTATATTTACACATTTTCTCTCTTTTTCTCGTATTGTGCTGAAGACGGCCCTTGGACATAGGGCCGAAATATTCACAGAACTGATTTCCACTGTCTTGAAAAGATTTTCCCTATTGTTTCTACTTTGTATTTGTTTGTTATGGAAAGGCAGTGTGGTGTTCGTCATTATTTCCCCTTTTTTCCCTAGATAGTCCAATCAAAATTTTAAGATAGCCATATTGTTCAGCATTGTTGAATGGCCCAATAACTCTACCTTTGGAGATAGCATGACCCCCCCCCTCAGAGCCCCTGGAAAATGTCCTTAAGTTATAAATCTTGCCCATTAATTATGTAGAGTTTCTGTTACTGAGAAGTATGCATGAGAGAGGGCGTGGCAAATTGTCTGACGGGGGAATTGTAAACAGAGAGAATTGTTCATGAGAAGGGAAGTTTCCAGATGTTGATCTTTTCAAGGAAAACTTATCCTATACGAAATTCTTTTTATATGTTTTGCTTTCTCTTTGTCGACTCAATTTTAAATAGGGTAATTGTCCAGGGTAAATTTTTAACGAGATTGAATTGTCTAGGGGATATTCGTGGGAAGAGGTGTTTCTTCCGCTTAGGTAGAGCCAGATTTCCTGTCAGTATATAAACAACGACTATAAATTATATTAAGAAAAAAGAAGCTTTTTTCAGCTGAAAGTAAGAACTTAAAAAAGTAACTAAGAAAGTAACTTAAAACGAACAGAAATTGTTACTTATATGAGGGGTGTTGCCCCTTCCTCAACACCTAAATTTTTACGCTAGTAGTATCCCCTTATGCAGCTTAAAGGTAGCCCTATCCTGGTGTTCTATTGGAGATGCCAATTCATCATATTGCCTCGATCTATGCTACAAAAGCCCTATCCCAATTGGCTCTTGGAGCTGATAGTCCCTCGTATCCAGCTAAAAACTTCTAGGAGAGACTTAACATTTTCTGGGAACAATATATGCATTATTCTTGGTGAAACTGTTGGTAATGATAGACAATATAAGTGTAAAGAAGCTACCACCCGCTTGAAGAAGTCGTTTTTTTAATCGTATCCTTTGTTTTTGACTACTGCTAGGGCACGTACAAGTGAACGATGTTGCTTTGTCTGCTGCTTAACTACTTCTAACAGTTGAACATTGAGGGGGTTTAATATTTAAAAAAATTGTAAGTTCAGAAAAAAAAATTCTTTTCAAAAAAATTCTAGGTTCCAAAAAAATGTCATTACAAACATTATGTTTCTACTAGAAAAAATCATGATTGGCGTGTTTATAATATCTTCATTTGTACTTTTAAAATATCAGAGGTGTAATCTTTTGCTATAAGTGTCTTTAATGTAATTTTAAGACATGAAAAAAAAGTTGAGAAAATGTCAGTTAAAAATCTAAGTGAGAAAAGTTACCCCCCTTAAAAATTTGAGTCTTTTAATTAGGGTATTTTAATTAGAGCTATATGAACCTTTTTAAAAGTACTAAGAAACCTTAGCGTAAAGAGTAGGGTGTTGAGGAGGGCGTAACACCCCACATATACGTAATAGCTTCTATTCGTTTTAAGTTTTAGTATTGCTCCTTATTTTCAGTTGAAAAACTTGTTTTTTTTAATCATATCGTAGTCCATACCAAATCCTTTAGTAGCTTGGAAGACTTTCAATTCAGTCTAAACTTATAGGCTATTGTTTTAGCATGCAAAGTATAACTGGCCCTTATAAACGGTTTCCAGAATTATTCCACATATTAAGTTATACATTTTCCGGTGGCTTTCTAACAGCAGGAGAATTCTTTCCATGTAAAAGTCTCCCTTGGCACTTGCTAAGAAGATGAAGCTTTCTATTGGAGTTTTCGTCAGACCAAATTTGGTTTGTGATTAGTGGAGTTCTTTGAGAGAAAATTTTTCATATACGATAGTCTGTCTTTCTCATCTCAAGATATGTAGCTGATATAAAGAAGGCTCAAAACTGTTAAATAACATAAGGCGTTAGCCGTATAATAGCAAGGTAAAATTCTAAGTTAATTGACTTCTTGCTATGTCTGAAATCTGGTTAATGTCCACAATCACTCACCACAATCACGTTTTTCTCCGCTTGGATTCAATTAGCTTTATATATATATGTCTATATATATATATATATATATATATATATATATATATATATATATATATATATATATATATATATATATATATATATATATATATATATATATATATATATATATATATATATATATATATATATATATATATATATATATATATAAAGAGTGAGGTATTGAGAAGAAGGCAACCCCTTTCATATACATAATAATTTCTGTTGGTTTTAAGTTTTAATACTGCTCCTTACTTTCGTTGAAAAATGGTTTTTTTATATATATAATTTCTCATCGTTTCTTAAATAATCCCAGGAAATCTGGCCCCACCTTCACGGAGAAATACCCTCCCCACCGATATATCCTCTGAACAATTAAATCCCGGTGAAAATTTAGCCAGGACAATTATCCTTAACAGCTTCCACGCACCCCGCTTATCCTTCCACGCTTAAAATTGAGACGGAAAAGAGAAAGTAAGAAATATAAAAAGAATTTTGTATATGAATTCTGGCAAATTCCCCAGTGTGTAATTTCCTCTGAAAAGTTCACCCCCTTGAAACTCCCCTCCCCCGTGGAAAGCTCCCCCATGAAAAACTTGAACGTCTTTCCCGTGGAGTTGTAGGGCTAGAGGCCATGTGATATCCAAAGGCATAGTTCTTGAGCCTTTCAACTATGATAAACAAAATGGCTATCTCAAAGTTTGAATCGGACAATTTTGGGGAAAATGGGCGAGGGAGTGGGCCAAGTCCCCCTCCAGTATTTTTGGTTACTAAAAAGGGAACTAAAACTTTTAATTTTTGTTCGGTCTCACAATATTCTAGAACCACTGGGTTGATACGATCACACCTGGGGAAAAAAACAAACAAACAAAAAACAAATAAACACGCATCCGTGGTCTTTTTTCTGGCGGTAAATACAAAATTCCACATTTTTGCAGATAGAAGCTTATAATACCTACAATAGGGTTCTCTGACATGCTAAACCGGATGGAGTGATTTTCATTAAGATTGTATGACTTTTAGGGGGTGTTTCCCTTTTTTTTAAAGAATTAAGGCAAATTTTTTCAGGCTCGTAACCTTTGATTTGATTCTTTTGATGTATCTATTGGTATCAAAATTTCGTTTTTAGAGTTTCGGTTGCTATTGAGCCGGGTTGCTTCTTACTTACAGTTCGTTATCACAAACTATTTGATTTTATTTTTTACACATTTTGGTTCAGTTTTGGCAGTTCAACAACAATTTTTAGTCGTTTCACAATTTTTGTCTTAGATATTAGATATTTCGACTATGTTGAATAAAATTGCTATCTCAAGATTTTCAATGGACAACAAAGGGCGTGGGAGGAGGCTCGCTGACCTCCAATACTCTTGGTCACTTGTAAAGGGCAATAGAACTTTTTATTTCTAATAAAATGAGCCCTCTTCCGATCTTTTAAGGATCATCCCTTAAAAAAAACAAGGACAAATAAACACTCATCCATTACCTTTTTCCTGGCAAAAAATGCAAAATTCCACATCTTTGCATATAAAAGCTTGAAACCTCTACGCTAGGGTTCTCTGACGTGCTAAACCTGATGGTGTGATTTTTATTAATATGGCTTGATGTTTTGGGGGGTCTATCCACCTATTCCCAAAATTGGGCAAATTTTTTCAGTCTCGTAGCTCTTGATGGGTAACATTAATTTTGATGAGTTTTATATATTTTAAATATTCATCAGAATCCAATTCTTTTGATGCATCTATATTTATCACGACACTTTTTTTGGAGTTTCGGTTACTATTGACGTGCTGTCCCCTTCTCAACGCCTCGCTCTTTACGCTAAGGCTTGTCTTTTTGTCACAACTTTACTTTTTAAAACAGTAAAACCTTTTGCGTAAAGAGGGTGGTATTTAGGAGGGGACATCCCCTTTCATATACGGAATAATTCCTGTTCGTTTTAAGTTTTAATATTGCTCCTTACTTTCAGTTAGAAAACTTATTTTTGTAAACCTGAGAAATTATCTTAACATACTTTAATTTGAAAAAAACTTTAATTTCTAATCGGTTTCTCGATACGCGGAAAATAGCCCTCGGTTATTTCCTCCCAAACATCTCCACATGCATAATTGAGTTGGCAAAGAGAATGTCAGACAATTAAAAAGAATTTTGCATAATCATTCTATTAAATCCCTCCCCCCAGCGTAAAATTTTCCCTAAAAATCCACCCCCCAAAAAAAATTCCCTCCCCAAGGAACATTCTCTCAGTTTATATCTACCTCAAGCGAAAATTCCTCCCTCCCCCTTGAAAAAAGTCTTTACACTTTCTAATAAAAAATACTATGCGTAAACAAATACAATACATAAATCCACATAGTAGCATAATATTTGTAGGCTCGAATATATACGGAGGTAATAGGCTTGAGACTGTCTGTTCTGGATTTCGACTCTCGTTGAAAGACGTTGAAACCATGTTGTTACCAAGATGGGCTCAGGATTGAACAAAGTCTCCATTCATACTGGAGGTCCCAGGGACTTCTTTCTATCTGGTTCTAAGCCGGCTTAAGTGCTTTGGTGTAGACTTCAGAATGAATGTGATCCCCGTCCTACACTGGTATCCGGGATCACTGCTTTTCATAAGGCCAAAATATTTTCAATGATTTAAAGAACATGAAAATTGGAACTTGGAATGTTACGACGTTAAAAAATGACTATCGTATCGACATTTTGAATGACGAATTCAGACGATTCGAACTGGACTTCTTAGGAGTTTCAGAAACTCATATCCCAAAGGTAGGAAGCATGAAGTAGGGTGATAAATCATTTTTTTTTACTCAGGCAGGAAGGCTGGGGTACACAGAAAGGGAGTAGGACGCATGAAGACTAAGGGAACCTTATTGATAATGTTATGGCAAACCGAAGACTGGCAGGATCAATTCAAGATACTAGGGTATATAGGAGTGCTGTTGTAGATGTTAAAAGAAAAGATTATCATCTAGTAGTGTCTAGGGTTAATTTAAAACTGAAATTTCGTAAGGGTAACTACCTCCCGGGAAGTTATGATGTTGGTAGAGTCTAGGATGAGAATTTGAGAGAAACTTTCCAGGAACGGTTGAATACTAAACTTGAGAGTTTAAAATTTGACAATATGGAAGATGCTTGGAATAGTTTTAGAAAAAAGATTTGTGAAGTTGTTTTGGTGTCTTAGGTAACTAAGTTACGACTGCAGCTAGGAATATTAGTGGAAAAGCTTTATACTCAATAGAGAGGAGAAGGGGCTTGTACAAGCATTATCTGAGTGATAGATCATATGAAAACAAAAGGAATGAAAAGAAAGTTGCGAAAGCATTAAAATATGAAGAAGGAGGTGTGACGTGGAGGCCATGGATAAAATTAACGAGGATTTGGAAGATGCAGTCAGACGGCATAATAGTAAAATATTGTACTGGCATTTTAATAAATTATTAATAAATAAATAACAAGGCTCAAGGTGCTAATAGTGTGGTAAACGAGTGTCTTAAAAATGGTGGCTCTGAGGCTAGAAATAAGTTACTGAAGATTATGAATATGATTTTGAAAGAGGGGAAGTACCTAACGATTTTGGGAAAACTTTAATTAAACCACTGTATAAGAAAGATGATAAGAGTGAGTGTAGTAATTTACGAGGCATTAGTCTGGTCTCTGCAAGTAGGAAATTACTTAGTAATGTGATGCTTTTTAGACTGAGAGATGCTGTAGTTAAAGTTTTAAGAGAAGAAAAGGGCGGTTTTAGAAAAGGTAGAGGATATGTCGACCAAATTATCATTCTTCAGTTAATTGTTGAGATGTGCCTGAGTTGTCAAACACCTTTGGTCCTCAGTTTTATAGATTATGAGCAAGCGTTCGATTCTGTTTATAGGAGAGCTTAAGCAAATGTCATACCCTTGTATGGTATACCAGACAAATACATTGAAGTGATTAGTGTCAAACAGTTCGTGGTAACGAACTGAAGTAAGGAGCGACCCATCTTAATAGTAACCAAAACTCTAAAAATCCGAATTTTGATACCAATAGTTACATCAAAAGGATTGCATTTTAATGCTGACTTTAAATATATAAGTTTCATCAAGTTTAGTCCTACCCATCAAAAGTTACGAGCCTGAGAAAATTTGCCCTATTTTAGAAAATAGGGGGAAACACCCCCAAAAAGTCATAGAATCTTAACGAAAATCACATCATCAGTTTCAGCGTGTCAGAGAACCATACTGTACAAGTTCCAAGCTCCTATCTACAAAAATGTGGAATTTCGATTTTTTTGCCAGAAGACAAATCACGGATGCGTGTTTATTTGTTTTTTTTTGTTTTTTTTTCTTTTTCCTAGGGGTGATCGTATCGACCCAGTGATCCTAGAATTTTGTGAGATGGCTAATTCGAACGGAAATGAAAAGTTCTAGTGCCCTTTTTAAGTGACCAAAAAATTGGAGGGCACATAGGCCCCCTCCCACGCTCATGTTTTTCCCAAAGTCGTCGGATCAAAATTTTGAGATAGCCATTTTATTCAACATAGTCGAAAAATCTTATTACTACTTCTTTGGGGACGACTTACTCCCCCACAGTCCCCGTGGGAGGGGCTACAAGTTACAAACTTTGACCAGTGTTTGCAATTAGTAATGGTTATTGGGAAGTGTACATGCGTTTTCAGGTGGATTTTTTGGTCGAGAGGAGGGGTTGGGAAGAGGGGCTACGTGGGGGAAACTTTCCATGGAGGAATTTGTCATGGGGGAAGAAGATTTCCATGAAGGGGGCGCAGCACTTTCTAGCATTATTAAAAAAAAATGAAAAAATAAATATGAAAAAGTTTTTTTTCAACTGAAAGTAAGAAGTAGCATTAAAACTTAAAACGAACAGAAAATATTACGCATATAAGGGGCTCACCTCCTCCTAATACCTCACTCTTTACGCTAAAGTATTTTTAGTAATTTCAACTTTTTATTCTACAGCCTTTGTGATTCAGGGGGAAAATTTTTAGCTTTGGTGTAAAGAGGAGGTATTGACGAGTGGGCAAACCCTCTCATATACGTTATAAAAACATAGGAATATAGAATTTTGTTACGTAAGCTAATTCGTAAGTTACGTATTTACTAATGAAAACGCTTGTAAGAAATTAAAAGTTCTAGTTGCCTATTAGAGTACCCAGAAAATTGGAGGGCAACTGGGCATCCTCCCCCTCTTTTTTTCTCAAAATCATTCGATCAAAGCTATGGGAAAGCCATTTAGCCAAATAAATAAATATGCAAATTTTGCTTTAATTATTCATCTGCAGAGAGATGAAATCAAAACATGGATTAACTAAAAAACGTTCAGAAATTAAACTTAAAAAAAACAAGTTTTTTTAACTGAAAGTAAGGAGCGACATTAAAACTTAATAAGAGCAGAAATTACCCCGTATATGAACGGTGCTGTTCCCTCTTCAACGCCCTGCTCTTTACGCTAAAGTTTCTACTGTTTTAAAAAGTAGAGTTGAGAGAAAGAGTCAAACTTTAGCGTAAAAAGCGGGGTGTTGAGGATTTCTACTTGTTTTTAGTTTTAAAGTCGCTCGTTACTTTCAGCTAAAAAAACTGAGCACAGGAATGGCAATGGGAGACCACGGAATCAAATGGGGAGGAAAAACTCTTCTGGACTTAGATTAAGCTGATGATTTAAGCATCCTAGATGGAAGTGTGATCAAAATGAATGAACTTTTAGATGTTTTGCGAGTTCAGGGTGCTAGAACAGGTTTGAAAATTGACGTTAAAGAGACTAAGGTTAGGAATTAGTGAAGATGGAAAGGTGACGTTGGGTAACGAAATGATTGATCAGGTGGGCAGCTTCACTTGCCTTGGTAGTATTATTAGTAAAGATGGCGGGAGCAGTGAGGATGTTAAAAGTAGAATAGCTAAGGCTCAGGTTTTTTTTTCACAGTTAAAAAAAAGTTTGAAAGAATAGGAAGATAAGTCTACGAACCAAGGTTAGAATATTAGAAGCTACAGTGATAACAATGGTCAAATATGGCTCTGAAGCATGGCACTCCGAAAAGCGGATGAAGATTTTCTAGAAGTTTTCCAGAGATATTGTCTACGGATTATTCTGGTTACCCGGCTGACTGACCGTATTTCAAACAGTCGGCTGTATGAAAAATGTGGTTCAATCCCGCTTTCTAGGGCTATAATGAATGAAAGGTTGAGACGGCTAGGGCACGTTTTGCGGATGAAGGATGACAGATTGCCGAAGATTGTACTATTCGGACAACCGTCAAGGGATAAACGCAAAGCAGGTCTTCCTCGTTTGTGGTGGGAGGACGTCATAAAGAAAGATTGAAAGGAAATGGAAACTTCCTGGGTGGGTGTAAAAACGGAGGCTCTGAATAGATTCGGATGGAGGAAGAGCGTGCTTGGCTGTGTTGGCCTCAGGCGGCTTGGTGCTGCGGTGAGTTGTTTGTAGGCTAGTTAGTAATAGTAGCAAACGTAAACAATGGGCAAATGTTATAACTTACAGGCCTCTCTCCACGGACTTTGGAGGGTAATTTTAACCCTAAAAGCATAGTTATTTAATCTTTCAACTGTGCTGAAGAAAATGGCTATCTCAAAATTTTTTCAGATAACTTTGGAGATAAATGAACGCAGGAGGGGGGGGCAATTGCCCTCCAATAGTTTTTGTCACTTAAAAAGGGCACTAAAACTTTTAGTTTTCATTCGAATGTGCCCTCTCTCAATCTTCTATGATAATTACTTGAAAACAATCAACCCTGGGAGAAAAAGAAAACAAATAAAAAAATAAACACGCATGCATGATCTGTCTTCTGGCATAAATATCAAAATTCCAAATTTTTGTATATAGGAGCTTGGAACTTTTACAGCAGGATTCTTTGATACGCTGAATTTGATGCTGTGATTTTCATCAAGATTCCTTGAATTATAGAGGGCGTTTCCTCCTAATTCAAAAACAGGCAAATTTTCTCAGGCTCTTAACTTTTGATGGGTAGCACTAAATTTGATGAATCTTATATATTCGGAATCCTCAAAATAATCATCATGATTATTTTGGTGTATCTATTAATATCAATTTTTTTTTTAGCGTTTCGGTTACTATTGAGCCGAATTGCTCTTTACTTACAGTTTGTTACCGTGAACTATTTGAATGTAAGAAGTATTGAAAAAAAAACACTACTTCAGATAAAAGTGTGGGAAATGTTTTCTACTCTTAATTCTTTTACTTCCTCTATAATTTGCGAAAAAATTCCACATAACTATGCTAACTATCTTACAAAATGATCCAGAAAAGATGAGGTATCTTTTCTGTTTTTCTGTTGAAAAAAAAGTGTTAATAATTAACGCGGATCATTTGTGGACCTTTTTTTTTTATTAGCTCATCTTGGTAAGCAAGATTAGTAGTATTGAAGAAAATTCCACAATTAAATACTTTGGTGAAAAGTGCGGGAAATAATTCCTAGTTTTGCTTCCTTTACTTCTTCTATAATTTAGGAAAAATGCCATAAAAATATCATTATTATCCTAAACACCTACAAAATGATCCTGAAAAGATGAGCTATCTATTGCATTTTTTATCAAAAAATTGCCAATAATTAACGTGCGCTATTTGGGGGCAATTTTTATTAAAAAATATCTCATATTATTAAGCGAAAATGAAAATTATTCAGTTTAAGGGACCGAAAAACAAGAATAAACTAAAAAAAACAAATGTATTTCTTGAACCTATTTCTTGAGCCTACGAAAATAGTGTAAGTTAAAATTCATTACAAGTTATTATCATTTCTGAAATTCCCAAAAATCTTAGAAAATGTTGTGTAAGCCACGCCCTTTGTTTTTAATTTTGACAAATAAGTTAAATCATTACCAAGAAAACCCTGGAAGTCAAGATTCAATATTTTATCAATTTTAGTATTTTCAATACACCCTAACATGTTTTTATAACTGAAAATTCCGTAGGGTACTAAAATATGCCATAGCTTTTCACTGTTTCTAGAATATTTACATTTTTGGAATTACATATTGGTATTCATAAATTTTGCATACACTATGTTTACATTCCAATTTTTTCGACAATAACGATAACCTGATAATTTTACCATTTAGGGCTCCTTTAAGTGAACAAGTAAAATTTTTTTCAATGTTACAATGTGTAAATAGCTTAAACTTAAGCTGATTTAAGTTGCATACAAAAAACTAAAACAGTCATTTTATTTAAATTAAATTATTTTTTATGTTTTATATATACTACCATGAATTGCATATTATATATGTTATTTTACTATATAATATTTTGTTGAATATAAGCTAAATAAATTATAACTATGATCTCTTAATTTTCGAGCCAGTTAAAACATATTTTAACTAGATTTGTAACGAATGAATCACTTGATAATCTACCGTTAGTCTTGAAATTTTGACAGCTAGCTATAAAAAAAAATAATTAAATTCCAAATTTAATATTAAAACATTCATGTTAAATTAAATTCATATTAAGTTAAATTATTTTACATTAAATTACATAGAAATATTAAATTGCACGTTTAGACTTTGACATTGTACTCATTCATAGCAATGATTGTGGTAGCCCTCAAATAGCCCTGGTTTGTTAAGTTTCCAATCAACTCGACTATTCACCGCGGTTAGAGCACCGAGTTTCTGTATAGATGGCCGAGGCGAACAACAACAGGAAAATTAGCTAGAGAAAAGTAGGAATTCGATGCTTGAACGTTCCAATTCCCCTGTGTAGAAGTCCTGCAACAGACTTATTGCCAATATATCCTTTTTATAGGCTTTAGTCCACAAATTCTTGGGAAAGATTTCCAAAAGACACAAAAACAAAGCAATTCTGAGAACGTGTAAAACTGATGAAAGGTTTTTCAATCTACTAGGGAAAAGTTTGTATGGGTGTATCAACGGCTACTTCAATGAATGCGTCCATTTTCCTTAATATGTTTCTTTCCAAATAATAACAATAATAAAAAAAAACTGTTCCCTCGAATAGAAAGAAAGAAAGAAAGAAATTTTATTTGAGCCCTACGGCCATACACAACATGATTTAATAATACAACACTGCACAGAACACACACTCAATATAAAACAATACTTATTTTCATTCACTCGGGCTCGACTGAGCCTCTCCCGCCTTTTACACATATCGTGCCATTTTGCATATGTTTCCAGGCATCGAAGACCTCAGGATATCAGAAAGCAGCACCAACTGATGGTCCCCCCAAATTTCATCCCTAAGACTTTCAAGCTCCTGGCACTCCATGAGGAAATGATACCAAAATATTTCCTGCAAAAGAATATTTGAAAGACATAATATAACAAACTTTTCTGTAGTACTTACCGTTTGTGTCTCTTGCTGAGAAGGGAGTTGGTCTTTACATAGTTGTGAGTTGTATTACTCAAAACCATGATTTATTATGTGAATTTTCTTATAGCTTATTATGATGATTTATTGTATGACTGATGGCCAATCCATTAGCAATCAATCTAATCTATTCACTGCGACACCCCATAACATTTATTTCATTGGATAAGCGTTTTATAATAACGGTTTATTTCATGGACTGCACTTACGTTTAGGGACGAATGATATACTAGTTGCCTGTATGGCTTCTGTGATTGGGAGACAGCATAAATTTTCTTACAATTGCTGTCTGAACTTTCGCTTGATAATAATTTGACTTGAGGGTCATATTAGTATAATTTTGGGGTAAAATTTATGATAATAATTTGGGTAAAATTAGAGCTTTACGGGCCAAACGCTAAAATACTGCAATTTCCTATGGTTTGATATTTTTTCTTACTTAAAAAGGCTACTAATTAATAAATGTTCATTCGAATGAACCCTCTTCTAATAATCTAGCAATACGAACTATGAATGGACATGCGCTAAAATACGGGCCAAACTCTAAAATACTGCAATTTCCTATGGTGTGATATTTTTTCTTACTAAAAAGGGCACTAAATAAAAAATGTTCATTCGAAGGAACCATCTTTTTATAATCTAGCACTACGAACTATGAATGGTCACATGGGTACCATCCTTCTCTTGAAAAGTTATAAACTTGATATCTTCTACATAGTGGATATAGGTTTCTCATACATATTGAATTTGATTCCATAATTTCCATCAAGACCGCACCCTTTTTCAGGGGGTCTTAATTTCTAGTCCTAAAACAATACAACTTTGAATTTGCCATAGTCTTTGATGAACAACTTCAAAATTATTGTATTTAACATATTTATAATCAGTATAAATTATATATTTTCTTGTAGCATATCTCTTAATCATAACTTCGATCTAATGACAAGGGCTACTCTGTACTTACAGTTTGTTTCTAGGAAGTGTTTGATCTAAAGCTCTGTTAAATAGGAATTATCCTCTCTTTCAACGGTGTTTTTTTTCCATTAAAGTTTAACATCCATATGGCAATACTTAGAGAATGATAATCACCCATGAAAAAGAGCACCTAGCAGAATGTATATCAGGAAGGTGGGGGGGGGTCTGAAATATCAAAAATAACAAGTTCATCAGTTCATCGTTTTTCAAGGTGAAATCTTCGAAACAATATTTTCGAACAAATATTTTAGGGATACTGGCATGAAGGCCATGAAATCAATACCACTGAAAAACAAGAAAAAAAGCTCCTTGTAGCAATTGGTCCCCCTCTCAAGATATTTCTTTGTGGGATTCATAATCACCCCACCTCTCTCCCATTTCTGCTTGTAAACGTATGAAAATAAACTTTAATGTTAAACGGAAATTATTTTCTGTAATAAAAAGGGAACTATCACCCTGTTTCACCCATATTAAAGGCTTGGTTAAAAAATACTCTCATTAATGAAGAAAAATTAGAGATTAATTACCATACCCCCTCCCTCAGAGCTCCTTCTATATTTATCTAAAGGCTTACGGAGAGTCAGAAAATTGGATATAAAAATGAACTTTCTTAGGGTTAAGGTATAGCCCCCCCCCCCGATCCATAAATATCCACCAGACCTGCTCTGTATAAGCTGAAACGGAATTATATATCACTATACACAATTTTATCAAGCGTAAAACGAATCAACTTAGTCAAATGAAACATTAAAATAAAGTTCCCAATTAACTGTTTATTTTGTACAGACTACATGCATTTTTAACAACGGACATTGCTGCTCCTGAAACTGGGTAGCTCACTATGTAATTTTTCGATAGTATCAAATAGATTATCTGTCTCCGAATTTTCAACCGATAGCCTTTTATCTTTTTGGGGTAAAATTGTTGTTTTGTGCCACGAATTTGCAGAAAACACCACTTCCCTGTGGTGCAATCTATTTGCTAGTATTAACTGCCTCTAAAACCTTATTTCTTGTTTGAATGAGCCTTTTCGTGATTTTCTATTACCGTTGGGTCGATATGATCACCCCTGGGGGGAAAATAAAACAAATAGACACATAATTATCGGAAAATACTCAAAATTTAATGTTTTTGTAGATGGAGCCTTGAAACCATTTAAGATTTTGCACTTAAAAATTAACTTAAAAGCTCTCGTTGACATTAAAACAACAGCTTCAAATAAGGTACGGGAAAATCGTCGCTAATCGTGGTCGTTACTCACGTCGAATACTCGCCCGTCATTACAGTACCTTCTGTGATCACTCCGTGCTATTTATGTCTTGTATGTATTCTTTGCTCCATACGAAGCAACTAAATTCAAATCCAGTGATGTACTTTTGGTTGGTACCTGAATTGCCTACTTTATTAGCCTTGATCTTACCGTCATCATGCTATCAAACAGTTCGTGGTAACGAACTGTAATAAGGAGCGACCCGGCTCAATAGTAACCAAAACTCTAAATAATGTGATTGGTGATACCAATAGTTACATAAAGAATCGTATTTTAATGCTGATTTTAATCAAAAACTTGATTTTCATCAAGTTTAGTGTTACCCATCAAAAGTTACGAGCCTGAGAAAATTTGCCTTATTAATTAAGATCCTCCCACGTACCCCCACCCTCAAACCAAAAAATACCCCTGAAAACGTCTGTACACTTTCCAATAGCCATTAGTGTATGTAAACAACGGTCAAAGTTTGTAACTTGCAGCCCCTCCCACGGGGACTGTGGGGGAGTAAGTCGTCTCCAATGACAGAGTTATTAGATTTTTTTGACTATGGTGAATAAAATGGCTGTCTCAGAATTTTGATCCGGTGAGTTTGGGAAAAAAATAAGCGGGGGAGGGGGCCTAAGTGCCCTCCAATTTTTTCGGTCACTGAAAAAGGGCACTAGAACTTTTAATTTCTTTTAGAAGGAGCCCTCTCGCAACATTCTAGGACCACTGGGTCGATACCCTAACCCCTGGAAAAAAAAACAAAAACAAATAAACACGCATCCGTGATCTGTCTTCTGACAAAAAAAGCGAAATCCCCCATTTTTGTAGATAGGAGCTTGAAACTTCTACAATAGGGTTTTCTAGTACGTTGAATCTGATGGTGTGATTTTTGTTAAGATTGTACTACTTTTAGGGGGTGTTTCCCCCTATTTTCTAAAATGCGGCAAATTTTCTCAGGCTCGTAACTTTTGATGGGTAAGACTAAACTTGATGAAACTAAGTCAGCATTGAAACGCAATTCTTTTGATGTAACTATTGGTATCAAAATACCGTCTTTTAGAGTGTCGGTTACTATTGAGCCGGGTCGCTCCTTACTACAGTTCGTTACCACGAACTGTTTGATATCAATTTTGTTATGTTATATATTTTTATTAATTTTGTTATTGGTCCATAAAAGTATGATCTGTTTTATGATGTAACACAAATTTTCTGCTTGATAAAATTAAATTCAAATTTTTTTAAACCCCTTAAATCAGTGTTAATATTTGTTTTGAAACCACCTGCATTTAATTTATTATTTAAAGAAACTGTTTTAGGTGTGAATTGTAATTTGTCTTATTTCGATGAGATTCTTCAAATTTTCCAAAACTTAAACTTCTGATTTCTTAGTGTAATTTATTTATTTTTGATTAGTTTCAGAACATTTTTATTTAAACTTTTTCTTATTATAAATTTTCCTTCAGGCTGTGCATTTTTGACTTACTGCAACCGCGAATCAGCACTAGAAGCGCAACATGCCTTTCATGAAAAGCGAACTTTACCAGGGGTAAGTTTTTTTTTTCTTTTCAATTTAGCTAACCCAGCCTATTCCTGTTTTATTCTGTTTTAAATTATACTTTGTCACCTCTTTATATCTATTTTCGGTAGGTTTTCTATTATTAATATTATTGTAATTGGATTACCCTTTAGCTCAAATTGTATTTGGGGCAAATTGGGAATTAGAATCTTGCCGCTGTTTCGTACACAAAAAAGTAAAGAAGTCGGATGCCCGAAAAAATAAAGATTGAAACAAAGTAAAATGTAAAATATGTAAAAAATGTAAAAATGTAAAAATGTAATATGTAAAAAATGTAAATAAAATTCCAAAAAAATGAAGAAACAGGCTAACTGTAAGGCTACATTGTCGGTCGTCGAAAACATCTCCTAATCTTTTGATGTTAGTGTAGAGGGGGTCAATCCCTCTTTCTTTCCCTGCGTATTCTCTTCTTGTCACACAGAAAAAAAATGAGACACATGTAAGTCGTTCAGCCAAATCAGGCTTTCTTATCTATCTGCAATTTAATCCATGGGTATAGATGGTAGAGGAAATAAGCAGCAGGTAAGTAAAGTGGAATTGAGTGAGTTGACAAATTAATAGATTGCGTTCCATTAGTCACGAACTGGATGATCACACTACTCTTTACTGAACCTTTCTTTAAACAGCAGACACAGTATTGTTGCTGAGATGGTTACAGGGTTTTCTTGCTAAAGAAATAGGAATAGAAAAAACATTTCTTGCTAAACAAATACTCTTTTCTTGTTAAAGAAATAGAACGCAAATTGGTAACAAACTAAAAACAAAATCCCCAATGCCTAAACACAGAGCTCATTTTGAAAAGATTAAGACTTTACAATTTCTCAATCTTACAATTTCTAAACCATTTGGTAAGCTCATAAGCACAGTCTCTATGTTTATAAGACTGTGACTCGATTTACGTTTTCAAGTGAAATTGGCTAAGGGATGTCAAACCAGACGACCAATTAGGGCATATCATGAACGGGAAGAACCGATACTGACCAATATATTTACATAGAGTTTACCATTTAATTGGCTCTTGGTCAAAATCATATGAAATTGGTAAGTGAAGGGGCTTGGAACGGTTATGATAAAGCAATGCACAGATGATTCATACTGCAAAGATGGAACATTTGAAACTAGGAGAATGGATGCCATAGAAGAAGCTCATTTGTTTTCCAAAATAGTTACCATTACAGTCAGATTGCTTACGATAAATTTTCTATATATATACATTTTTTTTTGGAAATGTTTTTTCAAGAAAAAACACTTTACATGAGTGGAAGAATAGGCCTAAAAACAGTCTGCTGGGGTATTTTCTAATTAGAAACAAGAGGTAAACGTGATTTTTTTCCAATGCAAAATATTGCTGTTCTTATAGACATTAAGCCTGTTTTTCCATTATATCTAAACTTACCATTATGTAGCATATCTGTGCATAACAGAATTATGTAGATTATATTTTGTATCCTTGGAATTAAACGGAGAAAATTAAACATTTCAAATTTTTCATATTTGAGTATTTCTTAATTATTACATTTAATCTTTCGTGAAGCAAACTTTTCTCTTTTTGCTCTGAAACATTACTTAATTGGAAAAAAAAAACTGTTTAAAAGGCTGTCAAGAAGGCTGTAAAAAAGATGTTACGCCGTGGATTAAGCTCGAAATTTTTATTGGTCAAGAGAAGACTTCCAAAAATAATAGACGACAAATCCAAAAGCAAATTAAATACTGTTGTCAACAGATGTATCAATCCCTTAAAAATGTTTGGGGGATTTAATTTTTTTTTAATTTAGGGGAACTGTTCAATTTTGTTGTTTTTCTTCTGTTTTTTTTTTTTTTTTCATTGAAAGTATCAAAAGAGGTGTTATTCAATGAAAATGTTAAAAAAGGAATTTCTAAAGATAATATCTAGAAGGGTCATTTTCTCCCATGACCCCTTCCCCCTTCAATTAATGCACCGGATTTTTAAGGAAAGAAAATACTATTGTCAAAGGAAAATTTTAATTTGGCTCGGAATACCATTCAGTTCCATTCAGTGAAAAGTAAAACATGCCTTAATTTAAAAACGTTCAGAAACTGAATAAGAAAACAAGTTTTTTAACTGATAGTAAGGAGCGATATTAAAACTTAAAACGAACAGAAATCACTCCGTATATAAAAGGGGCTGTTCCTTCCTCAATGCCCCGCTCTTTACGCTAAAGTTTGACTCTTTCTCTCAACTCTACTTTTTAAAGCAGTGGAAAACCTTAGCGTAAAGAGCGGGGCGTTGAGGAGGGGACAGCACCTTTTATATACGGAGTTATTTCTGTTCGTTTTAAGTTTTAATATCGCTCCTTACTATCAGTTAAAAAACTTGTTTTCTTATTTAATTTTTGAACGTTTTTAAATTAAGGCATGTTTTGAGTTTCGCTCTTCGCATATGAATAATCAAAACGAAATTTGCATATTAATTTATTTTTATGGCTAAATGGCTTTCTCATAGTTTCGATCGGATGATTTTGAGAAAAAAGGAGCGGGGGAAAAGGCATAGTTACCCTCCAATTTTTTAGTTATTTAAAAAAGCAACTAGAACTCTTAGTTTTGTACGGACGTTTTTATTAGTAAAAATATATGTAACTTACGAATTAGCTTACGTAACAAACTTCTATATTCGTATATTTTTATTACGTATATGAGCGGGTTCACCACGTCGCCAATACCTCGCTCTTTACACTAAAGCTTAAATGTGGTCCCAATTCCTTAACAATGACCCCTGAATCACTAAGGTCGTAGAATAAATAGTTGAAATTTATAAAGTTACTTTAGCATAAAGAGCGGGGTATTAGGAGAATGTGATCTCCTCATATACGTAATAATTTTTGATCGATTTAAGCTTTAATGCTGCTCCTTGCTTTCAGTTGAAAAAACTTTTTCATATTTTTTTCATTTTTCTTTAAAAAAATGCTAAACAATCCTGCGCCCCCTTCATGAAAATTTTCTTACCCCATGATAGATTTCTCCATGGAAAGATTCATAGCCCCCTCCCCTCAACCCCTCCCCCAACCAAAAAAATCCTCCTGAAAGCGTCTGTACACTTCCCAATAACCATTACTATGTGTAAACACTGGTCAAAGCTTGTAACTTGCAGCCCCTCCCACGGGGACTGTGGAGGAGTAAGTCGTCCGCAAAGACACAGTTATTAGGTTTTTGGGCTATCAAACAGTTCGTGGTAACGAACTGTAGTAAGGAGCGACCCGGCTCAATAGTAACCAAAACTCTAAAAAATGGAATTTTGATACCAATAGCTACATCAAAAGAATCGCATTTTAATGCTGGTTTTAAATATATAAGTTTCATCAAGTTTAGTCTTACCCATCAAAAGTTAGGAGCCTGAGAAAATTTGCGTTATTTTAGAAAATAGGGGGAAACGCCCCCTAAAAGTCATAGAATCTTAACGAAAATCACACCATCAGATTCAGCGTATCAGAGAACCCTACTGTAGAAGTTTCGAGCTCCTATCTACAAAAATGTGGAATTTTGCATTTTTTGCCAGAAGGCAGATCACGGATGCGTGTTTATTTGTTTTTTTGTTTTTTTGTTGTTTTTTTTTTCTTTTTCCCAGGGGTGATCGTATCGACCCAGTTGTCCTAGAATGTTGCAAGAGGGCTCATTCTAATGGAAATGAAAAGTTCTAGTGCCCTTTTTAAGTGACCAAAAAAATTGGAGGGCACCTAGGCCCCCTCCCACGCTAATTATTTTCCCAAAGTCAACGGATCAAAATTCTGAGATAGCCATTTTATTCAGCGTAGTCGAAAAACCTTATAACTATGTCTTTGGGGACGACTTACTCCCCCACAGTCCCCGTGGGAGGGGCAACAAGTTACAAACTTTGACCTGTGCTTACATATAGTAATGGTTATTGGGAAGTATACAGGCGTTTTCAGGAGGATTTTTTTGGTTTGGGGGAGGGTTTGAGAAGAGGGGGATATGCTGGGGGAACTTTCCTTCGAGAATTTGTAATGGGAGAAGAAAATTTCCATGAAGGGAGAGCAGGATTTACTAGCATTATTTAAAAAAAAAACAATTAAAAAATAAAAGTGAAAAAGCTTGTTCAGCTGGAAGTAAGGAACAGCAATAAAACTTAAAACAAACAGAAATTATTACCCATATGAGGGGCTCACCTCCTTCTAATACCTCGCTCTTTACGCTAAAGTATTTTCAGTAATTTCAACTACTTATTCTACGGCTTTTGTGATTCAGGGGGTCATTCTTAATGAATTGGGATAAAATTTAAGCTTTAGTGTAAAGAGCGAGGTACTGACGATGGGGCGAATCCCCTCATATATGTAATAAAAACATGAGAATACAAAAGTTCTTATAGGGACGTGTGGCCGTACCTTATTTTGTAAATAACTCTACTCTAGATAAACTATGGTGGTCATGTCAGTGAACGTGTGGTAAACAGCGATGCAAAAATTTTGAAAATAAGAGCTGGGATTTTTATGGAAACTCCAAATATATACGTTGTCTAGACTGGAGAAACCTGAGAAAAGTTATTCGCACAAAATTCGAAACAAAGCTAATTTATAAGTTACGTAAATCTTTTACCAATAAAAAGATTCGTAAAAAATTAAAAGTTCTAGTTGCCTTTTTAATGAACCAAAAAATCGGGGGGCAACTAGGCTTCGCCCCCGCTCTTTTTTTCTCAAAATCATTCGATCAAAATTATGAGAAAGCCATTGAGCCAAAAAAAATAATATGCAAATTTCGTTTTGATTATTTCTCTGCGGAGAGCCAAAATCAAAACATGCATTGATTCAAAAACGTTCAGAAATTAAATAAAAAAAACAAGTTTTTTTAACTGAAAGTAAGGAGCGACATTAAAACTTAAAACGCACAGAAATTACTTCGTATATGAAAGAGGCTGCTTCCTCATCAACGCCCCGCTCTTTACGCTAAAGTTTTTTACTGTTTTAAAAAGAAGAATTGAGAGAAAGAGTCAAACTTTAGCGTAAAGAGCGGGGCGTTGATGAGGAAGCAGCCTCTTTCATATACGAAGTAATTTCTGTGCGTTTTAAGTTTTAATGTCGCTCCTTACTTTCAGTTAAAAAAACTTGTTTTTTTTATTTAATTCTGAATAAAATGGCTATCTCAGAATTTTGATCCGGTGACTTTGGGAAAAAATGAGCGTGGGATAGGGCCTAAGTGCCCTCCAATTTTTTCGGTCACTTAAAAAGGGCACTAGAACTTTTAAGCTCCGTTAGAATGGGCGGTCACACGACATTCTAGGACCAATGGGTTGATACGATCACTCATGGGAAAAAAAACAAACAAAAAAGAACAAATAAACACGCATCCGTGATCTGTCTTGTGGCAAAAAATGCAAAATCCCACATTTTTTTAGATAGATGCTTGAAACTTCTATTGTAGGTCTCTGATACGCTGAATCTGATGGTGTGATTTTTGTTAAGATTCTATGACTTTTAAGGAGTTTTTCCCCCTATTTTCTAAAATGAGGCAAATTTTCTCAGGCCCGTAACTTTTGATTGGTAAGCCTAAACTTAACGAAACTTACATATATAAAATCAGCATCAAAATACAATTCCTTTGATGTGACTATTGTTATAAAAATTCTGTCTTTTAGAGTTTCGGTTACTATTGACCTTGAGCTTAACATAAAGTTTGCTAGATATATACAACTGGTACCTCATTCCGGCTGACCGTTCTTTTAAGTTCTATCGAAAAGTTTTATCGATTAGTTCAGCCCATTTTCTCCCTTTATAATTTGGTTCTTCAGATATATAGCAGTTTCTGGAAAAAAAATGTGATATTTCTTTTTATTGTCAGTCAGATAAATAGTTAAGAAATAGAAAATTCGATACAAAAATCGTTGTTGACGTATCTCAAATGTGAAACCTTCCTCCCTTTTTCTTCACCCGCAACTGGTTACTAGTTATAGCGATCTAATTTGTAACATATTTTTGTTTTTCTACTTCCCACAAAAGGTTATTTAATGTATTTTACCAGCCGGGTTTTGTTCAAATCATTAGCTGTAGTCTCCAAAAGAGCCCAGAAGTTCGTCAAAGCCTGTTGCTTTTTCGTCAAAGAAGTTCGTCAAAGCCTTTTTGCTTTTGCTGCTGAAATTAGAGGTGGGTGAAGATGATACAATAAAACATGAAAAATTTCATCATACTTTTTTTCAGAAAACAGTATTTTCACCCCAATTGATAGAAGATGGTAAATATATCTTCTATTCAGGCTTGAAGTCTTTATTTTTGAACCTTCAATTCCATGATCGAAGTTTAATTTAGAATGTGATCGATGTATCCTAGGTAAATATTGTCAAAAAATAAATAAATCTTAGTCTGTGAAGTTTACTGAAGCATCGAGACTGAAGATGCATTTCATCATCCTTAAGGCGAATTCAATGCCTAAATCCCGTCCTATTGAGTTTCGATCGATCGTAATAAAGACTAACTATGAAGCTTTCTGATTTCTCCCAAATATTGATTTACGCAAGGCAATATTCAAGAGTCTGTTTCCGCTCTAGTTTCCTCGTAATTTGATCCTTTCATCGGTTTTTTCTTCTCGTTCAAGAGAATCAGGTATAGATATAATTAATCCGTTTTTTGCACCTTTTATTGCTATTATATAAAACCCATTGATATTATATCAAATATACATTATATTTTATTTGAAATGAAACCCAGCAGGGAATCCAAGGGCACTCCCCTTGCCTTAGGTGCGGTTTATTTTTGGCAACATTTTCTTACTTTTATACGATCCCCTTGAATTGTATGCCAGCAGTACTAACTTCAATGATAACCTCTTCAACGCCTTTTTGGACTAGTGGCGTTATTTTGTCGAAATCCTGGGGGGGGGGGCAAAGTTGGAGCCAATTTTCCCAATTCAAGTGAAAATGACAGTGAAAACTCGAAAATGAACCATATAGTACCGTAAAGGGAAAGATATACTAAAGAAAACTGACCTGTTTCTTTGGATGCTTGAATTATGTAGGCTTACCTTAGTTTTGACAAGATTCTTGAAGAAACTAAATTTCAGCTGTGGGGGTGGGGGGGGGGGTGAACTGCGGCCTTGGGGATACAAACCAAGGTCTAGGAGGGGCACATGCCCTCTGCTCCCTAACAGATTACGCCCCTTTTTCGGAGAGTTAAATATCGTAAGGACTGTCAAACCCCTGAATGGGTTGAAGGCTTCTAGTATACTTGGGGAACCAATTAGATGCATCGAGTGCTTTATACATAGTGTTGTTAATTTTAGTAAAGGTTCATCGAAATAATTTTTATATTTATTCATTACAGTCATCAAAATTCTCACGTTGTTGAAATAAGAGGATTCATATTTCACATCTCCTTAAATTTTTCACTACACATGTGAAAGGCGGCATCTAGAAATCGTAATTTTGCACATTAGCTCACACACTCATCACAAACAGGCTTAAACTGATTAAAGCATTATTTTACGTCCAAGTCCTTTCTGCATAACCTAGGCTAAGTGGGTGAAATCTTATCAGACTAAGTAGGCTGGTTTACTTCCAACTGGTCAGCCGGCAAGTAACAGAATTCTACTGTATTTATCCTTGTCTAGTGTAAAGAGCTTGAAAAGACAAGCATAGAAAAATTTAGGTTAGCAGAATCATCAAAGGTTAGAAAGCGTAGGTCAGTTTTCTTTTTCTTTTTTACACTAGTACCAGTAATTTTCTTATGGAAGTAAGTTAGAAAGCGAAAAAGGTTTCATTACTGAAAAATTTTGAAGCCTTTTAACAGATTTGTCTCCCTTTTATTTTGACCTGATTTTGAAGCATCTTTAGAATGAATTAAAAGATGTTTGTAGATTACTTATAGACATGATTATATAGATCAAGGAGAAAAAGGAAAGCAACCACTTCAAGGAGAGTGGGTGCGGATATTGACAGCTTCAAGCCCCTTCTTAAGTGCATCTTCTTGTATATAGACATTATTTGCTGCAACCCCAAGAATTATTTGTTTCACTTCAAGGAGGGCGAGTAATACTGGCTCGAATCCCCCTCTTAAGTGCATCTTTATCTATCAGGCTATTGCAGAGAAATCTTTTCTTGGACCCCCCCCCCCCCCAAAAAAAATCCTCATTTGCTCTCCCGGAACACAAGACCCACAAGTTTTGTTTGCCTAATTTGAGTCTTTTTGAAGTCAGGAGTTATGTGTGCTTTGTCTAAACGCAAGTGGTGACACCCACAACTTGTACTCTCCACGATTTGTGATTTAGCTCAAAACAGACTATAAACTGTCAACATTAATTGGCTTGTCATTTGGATATTAAGACTGTGCATCAAAGTTCTCCTTATCGCTTCTACCAGTTTGATATATCTGCTTAACCGTATATTAGCTATTAAGATAGAAAATCATGGCTTCTGCATTCCTAATGGCATCTTTGTTTCCGCTTCGTCAGTTTGGTACGACATCTTCATTTACTTTCTAATAACTTCAGATAATTTTCGTTAGAACGCAAGCATGAAAGAAAATATTAGGATTAAATACATCTGCCATAGGCTTACGTGTTGGAACCTTTAATGAAACTTGATAAACAATACAATGCGAGATTTTTACCTTGCAAAAATAACTTGATGATTAAGCCATACAGAAGTTAAATAAATCTATTTAATTGAAGATGAACAAGAGGTTGACAAGATGAATAAGAAAGTTGAACAAGAGGCAATATTGCTTTCGATTCTAACGTACTGATCCTTTGTTAGGAAAAAAATGTCTGCATTTTTTTTTTTTTTTTTTTTTTGAGAATAGACTGTGTATTCAAGTGCCACAAAATAGCTTGAATAAAAATTGATTTATTCCTGAAGAAAAATTTTTTTGTTAAAAAGGACTTGATGAATTAAAAATTCATAAGTTAAATAAATTTATACCATTGACGACATAAATTGATGTCGATGATAATTTACGACATTGACGACATAAGATAGATGTCGTAAGATGTCGTAAGAGGAAAAGGCAACTTCTTTGGAGGGTTTAAAGAGGGAGGCTTTGAATAGACTGGGATGAAGGAGGAGCTTGCACAGCCGTGTTTTCCTCAGGCGGAAACTTTATCATTATCATTTTTTTGCGGTAAACAACAAACTGGTACAAGAATTAAATGTGGACATGATGAAAATGATCACCATTAACCTAAATCATAGTGATAAGGTCAACGTCCAGGTTAGCTACCGCCCCAGATGTATTACTATTGGTAGGGCACTGTCCTCAGACGTAGACAATGGTGATTCTGCATGAGGAGCGAATTCAGGCAATGTCCTTATGAGTGGACAAAAAGAATATGGCCACAAATTCTAACCTAAATGCTTGTAAAACATAAAAGAACAACCAGCGTGGAGGCAATAGGCTAGTTAATTCTGAAGAAAAATTTTTTGGTTGTTTTTCTTTTGTAAATTCGTTTTTTCTCAAATAATTTCCAAAAATAAGCCCTTAAAGATGATATTCGTCCCATATTTCTATTGAACAATTGAAAATTTGGAAAACTGCCAGTTGAAAAATCTTACTAAATTTTTGTAACCACTGAGTTTTATACCATTACAACAATTTAGTTTAGTAGTTGACTTATTCGTTAAGTGCTTTTTCTCAAATACTTTTAAAAGTAAAACTGGAAATATGCCTAAAATCACAAATATTTTCAACAATTTTTGCAGAAAAATTAACAATTTGAAAAACTAGGTGTTTCAAATTTGACTAAATTTCCGTGACCATTGACTTTTATTATTGGCTTTTTGACTTTTTAGTAGCCGATCTTTTCACCAATTTATTTTTTATTAACTTCCTTTAAAGAGAGGCACCATGGTTCAATGCTCTGCACCGTTTAGTGACAATATGTTTGTGCGATAAGAACCGTAATTCATTTTTATAGTCCTAATCAGGAAATAATAAATTAAAATTACTGTTTCTCATTCCTTGAAGACTGAAAAGCAATTAATAGCTCCTTGATCTTGCAAAGATTTAAACATCCTTCCAAAACTCCACCGTAGAAAAAAAAAACTAAAAAAGCTAATTAGATTTGATTACCATGTTTCATAATACGTTTACGTCATATGATATGGTTTCACAAAATGTTACATATGTTAAACTTATGGACAACAGAAAATTTAACTTAAACCATGGAAGGTACAAGGTTTGTTGCTGTGAGGTTACACATGTTCAACAGCTTAAATACCTATGTTCCATAATTTTAATTGTTATTCTCTAACTATATCAATAAAATGCCAACTTGAAATAAATATAAAGTACGGGGTACTTTTGCGACAAACAGAAAACTGTACATTAAGAACTACGATGACTCGGTAAATTGTTGGGAGGTGAAGGGGTGAGGGCTAACTTTCATGCACTAATGCATACGTTCACATCGAACTGTTTTGATATCTAATTTAACGTTTTTACTTAATCCCGGCTGCTAATAAACAATATTAAATTAAATGTGTAGAAATATGTGGTAGGGGGCTTGAACCCATAGCCTTTTTATAGGCGTGTAACTTGGCTACTCTTACGCTGTAGAAGAAATTTTGCGGGACTTCCTTTATGTTTTATCTTCACTCTCTTTCTCAAGGCTATGATGTGAGATTTTTACAAAACGAAAAATGTTTGGATAGGAGATGATCAAGTAAAGAGCGACCCAGCTCAAAAGTAGCCAAAACTCTAAAAAACAGAATTTTGATACCAAAGGATACATCAAAAGAATCTGATTTTTATGTTCATCTCAAATATATAAATTTCATTAAGTTTAGTCTTACCCATCAAAAGTTACGTGCCTGAGAAAATGTGTCCCATTTTTGAAAAAAGAGGGAAATGCCTCCTAAAAGTCATATAACCTTAATCCAACCATCAGATTCAGCATATCAGAGAACCCTACTGTAGAGTTTTAGCCTATCGGCTAAAATGTGGAATTTTGTATTTTTCACCAGAAGAAAGATGAAGGATGCGTGTTTATTTGTTTTTCCCCCAGGGGTGATCGTATCGACCCAGTGATCCTAGAATATCACTGGAGGGTTAATTCAAACGAAAATCAAAAGTTCTAGTGCTCTTTTTAAGTGGCCCAAAAATGGAGGAACTAGGCCCCCTCCCGTGCTCATTTTTTCCTAAATCTTTTTATTCCATCGTTTTTCAGCAAAATTTTGAAATAGTTATTTTGTCCAGCATGGTCGATAAATATAATAACAATTTCTTTGAGGATAACTTAATCCCCCACAATCCCCGGAAGAAGGGCTGCAAGTTATGAACTTTGCCCAATGTTTACATACAGCATTGGTTATTGGAAGTATACAGACGTTTTCAAGGGGGATTTTTTCTGGTAGTGGGGGGTTCGGCTACGTGAAAGGATCTTTCAATGGGTGAATTTTTATGGTGGAAGGGGAATCGCTATGAAGAGGCGCTGGATTTCCAACATTATTTAAAAAACTATCATAATTATTTAAAAAACAAGTTTTTTCAACTGAAAGGAAGGAGCAACATCAAAACTTATAACGAAGATAAATTATTACGTTTATAAGGGGGTTCGCCTCCTAGTCAATACCTCGCTCTTTACGCTAAAGTTTTTAGTAGTTTTATAAGAGCTATATCTAATTAAACGGCATTTGTGATTAAGGGATCATTCTCAAAGAATTGGAACTAAATACGAACTTTAGCGTAAAGAGCGAGGTATTGACTAGGGGCGAATCCCCTAACATACGTAATACGAATACACGAATAAAGATGTTATTTACGTAAGTTAATTCGTAAGTTACGTGTATTCATTGCTAATAAAAGCGTTCGTAAACAAAATTAAAATTTCTAGTGCCTTTTTCAGTAACCAAAAAAGTTGGAGGTCAACTTGGCCCCCTCCTCTGTTCATTTTTTCTCAAAATCATCAGATCAAAATTTCGAGAAAGCCATTTAGTCAAAAAAAAAGTAAAATTAATATGCAAATTTCGTTTTAATTATTCATGTACGGTGAGCCAAAATCAAAACCTGCATTAATTCAAAAACGTTCAGAAATTAAATAAAAAAACAAAAACAAGCCATTTTTTTTTAACGAAAGTAAGGAGTAACATTTAAACTTAAAAACGAACAGAAATTGTTCCGTATATGAAAGGAGCTCTCCCCTCATCAACGCCTCGCTCTTTACACTAAAGTTTAACTCTTTCTCACAGCTCTATTTTTCAAAACAATAACAAACTTTAGCGTAAAGAGCGAGGCGTTGAGGAGGGGACAGTCCCTTTCAAATACGGAATAATTCATGTTCGTTTTAAATTTTAATGTCACTCCTTGCTTTCAGTTAAGCAACTTGTTTTTTTTTTTATATCTAATCGTTAACAAAGATGAGTCACATGGCAGACTACATGGGAAGAACTGAAATTCAGGCGGTCTGACTGGTTGGATGAAAACACTACTACCAAATTTATAAAGAAAAGAAGTTGTACGCTTTACTATTCCTATAATTAAGTCAATTATAATCGGAAGTGGTATGTAAACCGAAATTGTATGGGTGATACGCTATGAAGCTTGAAGTATCTATCTACTGTTGCGTCCCTTGAATATTCAAATTCAATCAACATTTTTCAAATTAAAGTAAATTATTGTGTATATTAGGGAGGGGGACTGCTCCCTCCTTTACCTCCTTCTGTTTACGCTAAACTTTTATAGAGCTATGCTGGAAGCATTTATTAGTGCAAAAATATAGTTAACGGGTTATTGCAACAGTTATATCGATTACCTTTCAAAACATTTCTGGACTACTATTAGCAGGATTCGCACCTTGCTTACGTTTCGTTACCACGAACTGTTTGACTTCAAAGTAACTTAATTTGTTATACCATTAAATTAAAAAAACAAGGGGACTGGCCCTTCCTAATCCCTCGCTCTTTACGCTAACGTCTTAATAAGATCAATGCTTGGATTGACGTCATAATTTCTTTTTTCGTGTGAACCAAAATTAGAAATATTTAATATTATCACTGTATTTCTTATAAAACTTTCTGAAAATAAAGCCACTTAAGCTAAGATCTTTTATTAATCTCTTCCACGAAGCCCCAACAAATGAAAAAAGTAATAAAGATTTTATGGAAAAAGTTTAGAAAATTCTCGAGAGAAACGTCTCTTTATGGCAAATTTCGCATTCTGGAACTGAAGGCCAACTGTTTAGAATCTTTCAAATTCAATCTCAGCCTCCTTTCGCAACATGATTAGAAAATTACGGCTTTGTGTTTTCTCAGGCATTCGAACGTGGCCGTGGAAACAGCTTCAGGAAGTGTGATATGAATTCCAAATATTGTATGCAGGCTTTTCTGCTCCAGGAAATGCCGCCATTGAAGATTGTTGAAGCGATACTAAATCTGCTCCCCCTCTCGTGATTTTCAGTTTAACAATGGTAGACGGGCCTGAATTATCATTAAATTTGTAATTTAATGTGTGTAAATTTAAAGCACGTTTACTAGTAATAGGATTCAATGTCCAAAAAGAAGATTACATAGTTGCCACAAAACCATGCTAAACAACCAATTATTTTATCTGAATTACTCCTGTCAATGATTGAGGAGGGGGGATCTGAAATTAAGGCGCTTAAACAGGGATGCCGATATCGACCTTAATCATATCAAATACTAGTTTTCTTTAAAATGCCTTAGCCATCGATAAATTGGAGTTAAATGATTTCCATTTATTAGTGGCCGTAAGATTGAAGTAAGTGGCATAAGGGGTAGAAGATTGAAGAAATTAAGCAGCGTTGTGACCAAATTTAGACCTAATTAGAGTAATATAATTTTGGTTTTAGTCATAAGCTAATGGAATTCAATATACAGACTTCGATGAAAAATGAAAAGCCTAGCCGAGTAGTTAGCGCTCACGACTCGAATCAAGGGTTTGACTCCTGATGACTTTGGAACGGGGGTCAATGGCTAGATTCTGTAAGCTCAGATGAAGAAATCTGGGGAAAAGCATGGGAAGCGTCTGATGATTTGTCCCCATCCATGCATTGCACTCCCGGCCGAAGGCATCGAATCAGGCGATCAGTACCTGCGCAGCACATATCATTTGTCAGCAAGCGGAAAGGTTTCTAAGTTGTTTTTTTTATTTACAACGACACTCCACTGAAAATGAGCGAGTTTTTAGCCGTTTTCTGCTAATACGGGTAAACATATAAGGTTTCACCCTCGTGGAAGTACATCTTTGCTGCGACACATATAAAGGAGCAGTTTTTACTTTTTTTTTTTGTTCTGTCATCAATATTTTCTCTTACTGGACAAAGTTTATAGACTGAGAGGCAAATTTAAATAAATTGGAAACAATTATTTTCTTTTGCTCGTTGTTCAGCCTCATTTTTCGATTTTGCTGTTTGCTTTTAACAGCATTAACAGACTGATTTTAAATCTGTCTGTTTAATAGTAAAACACTAACGTGTTCGCTTCAACACAAAACAGGGCTGTATTTTTGCTAGACACGAAATTTGTAAGCCCTTTCAGATCAGAAGAAATTAACTGTCTGAGCACAGAATGAGGCTAGAAACAAGAATGTCAGGCGGTAAATCTCAGTTTGCTTGGCATGCTGTCCTATTCCAGATCAGTTTTAGTTTTCCAATTCAGTTTCAGTTTAGTTTACTATTCCAGGTCAGTTTAGCCCTTTCTGATCAGAACAAATTAACTATCTGAGCACAGAATGAGAGTAGAAACAAGAATGTCAGGCGGTAAATCTCAGTTTGCTCAGCATGGTGTCCTATTTCAATTCAGTTTTAGTGTTGTCTCAGTGCCAGACCCCCATTTTATTAATATTCTATTAAGATCAAATTACTAGATATGAGAAACGAAATTGTAGGCTGAGGTTAGAAGTCATTACCAAAATTTTATTTAAAATCGTAATAACTATTTTCAAAACCAACCATTGACCATTGATTGGGAAAATTTAGAGTGTTTCGTTGCGAAATAATCTAGGTCCGGTTGCACAACTTTTCCATTATAGAAAATCACTTTCCAATTACAATATACTGTATAAAAAAAGTGGCAAATTTTGATAGAAGTAGTACATGCAGCGACGTTCATTTAAAATTGAGCATTATTTCATTAATTGTTTCAAAAATCCAGATCGGGAGGAAAATTCATCCATAAGACTATTCCAAGAAGCCTCATAACTTCTATTGCCCGAAATTTCTAGCTACTGCCATGGAGCTAGACTCCTATAGCAGGGAAGTACCTAATGGAGAGCGTTCTGCATTTTACACCCTCATCCAACTATGAAAAAGCATTTGAAGTGTTTAATTTTGGTGATATTATAACTAAAAAGATCTTCCCTATAGTCAGATAACTCCCATAGCCTTATTGAAATCTTGGGTGGAAACTTAATTTCTAGCAAATCAAACAGTTCGTGGTAACGAACTGTAGTAAGGAGCGACCCGGCTCAATAGTAACCAAAACTTTAAAAAATGGAATTTTGATACCAATAGCTACATCAAAAGAATCGTATTTTAATGCTGGTTTTAAATATATAAGTTTCATCAAGTTTAGTCTTACCCATCAAAAGTTACGAGCCTAAGAAAATTTGCGTTATTTTAGAAAATAGGGAAAACACCCCCTAAAAGTCATAGAATCTTAACGAAAATCACACCATCAGATTCAGCGTATCAGAGAACCCTACTGTAGAAGTTTCGAGCTCCTATCTACAAAAATGTGGAATTTTGCATTTTTTGCCAGAAGGCAGATCACGGATGCGTGTTTATTTGTTTTTTTTTTTCCCAGGGGTGATCGTATCGACCCAGTTGTCCTAGAATGTTGCAAGAGGGCTCATTCTAACGGAAATGAAAAGTTCTAGTGCCCTTTTTAAGTGACCAAAAAAATTGGAGGGCACCTAGGCCTCCTCCCACGCTAATTATTTTCCCAAAGTCAACGGATCAAAATTCTGAGATAGCCATTTTATTCAACGTAGTCGAAAAACTTTATAACTATGTCTTTGGGGACGACTTACTCCCCCACAGTCCCTTTGGGAGGAGCAACAAGTTACAAACTTTGACCTGTGCTTACATATAGTAATGGTTATTGGGAAGTATACAGGCGTTTTCAGGAGGATTTTTTTGGTTGGGGGGAGGGGTTGAGAAGAGGGGGATACGCTGGGGGAACTTTCCATCGAGAATTTGTCATGGGAGAAGAAAATTTCCATGAAGGGAGAGCAGGATTTACTAGCATTATTTAAAAAAAAAACAATTAAAAAATAAATGTGAAAAAGCTTTTTCAGCTGGAAGTAAGGAACAGCAATAAAACTTAAAACAAACAGAAATTATTACCCATATGAGGGGCTCACTTCCTTCTAATACCTCGCTCTTTACGCTAAAGTATTTTTAGTAATTTCAACTATTTATTCTACGGCTTTTGTGATTCAGGGGTTATTCTTAATGAATTGGGATAAAATTTAAGCTTTAGTGTAAAGAGCGAGGTACTGACGATGGGGCGAATCCCCTCATATATGTAATAAAAACATGAGAATACAAAAGTTCTTTACGTAAGTTAATTTATATGTTACGTAAATCTTTTACCAATAAAAAGATTCGTAAAAAATTAAAAGTTCTAGTTGCCTTTTTAATTAACCAAAAACTCGGAGGGCAACTAGGCTTCGTCCCCCGCTCTTTTTTTCTCAAAATCATTCGATCAAAATTATGAGAAAGCCATTTAGCCAAAAAAAAAAAAAATATGCAAATTTCGTTTTGATTATTCCTCTGCGGAGAGCCAAAATCAAAACATGCATTGATTCAAAAACGTTCAGAAATTAAATAAAAAAACAAGTTTTTTTAACTGAAAGTAAGGAGCGACATTAAAACTTAAAACGCACAGAAATTACTTCATATATGAAAGAGGCTGCCTCCTCATCAACGCTCCGCTGTTTTCGCTAAAGTTTTTTACTGTTTTAAAAAGAAGAATTGAAAGAAAGAGTCAAACTTTAGCGTAAAGAGCGGGGCGTTGATGAGGAAGCAGCCTCTTTCATATATGAATTAATTTCTGTGCGTTTTAAGTTTTAATGTCGCTCCTTACTTTCAGTTAAAAAAACTTGTTTTTTTTATTTTTTATATTAAGAAATTACGACTCCCTTATTTTCATTATGCTCGGTATTTGCAAATCTTATCAAAATTTGCTTGTAAATCATCCAAAAATTTGTATCTCTAACTTTTGGTTTAAATATGGCATTCTTTCCAAAGAACCTAGAATTTTATTTTTTGCATATCGACTGCGATGAAAGCAGAAATATTTAATCTTTGTCGCATGCAAAAATTCACTGTATATAGTAAAATTTCACCAAGATGGTAGTATTTTCACAACTTTCTGATAAAATTGCATCGCAATTGTGAATTTCTCAACTGAAAAACAGTCTCGCCAGATGTAGTGCGTATGCATTTGTGTGCTGTTTCTAGGTGGTAAGGTATTAGATTGTCGAAACTGACATATTTTTCAAACTTAGTGTTGTTTAAAAAATTTTCGCTCAAAATAAGATATATATGCCACAATGTCATTTTAAGGCCCTACTTTTATGTGGTATTTGAAACTTCTAAATTGTGGCTTAGAAAACTTTTCTACAAAAAAGATAAATAAAACATAAATTTGAAATGTTTGCTGGGGACACTTCTTATAGATTTGCACCGGTCCTTAAGTATACCTGTAAAGAATTTTCTGGGTGTACTTTGGGATTTCCTTAAAGTACTTAGTTCAGTCCCTTAGAGCCTCTCTATCTACTTTTGGTCCTTGTGTAAATCGAAAGGCTATTTTTCTAAGACAAATACAGTGCAAACATTAGTTATTCTCTCAAATGAAAGGAAAATGTTATTCTAGCAGAAAACCAATTCAATAATTTCTAGGGGAATATTTGTCTTTCCTGTTCCCCATTCTTTGGATAATCATCATGAGCTTAGAGCCAAGGTAACTGAAATCAAAACAATAATTTCCCGAATTTTTCCTGGCTCAGTGTTGACAGTTCCATAACAACATCTAATCACAAAGTTCTTCTTGGCTGAAAATTGCCACTGCGTCCCAAGTTGCAGTCAGTGAGCACGTTAATAAAACATGCATAGTATATTTGAAAAAAATGAAGACTCCTAGGGAGATGATGCTATTGATGACTTAAACATCTGATCATAGCTAGTTTTGCATGAAAAAAAAAACAAGACAGAAAAAGGTAATTAAAAAACATTACCTTTAGGTTTTGAAAAGCGATCATTTTCATTTATTCTATTTTTTTTTATACATTGCTGCTCAGTTTCGACAGTTCAATAACAACTTCTAGTCACAAATTTTTGTCTTTGCCGAATAATCTGGAGCATCCAAGACTGTAAAATATATATAAAAATTGTAGAAAATGAGTTAGGCAACATTTAAACATTCACAGAAGTAAAAGAGAAAAAAGATAAAAATCATGCTGAAGAAAAATACAAGCTTAGAATTAATGATACTGAGATTGCCAATAAACAATACTGATTTTTGATACTACTTCATTACTGCAAGTGTAAAATAAGTGACTGAAAGCCTTCAAAAGTAATCACTCTTCTGCTAAGGTTCCATTATTAGGCCTATATGAATCCTATTATTAGGCCAATGTAAAGTAAAAAACTTCTAGTTGTATCTTTTTACACGGCTTTAGCTTGAAGATAGAAAAGGACTGTAAATTCAAATAGCAAAATGGCAACATCACTAGACTAGTAAATCTATAGCGAGGCAATTTTGCTTTGCATTGACAAACCCGCAAATACTATTTGCAATGCCAAGAGTTTCAAATAAAATAAATCTTAGAACTATCCATAGCTGAAAACCGTAATTTTCTAATATTTTCCATCTGGTTGTTACAAAATTGTAGGTCAAAAAGTTCAGTCACATTTTGTAAGTGTTGCCACGTCGAACAATGAAAACAAGTAAGCAAAAATAATTGGGTTAGTTTAAAAGCGTTTTTCCTTCTTAAAACTCGAACACTAACAATCTCCTGGCTCTCAAAGACAGCTCCACGGTCAAAGAAAGTCCACAATTTCTTAGTCTGTTTGGTGCCGTATATTTTTAGCTGATTTTTTGGTGATTTTTTTTTATTTGGTACCCGCTAGTACTCAAAACTGCAACAGTGCAGACAGGGCTCATTTCATTAAAAAATGAATTTTCAACCTTTTTGGATTTTTAAAGATGCATATGACAACCCATAAAATAAGAAATAAAAAATCAGATATCATTTTCGTTGACATTGGCATTTTGTACATTTAGAATGAATAAATATGGTCGTTCAACTCAAGTTTCGGCCTATTTGTGTGAACTGGCTTTTATATTTTCTGCTTTTAAATCACCAGAATAATTAATAGCAAACATTTGTATTTAAAAAAGAAATGTCTATTCCTACTTGTGCCATTTTTGAAACTATAATTACTGCGTTTATAATTCTTAAACTTTCGAATCTGAAAAAAACTGTGATGTGTGAATAACAATGTCCAAACCATTGTATGAAAACTACACTTGATTGAGCTTTGCCCTTTTTAATTCAACTGACCCTCTCCTTAATACAGCTTATTCCACGTGGCCCATATGATAAGCTGTGGGTATTCAAAATTGTAGTAAAAATGTAGGTGAATGTTAAATGAATCTTTTGAACTCAAAATAAGTGCTAAAAAAGGCGAATAATATGAAAAGTATGCGAAATTTCCCGAGATTTCAGAGCTAAAATCTCCTCGCCTCCTCATTCTGTGCAGGTTTCTGCCCGCAAATATCTTGCAACGGAGTAAGATGCTGGAAAATGGGTTTGTCTTATGTGAGATGATATATGTATTAAAATTTTACATAGGTAGGGTTGACACCTGCATATAGTTTCTGTTAAAATGATGTATTTACTGAAATATAATTTAAGTTATAAAAGAACTTTATTATATTGAAAATGAAAATGTTATAATTAGTTTCAGACAGTTTTAAAGGGAAATTTAGCAGTAAAAACTGAAGGAATAAAACTTGGAGGTCTATCTTGGAGCCTTGATACAGTCCACTTTCTTTACAGAGTAGAACACTAGATGGAAGTTTGTTAAAGATTCTTTGGGGCTTTTTTTTTTGGAAAAAAAACGCTTATGTCTGCCCTGCAAAAAGTGCTCTTTCTGTTACTGTAGATTATATTTGATTGTAGAACTGTAAAGCATTAATTCTATCAGGAATTATAGCAACAGCATAGTAACATTTGAAACCACGGTGGTTTTAAAAGAAGTCCAATATCGCTCAATAACCAGACAGAACGTACTATCTCTTACAAAGATGTGTCCTGAGAATGGAAATTGCTATAATTCTCTTCAACTGTCTTCTGCACCAGCAATTGTCTTCAATCCGCAATCTCACATTCCCTGGAAATGAAATAGCCAGCTATTCGTTGGGGAGGGAGATAGTTTATTTCCAAAAAAAATCTAGATTTGCCAGGTCCTTTTATTTAAAAAGCGAATGGAAAAAAGGGGCTTGGTAATAGTGTAAAATACAAACAAATATTGTACTCTTAACGTTATTTTTAGCCACAAAAACTGGCAATAAACCAGGGTTATTCAGAATTAAATGCTTTCGTTTTTTCCATCTCTTTTGAGGAAAAGCATGAGTTTGCAAGCCATATGTTAAATGAGTTAATTTTGTCAAATAGATAATTTCTTAGATCAGACTGGTTTTCCCATTTAGAGAATTTAAGGAAGAAAAACTGGTATAATTTAAATAAAACAGAGAAAAAAAGAACAGCAAATTTTAAATAATAGAAATTCGAATATTTCAACTCCATGTCCGGGAGCCATTATCAACGGCAAAAAAAATGAAGTTTTGAAAAGAAGACAAAAAAAATAAATAACAGGCAAATAAATAGAACTCAATTCTTAATAACCTCAAAAATGCTGCAACCACTTTTATTACGATGTAAGATTATTTATTTGTTTGTCGTTTTTTGTTTGTCTTTTACCTTATACGTTGCGTTTAATTTAATTTAACCTTAATTTTTTCCGTTGATAAAGGCTACCGGGCGCGGAGTTAAAATATTCGGATTTCGCTATTTATTGTTTGTTGTTGTTTTTCTTTCTTCCATTGTTTTATTTGCATTATACCAGTTTTTTCTTCTCTTTTTTCGAATCGTCCTTATTTTTTCAAAATCTTATGCTCTCCCAAGAAAATATTGGTATTCAGTGAACTTCCTGCAATTCTATTACAAACTGCTTTCTGTTTTTTCTTTTCTTCCGATATTAATGCTACGACAAGGGAGGTAAAACTAGTTGTAACAGCTTTTTATCTTAAAAGTGTCTAAAACCTAAGTTCCTACGCTTAATTTGAAAAGACGTATCATCCAATCATACATGTAATATAATTCTATATCAGATATTTGATTGGTTGGGACATTGGTAAAAAACATTTTTATTCCATAACAAGTTCTTTGTCATGCAACTTTTATGCTAGATTGAAATAGTTACAGTATATAGCTTTTTGTGTTCGTAGTTTAGGTGCAATGATCTTTTTAATTTTTTTTTAAAACGCAAAATTTAAAAAATATAAGTTTTTATATTGGTAAATATCCCTAGCATCCAGCCAATCATTAATCAAACCTAAATTATAGTTATTAGCAAACTTTTGTTGACAACTTTGGTTCCGGGCTTTTGGAAGGGGGAGCGAGAAATCGGGATGTAATTAATCAGGAAATAACTCTAAAAATATGAGTGGCTACATAGAAATTTTTGATTATATTGAAGAAAGAATATTTCATTATAATTTCTTAGCTCAAAACGGGAAATAGACACAAACTTCACTGTTATTATTTTTGTTTCATTTTGGAGAGGAGAAGGAGGAAGTGCACTTAAGATTTTGTGCATGTTAAAATGGAACAAACTATTTTTTCTCCTATCCTCTAAAAAGCAGCTTAAGCTGCGGGTTTTTATTGTTGTCGGCCATCAGGTTGTTTAGCTAGGATATGCATAAGCTTTGGATGCTAATAAAAGTTTGCATGCATTTTTGAACGTATGGTATGCGTTTATTTCATCAAATAAAAATTACTAAAATTGCACTTACAATCAATAATATACTGCTCAATTTAGGGACCTAAAATGTCCCTGTTCAGCAGCAAAACTGCAACAGATAAATCATAACTGTTCATTCAAAATCAAAGAAATACGAAAAAAAAAAAAAAAAAAAAAAAAAAAAAAAAAAAAAAAAAAAAAAAAAAAAAAAAGACGAAACACTATACAATCTCTAAACAGCCATCTCTCATCATAAAAACAGAAAAAAAAGGGATAAAAATTTAAACAATATAATTTATAATTTATTCAAAAAATAATTTTTTATTCTTACTTTAAATAACATAAGATTTTCAGAACACCTAACACTCTCTGGAATTGAGTTCCAAATAACAACACCTACATGTTTAATCATAAACCCAGATCGCGTTGTATGCCTGATTTCACTAGTCAGCTGATCAGAGCTCCTAGTAGAATAATCGTGGTAATTTGAATTATATCGATAAAAACTTCTAAAATATTGAGGAGACAATCCATTTAAAACCTGGTATACAAAAATTAAAATCTGTTGAGATTTAATAAAATCAATATTCAAAATATCTAAATCTCTAAAACTATCTCTAGTACTACCACACGCAAGATACTCACCCAAACTTCTAATTGCCTTATTCTGCATAATTTGGACCCTTTTTACATGACTAGAAAAATTGCTTGCATACAATGAACAACCATACACTAAATAAGGATGGACAATTGAATAATAAATTGCTTTCAGGATATGTAGAGGAAAAAAATTATGAAATCTTCTTAAAATACCGACTCCGCGAGCCAATTTTGAAGATAAAACTTTGCAATGATGAATCCAACTAAAATTTACATCAAAATAAAATCCTAGATATCTACATTGAAAAACCTGACTAATGGAAACACCTTGTAAAAGAATACTATGACAGTTGTTTACAACTTTACCAATACGACTAAATATCATATAATTAGTCTTCTCAGTATTCACTGCAAGAAAACTATGCTTTGTGAACTGAGATAAATTCTCCAAAGCTACATTAGTTATCTCTATAATATCTTCGACAGATTCCCCAATCACTGTAAGAGCTGTGTCGTCTGCGAATGATGTAACTACGGCACCAGGAATGTAAAAACGCATTGTATCCACGTATATAAGAAACAGTAAAGGTCCTAATACCGAACCTTGGGGCACTCCACAATTCACATTGAAGGGTTTCCCTACCACATCATCTATCATAACTTTGATGGACCTACCATGCAAGTAAGACCTAAACCAATCCAAACACTTCTCACGGACTCCCAAACAAGCTAGCCTACTTAATAAAAGATTAAAATCAACGGTATCAAATGCTTTTCTAAAATCTATGAACACAGTAAGAGGGATAAGATTCCTTTCTAGGGCACTATTAACGCACTCCATTAGATGGTATGCCGCATGAACAGTTGAATGTTTAGTTCTGAAACCGAACTGTGACTCACTTAATATTCCAAGCTTGTCTAAATATTCATACAGCTGTCGATGTAATATTTTCTCATATATCTTCGAGAATAGTGGTAACATGCTTATAGGTCGATAGTTCGTCATATCTTGCTTATTGCCTGATTTGAACAGTGGTAGGACCTTTGCTTGCTTAAGCGCTTCAGGGAATTGGCCGACTTCAAGTGACAGGTTAACGAGATAGAGAAGACATGGTAGTAGATACACTGAAACTACTTTGAATGCTTTCAGATTCAAACCGTCAATACCAGCAGCATTTGACTTTAAATTCTTCACAATTTTTGTTAATTCTTCAATTGACGCTTTTTCAAATTGAAATTTATGATGCTCACCTCGATTATCTTCAAAGAGCGTGTCACTTTTCGCTGGGTCTCCGTGAGAAGTGTCTTCCCTGATTCTACTTCCAATACCAGAGAAGAATTTACCAAATTCGTCAGCAATCTGCTGATTATCAGTCACTGTAACACCCTCGACAGTGATTGCATTTATGAGGCCATAATGTTTACCTGTGCCTTTAATCACGCCGTTAATGGTCTGCCAAGTGCCCCGCATATCACCTTTTTGTTCATTAAATTTTTCGATGTAATATTTTTTTTTTTTTGAACGTCTTAACTTATTCACTAAATTTCGTTGACGAATATATTCATTTTTACTTTCTTCAGATGAGTCATTTAAACTTTTAAAGAAGCAAGCGTTACGAGCATTTATAGCTTCAACAACTTCATCATCAATCCAGAGTTTTCGGGGGATATCTCGTTCTTTTTTCCTAGTAAGTTTCAAGGGACAAGCAGACTCAAATATCGGAGTAATTATCCCAAGAAAGTTGTTGAGGGCACGCGAGGGATCCGGTTCTTCATACACTTTCTCCCACGATATTACACTTATTTGTTCACGGAACTCATGTAAATTTGCCGGCCGAAGATCTCTTATAAGTTTACGCCTAGACTTTTCGCAAGTCGGGATCCGTTGCTTTATCGTACATGAAACAGGAAGATGATCAGATCCCGGATGGATCATGATATCACAATAAGAATCAGGAACTAAATTTGAAGGGAGAAACACATTATCAATAAGAGTAGCAGAATGTTCAGTTATTCTAGAAGGAAGGCGATTCATTGGAAAATAACCAAGCGATAACATCAAGTTAAAAAACTCAAAATTATAGCTATTCAGACATAACAAATCAAAATTAAAATCACCCATGATTATGCATTCATTTTTTACAGACAGAAGTTTACATAAATAATCATCAAATAAATCAAGGAACTCAACCGAGGGAGTGCTAGGTGGTTTATAAACCAAACAAATTACTATCGTTTTATTCTCAACAAATACAATTTCCACAGAAAAAATTTCCACCTTCCCTTCAATCCAAAGGCATAAGTCATCCCTTTCTTCAAATTTTATTCCATTTTTCAACAAAAAAGACAAACCTCCTTGTCTCATCCGATTTCTAACCTTCGAAATCATTTGGTAACCTGGAAAAATGTAAGACGAGAGACAGCTGTCCATAGATAAAAACGTTTCACAAATACCTAATACATCAATACTACTATTCATAGCAGACAAAAAATTTTCAATATCCTCAGACGATGACGTAACATGGCAATTCCATTCAGACACACGAAAACTCTTATTTTCTTTCCGTATTGGAAATTCAAATGATACATACTGACTTTTTCTTACTGGCTCAGGGCATTTTACAACACTATCTTGAGCAATTTTACACTCTAAAATTTCATTAACATCTAAAGCATTATTTTCTAATTCATCCAACCGATCCTTCTGGTGTAACGGCAAAACTAATTATCAAGAAATAAGAACAATATAAACTGTACTATTGGAAAAAAAAAAAAAAAAAAAAAAAAAAAAAAAAAAAAAAAATCTAAGCGACATCTTGCAACGACCATAGGCGACGGGGGAAAGCATCAATCGCAAGGCGTATATAAATTCGGCCTTGATCAGACCACACTTGTTTATTACCGTATTTTTCACGTGCTAGGTTCAGAATATCCCGTCTCTGCTTTGTTAAATTTTCTGATACAAATACACCAGTGCGCACTAGTTTCGACTTAAGCTTAAAAACTTTTTGGGCAATTTCTTTCGACCTGAATTTGACCAGAACCGGAGCTATGGCATCTTGACGAGTTGTAGAACTGTTTATTTTAAATCTTCTCACTTCCACAATATCACCATGAGACACTTCAGATATTTCCATTTTATTGCGAATCACACCCCCGATTACAGACTTTAAGTCACTACTTGGAGGCTGTTTGATACCATTGAAAAGAAGGCTATCTAGCCTTAAGTCCTGATCATACATATCTAATTTCTGCTCTGCATTCTTAACTCTCTCCTCAAGAAATATTATTTGATTTCTTAGGAATTTCAGCTCGTTACTGAGGGCTAAGAATTTCGGTTCAAACTCAACAATCAAAGCTGAATAAACTTCACTAACGATAGTTGAACTCTGAGCTTTTATGGCATGCAAAGTGTCACTGGATAGAGACTGCCTGACAGCAGCAGTAGCCACTAGTTTTTCATCCAGCTTCTCGTCTATTTTCTTAGCAAGATTTTCCATTGCACTTTGAATTTCCTGTTCTGTCGCGGAAATGCGAGTAATAGTAGCCGACGATCCCGCTATAGTTTGTTGCCCAGGAATTGGAATTTGGGTTTTTAGTTTCTCTTTGCAAAGTTCTATATAAATGTTCGGTTGATGAATAAAATCATCAAATGCTCCCTTGTATTAGGTTGCAACTTCCAGCCCTTTGTGAGAGGGATGTTCAACTGACCAAAAGCCAACCTGTTAATGCTACTGCTAGTACTACTGGGACTAATAGCATTACTAGTGCTAATAGTTCTAATAATACTACTGTGACTACTATTACAACTATGCCTAAGGGTATGAAGGTTAGATTTTCAGGGAATTGTTAAGGGGGAGGTAAGCTGAATCACAACCCATATTCTAGCATAGGTTGTCAAAAGGTCATTTCTCTAATTTCTTAGAAACAGTTTTGAGGGTGAAGTTGAAACTTCCAGGGCTTGTTGCGGGTGATGTTGAACTGACCAAAAGACAGTATTTGCATCATAACGCTTTTGCTTTTAATCATACTACTGTTACTGCTGCTTCTACTGCTACTATTATTACTACTGCTAATACTATTACTGCCACTAAAGCTAAGGCTACTGCAATTAATTTTACTGCTACTATTACTAATGCTACAACTACTATAGTACTAATAATACAACTATTACTACTGCTATTACTACCAGTGGTACTACTACTGCTACTAAATCTCAGGGTATTAAGACGAAGATTCTGGACAATACTGAAACTGTATTGAACTAAATCAAAACACACTACGCCCACACAGGTTGTCAGGAGGACATATCAGTAAGGTTTCAGAAACACTTGATGGTATTAAGTTGAAACTTTCGTCGTGTGCTTAAGGGTATTTTGAAGAAAACCAATGGTGCTATGTGCATACTACTGCTGGTGCTACAACTCCTGCTACTAAACAAGCTAAGGGCATTAAGGTGAAGCTTTTATGGAATGTCTAGGCGGATAATAAACTAAATCAAAACGATTTACTCATTTTTATAGCATAGTTAAATGGTCCAGTAACTATATCACTAGGGATATTGGATATGTCATTCCTCATAGTTATGCAATTTGCCCATTATGCTTTAAAACTGAATGTTGCTTTAAAAATAATTCAAAAGGCACTATGTGTATGATCGTTGCCAATAAGACATCTCAGCAATATCCCAAGAACGATCGAGGTTATTAAGTTGAAACTTTCAGGGCTACTACAATTACTACTTCTACTCTTAACTAAAGTGCAAATGTATTCAGGTTGTCAGAGAACTTAGACAGATTTTTTAGGTGATGGTATTAAATTTCTTTTTTTTAATTCAACTAAAGAAGCTATAAAACTAAATTATACACTAATACCTATGTCGAGATTTTTTAAACGGTATATGAAAATTGTTGAAAAGGTTATTCCAACATACAAATAGCAAACTTAATTATGAATTCTTACAGAAATTAAATAAAAAACCAGTTTTTCAGCTCAAAGTAAGAAGCAACAATAAAACTTAAAACGAGAAGAAATTATTAAGTATATGAGGGGGGCTTCCCCCTCAACACCTCGCTCTTCACGCTAAAACCTTTCGGCACTTTAAGGAAAAGTTAATTATTGTTCTTATTAAACGATCCTTGTTTTTCAGGAGTTAAGGAGTAAGGCTTGGAGGAGGGGGAAGCCACCCTCATATACTTAATAATTTCTGTTCGTTCTAATTTTTAATGTTGCTCCTTACTTTGAGCTGAAAAAAACTTGTTTTTTAATTTAATTTCTGATCGTTTTTTGAAATAACGCCAGGAAATCTGGTGGAAAAATCCCTCTCCTCGTGGAAATATCCTCTGGAAAATTTAATCCTGGTGTAAATTTACTCCGGACAATTAACCTTAACATGTCCACGCGTAAAATTAAGTCAGTAAAGAGAAAGCAAGACATATATAGAAATTTCGTATCGGAATTCCGTCGAAATCCCCAAGTATAAAATTTCCCCTGAGAAGTTCACCCTCGGGAATTTTCCAACTCCTTGGTAAATTCTCCCCATGCAAAATCTCCCCAGCAGTAAATTCGTCCTCTACTCCCCACATGAAAATGCATGCATACTTCCTAATAAATAGGCTACTATACGTAAACAATAGGAAAATTTTATAACTTAAAAGACATTTTACCAGGGGCTTTGGGGGGTTAAGTTATCTCCAATGACGCATTTATTAGGCCTTCGAACTATACAGAACAAAATAGGCATCTCAAAATTTTGATCGGATGATTTTGGGAAGAAAAGTAGCGTGAGAGGGGGCCTAGTTGCCCTCCAATTTTTTGGTCACTTAAAGAGGGCACTAGAACTTTTAATTTCCATTATAATGAGCCCTCTCTCTATTTTCTAGGCTCACTGGGTTGATATGATCACGCCTGGGAAAAATAAACCAAAAAAAAAAGACGAAACACGCATCCGTTATCTTACTTTTGGCAAAAAATACAAAATTCCACATTTTTGCAGATAAGAGCTTGAAACTTCTACAGTAATGTTCTCTGATATGCAGAATCCGATGGTGTGATTTTCATTCAGATTTTATTATTTTTAAGGAGTATTTACCCTCTCTTCAAAAAACAGGCAAATTTTCCAAAGCTCGTAACCTTTGATGAGTAAGACAAAACTTGAAGAAAAACTTCTATATTTGAAATCAGCATAAAACTGCAATTCCTTGGATATAATTATTGGCATCAAAATCTTTCTTTTCGTTTCAGTTACTATTGAGTCGGGTCGCTCCTTACTTACAGTTCTGTTTGACAACTGTTTGAAAACCGAAAACATATAAAATAATATTTTCCTTTTCCATGGAAAAGACTATGTCAATAAAACTTTTTCTTCAAAATAGGTTTTTCTAAGAAAAGTAAAGAACTCCATTAAACCAAAAATGAGCAGATATAAAATCAAATAATCTACCAAGCGTAAAACTACCACGAATCACCATCAATAAATAAATGAAACACAAAACGAAAAGAAATTACAATAAAAAAAAACGAGTCCAATTCAAAACAAGCAGAAATTAACATGAAAAGGGCTGACAACCCCCATAGGCTACCTATTTAAGGCAAGAACATAATCTGTACTTTACTGAAAAAATATGAACTAATATGAAAACCTTCAAAATGTATTTTTTCAGTAAATTGAAAATTATGTTCTGGCCTTGAGAAGGTATGGGGGTTGCCAGCCCTACTCATAATCCATGAGGTGAAGTAGTGAGGTAAATCAAAAGAAAGTATGTGTTTCCAGGTTAAGAAAATAGTGTCTTTAAGTGTCAAAAATAAATCAAAAACCCTACTTATTGGCCTTTACATACCTACCCATCTTCCAGTCTATTATTTACAATAGGTTTCAGCCAGACAAGCTGGCGCTAAACCGTTTTGGGCTAAATTTAGGATTTTTTTTCCTTTTCTTCGTTCCTCTTTCTTTTTTGATTCTCTTTTCTACTTTCCGTCTTTTTGATGACAAATTTGACCTTTCATTGAATTTAATTTCTAACAAGTTTTACACCGTTAAGGTTGAAATTTCTCTAGAAAAAATTATACAATTTTCATATCCTTCTTTTTTCTGTCTTCTTTCCTCTGCTTTCTGCCACTTCAAATACTTGTCCTTTCAAGAGACTCAAGCTTAAAAGTCTCTACAAAGCTAAAGGTCAACACTATTTAACAAAAGATAAACTCTCTTTTTATTTTTCTTTGTATTCTTTCATTCTCCTGTTTTTTCACTTTTCATATCTTTTTTTGTGAAAAACGTTACCTTCATGAAATTTCCATTTGAAAAGGTTTTCCAATGCTTTTTCTAAAAATGCATATTGGCTTGTTCCCTTTCCTGAAAATGTCAGATTGTCTACAGAGTTCGGAACTTTAAATCAAAATTTATCTAGGAGTTGTTTTCCTTTTTTTTTTGCTAGCCCAAATTAAAATTAAAAACGCTTCTAGTCTCATCAGGATTACACCTTTTAAAAATTCTATTAAAAGCTAAAACGTCACTGAAAAGAGTGACTTCATAATTTTTACCATAAATCATTATTTATTACGGTTATTAAGAAGAGAAATACGCAAATAAAAATTAATTATCAAAATGATCCTATTGAAAGTTGAATTAGCGTAGTGTCTTTTTCGAGATGTCCCTTTTTAGGATGAATACTGATATATTTCTTTTTCAACATTTTCTCCTCCGTCTTACAATTCTTGAGGATAGAATTTCCGGGCTATTCAATAAAAACAGGAATATTTCTATCAAGAAAAAAGTATGAAAGGAGTTTTAATTTTCAAATGAAAAATCTATTATATATTCAACTGTTAAATAGCATATTTAGCAAAAAAACTCTCGTTTTAATGTAGGCAAATACATTTTGAAAAGAAACACTTGCTTTAATGTCTAGAGCTTTGATTTCCTGAAGGAAAGACAAGGATGATATTAAATATAGGTAATGATGATAAGAATGATAATGATAATACGAGGATGTTAACAAGGATAATAATGATAATAAATAAGAGAAAAACAGCCCATAAAGAGGATGTTAGTGATGTGTGCAAAATGAAATAATGACACGTTCTGCGGATGAAAAATGACAGATTGCCGAAGATTGTCCTTTTCGACGAACCGTCTAGGACTAAACAGAAAGCAGGTCGTCCACAGTTGGGATGGGAGAATGTCATAAAGAAAGATTTAAGGGAAATGGGAACTTCTAGGGAGGGTGTAAAGAAAGAGGATATGAATCGATTGGTTTGGAGGAAGAGCGTGAGGATTGATGCTGCGGTGAGTTATTAATGTTAGTAGTGTTCAAACAAGCTAAGTACATGGATATACCGATCTTTCAAATTTTTTTTCTCTGTCCTACATTTCCTGAAGATAAAGATTCTGGGCTCTCCAATTAGTAGATGGATATACATGTACAAAAAGTTTTATTTTTGAAGGAAAAAGTTATTATATATATTCAAAAATTAGTGTTAGTTAAACCAAATTTACATTCGTCTCATTCTCCTTTTTACTTTCTTTATCCTTTTAGGATATCCATTTTCTTAAATACACTTTTTAAAAAGGTACCTTGAAAGGTTTTATAAATTTCATGTTTAATTCGTGGAAAAATCTTTTTCTTTCATTATTAATACAAATTGAAAATGAAAATATATTTGATTTCTAAAGATTCATAACTGTTATATTATTATGAAATTCGGGCAGAATCTAAATTTACTACCTCCGAAGTATTATTTATAATGGATACACAAAAGGAATATAGGCCGATAACAATTAATTAGAGCAGGATCCAAATCCTATTAAAAGCTGATATAGCGCATTATCTCTCTTGTGTTGTTCCCTCTTGACGGATGAATAATGTCATATTTCTCTTTCAACATCTTCTATTCCAGCCTTTGTTCTCAGTTCGTAATCTTACATTTCCTGAGAATAGAATTACTGGCTATTCATTAGGGGAAAAGATTGTTTAACTTTCTTTCGCTTTTTCCCTAGGAACATGACTTTATCTCCACATCTTTGTTTATAGTTTAGCTTTTAGCTTTAGCCTTTGTCTTCTAAGCTTAGGAATAGATGGATATTTATTGCAAAAAAAACATATGACCATGGCAACAAGCAAATAAATGAACGGTTCAACTACGTATGCAAACTTAAATACAAAAAAAAAAAACAGCTTAAATACTTTCAACAACATTCAAAATCTCTTCCCTTCCTTAAAAAAGCTTTCTGTGTTTGACATCCCACCAAGTCAATCAGTTGACCTTATATGATTAGAAAATATGTATCTCCTTAAATCCTGTAAATAAGGAAAAGTGGGCATATAGATCATCGACAGTTTCTCACATATGGGCATGAATAAAGACCCACTGAGCATTTCTCTGTATTCTAAAAGTGCTTAGAAAATTACCTCTCCCTGATATATACAACTTAATGCCACCTCTACCTACATCCACCTCTAAGAAAATATCACACTCTCAGACCTCCTTCCATTGTCGGTGAACTCAAGAAATGCTGCAGCTGTGACTTCACAGTGCCTCCTAATCTCCTGGTACACTCTTAACTAATTTGGCTATATTTCCATCTCCAGTCCAATCCCCATTCCTTCATTCTAAACAGCTGATAAATCACAACTATTTAAAATTACATCTCACCGGTGAAGCGTAAGAACTTTTTCATCTTTCCTACAGCACCTTCATATGAGCTACATTTATTGGCCTTTTATTTGATGAACTAAAAAAAAAAATTCTTAGAACGTATAATTCTAACCAGTTTTCTTACCCTTACTTAAAAATATTACTTATTTTATAGTGCCTCCTATGGTGAAAAGACCATTTTAAATCCAAACACATTAAATGCAATATTTAAGTATTGATTGATAGTAGTTGAAAGTTACCGAGTTACATTGGAAATGATCTGAAAATTAAAATTACTTAAATAGGTGATTTAACATTAAAACCGTGAAAATCTGTTTTAAACCAAAAAGCACATAAGCACAAACTTAAACGAGTAGAAACTGTTATTTTGTCGAGGAGAAAAGTCATCAGCGCCATCTAGAGCTTGACAGTTTTTTTCCCTTTATTAGTATGCCGCAGACAATTGCATAGTTGTCTTTTCAGGGTGCATTTACATGTTAGGCAGCGTAAAGTAAGCAGAATTCTATCACCAGTAGGGCCACCCCCTCAAAGTCAGTTAACCTATTTTTCTTGCCAAAGTTTTCTTAAGCTACCATAGGCCTACTTTGTGCAGACTAGAATTTCATTGAAAATTATTGAACTCAAGAAAAGTGCCTCCAAGTGAAAGCAAACTGTTGAAACAGCTATTTAACTTAAAGGATGACAGTAGTGTGCCCATGATGCGGCACTTGCGAGGTTTGATGACTGTAACAATGATTTTTTTTTGTTAACTGTATAAAATAAAGAAATTTTGAGCAATAAATAAGAAGAAAATAAACAAAACAACAAAAAGACAAGCTAACACATCAAAAAGAAAATTAAGTAAAATCAAGAAAATACTGAAAAAGGAAAGGCATTAACCCGAAAACAATTTTAAAAGCAAAAAATAAATCAAACATAGAAGAGGATTTTGACTTGTTAAACATTAGAAAAAGCAAAACAGTTAGATATCTTTAGAAAAAGCATATCTCTTTAAATTGGGGTGGGGGGGGCGCTGAGTTTTTGGTCCATTCCTATCAGTGAGCAATTGAGTGATGATGCTTAGATTATAAGAAACTAATTGGTCTGACTTCTGTAAGAGTGTTATATCTTAGTTTCGCTGACTAGAGGCTATTAGGTCAATATCCCAAGCTTAGGAAGACTTTCTAAAATATTATAACATTAAAGCCCCATTGTCTGATCTTATGTGATCATGAATTGTTTATTGATTCACATTTTATTGTTTTACTAATAAGAATCAATCTGCCATTTTTGTCAAAGAGCTGATATTTTTATTTAAAAAGGGATGGGTTGAATCATACTTTCAGAAATATGCTTGATTAGAAAGGGGGGAGGTCCTTCGCGTATAAATATTCCGAGAAAATTTCGATGATTAGGCTGCGCATTTTGATCCTAGAAAGTGCTTTTTATGCTTTGAAATCATCGTTTTAAAAAATTAATTCAAGATTTTGAAATTGCATATAATGATTCGTATAGACTACAAGAAATTAAAAAGAACTGAGACAAAAATCACTAACACCATCTGGACTGTCAGTCTGACTGAAATACTAGTCAAATAACATAATTTCTTTCAACAAAATTAACATAGAGCATAAAAGAAGAGACGGAATTTAAATTTGTAAAGATACTGGGAAACAAAAATTTCAGTAGAACATCAAGGCTTGGAATGTGAATTATGTACCCAATTAAAATTAGCTATTTTGTGACCCCAAGGGATCTACTTCATTGCGTGTGGTATTGGTTTCATGTAATTCCCCATACGAAATCACCAAAACGTTTTTCACCCAGTTTTCAATAGCCTTTAGGGTGATGTGCTACCCTGGAATATTCTTTTCTTCAAGCCAAAACAAGTCTTAACTGTTTGTTTAGCCCAATGGTGAATCATTTGTGAAATAAATGTATTTAAAGTATAAATTTTATATCAGTAATACTGAATTGAGGTGTTAATGCGTAACAGTCTATTCAAAATGTGGAACTGTCGTTGTCGAGAACAATTTCAGTTATGAAGTTTCCTGGCTGTAACTTTATCGTCCAATGAGTACATGTAAAAAGAAGATGAGCTAAGAATCTTTTGTTTTGGAAGAATATACCATATACCATATACCATATACCATATACCATATACCATATACCATAATTAATAACAGCTTATCATGCTTAATTATATAAGAAATATCGCTACTCTTTTAGAAAACAGCTTATTATTTACACAAGTTGTAGATTTTTTTTTCTAATTTTGTTAAAGCTGTACTGAAACTGCTTTGTTCATGTCATCTTGTCAATAAATTCCAATTTATTTTAGTGAAGAATAGAGTTGCAAATTTTTTAAGTTTCATATCCCCTTTATTTATTATATTTTTGTCTATATATATTTTTCAAAATACAGTGTTTCAAGTAGAATAAAAAAAGATAAGAAAACAATAAAAATTGATAAAAAGCTGCTTAACTTGTTAAAATTTGGATTAAAATAGAGGTTTAAGTTTAAAAAAGTTTTAAAACTAGACTTCGTGGATTACCATTCAAATTGGGCAAAGTAGAAACAATAGGGAAAATCTTTTCAAGACAGTGGAAATCAGTTCTATGAATATTTCGGCCCTCTGTCCAAGGGCCGTCTTCAGCACAATACGAGAACAAGAGAGAAAATATGTATATATAAATAAACTTACATTAAATTGTGAGAATTAAAACTAATTAACTTTGCTATAAATTATAACTTTGGTGATAATTTATATCAAATTATTTATCAAATTATTATAATGGTGATAATTTATATCCAATTTATGCTAGTATAACCTGGGCGATGGCCATAACTTTACTATAAAATACAAAAAAAAAAAAAAAACACTTGCAACATGCCTTCACCTGTAGTTTGAAACAAAAGGACAAAACATCGATTTGGTTTAGATCTATCCATTGAGCTTTCCTGAATTTGATGTCACCAAGGTTTTTTTTTCTTAAAGAATGATCTAAACTCGCCATAAAAAATAAAACTTATATAAACCTTAATAAGGTCTAAGTTTTGAGCAGGCAACATATTCTGCTTAAACTTTTTTCCATTGACAATAAAATACCTAGGGTTAGGTTAATCTTTAGAAAAAAGTAAATTTAAAAGATTACTCCAGTTTACTTACTGTGACATTTCTGCAAAGGAGATTCTTGCATTTTGGCTCAATATAAGTCAAAGTAAAAAAAAAAATCCAACAATATTTTTTTCCCCAAATAATTTCATCATTTTGGTTGGCGATACTAGACGGTGTTGATTGACCTTCCTCATCGGTGGTCATGAATTTCTCTTTTGTTTGTTTCCTTTACTTTTTAGCCTCAGCTTTTTGACCTGCTTCATTTCCATTAAGAGTTGACGAAGTCTATTACCAAAACCTGTTTTTAATTAGAATACCTTGTTGAACCCGGCTAAACCGAATAACTGAATTTGAAATGTCTACATAGCTTCAATGTGTTATTTTAAATTTTTCTCTTAGAAGTTATTGAGTATTTTTGTGATACAAAAGTTATTTTCAAAATTGTATTAAATTGTCAAATTTAAATACTTTTTGAGCACTTAAAAATGACGAATTTGTTTCGTCAAAATATAGTTTTTTTTCCTTAAATATTTTCATCATTTTGGTTGGTAATGCTAGATGGTGTTGGTTGTCCTTCCTCATCGGCAGTCATGAGTTTCTCTCTTTTTTTGTTTCCTTTACCTGTTAGCCTCAGCTTTTTGTCCTGCTCCCTTTCCATTAAGAGTTGATGAAGTCTATTACCAAAACCTGTTTTTAAGTAGAATACCCGGTTAAACCCGGTGAGCCCGGCTAAACCGAATAACTGAATTTGAAATGTGTACATAGCTTGAATGTATTATTTTCAATTTTTCTCTTTGAAGCTATTGAGTATTTTTGTGATACAAAAGTTATTTGCGAAATTGTATTGGAAGAAGTGTCGATTTGAATGACGTTGAGGTAAGGAAAAAGAGATTGAAAAGCTATTATTGAAATACTTCCAATATATCTAGAGAAGACAAATAATGAAGTGATGCTCAATTAGTCTAGACATTAGCAAATTCATTGTCTTTTTTCGACGCGCGCGCATAGATCATCGCGCAGCAGATTTAAACGTCACCGAGCATGTGATTGCAGATCGATAGATTTCTCCTTGGATGTTCTGCTTGAGGAATAGATTTGGACGCCTGTTGCTCGAAGAGTTTACTACGGGGAAGACTCTCTTTCGTGCGGGATCATAGAATAGTTTAGTGGATAAATTGTGATACCTGTAGATAAACTCGGAATTTGTTTCGTCCTTTTCCTGGTGAATAAGCGACAACAATGGGTAAGTAAAGGAAATGATTTTCTGACTAAAGGCGTTTTTTTGCTGACAATCCTGGTTCTTGGAACAAGATTGAGGATTATCAATGGAACTAAGAAGTTTATAGGATCAGTTTATGAAAATTGCTTATAAATACTGGAATCATAAAATTTATGGTCCTTGCAACTACCGAATCCAAAAATTTTTTGAGTGTTGTTGTTGAATTCGAAATATAGATTATGAGCTCACAGTCTCAATTGACAATAAAGCGTTGCTATGATTTGGATTGTTAGTGGTATTGTACATTTACAATCCTGATTAGGATTTTACAATCGGGCTCGTAAGTGGAAAAGGTATTAAATAAGATTTTGATCAGTTAGTCATGGTTGTCAGTTTCCTGTTGAAGAACAAATAATTTACTTATTTGAATAAACAAATGCACTTTCATGCTCTAAATGACTCTGGCCAGGCCAACACTTTTTTTAATGCTTCGTACTTAGCAAGATGTATCAATAGTTGAAAATTTGGGGATGTGGGTTAAGTTAATAAATAGTTTCCTTAAAATAAATTTTATTTTATTTCCGCAGCTTTTTTTATTAGCTCTTGTGATTAGGGTGATGGTAACTAAAATAGTAAATAATATATATTTTATTTGAAACACAGCAGTTACTAAAATAGTAAATAATATATATTTTATTTGAAACACAGCAGTTACTAAAATAGTAAATAATATATATTTTAGTTGAAACCCAGCAGTTGACTTTCCAACAAAAATTGATTCATTATCACAATTTTTTCCAACAATCTTGGCTATTTTTTGGAAATAAGACGTTTTTTGTTGGACGTATTTTTCTATTCCAAGAATGTTAAAAAGCAATGTGGCTTAATGCTTAGTGCGTTAATTTAAGGTTCTGTCTATAGGTATTGCTCTAAGAATGGTAGGCCTACCATAGTTTGAAACAATCATGACTATGTGATAAAAAGTAAATGTTTTGTGTTCGGCCTATATTTCTATACTAGGGATTTTGAAAAGGAATGAGACTTTGCATTTAAATATTCTTTTAAAAATAGTTCAGCTTTTATTCTAAGAATGTTTGTAATGAAAAAACAAATCCGTTTTATTCAAACTTGTATTTTCAGCTTTTATTTTGTAGGGTGAACTTATACTTAGCGATTCTGTATGATTTTTTAACCTTTAGAAATAGCTCCCCCCCTCCACGGACCCTAAAGTTTCAACTTGATGCAGGACACATCATAGAGCAGTATACATTTCAAATTTGGAAACTACAAGCCAATTTAAGGAGCCTTTACTTGAAAAAAGCTTTTGAAAAATTCATTGATAAGTTGGTAATTATATCACTGTTCAAATTATTGGCTTACCAATAAAGTGAACATACCAGTTGATGCCTTTTTTATGCTCTCAATAAATATAATAATCATTTCTATTGCAAATTCAAATTTAAATACTTTTTGAGTTCTTAAAAATGACGAATTTTCAATTAAAGTTTGAATTTATCGGTCGTTTTCGACAAAATAATACTACATTTTATCAGTGCCCAAATCATTCATAGTTAGGTTAGGTAAGTTAGGTCAAAAAGTGCTTAAATTTTAGTTTGCGATAGAAGCAATTATTATATTTGTAAAGAGCATAAAAAAAGGCATCGAGTGGTATGTTCACTTTATTGGTAAGTCAATAATATGAACAGTGATATATTTACAGATAAATTTGCAGTTTTGATTGAAACTGCTTGATTTGGCCTGAGACGTTTGCACTCCTCCAATTCAAATGCTAAAAAAGATTTTTATTCTTCTAATTAAACGACCCTTGTGTTTCAGGAGTCATTCTCAAAGAATTAGGACAATATTCAAGCCTTAGCGTAAAGAGCGAAGTGTTGAGGACGGGACATCCCCCTTCATATATGTAATAATTTCCGTTCGTTTTAAGTTTCAATGCTGCATCTTACTTTCAGTTGTAAAAAAGTTTTTTTTTAATTTAATTGCTGGTGGTTTTTTTTTTAATAATATGAGGCCAGGAAATCTGACCCCACCTTCACGGAGAAATCCACCTCCCGACGGAATATCCGCTAGAAAATCCAATCCTGGTGAATATTTACCCCGGGCCATTACCCTTAATAACTCCACGCGTATAATTGAGACGGAAAAGAGAAAGCAAGACCTAAAAAAAGAATTTTGTATAGGAATTCTGGCAAATTTCCCCAGTGTATAATTTCTCCTTACAAGCTCACCCACTGGAAACTTCCCTCCCCATGGACAATTCCCCCTTAAAAACCTCCAGCAGAAAATTCCCCCCCTCATCTGAAAATGTACACATACTTTCCAATAGCAAATACTATGCGTAAGCAATGTACAAATTTTATAACTTAAAAACCTTTCCGCTGGGGCCTTGGAGGGGGGGGTATATCATATCCAAAGGTAGAGTTAGGGGTCTTTGAACTATGATGAACAAAATGGCTATCTCAAAATTTCGATCAAACGATTTGGGGAAACAACTGGCGAAGGAGTGATTCTAGTTGCCATACATTTTTGCAGATAGAAAAATTCTAGAAGTATTTATAAAATTCTAGAATACAAAATTCCACATTTTTCCAGATAGGAGCTTCAAACCTCTACAGTAGAGTTTTCTGATACGCTGAATCTGATGGTATAATTTTTGTTAAGATTCTATGACTTTTAGGGGGTAGTCCCCCTTTTTTGAAAAATCAGGCAAATTTTCTCAGGCTCGTAGCCTTTAATGGGTAAAAATGAACTTAATGAAACTTATATATTTGAAGTCAGCAATGTAAAAGTTCTGTTTTTAGAGTTTCGGTTACTATTGAGTTGGGTCGCTCCTTACTTACAGTTCTATCCCACGAACTGTTTGATTTGGGAAAGGAATTATTTTTTTGCAAAACATGTTATATCAGTTATGACGTTTCTAACTATTTTTTTTTGAAGGAAGCGATGCGTTGTAGTCAATTAGTGAACACAATTTCCCATTCTTCCACATAGTAATTCTACAATTTAAGAACTATTAATATAAACGGGCTACCGATAGGATCTCAGGGCCCGTATTTCTCTTGCGCCTCTGATATTACAGATGGAATAAAAAGGAATTCAAATTGATTTACGTTGCAAAGAGGATAATTATTTTGATCTGGGCCAGAAGACGGTGATATAATGAAAGTCATAAAAGGTCACAGTGAACAAAAAAAACAAAAAAAACAATAAAAAACGAAAAAACTTGGACTTCCAAGAATATGCACTGATTCACTATCAAGTAATTGTATAGTTTTCGAACGATTAGTTTTCTGAAATAAAACACGTCTTTTGCCAAATTTGTCTTCATAATTCCATTTTCGATTTAACTTTAGCCTTTAGAGGGGTGTTAAGGGGGGCCGGCTGCCCCTTCAAATGTATGGCTAATTTTATCCATCTCATTTTGTAACGTCAATTTTTTTATTTCATTACTGCTGTTACTATTGCTGGTTGAATTCCAAGTTTTAAGTAGTTGCGACTTTACTTTAACTACCATAATTACGTAAGGTTAACATCCACAGAGAATGGTTGTGAAGTAATTGAAATATAAACGTATAGTACGTATAGTATAGAAACATTACGTATATTATTTGTTATTGGGAAGTCTACAGCCATTTTTTGAGAGGGGGTTTGTACTTGGGTGGATTCCCATGGGTAGAATATTTCTTGGAAATTGATTTTTTTGGGGGGAAGGGGTGGAATATTACAGGGGATAAGTTATGCTTGGAGATTTGACGGAAATATTATACGAAATTATTTTTAATTATCTTACATTCTCTTTGACAAATTTTTCATGTGGAGTTGTTTCGGGGGGAATTATCCAGGGGCTTTCTTCCTTGTGTTTTGTCTTCTGGGAAATAATTTCCCCGGAAAGGGGCATTTATGGAGTAATATAGAAACCGACTAGAGATTAAAGTCTTTTTAAAATAGAAGAATGTTAAGGAGACTTTTTCAGGCTGAATCGTCCGCAGGCAATTTTACAGAGGGGGGATTTCAGCGAAGATGGAACTATCTGGAAGGAATTGGAGGGGGGGGAGTACTTTACGTTGGATGAAATTTCCACGGAGGAGTTTTCCATGAGGGGGAGGGGTATATTTACTAAAGGGTGAGCCAGATTTACCGGCATTATTTGAAAAACGAACGAAAATTATTCCATATTTAAATGGATGCCCCCTCCTCAATACCTTCCACTTTACGCTAAAGTTTGATTTTTCACTAAAACTGAAGCACGGGGACCGTTTAATTAGAATAGGAAGCTTTTTTAAGAGTGCTAACAGCTTTAGCGTAAAGAGCAAGATATTGAGGAGGGGGCAATCCTTCATATACGGAATAAATCTGCCAAAATTAATATGCAAATTTTGTTTCAATTTTTCATGTACGGTGAGCCAAATTTGAACCTGCATTAGTTGAAAAACGTTCAGAAATTAAATTTTTTTTATAGATTTTTTTTTGAACTGAAAGTAAGGAGTGACATTAAAACTTAAAACGAACAGAAATTATTCCGTATATAAAAGGGAATTTCCCCTCCTCAACACATTGTCCCTTACGCTGAAGTTTCTATTGTTCTAAAAAGTAGAGTTGCGACAAAGAGTAAAAATTTAGCGTAAGGAGTGAGGCGTTGAAAAGGGGACAGCCCCTATCCTATAAAGAATAATTTCTGTTCGTTTTAAGTTTTATTGTCACTCCTTACTTTCAGTAAAATAAAACTTGTTTTTTCTATTTAATCTCATACGTCTCAATCGTATGCATTCCTTTCCCACTCTATAATTTTTTCAATATATTTCAATCTGATCGTAGAGCCGGCGGTGCAAATTCACTTAACTAAAAATACTCATTAATTAATTATAATAACAGTTACTACAAAAGAAAATTCTAAGTTACTTTTCAGTTTCCCAGCTATTATAACAACGTCATCTGGAACCCAGTAGCTAGTTTTTAGAAACTTTAGCAACTATTTGTTGAACCCCACTAACAGCCCCCACTAACCGCTGACTGCAGCCTTAAACTGCATGAGTCTATCACAGCTTCACAGGCCCCTCCTATATCGCAATTTATTTAAATTCTCACTCTTTATTTGCTCCTATGAAGTTCTAGTTTCCATTAACTGCTCGCTTATGAAGTCTTCCCAGCCCATTCGGGGATGTTTTATTTGGCCTTATTTGGATAGCCAAAAAGTACAGTGTTTAAGTCGTCTTAATCTTCCTTTCATTATAAAACAGTTCATGGTAACAAACAGTCAGTAAGGAGCGACCCGGCTCAATAGTAATCAAAACTCTAAAAAAACGGAATTTTCATACCAATAGATACACCAAAAGAATTCGATTTTTATGCTGATCTCAAACATATAAGTTTCATCAAGTTTAGTCTTACCCAGCAAAAGTTACGAGCCTGAGAATATTTGCCTTATTTTCGAAAAAAAGGGAAAAAAAACCTCTAAGGGTCATAGAATATTAATGAAAATCACACCATCAAATTCAGCATATCAGAGAACCCTATTGTAGAGGTTTCAAGCTTCTATCTGCAAAAAATATGGAATATTGCGTTTTATGCCAGAAGAAAGATCACGGATGCATATATTATTGTTTTGTTTCTTTTTTTCCTTCCCAGGGATGATTGTATCAACCCAGTGGTCCTAGAATTATCGTGAGAGGCTCATTCGATGAAGAATAAAAGTTTAATGCCCGCTTTGAGTGATCAAATAAAAAATTAGAGGGCAACTAGGCCCCCTCCCACGCTCATTTTTTTCCAAAGTCACCTGAAAAATTTTGAGAGAGCCATTTTGTTTAACATAGTCGAAAAACCTTTTGACTATGTCTTTGAGGATGACTTGATTCCCCACAGTCCCCTGGGGAAGGGCTACAAGTTGTGAACTTGCCCTTTGTTTATGCATAGTATTGGCTATTGGGAAGTATATAGACATTCTCTTGGGTCGGAGGGAGAAGGTTACGTGTGAGAATCTTTCTATGGAGGAATATTTCGTGGTGGAAGGAACTTTTCCATGACGAGGGTGCCGGATATCCCAATATTATTATAAAGCGATCAGAAATTAAATAAAAAAAAAGCTTTTTCAACTGAAAGTAAGGAGCCACGTTGAAACTTAAAACGAATAGGAATTATTTTGATCAATATTTATAGATGTTTTTTTTTTATATTTAATTATTCTAGTAAGAGTGATCGAGCCATATTTTTCGTACAGCATTGTTGGAAAAATGCTGGAGCAGCTAAATGTCCAACCCGCATTGCTGCTACTGACCTCTCTTTAATTTTAAAGGAAATTGTAAATAAACTTAAAACCTATTGTTCTGGTATTAAAAAATTTTCGAATTTTAATCCATATTGGAGTGTTAATAATTCACTGCAGGTGATAGATTCTTTAACAATGGTTTCAGCTAAAAGAATTGAGTCTTTCGATTTTGCGACAATGTATACTAAGTTATCACTTAATGTAGTGTTTGATAATTTAAAAACTGTTATCAAGAAATCTTTCCTATTATCTAGTAAAAGGTTCTTAAAAATAGACATTTATAATAAAAAAGCTATATGGACAAATTGCTTTAATACTACAGTTAACTTGAGATGTTACAGCTTGGATATGATTTTTGAGATATTAGAATTTGTTTTATACAATACTTATATAAGATTTGGGGGTGATTTGTACAAGCAAATTGTGGGGATTCCCATGGGGGAGAATGCCAGCCCATTTATAGCTGACTTGTTTTTAAGTCAACTAGAATATAAATATATCATGGATAAGAATAATCCAATTAATTTAAAACATGCTTTGTCAAATAATAAAAGATATTTAGATGATATTTTGGTCTTAAATTGTAAGGATTTCATTGATATTTCTAAAAATATATATCCATCAGAGCTTATTCTTGAGCCTAGTCATGGCGCTGGTCATGAAGATCATTTCTTAGATTTAAATATTAATATTTGTGATAATAATAAATTAAGTTTTAAAATGTATAATAAAACGGATGATTTTGATTTTGAAGTGATTAGTTTCCCATTCCCTGAAAGTAATATACACTCAAATATCACATATTCAGCGTTTTTCTCACAGTTACTTTGTTATGCAAGGATTTGTAGTAATTATATTGATTTTAAAAATAGATGTAAAATCTTAAGCCAAAAATTGATATCAAGAGGTTTTTCTGCAAATAAATTAACTTGGCAATTTAAAAAATTTATTTTCATTACAACGAACTTTTAAATAAATATCAAAAGAATTATCTAGAAATACTTAAAGAAATTTTCAACTAAGTTCGGAGGTTCGAGAAATGTTGTCGCAGCGCCATTTATTTTGAATTGTGTTTCTAATTGAGCGGATTTTCTTAAAAATTAGCCACATGGTAAAGATGAATTCTATAATTGTTTAGTTCATTGAGGTTTTTTGCAATGTGTTAATATTTGTGATTTGGCAAAATTTATAATAATTAGTTTACCTATTGTTGCTAAAAAGAGGGATATATTAACAGGATAAGCTTGTTTTGGTTTTACTTGGTTGTTTTACATTTGCTGTTTTTTTTTTTTTTTTTTCATAGGCATGTATTTTGGGGGTGATACCTGACACGGGGATGCCATGGATATTCTGTGGTAGCCACAACACTGTGCTGGGTAGAGAATTTAAAGTGGCGAAACCCTATATTGGCCAGTGTATTCTCCTGATGAGCCCTTATGTTGGGTGTTGCCTCTGAATTATTTGTCTATATTATTTTTTCTATTATTTGGTAAATGACGACTTATACTTATTGACATGACTGCCTGTCCATGGATTATTCTTTATGGTTGATTGTGTATGGCTATGCTGTTTGACCTATGTGATTGTATGGATGAGTAGGGTTAAGGCCTCATTCAAGTGCTGGTCTATATTAATCACTAATTTAGGAAAACAGTCTTCCTTTTCTCCTTCTGTCTCTCTCTTTTTTTTTCTTTTTTTTTGTGTTTGTGCTGTTGCATTGGTGATTTCTCTTTTCATGATATATGTATATATATATATATACTGTATCGTGGTATTGCATCTAGTATCTATTGTACAGTATCATACAGTAAGTGTGAACTGTAAACTGGTTATAGATATTACGTCAAACGAATATCTAAGAATTTCCCCTGGAAAATATTTAGAAAATCTTCCTCAGTCCTTAGAATAATGACAAAAATCTATGAAATGGTACATGTAACAATAATACAAGCACATAAATCCGTTATAAGGAAATATTTGGCATATATTCGGAAATATTTGAGCAGCTAAAAATTAGAAAGTTTTATTTTGATTTTTGGAGTGCTGGGAGGGGTATTGGAAGTCTGTCATGTTATTGTGTACTATACACTATATAAACATTCAGTGCTCAGTATACATACGGCCAAAAAGCACAATCTTTGGCCATCCGTCATCCGTAAAATTTGGCCTACCTCTTTTAGCCTTTCTTTCATTATATCTCTAGCATCTGGAATCAATCCGTACAGCTTATAATAAATTTATTATATAAATAAATATAATATATAAATTTATTATATAAATAAATAAAATATAAGTTCGTACAGCTTATTTATGATATACAGCTGTGGTAGTTCTAGGCCTGGGGAAGAGGGAGGAGATGCTTCCTTTAAGGTCAGTGTAATGAGTGCGGTAAAATTATCCTTAAAAAATCCTAAAAAATTTATATTTAGCTACGTTCACAGATGGCTGAGTTTACTAATTCATTATAAACATAGATATAGAATGTATATATGATTATAGAATGTATATTGTCATTGGAAACGTAAAATAAAGAGAGCAGGAATGTAGTATATCCTAGCAGTTGATAACTTCATGAATAGGCTTTATTTGTTCTTTTATTAATTTTGGGTACATTTTAGTTACAAGACTTTCTCTAAAAAAATCTAGTTAATTTGTTTCGTTTTGTCATGAATTTTTTGCTACCAGTCTTAGTGTTACACACATATTTCTTTTCTGTGGCTTAAAATTTTTCCAATAACCTTTGTTTTTATTGCTGTTCAAGGCTAAATCGAGGTGTGGGGCTAATGGGCTTAATCCCTCCTGAAATGTCTTTCTGACTCAGGAAAAATGTAACAAAAAGTGAATATAAACCTATTTTTGATTTAATTTTTAAGTTTTTTAGTCTCCCTCCCAAAAAATTCTTTTTACCTCTCCCCCCCCACGAAAAAAAATCATCAATACGTCCCTGTTGCTTGTTATCATAGCAAGCAATACATAAAGTATGTAAAAAAGGTAGTATCGATTTAGGTTATTGTTGCTTAAAAAAAAACTTGTTTCTAATTATATTCACGATCAATATATAATGTAACCACATTCAGATTCATTAACCATTAATTCTGGAAATATCAATGGACATTAAGCACAAAAAAGTAACCCTCTGTTCATTAAGCTTATTGCAATCCATTTTTGAAATTTTTACGTTCAATGGGTGATTGCCGTTATCGAATGTCATTCAAAAGCATATATTTACACCTATTGAATGATTAATTTTAAGCTGCAATTTGTTATTTCCCATATACAAATTCTTGGTATATCTATCTATTCGTATAAACTAACAATATTTCTAACAATATTTCAATATTTCTAACAATAAACTAACAAATCGGAGGGGTCTACCTCTTTTTTATTTTAACCGATGGTTTAGTCTTCGATGAATATTGAATAATAAATCCTAAGCTAATTATTCTGCTTATTTAATAAAATAGAAGAAAAGAAAAATAACGATGTGTTATTGTCAGAGAGAGATTTAAACTTAATATTTTTCAGTTGCCTGTTGCATAAATTTTTATGGATTTTAACATAAAAATATTTTTGCATAAGAAAAACTGCAAGACTTATAAATACCTAAAAGGAAATGAAATTCCTTAAGCTTCTAGTTCCTCCACCCCATTAAGCACGTGTCCAGGATTTTTATTCGGGGGGGGGGGTTCCCCGGGTGATTGGGATATATATTATTAAAAAAACGTATTTTGTCACGTTTATACGAGTCAGAAAAATTTTTTTGGGTGGGGAAGGGTTCAAAGCCGATAACCCCCTTGGAGGTGGTGCTGTCCCCTACCTTAACTTTTTTTTAACAATCTGGAATTTAAAACGCCACCAGAATAGGCTCTTGATAAAAAAAAATTAATAAAAAATAATTCCATTTAAATGTGCACTCCTCTGGTCAATCTCAGAAAAGTTAAATCTTTATGATTAAGGAAAAAATTTTTCATGTTAAATTTTATAAATGATCGTTTTCTTTTTTTTTCTTATCATATTCATTTTTAAAAACTCAAAATCTTTGAATATGAACTGTTTGTTTTTGTCTAGTGAAAAAATTCATTGCTATATTCGTGGGCAATGACCAGTTTGTCTTGCTTCTTTATCAAAGAGGAAGTCCAGAATAAAGATAAATTCTGGACACTTCTTTTCCATTCGTGTATTCATCTGGTAGATTTTATCCGACAATTTCAAAATGTAAGAAGTTTTGAAATTTTGGTTGAATTGCTGAACCGAGAAAAGACAGTTGAGTTCTGAATGTGGGTTGGGAAGGAAATAAAACAGAGCTTTAGGACTAGATTTCTGAAAAAATGAAAAATAATTTTGAGTGACACAGTCAATACATCAGACGGTTTAGCTGAAAATAGCCGAGGAGGGAAGTAACATCCTCGATGGATTAAAAACACTCTAAAAATATATATCACAAATTTTTCACTCTTAGTTCCGCAAAGGAGTCTTCTTGGTAACACCCCCGCACCTTGAAGAGTAATTAAAAAATATGTATGTTTCGTAGTTATCCACGACCTAAGGGATTGTTGGTGATAAGTTAATTTGTTCAACTGGACATATTAATTCTGACGTGTTTTACTAATAAGACTTGCAATTAGTGTTTTATTTATGAGAAAGAATTTTTTAGTTTTTAATTTGTGTTTTTTGTCTTCTTTGAATTTTCGACAAAAATTATTTGTACCTAAGAAATTGGGACCTAAGAATGAAAAAAAAAAAAAAAAAAAATACTTGATAATTGGAAGAGGAAGTTTCCAAAAATACAGGAAAATTTAAGATTTTCCTTAGAGGAGAGACCTCTCCCCAACGAACGCCACTGCTCGTAAATAAAATCCTGGGTAAAATCTATTCCTTTAGGATACTATAGAAAAAAATCTATTTCATCTATGTTGTGTTTCGTTGTTTATTTTTCATGTTGGTTTCGGTAAAGGATCTCAATCTCCATACTGTTTCTCTTTTTATTTTCTTTTATGTTAGCACATCCTCGCAAGCTCCGCTTGTTGTGGGCTATTATATAATACATGATTATTTTCAATAAAATTTCTCTACTACACTGCAAATCGCTTTACCTTCGCGAATTTGGCTAATCTTTGCTTTTGCATCGTAAACCTCCCGCCGGGAAAAAATCAAATTTCCGATTACGAGGTAGAAGATGATTTTCGGAGAGACATATATTAGATTGGAAACATTCGAATGTATAAATGCAGGGGGGCTATCTCCTTGGTGACGGAATAGAGTTTTAGGAGAGCGAATATGAAATCAAGAGAAATGGTGACATTTGTTTGACGAAGTGAGAAATATCTTTTTCCTCGTTTCTTTCGAGTAATCTAATACATTCTGGTCATCTTCTATAAAAAGGTTTAAGCTACAAAACTCTCTTATACGTGTCAAAGCTTGTGATTCCGTTTGGAATTATGCTGGAGGTCGTGAAACTATTTTACACGATCCAATATCAAATTTCCAAATTGTCATGTTGGCCTAGATAATGAGGCTAATTTATGGACATAGGTCATAAAAATATCATTAAAAGTATCATTTTCCGAGAAACAAACTACTGCAATCAGTGGCTTTGATTCACGAAAATGTATGGGAGGGGGAAATTTATTTTTCTAGGAGGAAGTAATCTCTTTTCAATTTCTTAATAAAACTAAACAAAAAAAAATCTATTTTTGAAAACCTAGGAGGGAGTTAAAACAGTTTGGAAGGGAGGGCAAATGCTCCCTCAATCGGCATCCCCTGCAATAAAAAATGGGAAAAAAGGCGATTTTGACAATTATATTTCTGTTACAAGCTTCTCATAAGAGATCGTAGAACATGTGCTGAATAGTAGACAAACAAAACAAACGTATAGCTTGCTAACTATAGCATTTTACCAAAGTCATTCCTAATGCGAGATTTTTTATACCAGCAGGGTCGTATCCAGAGGTTTTTTTTGTGGGGGGATTACAAGAGGATTTTTTAGGGGGGGGTGTACAAAAAATTAGAAAATGCATCCAAAATTTTCTTATATTCATTTTTGTTACGTTTTTACGGGTCGGGCAAACAATTCAGGGGGGGGGGAACTCCGTGGACATGGCCTTGTATACCAGTAACCAATATGCTTCCCTTTAGCCATACTTTGATTGCGGAAATAAAAACTGTTCTTGCGTAAAACATCGTGTTTATATGTTTTCGCCAAGCCAGGTACCATTTACTATATTTAAACATGATCTTCGTAAACTGAATTACTAATCTGTTAACCAATTTGTCGATGTTGTTGTAAACCAATTTAGGAGCCAGTTTGGTAATTGGTAATAAGATTTTGATGTGTTCTAGTGATTTCAGTGGCGATAAATAAAAGAGAGGCATCTGTGCCCCTTAGCTTTGTTGCCCCATTCCTTTAGATTTGAAGAATACCTTTTTGATATTTTTATTGAAAAACTGGTTCTTTGTATTTTCACTATGACGCAGTGGTTGGGTTGACCATACCAATGGAAGAGAAGCTTATATTTAAATGCTTCGCCTATTTGTTCACTTTTGGATGTAGTTTTACGTCAATGCAAAGTTTAATAGTGTCTAAAAAAGAACTCCTTAGAAATATTGTTAAATCCTGGGAGGCATGTTATGGCTTATTTTCCCAATTCAAATGAAAATGACAAAAATGAAATTAAAACTGAAAAATGAGCCCTATAGTACCATAATGTCACAAAAACCATAATTGCAAAAATATACTAAAGAAAACTAACCCGTTTCTGTGGATGCTTGAATTATATAAGCTTATTTTAGTATTGACATAATTTTTGAAAAATTAATTTTCAATTAATTTTTGAAAAAAATTGTCTGAAAATTAAATTTCAGCTAGAGGGAGATGAACAGAGGTCTGTGGGGCAAACCATGAAGGTTTGCCCCACAGACCCCTGTGGAAGGGCACTTGCTCCCTGCCCAATAGGAAGTTACGGTCCTGCCTTGGAAGCATGTCCTCCTCGGGTGTTTTTACATTCCGTTGGTTCAGAACGTAGAGATAAAATTAAAAAAAAAAAAATTCAAATAGAAACTAATTTTCGATTTTTAACTATTATTATCCATATAGCTACATATCTATTTAGCATTGATCCGATTCCACTCCAAAGATGTTTCTAAAAGAAAGAATTATTGAAGATTCTTTAAATTATGTTTCAAAATGCAAATTGTTTATATTTGACCACTTGGAATTTGAATCGTCGTGGACAATTTTTCATAATGTATTTTAATAAGATTTTTTTCTGATGGGCATTTAAAACTTGAGTCAAAGTGACTTATCTAGAATCAAAGGAAAAAATAAAAACGTTAATTTCTAAAATTAAAACAATTACTTATAAAGCAATTTTCGATTTTGACTTTTTTTTTGTTTTTCTACATAGGAAATAGGCTCGAAAGAAGTCTTCGAAAGAAGGGGACCATTGAAAAAAGTGTCCGGTGGGTTGGTTGAACCCAACCCACCGTGAATTAGCATGAGAGGGTGGACTCTAGTTCAGCATTGTGGAGTGATATGCATGAGAGGAAAATTTTCATGCATGTCAACTTGTAGTCAACCTGCGATTGTTCCCCAGCGAGAACCTCCAACCGGTACGACTCTAGTTCGGCATTGTGAAGGGACACGTTTGCACGGAGCATAAATGGGAGACAGTAACAACGGCCATCAAAGGGGTAAACTTAACCTGGACAATCTGTCTTGGCTTTTTTCTACAATTGGCCATGACTTTGACTTTTCCCACAACTATTCCCTTTTTTTTAAATGGAGGGTGCTCCACCAGCCGAAATCCTAAAATTTTGTTGAATTTCTGAGCGCTTCTTAATCAAATATTTATATAAAATTTGTTTTACTTTTTTTTATTATAGAGCCATTTGAATTTCGTTGTTATTGTTGACCCCCTGCCAAGAAAAAAAAATATTCTGCGCAAATGTCTGCTCTTTACTTAAGGATTGACACTTTTATTTGCGTATTTTGCAATGCAAATTGTTTCTAATTGTGAATTCCGAATTTGAATTGTAATGGGCACATTTTTTAATAATTTTATCCAATGCAAATTATTTCTAGCGTCCAAAAAAGGCGAAAAATGTTCGTTTTAATTATTATATTTCAAACAATTAACTCAATAATTAAAATGTCCAAAAAGCAAAAGCCACCTAAACCTATTAGAAACAATTCATTGTTTTGAAATCAATACAGTAAAATGTCTTATGAAGCGTATGAAATTCGAAAATGTCTTTTAAACTTTTACTCAGGACAAAAAAGTTCAACTCCGACGGGGTAATTTTTAAATAAAAGGAACTTTTTGAAACATCCAGGCTCGATACTTAAAGTAAATCGAGTTTAGATGATGTCCGAAAAAGAAGAAAAAAATAATAATAAAAAGTGCAGGCTGTCCATCGAGTTTTATATCGAACACCGAGTTTAAGTTTAAAAAATTATTTATTGGTAGGAAATAAGTCCTTGACCATGTTTTTTAGGTCCCAACTAAAAGTAAATAAAATAAAATTTTAATTTTAATGATAGGCTATACAGTAGCAGGCAAGTTTTCAGGTAACGACTTAAAAATTATACATTTTCATTAATCAGATTTTTTTTCATTAAGCAAAATTCACCCTATCAATTTTTAATACTTTAATTTTTTTTATAAGTTAAAAGAAAATCCTAGTATTTTCTGTAGAACTTTCTCATTGGTATTAGTCGATCGGAAAATTCTAGGGAAAATCTGATTGGCTAAAATTACCGCTAGCTAAATCTCGGGATTAGTATACATTGTGATCCAGTATAGTCACTATATAGCATTTGTTCTTTCGGGTGGGAATTTTCTTTCGGGAATAGCTTGAATTCCATGTGTTAATGGAAAGCAAGTCTTAGAAATACAGTTTTTAAAGGTTATGCTTTATTTATCATAGCCTCAATTTAATTAAATTCTTTCAGTTTAAATCTAAGAACAGAGGGAGATATAAATCTCACGGTCAAAAAAATTAACGGGACTACGCCTACTAGAAGGGAAAGACAAAACTAAAGCGAGGCGGATACTTTGCCTGTATAAAACAAGGGCTTCTTCAACCCTAAGAAAACAAAGATAAAGACAAATAACCTAAAATCAAATAAAACCAAAATCAGTTGTTTTACTGTTCTCATTGAAGCAACTCTATTTAGCTTCTGTGGCGATCAGTCACAGTAGCTACAATTGTATAGGCCTATATAGATATTTGTTGTTTTTTTGGTTTTGGATTTTGTTTGATTTTAGGTTATTTAATTTTTACCTCTGTTTTCCTATTGTTGATGACGCCTGGTTTCATTCAGGCAAAATATCCGCGTCGCTTTAGTTTCGTCCTTTCCTTCTATTGGCCGTAATCCTGTTTGTTTCCTTCATCAAGAGATTTCTCTTTCACCCTCTTTGTTTCTGCCCCTTTCCTTTCGTCCTTTCCTTCTGTTTCCTTCATCATGAGATTTTTCTGTCAATCTCTTTGTTTAGAAAGAAAAGACAAAACTAAAGGGATACGGATATTTCGCCTGTATGAAACAAGGTTTCTTCAATCTTAAGAGAACAACGATTAAAACAAAAATAACATAAAATCAAATAAAATACAAAACGAAAACATTCTAAAATTAAATAAAAACCAAGAAATAAAGACAACTACAGCAATGTGTACAATTGTCGCTTATTATATTGCGAAATTTCAGTTTTAGTTTAAATTTATATACCAACTTTAAATAAAAGAAGAAAATGACCATTTTTTTTTACCAAGCAACCAACAAAATGAAAATAACCAAATAGTAAGGTATAATGAACTGACAGAAATTGAAAATACGGACCAATCTACTCATTTCACTACGGTAAAAAAGAGCGCACACGAGATCCTTGGGGGGTGGGTGCATTTTACTTAGGCATCGTAATATTATTTAGCGTAAAGCGTAAAACCTGTCCAAAAGACAGGATTTTTTTATGATAATATGTTAGGGGCACAAAAACTTTGCGATACTCTATTAACTAATTTGTTTTATCAAGTGTAGTTAGTGAAAATTCGGTTTAATTTTGCCCCCGAACTGGTATTCGATGCAAAACGTGCAATGCAGCTTTAGTTGTTATATTTTATTTGACAATTAGTTTTAAAATAAAGATACTGTCTTAGGAAATAAATTAATATTTCATGGATATGATAATTTAAAATATTATCTCATCTATTTATTCATATCAACTCAATCTCGAATCAGGAGATTAGCAACGTAGACTATTCGTCAGCCTGCGAAAAACTTTTGGTTTTTTAGTTCCAATGCTTTGAAGCAAATACGTAGCCCATCCTGACTGTACTGTCAGTGTAATCACCTTAGTGATCCTTGTCAAAAATTAAATAAAAAAACAAGTTTTTTGAAATGAAAGTAAGGAGCGACATTAAAACTTAAAACGAACAGAAATTACTCCGTATATGAAAGGGGCTTTTCCTCCTCGACACCCCGCTCCTTAGCAGTTCTTTCGTTAGTTGAGTTATGGTTGTGGTATATATGTTTTATCGCTCGTATAGTTGTGTTATTTTCAAATTATACTCCATAATAGAGAGGCTCCGAACACCCAGCATTGTATATTAAGCTCTGAATTTGACGTTTTTTTCTAACGTGACCAGATTCGTCCTGCGTCCTGCGCCCTTTTCATTGAATTTTTCTTCCCCCATGACATATTTCTCCAAGGAAAGATCCTCCCACATAGTCCCCTCCCCTCAACCCTACCCCCAAAACCAGAAAAATCCCCCTGAAAACGTATGTACACTTCCCAATAACCATTATTATAAGTAAACACTGGTCGAAGTTTGTAACTTGCAGCCCCTCCCCCAGGGACTGTGGGGGAATAAGTCGTCCCCAAAGACATAGTTATTATGGTTTTCTACTATGCTGAACAAAATGGCTATCTCAAAATTTTGATCCGTTGACTTTGGGAAAAAATGAGCGTGGGAGGGGGCCTAGATGCCTTCCAATTTTTTTGGTCACTTAAAAAGGGCACTAGAAATTTTCATTTCCGTTAGAATGAGCCCTCTTGCGACATTCTAGGACCACCTGGTCGATACGATTACCCCTGGGAAAAAACAAACAAAAAAAAAAACAAACAAACAAATAAACACGCACCCGTGATTTGTCTTCTGGCAAAAAATACAGAATTCCACATTTTTGTAGATAGGAGCTTGAAACTTCTACAATAGGGTTCTCTGAGACGCTGAATCTGATGGTGTCATTTTCGTTAAGATCCTACGACTTTTAGGGGGTGTTTCCCCCTATTTTCCTAAATAAGGCAAATTTTCTCAGGCTCGTAACTTTTGATGGGTAAGACTAAACTTGATGAAACTTATATGTTTAAAATCAGCATTAAAATGCGATTCTTTTGATGTAGCTATTGATATCAAAATTCAATTTTTTAGAGTTTTGGTTACTATTGAGCCGGATCGCTCCTTACTACAGTTCGTTACCACGAACTGTTTGATTTTATCAATATCCTAGGTCAATGCTCTCTATTTTCCCATTCTTTATGTAGATACTTGTATGATAACCCTTTACCGCTCAATTTGTTCATTCATTGACGCATTATAGAACCGTTTTTTTTTCGTTGGTTTCTTTTAGCTTAGTGCGAGACAAGACAAAGAGAAATGACAGAATGGATGTAAAATATACAATTTTGGCTATATATTTGCAAATTAGGGTGGGTTGGGGTGGTTGTGGTAAAGTATTTGCACAGTGTGAAGGTACAAAACAATTCTTACTGCATAATAAGCAAAATAATTATACCTAAAACATTAGGCATGCAGACAAGTTATACTTTAAACACACACCCCCCTTCCCCTGATGTGTAAATATGTAGCACAAATTTGTTTCTGAAGTATTATATTTTTATCTTACTTTGGTATATTTCATTAGGATTGAGCTTCAGAAAAACATATTAGAAGGATATTAGGTAGGGGGTATATCATACAAGTGCCTAAATGATTTTTTGTCGACAAGGAAAAACATTTACACATCTTCTTTTTTTAGATGAGTCGGCCAATTCAAGTTAAACCAGCGGACACAGACAGCAGAGGAGGTGAGTCCAGAAGTTTCTAGATTAGGATATTGATTGCGATAAACCGAAAAGATTAATAACCCTCAAGAAGCAACATTTTATTAATGCTCTTTTTATTGGGACTTAACATTGACCTGGTATTAGACGGGAGATTAGAATAAATGTGGTTAGGTGCTAGGGAGGGGATGACGAAAGCAAACGTTGACTTGAAGAAAATCAGGCCACATGTTGATTCAAATAATATTCTGGAGTACATAAAACAAATAAAGTAAAATAAAAAAATGGAAAATAATACACTTGGGGACATTGCGTCAAAGAAACAAACCTTAAGCCCCCCCCCCTAGTTAGAACTATCTGATAAAGTCTGTAGCGTAAGCTATTCAATAATGACAAATAATCTTTTTTTTGTTTTGAGCCAAAAAAAAGTGGAGCCTTATAATGAATGGTTGAAGGACTCCAAGGGTACAAGGAAGATGGTAACAAATAGTATTCTGTAGTTTATGAAGGGATTAAAATTTAAAACAAAAATAGGCCCAATTTTCTTCGACATTTCTGAGGGCCGGGTGTGTCTAACCAATGTCAAGATTGCAAAAAATTCTTTTACGTATGAGTATGATAAACCTTAAATATAAGACAATATTTGTCCTGTCGATATAATAAAAGGGACGCACAATGCCAGGGGGCGCATCAAATCATCACTGAGTGATATTTTTCTTAACAAAAACTGAACCTATGTGATTTATGTTCAAAGTACGAGGTGCACTAAAACGCCGCGCTATCTATTAACAGAAAAACGATTTTGAAACAACACAGGAATTCTATGGCCACTTATAAACTGTCAGATGTCTCCCAAGAATGGCAGCTGCGAGTTTGGTATCACCGTTCTCTTTCATTACTTTGGTTCATTAGTTGCTTTTTGTACACTGTTTCCTCTATCCCCGATATTTTTTGGGGATTTCGCTGAAAATCTTGCAAAAACGGAACGGCAAAACACTTGGGCCTAGAAACGTGAAAGCTTTAATTCCGCGTCAAAGTCAAACCTTCAACGTCAAAGCGTAGAATGCGTGGCTTTTTGGTGTAATTTTTGATACAAAATGTCAAGAATTATATCTCAAGACTCACCTACCAGAAGCAGCCGAATTTGAGCTCTGTCACTGACATTTATTGCACAATAAATGTCATATGTCAATGTCAACAAATGTCAATAAACATGTTATTGAAATAAAGGTCTTTCTTAAAACGTTTCTCATGTCCGTTCTGCAAAATCAATAGCTTCTATTTCACTATGTGAAAATACGCAATAAGTTTTTATGGAATCGTGCCAAAGAAAGTTCGAATGAAGATTAATTGCTTTTTCAATAAAGGCACTTTCTCTTTTCGTTCTGTCGTGCGGATTGTCTTTCAAAGAGAGAAACGAGACAAATATCTATTAAGTCATTTCAATTCGTGGTTGTCAAGCAATCGTATTTTTCTCTGATAAATAAACAAGAAGTGTTCAAAATACATTTGAAAACGTTGTTTAACTTCAGTAAACCGGAATAAAATACTCTGAGTGTTTGCTATTATTCGGTTTTGAGGCATAATGAGTAATTTGTAAAAAACAACTTAACATTTTTTTTTATTACTGCCCACATATTTGCCAGACTCGGTTCTATTTCACTGTTTTTGTGAGCATATGTCAAAACAATTCTGTGTGGAATCAAACCAGGTTCGTTAGTAGACTTGTAAGCTAAAACAACTCCTGGGATTTCAAACATCGCAGTTGACTGGCCCAAATGATAGGTTTTTAATTCTAATAAAAACATGAGACTGTAACTTAAAATAAACATATATTAACCACCTAATTGGGATAAGTACGCCGTTTTGCTCCAGACAATAACAAAAATAACTACCTCCAGCCCATCCTGGGAATCCACAAGTCTGACAGAATTACGAAGTCCTCCATATGATACAGAACGAAGCAGGAAAGCAGCCATTGATAGCTCAGAAAGTTCTAAGTAGCAGATGGTGATATCGGGGTCGCATGGTCGTATGGGTAATGGCATGCTACTATATTATGTTCAATGCTGGGTCTCCGAAAGGGATGTACTGTAGAAAGTGACGCTTGGATGATGCCTAGATAAGGATGCTACAATGGTGGGGACATCTTCGGAAGATCTGTGGTATTGGAAGCTCTGCAGATTGTCGTGGAGAAGTACTTTTGTCCGTTTTAGTGCCAACTGACGTGGGAGGAAGTAAGTCTACGTTTAAGTAAGTTTTGTTCTGAGCACGATGATATGTAGATCAAATCGACCTTATAATATCATAGCTCACAAGAAACTTAATTTCTTAAACATTCTTAAGCATGCCTTAATACAGATTATCTAGGAATTTACACATTAGCTAACTTATTGAATGGCAGAAGAAGCCAGATTTAACTTCTAAGAAAAAAACCAGGGAAGAAATGATTTGCAGAGAGCAAAAAGGAGAAAGGCTTCTGTGGAGGTAGTGAGGCTCAGAGTTGAAGCTAAGTTTGGCTGGCCATCATTTCATTAGCTATGATCAGTTGTTAATCGTATACTTTATACTGTAAGCACGATTTGCTAAACAAGTTGTACTTGCATTTTCTTTGCATAATTTGCTAAAAAACATTGTACAATTTGCACTTTTCAATTTGCACTTGGATTTCCCTTGATTATTACATGAATAGGTATTTGCATAAGCCTTAACGTTAGAGCAAGGCAAACCCCTTGGGATTACAATAGATGAGAAAAAATACAAACTTACAAAAATACTGAGAAAAAAAAGATTGCTTTGATTGGTATATCTTTACGCAGGATAATCGAGACGAATCTCCTTTGACCAATTGAGTTGGTTATTCCACCTTATTTGATCTATTTATGTTGGTGAAGTATTTTATAATATAGTTAAAAAGGGGATGGGCGCTAACCAACGATGTTCAGGTCGTTGAGACCTCTTTTTATGAGTGACAACATAGAAGTAATACATCATTTTGGCTATAAAGAATTTTACAGGTCCAAAGTCTTTTACTTTGAGTGAAAACTTTGTATTTACCAGTGAAATTATTCGAATCCTAGCAGAGAAACATGTACAAGTACATAGAAGTATTTAAAATAGATACACATTATAAAACGTCAATGATGCTATTACAGTTCTCGAACTTATTTTACTTTGGAATGTGACCTGGTTTACTTTTTTTCTATGTCTCTTAGACATTAGTCTCAATATCAAAGGTCTTTGAAAAGTTTAAAATGTCCAGAATAATCGTCAAATCTAAATTCTAGAGTAAGGATTTCTAGTCCAAAGTGCACATGCAGAATCATCTTAAAGTTTTCTACAAAATGGAAAAGATTTTAACAGAGAAACTTCATTTCAAGCTTACCAAAATGTTTCATTGTTTGCTTTCTTCGGACATAGTAGAGGCAATATTTTTCCAAGGTCTTTTCCAAGGACCAAATTTAAAGAATATTCTCAGAGCTTATCTCTTTTTTTGGTTCATTAATTCTTCTTCTTTTTCCCTCAGAGGACCGAAAATTGTTTGTTGGCATGCTTAGTAAGCAGCAGACAGACGAGGACGTTAAACAGATTTTTCAACCATTTGGTTCTATTGAAGAGTGTACAATTCTAAGGGGACCTGACGGACAAAGTAAAGGTACGTCGTACTTCCCTTTTTCTTCAAAAATGTCTACCAAAGCCATTAAACGAACAATTAAAGTTATTGTTAGGTCCAATTACTATTCTATTATTCAACCGTCCAAAACCGAAATACATTTTACTGCAGTAGTGTGCATCTTATGATATTAAATAAAAAAACAAGTTTTTTTAACTGAAAGTAAGGAGCGACATTAAAACTAAAAACGAACAGAAATTACTCCGTATATGAAAGGGGTTGTTCCCTCCTCAAAGTCCCGCTCTTTGCGCTAAAGTTTGACTCTTTCTCTCAATTCTACTTTATAAAACAGTAAATAACTTTAGCGTAAAGAGCCGGACGTTGAGGAGGGAACAGCCCTTTTCATACACTGAGTAATTTCTGTTCGTTTTAAGTTTTAATGTCGCTCCTGAATTTCAGTTAAAAAACTTGTTTTTTTTTTATTTAATTTCTGAACGTTTTTGAATTAATGCATGTTTGATTTTGGCTCTCCGCAAATGAATAATTATAATGAAGTTTGCGTATTTATTTTTTTTTTGCTAAAAAAAAAGCTTTTTTTTTGCTTTCTCTTAGTTTTGATGAAACAATTTTGAGAAAAAGGGTGGGGAAGGAGGCCTAGTTACCCTCCAATTTTTTGGTTACTTAAAAAGGCAACTAGAGCTTTTAATTCTTTACGAACGTTTTCATTAGTAAAAAATATACGTAACTTAAGAATTAACTTACGTAACGAAATTTTATATTCTTACATTTTTATTATGTATATGAGAGGGTTTGCCCCCCCTCCGTTAATACCTCGCTCTTTACACTAAAGCTTTAATTTTGTCCCAAGTCTTTAAGATTGACCTTTGAATCACAAAGGCTGTAGAATAAATAGTTGAAATTACTAAAAAAGCTTTAGCGTAAACAGAGAGGTATTTAGGAAGAGATGAACCCTCCATATGCATAATAATCTCTGTTCTTTTTTAGTCTTAATTCTGGTCCTTACTGTCAGTGGAAAAACTTTTTCACATTTATTTTTTCATTGTTTTTTTTTAAAAAATAGTGCTAAAAGATCCTGCGCCAGCCTTCATGGAATTTCTCTTCTCCCATGAAAAATTTCTCCAAGGGAAGATCTTCCTAAGTATCCCCCTCCCCTCAACTCCCCCCTCCCAACCAAAAAATCCCCCTGAAAAGGTCTGTACACTTCCAAATAACCATTACTGTATGTAAACGCTGGTCAAAGTTTGTAACTTGCAGCTCCTCCCCTGGGGACTCTGGGGGAGTAAATCAGCCCTAAAGACATAGTTGTTATGTTTTTCGACTATGTTAAACAAAATGGCTATCTCAAAATTTTGATCTGTTGACTTTGGGAAAAAATGAGCATGGGAGGGGGCCTAGGTGCCCTCCAATTTTTTTGGTCACTTAAAAACGAAACTAGAACTTTTAATTTCCGTTAGAATGAGCCCTCCCGTGACATTCTAGGGCCGCCTGGTCGATAGGATCACCCCTGAAAAAAAAAACAAACAAACAAATAAACACGCACCCATGATCGGTCTTCTGGCGAAAAATACGTAGTTCCACGTTTTTGTAGATAGGAGCTTGAAACTTCTACAGTAGGGTTCTCTAATGCGCTGAATGCGATGGTATGATTTTTGTTAAGATCCTGTAGCTTTAAGGGGGCATTTCCCCCTAAATAAAATAAAAATGTATAATAAATATCTGATTATTTTGATGCATCTATTATTATCAAACTTCTGTTTTTTAGAGTTTCGTTTACTATTGAGCCGGGTCGCTCCTTACTACAGTTCGTTACCACGAACTGTTTGATAAAACTTACGAGCTATACACAAAATGTTCTTAGATAGGCCTACTAGACTTGTCCGTCTAGATTAGTCGTTCCACATTAGTCACACCCGTTCATCGTTTGACTTATTAGTTAAACACTATTCAGAAATGAGGACCAATGTACCTGACTTGCAAAAACACGTCACAAAAATAGACCAATGGATATAAAGTGACTTTTTAATATAAAAACATTGAACAGCAATTATACATTTTCTCTCTGATATACCCATGTACATGAAGCAAGCGAATAAATAGCCACAAGAGAAATCTACTCCACTTCCAACGAAACTTTAGAGTATTACTCTCTAAATTTGGTGTAGGGCAGGGCAGCATTTCGTTTGAATTATAATAGGTCGAAATGGAAACGATTTCAAATATAGATTACTGCGAAAAAAAACGAGCGAAAATATTTAAGATTCATTTTAAATACGTTCAAGACGACACGGGTTTTTTCAACTTTTTCTTTATTCAACTTAAACAATACAAAACAATATTATGTCCCAACAGAGATCTCGTACGTCAGGCTATACATGACATTTGAAAAAAAAACGACAAAATATAAAATAACATTTGATTTAAAAAGAAATAACCAAAGAAATAAGGATGAGCTTAAACCAGTGGAAAAAACGAACGAAAAAATAAAAGGAGATATTTCGCCAAGGATCTCCGCTAAATTGTCTTCAGTGTTTTAGCAACTGAGTACGGCTTGGCGGAGGTCTTTGCCGTAGGCCTTTGCCTGGTGTATGCATTTTTTAAACACAGATAAGAAAACCCAAGAATTTGAAAACTGATCAAGAAAGAATTACTAGAAATATACGAAATTGCTACCTTACAATACTTGATATCAAAAAACGAAATCATGATACTTATATTGTCAAAGATTTAACGATATAGCTTTTGAAGGAAATTGTACTCGGGACTCCTATTTCTTAAATTTCAGACGATGAAAAAGGATAAAAAATCTCTATCATATATTAGAACTCACGGCTCTGGTGTTGACAATATGAATTGGATTTCTTAGAATTGAGTTTCTTCCCTTGAATTCAGTTAAAGAGGAATGTTTCAAACTCGGAAAGCTTTCCGGTGTTTCTTTTGAGTAGGGAATAGTGACTTTTTATAACGAAAAACAAAAATAATGCATGTGACATATGCTAAGGGAAGGCTCATCTGCAATAATTTGTTTTGGGATGTGGGTCATATTTCGAGGAGGAGATCCCTCCAATAAAAATAAGGGCAAAAAGTTAAATTACACAAAAAGTAAAAAAAAAAAAAATATGGAAAATTGCAAGAATTCAAAATCACAGGCAAGAAAAAAAATATACAAGTCATTTAGGAAACGAAAGAAGTTTATAAAACTATCAAAAATAATATATATATATGTATATATATATATATATATATATATATATATATATATATATATATATATATATATATATATATACTAGCTGTTGGGGTGGCGCTTCGCGCCACCCCAACACCTAGTTGGTGGGGGCGCTTCGCGCCCCCCCCAAGCCCCCCCGCGCGCGTAAGTCGTTACGCGCCATAATAGTTACGCGCCATTGTAGTTGTGTCCCTATGTCCCACCTGTGAATATAGATATATATATATATATATATGGTTTTAACTACGTAAAACTTGCGAATATACAACATTCTTTGCTGTCCCATTGTCTTTGCATATAAATAGATTGTCAGGTTATCCCCCTGTTTCCCCCGGTGTCCCCGTTGTAGTTGTGTCCCTGTGTCCCGGTCGTCATTTATATTCCCTGTGTCCCGGGTCCCGGTCATCATTTGTATCCCGGTGTCCCGGTCTGTATATACATTCGTTTTTTAGTTTTGTTTTTCTCCTTTATTTTTTTCCTTTTTTTTTCTTTTTTAGCTTATTTAGATTTTTAGATTTTTTAGTTTTTTTTATTAGTTTTTAGTTTTTATTTCTTTTTAGTTTTTTTGTCCCGGTCGTCATTTATATCCCCCTGTTTCCCCCGGTGTCCCCGTTGTAGTTGTGTCCCTGTGTCCCGGTCGTTATTTATATTCCCTGTGTCCCGGTCGTCATTTGTATCCCGGTGTACCGGTCTGTATATACATTCGTTTTTTAGTTTTGTTTTTCTCCTTTATTTTTTTCCTTTTTTTTTCTTTTTTAGTTTATTTAGATTTTTAGATTTTTTAGTTTTTTTATTAGTTTTTAGTTTTTTTTTTCTTTTTAGTTTTTTTGTAGTTTTTACCTTCTTTTTAGTTTTGTTAATTTTTTTTTTTACTTGTGTCCTGGTCGTCATTTATACTCCCTGTGTCCCGGTGCTTTGTTGATTGCTAATCGAACATTCCTTTTGTCCTGGTCGCTTTCTCTTTGAGTGTCGTCATTTATTTTTTTCTTTTTTAGTTCTTTTAGTTTTTACCTTTTTTAGTTTTTTTTTAGTTTTTAGTTTTTTTAGTTTTTTACCTTTTTTTAGTTTTTTTAGTTTTTTAGCTTTTTTATTTTTTTTATTAGTTTTTAGTTTTTTTGTAGTTTTTGCCTTTTTTTTTAGTTTTTTGTCCTGGTCGCTTTCTCTTTGAGTGTCGTCATTTATTAGTTTTTTCCTTTTTTTTTTAGTTTTTTATTGGTTTTTACCTTTATTTTAGCTTATTTTTCAGTTTTTTCCTTTTTTTTAGTTTTTTTTTATTTTTTATTTTTTTAGTTTTTTTACCTTTTTTTAGTTTTTTTAGTTTTTTTAGTTTTTTAGCTTTTTTACTTTTTTTATTAGTTTTTAGTTTTTTTTTGTAGTTTTTGCCTTTTTTTAGTTTTTTCAGTTTTTTTTTTAGTTTTTTATTGGTTTTTACCTTTATAGTTTTTTTAGTTTTTTAGCTTTTTTATTTTTTTTATTAGTTTTTAGTTTTTTTTGTAGTTTTTGCCTTTTTTTAGTTTTTTCAGTTTTGACGTCACCTAATCCAGTTTTTTCAGGTGACGTCACCTGACACATCCATCCACACATCCATCCACACATCCACAGACAGACAACTTATTTTTATATATATAGATATATATATATATATATATATATATATATATATATATATATATATATATAGCATTTGTTTAATTTGATCTAAATATATTCTATATAAAAATAAAAATTTTTAATATATGCTACATATAAAAATTATGTAAATACATGTAAAATGAAAACATTAGATATGTTAAAAATAAAATAAAATAAGAGAAAATGGACTGGTCATTCGATAGTACCTTTTGCTGTGGCCTTTTGCCGATAGTTTTGTTTTGCTTGATGGGATAAATTATTATTATAATTTTCCCAGAATTCTTCCGTGAGGACTTTCAAATTGCCGCTGCCAAAAAAAAATGTCTGAAAATCTTCGGTTTCTTGTTGATACTAAGCTTTTTGTGAAACTGAACAGAATCTGATCCATGAGAGTCTCGAGATTTCAAGACATTGATAATCTTTATGTGTTTCTATATACTTTTATATTGAGAGACAAAGCTGAGAAAAATTAAATTCTCTATTCAAGTGCCAAGAGCATCAAAATTAAAATAGTCCTTGCCCACCTGGACCCGTCTCAACTCTATTCATGACTGATAACCATGATTTCGTTAGATGTGTCTGTTGGTTGTTTCAAGATTATGAAGTTTTTAAGTTTTTACCACACTTTGGTACTTTGGTTGCATATGCTGATGATGTTCTGCTTCTTAGCCGGACAAAACATAGTCTAATTACCAACTTTGACCGGCTTTCAGCCGCACTATCCACAGTAGGCCATTCAGTTAATGCCTACAAATGTGAGTATTTGTGTTTTGGGAGTCCTCCACCAGCATCACCTCTTTGCTTGGGTTCTTCAACTATACCATGCTCAGCAAGTATTAAATGGTTGGGTCTCTCTTTTTCCACGTCACTTTCGTCTACTTGTTCAGCTATTACGTCCAGTGTGCTGAAAAGTATGCGGGTTGGTTACGAAAAAATTTCACCAAATCGTGATCGGTATAACCGAAAAGGACAATGCCGTCTTTATTCTAGTTTTCGTGCCCCTGCTGTTTTTTATCTTTCTGGTTTTGCTTTCCTCCCTCGCAAGAAGGATACAAAGAAAATACGCTCAGGATATTTTAAGTATTGCAAGTATTTGCTGCGTCTGCCTCGGTGGTATCAGAATCATGCAGTCGTTTCTAAATTTAACATCGTTGATGCGCCCTCGCGACTGAAACATTTGTCTAAAGATATATCTCTTAAAACTCAGCAAATGATTGGTGTTTTTGACCCCCCCTTTGGCCATTTTTTGAACTGAGGTAATTTATTTATGTTTTATGTTGTTATGCTGTCATGTTATTTTTGTTGTTATGTTTTTTCTTGTTTTTTTTTTTGTGTGTTTACTCCACAGTTTAATATATTTTGTGGGCTATAAAAAATTATCATTATTATTATTACTTTAAACAGTGTTGCTACGGTAGACCGTGAAAATAAATAAGCAAAACTAATTGGTTCAATTTGACAGTGTTTTTCGTCCGTAAAAGTTCAAACGTTAACAACCTGGTGATTCCCAGAAATAACTAAAACTGATAAAGAAAGCTACACTTCATTCTTAAGTTGTATAGTGTTGTACATGTTTACTTAAGTATATATTTTTTAATTTCCTAAGACATATATGGTTGTGTAACGTTTCCATTTAATGAATTTTAAACAGTCAAATTTATTTTCACCGTCCTTAGTATTTTAACATCTTTAGGATACCCGCTGACATTAAGAGCTGTACCCATATCCAATCCAGTAATAGTAGCAGCAGAATTCCTCCGAACAACTTCGCTGAAAGAACTTAAAAAAAGTCCATTTTAGATAGTGGAACTCATTTCTTTCTCCTCTAGTGTTGGCAACTATGAGATGAGTTTTATCAGCTTTAATTTCCTGATGTTAATTATTTTAAAGAAATTTTGAAAATTTCTGAACTTTTCCATTGTTTTCTTTTTTCATGAATTCAGTTCATACAAAGACTCCTTCCAACGTCTCTCCCTATTGTTTAAAGGATAAGGGACATTCTTGTATATTTCCAGAAACAACTAATTTAAAAAGTTTTTTTATATATGTTTTAAACCATTCTTCAAACACAATTCTTCATCAGTTCACAAAATATTGCAACATACATAGATCATCGCATATATACCCCCTCTTCTGTTTTTTCGCGGTAGATGTTGGTAAGTGCGAGATGAAATTTGTCAGATTTAGTTTCCTTATGTAAATGGATTAAATGAATTTCGAAAATTTTTGAACTTTTACATTTTGTTCAAGAACTGAACTTCTAAAGATGAACAGATTATCAAACGTATAAAAACTCCTGCAAACGTTCTTGCTGAGGGTTTACCGACTTTCAGAAAATTATGTACACCTTGTGGCAGTTGCCAAGTTTGGTGCAAGTGTCTCAAGTGTGGCAGAACTGTGACAAATGTTGTGGGAACCCTTCCTTTCATGGTGGAGCTGTGCCATGCTTGGAAAGCATGGCACTCCAAGATGTCCATGTGGTTCTCACAGCATTGTTATTAGGAAAAACGACAATCTTTGTTAAAGTGTTTCTTTTCAGTTTGGCTTTGTTTGCTTAAAAAGTACCTAGCTATCATATGGTAGTTAACTAACAGCTGTAAAAAACACATAAAAACCCCTTTAAATAAATTCTAACTGTTCTGAGTTGCTTACAAGGTCACTCCTCCTTGAGCGGCTTTCACACTACGCACGTAACTCGTCATACTAAGTGGCTAAGCTACGTTACGCTTAATGTAATTTTCACACTTAAGTACTCTCCCAATAGGTTAACGTAATAACCCAAGCACCAATCAAAATCATAGTCTAAAATCGTAACAATCGTTATAAGCAAAGGCGGTAAAAATTTAAAATATGGAATGCAGCAAAAGATTCAAGCTCTGGTCTAGCTTGAAAAGCTTTCTAGGAAAATGTGGTTAATTTCTTTTCAAAGTTTATTGACTGCTCATCTAGGGATTCTATTTTGCTGCAACTACGTTGAGTTTTTCATAGCATAACATAAACATACGTAATATAAAATCAAACAGTTCGTGGTAACGAACTGTAGTAAGGAGCTACCCGGCTCAATAGTAACCAAAACTCTAAAAAATGGAATTTTGATACCAATAGCTACATCAAAAGAATCGCATTTTAATGCTGGTTTTAAATATATAAGTTTCATCAAGTTTAGTCTTACCCATCAAAAGTTACGAGCCTGAGAAAATTTGCGTTATTTTAGAAAATAGGGGGAAACGCCCCCTAAAAGTCATAGAATCTTAACGAAAATCACACCATCAGATTCAGCGTATCAGAGAACCCTACTGTAGAAGTTTCGAGCTCCTATCTACAAAAATGTGGAATTTTGCATTTTTTGCCAGAAGGCAGATCACGGATGCGTGTTTATTTGTTTTTTTGTTTTTTTGTTTTTTTTTTTTTTTCCCAGGGGTGATCGTATCGACCCAGTTGTCCTAGAATGTTGCAAGAGGGCTCATCCTAACGGAAATGAAAAGTTCTAGTGCCCTTTTTAAGTGACCAAAAAAATTGGAGGGCACCTAGGCCCCCTCCCACGCTAATTATTTTCCCAAAGTCAACGGATCAAAATTCTGAGATAGCCATTTTATTCAGCGTAGTCGAAAAACCTTATAACTATGTCTTTGGGGACGACTTACTCCCTCACAGTCCCCGTTGGAGGGGCAACAAGTTACAAACTTTGACCTGTGCTTACATATAGTAATGGTTATTGGGAAGTATACAGGCGTTTTCAGGAGGATTTTTTTTTGGTTTGGGGGAGGGGTTGAGAAGAGGGGGATATGCTGGGGGAACTTTCCTTCGAGAATTTGTAATGGGAGAAGAAAATTTCCATGAAGGGAGAGCAGGATTTACTAGCATTATTAAAAAAAAAATAATTAAAAATAAAAGTGAAAAAGCTTTTTCAGCTGGAAGTAAGGAACAGCAATAAAACTTAAAACAAACAGAAATTATTACCCATATAAGGGGCTCACCTCCTTCTAATACCTCGCTCTTTACGCTAAAGTATTTTCAGTAATTTCAACTACTTATTCTACGGCTTTTGTGATTCAGGGGGTCATTCTTAATGAATTGGGATAAAATTTAAGCTTTAGTGTAAAGAGCGAGGTACTGACGATGGGGCGAATCCCCTCATATATGTAATAAAAACATGAGAATACAAAAGTTCTTTATGTAAGCTAATTTATAAGTTACGTAAATCTTTTACCAATAAAAAGATTCGTAAAAAATTAAAAGTTCTAGTTGCCTTTTTAATTAACCAAAAAATCGGGGGGCAACTAGGCTTCGTCCCCCGCTCTTTTTTTATCAAAATCATTCGATCAAAATTATGAGAAAGCCATTGAGCCAAAAAAAAAAAATATGCAAATTTCGTTTTGATTATTCCTCTGCGGAGAGCCAAATTCAAAACATGCATTGATTCAAAAACGTTCAGAAATTAAATAAAAAAAACAAGTTTTTTTAACTGAAAGTAAGGAGCGACATTAAAACTTAAAACGAACAGAAATTACTTCGTATATGAAAGAGGCTGCTTCCTCATCAACGCCCCGCTCTTTACGCTAAAGTTTTTTACTGTTTTAAAAAGAAGAATTGAGAGAAAGAGTCAAACTTTAGCGTAAAGAGCGGGGCGTTGATGAGGAAGCAGCCTCTTTCATATACGAAGTAATTTCTGTTCGTTTTAAGTTTTAATGTCGCTCCTTACTTTCAGTTAAAAAAACTTGTTTTTTTTATTTAATTATATACAGAGCCTGAGCTTTTTTGGCACGGCCTAGGTTGTGAACAAAATTTCGTAAGACTGCATAATGTAACCCGAAATAGAGCATAAACGGTTTTCCGGCTTAGTGTGAAAGAAACTTCTCCTTTCCTTCTTGAACTAAACCCAATTAGTGAGTTTCTGAACCTGGATTAGTTTAACAAAATTGGGGTTCCTCAAAACCAATCTAACGAGAAATTTATACTGCGAAAATTATATGACAAACATTAATTTATATTTCGAAATTTATCCGAGAAAATTATGATATATTGAGAATGTTTCATATTTCATAATTTTTCAAACTTGAGAAAGTTTCATACCTGTTTCCTTATTTTGCGCCTAAAAGGAATATCACTTATGCAATACTAAAATTGTTGCAGTCTGGCTTCTTTTCTTTGGGAATCTTTTTGATTAACTTTTTGTTGCCTGAGTTAATAGGTCAATGAAAAGGTTAGTTAAGGAATATAAGCAGTATTTGTTAAGCAAAGGGAAGGGGAGTTTTGCCCTGCAAAGAAAAAAAACACGATACCTAACCTTCCATTTGCTAATGTTCAATGTGAGTAGCCTAAGCCGAAATTAAAGGGAAAGATGTGATTTAGGAAAGTAGGAAGTATATGTTGAATAAAAGAATATTTCTATTAATATTTATTCAAAAAGTTTTTTTGAAAAAATAATCAGACAGAACAAAGGGGAAAATCCAAAGCAAAGAAAGAATTTTTTTTAATGTAACGCACGCAACCCACATTGATAAATACTATTGAAGACAAAAACGACGAATATAATACCAGAACTTCAAAGGAATTGATCACTGGGGGGACTGGGGCCTAAAGACGGCTTTTCCTTCAAAAACTGGCATTGCGAACAAATACTTGTGTTTCTACAAAAATAATGAAATGATCTATGTTAGACTGTCGCAAGTAAAGTTTTATGATTTTTCCCTTTATAATATTTTCAGTCACAACTTTATGGATTATAGCAAAAATCTGTCATAATATTTCTTGTATTTTCTTTCTTTCTTATAATAAAAATTACGAATCTATAAAGGAAAATGTAGACTCTGTTTGTGAAAAGGAAAAAAAAAAGATTGTTTTTTTTTCTGGAATGATTTTTGATGTTTTACATTATGATTCATTTCCCAATCATTGGTACAACTCCCATTTTTGTATAAAAAGTTTCTTCTTCGTTGTTTGAAAAACAAGTTTTAATACTTATTATACAGAGGCAGTAAAATGCCACAGTATATTGCTTGCATTTGTTTAATAGTTTTTTTCTTTCCCTGATATATATATATATATATATATATATATATATATATATATATATATATATATATATATATATATATATATATATATATATATATATATATATATATATATATATAAATAGCGACGAAGACCACACTGCCTTTCCATCACAAACACCAAAAACAAGAAGAACAATAGGGAATTTCTCAAGACAGTGGGAAACAAATTAGAATGAAGATTTCGGCCCTACGTTCAAGGGCCGTCCTCAGCAATACAAAAATATATAAGAAAAACAACTTGCAAGAAGATAAAATTAATAAAACTAAAACGAACAGTTTTTAAAACAGTCCCAGCATCCTTACCTCAGCGAAGTTCAACCAGGACTGATAAATAAATTGTGATGAAACGAGGCAATTCATTGAAATGAAAGAGAATAATTTAAAAACACGTTTTTAATGCCAGCCTAGCTTGTTTCACTGCTTATTTCATAGGTCTATTTGTGACAAGCTCTGTGTTAATATCTATTGGTTTTTTATAATATTTCGTAAGGTCATTTTTAATTAAATTTGTGTATAGAGCATTCAGTGAATATTCTCCTAAATTCCCATTTAAGGAAATATTATTATTAATCTTAAGTCTGGTATTAATTGCTTCTCGAACCACTTGCTTTATGCCTAGATCATTAATAGCAATGGCGGATTCTTCAAAAAGTATTTTGTGGCTAGGATTTTCTAAAACATGGTTGCTTAAAGGAGAATCAAAAGAAACAGAAGTAATATTAGAATTCAGAGCTTTGGTGATATCATCCTTATGTTGTAAACGTTTCACGAATTTCTGGTGGGTTCTCCCTACATAGAATTTGCCACAGTCGCATGGTATTTGATAGACACCTCTTTGGCGAGTAACTGGAGTCTTAGGGACCCAACATATATATACAATACATATATATAGTCTTATGGAGTCTATATATATATATATATATATATATATATATATATATATATATATATATATATATATATATATATATATATATATATATATATATATATATATATATATATATATATATATATATATATATATATATATATATATATATATATGGAGTCTTAGGGATCCATATATATATATATATATATATATATATATATATATATATATATATATATATATATATATATATATATATATATATATATATATATATATATATATATATATATATATATATATATATAATATAAACAGGTGCAGGGCCTTGGGTCCCTTTACAAGATCCTAAATTTGTAAGAATTTCTGGGCACGTCTTAACCACACTATTAAATAATTTTTTTTTCGATTTTTGGGGCCTAGAAAAATGCATACATGCCTTGTCGGGCTGCATAGGCTACTAGATACCAAAACAAAAGAAAGTTTTGATTTAACAACTCCACAAAGACAAAACATAAATAAAACATACTCCTTTCGAATATCGTCCACCCAAAAACGATCCTTAGATCTAGCAGCTCCACAATGAACATGAACATAAACAAAACATACTCCTCTCAAATCTCACCCAGCCAAAACTATTCTTGGATCTGGCAGCTTCACAATGAACAAGAACATAAGCCAAACATACTCCTCCCGATTCTCGTCCACCCACCCCGACCAACTAGCAAAATAAGAAACGAGGGAATCTGAGAAATCACAAACAATAAAACTTGAGTGCTTTACTACTTTAATTTAAGGCTCTGTTCTTTTTTTCTGTAGAAACGATATTCCGGCAACACTGGAATCGCTTGATATAACAAACGAGAATGCGAAAATGGAGCAGAACTAATTTCTAACTTAAATTTTACAACAGCTTCGTTAAGACCAAGCTACTTCACGATAAGAGTCCGAAGTACCGTTAGGTCTTTTTGATTCAATGATTCGATTTGATTTCTGTGTTCGATTCAAAACACTGTGCTTGAAATGAACTTTAAGCGCGGAAAAAACAGTAAATGATAAAAAAAAATATTTTCACCAATTTTTCAAAATTGTTAAACATTAGCCCTAAACAGGAAATATAAAATGTGTGTTGGTTAAGATTGAAAATATTTATCTCATTCAATATCGCTAGTGATTTCAGGCTAATAAAATCTGTTAACTGACAAAAAAGTTAGGAATTGAATTTAATCTGTTGCTGTCACATTAATGAACCGCCAAGCTAGAAACACCAGAAAAGGGAGCTCTTTATGAAAAATCAAATTTTTGTAAGTAGACTTTTTCATATGACTATACATTATATTGCAAAAACTCACAAGTCACAGCAATACACAACAAAAAAAACGCCAAAAATCAAAACACAACTTCAAATAATATAAACAAAAACCACAACGAGCTGGACATTTTTATACGATAGTAACAACCATGACAAATTTGAACGCATATAAGCCTCAGTAAACTATCCCCTTAAAAAATCTAATAATATGTGCTATTTTGGATTGTAAAAAAAACTAAAAAAACAAAACAAAAAATATTTGGTTAGAATTTGTGTTCTCATTTACAGTCCAACAGTTCAAGAATCAAATCTTTAAAGTAACGGTATTTTGCAAATCTTTGGAGAGTGGAAAAGGTGAAGTGATACAGTCCATTGTTTCTAATAGTGAGAATTATAATATGAAATTATTTTGAACATAATCTCTTAAGAAATCGCACAAAAAGCAAATCAAGAAATAAAGTAAAATGAAAAAGGTACACAGACGAAGTTCTATGTCCTTATATAAATATAAACTCGCAAAAAAAAAAAATTGAAACACTTTATCCTTTTTATTAGCTCATTTGACATTGAAAATCAAATATACTATATTATCTACAAGTATAGTCGATTTCTAACTTGCCTTAAGTCTTGATTTGCAAACAGTACCACCCTCCCAACCAAGTAAATTTTCTATATTTCCTCTGCTACAACTACATACTGAAGTGGTTATAGGCCTTGATCTATCGATTAGAAACGTTTATAAAACCCTTTCCAATTCTCTATCATATTTTCAATGGTCTTTTATTTATTTCACTACTTCTTGCAGTTTAAAGATATACCTCCTCTCTGACTTTCTGGAACGTTAAGGGCGATTTAGGAAAAAAGTATTTACACTTTTATTTTTTCATTTTGTGCTCCAATTGTGCTAGATTCCGTGGCACAAAAGAGGATAAGCGCGAGAAAAGAGGCAAACCACATAACTCGTGGTTACTTTTTCTTTTTAATCCTTGGACACTGAAAACCAAGACACCAAATCTTATATACAAAGTAGAATTTGTTACTTTTGAATTTAACCATTTAAGATTAAAAGAAAAAAAAAGTATAAAAAAGAAACATATAAAATATATCTCATATATTTAAAATATATTCTGTATATTTAAAATATATAAAATATACTTATATATTTCCTTATATATAAAAAATATCCATATTTTAAAAGAATTATATGTATTCTTTAAGTTAGAACTAAAAAGTCTTTAGCTGATTCTAAGGTTTATTGTTTTAGTCCATGTTTAATCGATTCGTGACCTCTAAGAAACCGCTTCTGATTTCTTCCAGGATTTTACTTATCCCCCTCTCGGAAATTTAGGCTTCCTCGAAATGAATTTATATTTAAGTGTCTAGCTTCATAGGCAATTTAGGGAAAAAAGAATGTTTTCTGACATTTCTCATTTGGCCCCAATTGCGCAAGAATCCCTGATGCAAGAAAGGAAAAACACAAAAGGAGAAATGCCTGTACCAACAATTTTTCTCCAGGGATTTGAAATACCCAAGACATCCACTAAAGTTACAATCTTTGTTTGAAGGGGCCATCTCACTGCGAGTTGGAAGGAGGCCAAAAGTCAGAAAAATGACCTTCGAGTGTAATTTATCTCCGCTTGTTAGAAAGCGACATTCTTACTGGGATAAATACAAAATGAATAGTAAAAATCAATGCTTCTTGGGGTATGGAACTTTCAAGGCTACTTAAGAAAATATAAGGAACCTTTCAAGGCCTTAAGTAGCCTTTCAAGGGTACTTAAGAAACTTAAGTGTGAAAAGGGGTTTTTGCTTCATAAAACTTAATTCAGAGGGATAGATTGAAAACCTGTTTAAAGTTTAACTGCCCCTTATTTAAATAACTATTTAGCTATTTCGTTCAAAGATGTACACAGTATTTTTTGGGGGGGGGAGGCTAATATAAAAGCCCAAAAAATCAAGCCCAAGGCTAATATATCAACGCCCCGCTCTTTACGCTACAGTTTGACTCTTTCTCTCAACTCCTCTTTTTAAAAAAGTAAAAAAAACTTTAGCGTAAAGAGCGGGGCGTTGATGAGGAAGCAGCCCCTTTCATATACGAAGTAATTTCTGTTCGTTTTAAGTTTTAATGTCGCTCCTTACTTTAAGTTAAAAAACTTGTTTTTTTTCTGAACGATTTTGAATCAATGCATGTTTTAACTTTGGCTCTCCGCAGAGTAATAATTAAAACGAAATTTGTATATTTATTTTTTTTGGCTAAATGGCTTTCTCATAGTTTTGATCGAATGATTTGAGAAAAAAAGGAGCAGGGGAGGAAGCCTAGTTGCCCTCTGATTTTTTGGTTACTTAAAAAGAATTTTGATCTGTTGACTTCGGGAAAATAATTAGCGTGGGAGGGGGCCTAGGTTCCCTCCAATTTGGTCACTTAAAAAGGGCACTAGAACTTTTCATTTCCGTTAGAACGAGTCCTCTTGCAACATTCTAGGACCACTGGGTCGATAGGAACACCCAGGGAAAAAAAAAAAAACACGCATCCTATTTTCTAAAACGATGCAAATTTTCTCAGGCTCGTAAATTTTGATGGGTATAACTGATCTTGATGAAACTTACATATTTAAAATCAGCATTAAAATATGATTCTTTCGGTGTAACTACTGGTATCAAAGTTCCATTTTTAGAGTTTCGGTTATTATTGAGCCGAGTCGCTCCTTACTACAGTTCGTTACCACGAACTGTTTGATTAGGACCTAGAAGCGATGACGTTATTCCAGATACAGTAGTAAACCTGCAATCTATTATTTTCTTTTCGTGCAAGGGGACGGTTTTAACGAAATGAAACTATACAAATTATATGAAAAAACAGAAATGTATTTAGGAGGCTCGGAGATTAGACCCCCAAAATCCAAATGTTTCTGGAATTTCTAAGTACCTCTTATTCAAGTCCTTAAACAAAGTTTACCTTTTTATTATCCCCCCGCACCCGAAAAATCCTGTGTAATTGTCTTATGGAGAAAGTGCGGAATCTAAATACATTAAAATGTTATGTAAAAAACAAACAAATAAATAATAGAAATCTACTTTTTATGCAAATATGCTATATAAAAAATATATATAAGTTACATAAAATAGGATTTCGTGGGAGCACGGGCTTTTGCTTGTTTGCAAGTAATATGACTCAAAATGTAGTAGAATAATACGATTTTCATCATAAGACTTAGTTATGAATCGGCGTTTCGAGTTCTAACTGTCGTGTTCTAACTAACTTGGTAATATAGATACACTCGGCAAGGATGAAATTGTGATTGGACACATGGATAATTTCTGCAGGTCCTCCCTTTGAGAGCAGCTTAGTAAGCGGTTTTTGAAAATTATTCAGAAGTGTAAAAATACCACAGCTGACCTTTAGACTGAAAATATTTTCTAAAAATAGAATTTTTCTCATCCCCCCTCACGTCCTATTTCCCCTTAATACATACAATAGAAATTTTGAGATAGCCGTTTGTTCAAAAATCGTCTGACCTCTGGCAGTCTGATAGTCTGGCCACATCTGACCTCTAGTGTCAACTTCGACGATACGCTTGAAAACAATTCCAAAAAACAATATTTACCTAATTTATTGTACAAATTATAATAAAAATCCAAATATTTCGGCTTCAAATAAGAAGCCTTTATCAACGGAAAAAAATAAAAGGAAAAATTATTTCGTCTGAATTATAAATAGAAAGGTATGAAATATTATTCATATAATATTTCAATGTTATAATACTGAAACATTTGTCCGGCCTGAATATTATTTAGGCATTTAATACAGCCCGATCTTGATGGTTCATTGCGAAAATTTGTGTTTATTATAGGGAAATACCGGGGAAAGATGATATTATTCTTCTTGCTCCAGTGTAAAACCCATCTGAATAAAATACGGTGATTCTTTTGTTATTTAGATTTGCGACACAGTTTTTAAGTATTTGATATGCTGCTTGTCTTTTACATCGCTCCATCGCGACTTTTTAAATATCTGTTGAATCTTCTTTTAAATGGGCCCAGAGAGAAGGTTTTGAGGAAAAAATTTCCCAGAAAGATCGTTAATATTTCCGAATCGAAATGTACCATCAAGCAAAGCTGTTCTTCAAGTGCTCTGTCCTTGGCATGTCAAGTTGTCAACCTTAAATACAATAAATCGCTAAGGAAAGAGGCAGTGTTATGTAACTCAGAAACTAGACCCTGCCCTATTAACTTCTGGCGCTTCTGAAGTAGCGCCAGCAGTGTTTTAAGAGCCCCAGCATACATTTGTCATCCAAATTGGGTGATCAGTCTGAAGCACGACTTGTAAAGTGGTATAATTGAGCTGAGCAATAGAAAGCTTTTGCGGCGAAGCATAATGCCTAGCTTTCTTGTGCAGGAGGTTCTTACCCGACCGAGGAGCATTTCTTAGAGAGAAATGTGAAAAATATTAGCAAAGCCTTTGCTTTCTATGCATTGAACTTGAGCACTCATGTACCAGACAATATCTAAATTTTCACAAGATCCTTCTGTCTGGGCAGGGAGGCTTTAATCGGGTCTTTGTGCTTTGAGGCCGGCTATATGTCATGTGGCGTCGTCGGTAAAATGATGCAAATGGCTGCAAGGTCACCTCCTATAACGTAGGTCCCAAGCTACTACCGTGGGATATACCTGCTTATTTTGGACATACGTGGAAAATGTACACTTTGAGAACAACTGGTAGTAGTTGATTAGAAAGAAAGTTCTTGATTGCTTTTAATAGACATGCGCGGATACTATACTTGTACAAAATCTAATAAATCACATAAATGCAATTAAGAAACACTTAATTGGCATAACTTAAAAAAGAGAGAAAAAAGAGAGAGAAAGAAGGCACCTTCCTCCAGTCCAGACGCGAAACCGAATCCCAAGTGGACCAAAACGCTAAATTTCATCCCTCCAAGGAAGAAAATTAAAATTGAGTTAAGCTATCAAAACTTGTTGCGTAATAAAATTTATAACGTAATACTAATTACGCTAAAAATAAAATTTTCTTGCACAATTAAAACTCATTTCTTGTTGTTTTATGATAAAATTTTGAGCACATTACATACTAATGGTACTACTTGTAGAAGTAATGACGTCTTACATGTCTCGCATACAAACTTTCAGTTTAAGTTTAGTGTAACTACACGTTGAATTATGTGTGTTGACGCCATTTTTCTTTTTATTTTATATCAGTAGTTATAAGTAAACTTTTCAGAACTGTTTTTACTTCTAGGTTGTGCCTTTGTTAAGTTTTCTACACATTCAGAAGCTCAGAACGCAATTACTGCCTTACACGGCAGTCAAACTATGCCGGTAAGTTTTCCTCGTCTTATTCCGCCTCTGTTGAAAGAGCACTTGCCTTACACAAGTTTTTCTCTTAACGGTTCAAAAGTGGATGAATAATTTTCACCGAGGCTGCGTATAAAATTTTAAAGCAGACGAATTCCCTTTAGAGGTAATTAGAGTCAATATAAGAAAGTTTTATTCCAAGGCTTGTATTCCAATAAAGTTATTCCAGTTCTTCAATTCCAATCCGATTAGCTTAGACTACGCGTGTTCAAACAGGAATCTTTTTAAGGAGTCGAAACTAAAACGAAAGAGTTTGCGACAGTTTTATATGGAGGAACACCATATAAAACTCACAAATTCATAAATTATCTTTCAAAAGAGAAAAAATACCTTGAAACGTGACGAACAGCGGCTTCCTTTATTTTTATACCCATATGATCTTGACTCTACCACTCCACCCTAGATAATTTAAATGGTTTCCAGAATCTTGGTCATTTAAATAAAAATAAAAGATCATTTGTAAGAAACTTTTTAGGAGGGGAGGGCTGGAAAGGGGTCTGTGGAGTGTGGTATAGGGCAATTTTTGGGGCTGTTTTGTGTTTTTTTGTTGGGGGGGGGGTAAATATTCCGTTAATTTTTTAACTAAGAGAGATTGAGTGGAAGTTCGAGTTGATTATGGTTATGTTGTGATTTTTAATGGAATATATATTTTTACTTGTTATTGCCGTATGTCTACAAAACTGTCAAGTTTTTCTTGGTGCGGCAGCATTTTGTAAAAGATGTGTTTTGGTTTTGTATGTGAAAAAAAAATGTTACACAAAGTATAAATGTGACACGCTCAATTCTAAATCGGTTTACAAAAGGAATAAATTAACTCACTGGAAATACCTTTTCTGATGGTTCCCTTTGAATACTTTCCAATTTCCTTCCGTAGCTTTTTACGAGAAAGGTCAATGTAGAAAGAAAGGCAAGAAGTGTCCTTTAGACAGCTCATAAAGGACTACATAAAAGTGAAGCACTAAAGAAAATCCAGCTACCAAATCACTTACGGTACTTCATTTGCGAGGAAAAAGGTTTCAACAGATAATGCATAATATTTCAACACTTTTTGTGATTTTTCAAACATTACAGCAATTTCTTCAAGTGCTGATACAAAAACTTACCAAAATGCAAAACTGCATTGTTTCGCAGAAGAGGGAAATTTGAACAAAAACAACCGTTCATTTGTGTCATTTTCATACTTACTTTTTCCCATGAAATGTACATAAAACGATCAATTTAGCTGCCGAGTTCGGGCCTTCTGTTACCAAAACTGGAAGTAACAGATGCTTTCTTCTCAGGGTAAATCTTTTTTTTTTACTGATTCAGAAGGAAACTTGTAATAATTCCAATTCCCTTGGAAATTTAGTGCTTCTAATTCAATGTTTAGTGGCCTCAAAATTGAATCGAGCTAGAGTTAACACATACGACTAAAATTTAACAGGTTCAAATTTCTTGTGTATTTATAGGATTTTTAGGATATGTGAAATAAAGGATTGTCTTACATTTTTCTTTAGAAATGTGTGTATACCTATATTTTGAAACCTGGTTGCCTGTAGAAGCTTTATCCTAAAATTATACCCATATAATTATATATAATATAACTATATAATTAAATTATACCTATGTAATTTACTAGTGTCAGCAGGGGCAGATAAAGAATTTATGATGGGCGCACCAATAGAATCAGGGCTTTCCCATAGGTTTTTTTTTTACATCTTTGTGCTTAGCCTCTATAGGTATGGGAAACTAAAACTACAATATTGTTTCTAACAGTTTACTGCAACACTAAGCCTAGTGATGCAAACACAGTTCACGCTTTTCCTACACCCCAATCTCTTCATTTTTCACTCTTCACCATTTCCTTTGAAGTTCCTATTTCCTTCAAACCCTTTCTTATGACATATTCCTACTCCACTCGGAGATAAACAAACTGCTTTTCATTTGGCTCCAGACGGGTAGCCAAGAAGCGCCATCATTAACAATCTGCCATCCTTCATCCATAAAATGTGTCCTAGCCACCTCTACCTTCCTTTGATTATAGCCCTAGAAAGTGGGATGGAACCATATATTTCATACAGCTTACTGGTTGAGGTACATTCAGTCAAACAGGTACCTCGATCTATCCTTGAACAAATTCCCTAGAAAACACTTACTAAACATTCCACTGCCTTTCGAAGTGCCCGAATTTCAGAAAAACACTTGACCGCCGTCATTGCCGTACCTTCCGCAGCTTCCTTTATTATTTGTCCTCTCTATTAAATTGCCCTTTGCTATTCCTTTATTGCCCTCTGCCATTCCTCTCTTAACAAACAACAAAACAACAAAATAAATTATTAATTTTCTATTTCCCGCTAAAACTATTAGCTACGAGCAGCTTGATAAGAGAAATTGTTTTGTTTTTGTTAAAACCTAGAAATCAAGGATGTGTCTAGCCTTAGCTTGAATTATAGTGAGATTACTGAATTTTTCCGGTCTTTTCTAGTCATAAAGAACCATTCCGGAGAATTTTCTAGGTCATAACCTTGGTAAACGCCTTAGGGGAAACTAGTAATTGGAAGAATTGTCGCAGATTGAAAACTTGTAGCAGAATAAAGAGTCTCTAGGAACTTGTAGTGAAATAAAATTTTGTTGAACTATTGAGTTCAAACGAGTGTTCATTATTTCTTCCCCTTGAGAGGCAGAAATAGCTTAAATATCGGCTAAATTTTATTAATCACTTCTGAATAAGTAAACCATAGTTTTTTATTGCTAGATATTTCCTATATTTTATACTTCATTTATTAAAAAACATTCTTTTTGTGATAGACTTTATTATACGTTATTTTATTAATCATCTTTAATAGGGCCAGCAAAGGTTTAATATTCCTACAGAATAGCTCTTGCTTTTTCTTTTAATCGATTTAAAAAACTTTTTCCACAAAACAAGTTTTGCAAAGAAAAATAAAGAGCTCCATTGTGCCAAAAATGAGCAGAATTAAAGTCAAATAATCTTCCAAGCGCAAGACTACCACGAATCACAATAAATTAATAAAAGAAACTCAAAACGAACAGAAATTACAATAAATAGCTGAGTCAAACTCAAAACGAGCAATAATTACTATGAGTAGGGATGATAGCCTCCATCCCTTCTCATGAAAAAAACAAAACAAACAAAAACAAAAAATATAGTTGTTGATTGTCAGTTTAATTGACATGTACTGATGTTTATTCCTTGAAGTTTTGATAATTTTTTTTTATTTATTAAAGTAAAGAACTGAAAACATGAACATATCTGGGTTGTCTGCAAACATAATCTGTCCTGTTACTTGTATGTTGGAGATATTTTTCAACGATTTTTAGTGTTGACACAAACAGTATTTTTTAATTTAATTTTATACCCCTTGCAGTTTACCTGAAAAATTCAACCTTATATCATACAGTTCGTGGTAACAACAAACGGTAAGTTATGACCGTCCCGGGTCAATAGTAACCAAAACTCTCAAAAATGATATTTTGATACCAATTGATAGGCTATATATAAAAAAAATTTGAGTTTTGTACTGATTTCAAATGAATAAGTCTTATTAAGTTTCTTCTTACCATGAAAGGTTACGAGTCTGAGAAAATTTGTCATATTTTTGAAATAACGGGAAAACATCCCCCTAAAATTCTAAAATTTTAATAGAAATCACACCATCAGATACAGGGTATCGGAGAACCCTACTATAGAGGTTTCAAGTGCCTGTCTGAAAAAAATGTGGAATTTTATATTTTTTGCCAGAAGAAAGATCCCAGATGGGTGTTTATTTGTTGTTCTTTGTTTGTTTGTCCCAGGGTGATCGCATTGACCCAATGGTCCTAGAATCTCGTGAGAGAGCTCGTTCAATCAGAAATCAATAGTTCTAGTGCCATTTTTAAGTGAGAAAAAAAGGAGGGCAATAAGACTCTTTTCCACGCTTTTTTTTATCTCAAAATTGTCCAATCAAAATTATAAGATGGCCGTTTTATTAGGCTCAGTCAAAATGCCGAATAGCTTTGCCTTTGGAAATATCAGATACATCCAACAGCCCCTGGAGAGCGATCTTTAAGTTACAGAGTTTACCCATTGTTCACGGAAAGTATTTGTTAATGTGAAGTATGCATATATTTTTCGGGGGGGGGGGGGTGAATTTTCAACTGGTAGGGTTTTCCACGGGAATATTTTTTAATGGGAAGGCAATTTTCCAAGGGGAATTTTCAGAGGAAATTTTACACCGGTGGAATTTGCCAGAATTCCTATATGAAACTCTTCTTATGTCTTACTTTCTCATTGCCGACTCAATTTACGGCATGGAGGTGTCAAGGGTAATTGTCCGGGGCAAACTTTCACCAGGATTGAATAGTCTAGTAATAAATCCTCGGGGAGGAGGGATTTTTTCGTGGAAGAATAGCCAGAACTCCTGACATTATCTAGAAAAAGATCAGAAATTTAATAAAAAAAACAAACGAGTTTATTCAACTGAAAGCAACGAGCAACATTATAACTTAAATGAAAAGGAAATTATTACTTATATAAAAGGTGTTACTCCTCCATAGCACTTAGAGCTTTACGCCGAAATTTTACACCACATAATTCTGGGGCATTGACGTGGCCAATATCTTTAAGACATAGTTGAAGAAGCGTTCTACTATGCTGAACAAAATGGCCATCTTAAAAGTTAGACTGGATTCGTTTAAAAATGAACAGGCTTGAAAGAAGGGCTGCTTCCTCTCCCATCTCTTTTTATTCTTAAAAAGAGCACCAGAACTTCTAATTTTGAATCAAATTAGCTGCTTTAAAAGTTTCAATGATAGTTCTAGCTACTATAGAGTAGTGCTGCCTATAATATTGCTTATACGCCCTTTAAAAACCTGCCTGCATACAGTTTTTTGTTCATTTGAAACTTCTCCTAAACGTTCCTAAAAGTTTCACCTTAATACCCATAGCACCATTACATACAGCAACTATAGTAGTAGTATTAAAGTATACAAATAGTGCCTTCTGGCTAGTTCAAAATCCCCCACAATTTACCCTTATAGGTCTAACTTAATAATATAAGTCGTTTTCCAGATATTGCTTTGTCACCTTTTTGAAAATCCACATGCTCATAGTTTGTTTTAAGTTAGTTCAATATCCACCTAAATATCATAATTGCAGCTGTAGCATCACCCTAGTAAAGAGCGAACCACAGTCCATTGTAACCAAAAGTTGAAAAACATGCTTTAAAAAAATTCCTAGTAATAAAAATTGCCATCTGTCACTGAATCAGGAACGGTAACTATGGTTTTTGTTAATCTTAAAAGTAAAAGTTCTTGACGAAAAGGAATTTATGGTTGTTTCGAAAAGAGCCTGAAACCCCTTGAAAATGGCACCAGATCTAAAAAAAAAGTGCATCCTTGGAATCATCATTATTGAGAACTTTTAACAGCACGATTTGGGAAGCCCACCATTTCCCAAAACACATTCAATCCAAATTTTAAGATAACGATTTTGTTTAATGTAGTTGATTAAATAAAAAAAAACAAGTTTTTTTTAACTGAAAGTAAGGAGCGACATTAAAACTTAAAACGAACAGAAATTACTCCGCATATGAAATGGGTTGTCCCCTCCGCAATCCTTCGCTCTTTACGCTAAAGTTTTTAATTGTTTTAAAAAGTAGAATTATGGCCAAGAGTCAAACTTTAGCATAAAGAGCGAGGGATTGCGGAGGGGACAACCCATTTCATATACGGAGTAATTTCTGTTCGTTTTAAGTTTTAATGTCGCTCCTTACTTTCAGTTCAAAAACTTGTTTTTTTTATTTCATTTCTGAACGTTTTTAAATTAATGCATGTTTGATTTCTCCGTAAATAAATTATTAAAATGAAATTTTCATATAAATTCTTTTTTTGGCTAAATGGCTTTCTCTTAGTTTTGATCAGACGATTTTGAGAAATAAGGGGTGGGGAAGGAGGCCTAGTTTCCCTCCAATTTTTCGCTTACTTAAAATGGCAACTAGAACTTTTAATTTTTAACGAACGTTTATTAGTAAAAATATACGTAACTTAAGAATTAACTTACGTAACAAACTTTTATATTCTTATATTTTTAATTATATATATGAGGGGGTTTGTACCCTCGTTAATACCTCACTCTTCACACGAAATCTTAAGTTTTGTCCCAATTCTTTAAGAATGACCCCTGAATCAGAAAGGCCGTAGAATGTTGACATTACTAAAAATACTTTATCATAAAGAGCGAAGTATTTATCTCCTCCTGAATACCTCGCTCTTTATGCTAAAGTATTTTTTAGAGCCCCTCATATGCGGAATAATCTCTGTTTGTTTTAAGTTTTAATGCTACTCCTTACTTTCATTTGAAAAAAACTTTTTCGTGTTTATATTTTCATCGTTTTTTTTTTTAATAGTAATGCTAGAAAATCCTGCGCTCTTTTCATTGAATTTCTCTTCCCCCATGAAATATTCCTCTGAGGAAAGATCCTCCTACATAGCCCCCTCCCCTCAACCCCACACCCAAACCAAAAAAATCCCCCTGAAAACGTCGGTACATTTCCCAATAACCATTACCGTATGTAAATATTGGTCAAAGCTAGTAACTTGCAACCCCTCCCCCAGGGACTGTGGGGGATTAAGTCATCCCCAAAGACATAGTTATTGTGGTTTTCGACTATGCGGAACAAATTTGCTATCTCAACATTTTAATCCGTTGACCTTGGGAAAAAATGAGCGTGGGAGGGGGCCTAGGGGCCCTCCAATTTTTTTGGTCACTTAAAAAGGGCACTAGAAATTTTCATTTCCGTTAGAATGAGATCTCTTGCAGCACTCTAGGACCACTTGGTTGATACGATGACCCCTGGGAAAAAAAAACAAACAAATAAACTCGCACCCGTTATCCGTCTTCGGCAAAAAATACGAAATTCCACATTTTTGTAGATTGGACCTTGAAATTTTTTCTAAAGAGTTCTCTGTTACGTTGAATGCAATGGTGGGATTTTCGTTAAGATCCTATGACTTTTAAGGGGTGTTTCCTCCTATTTTCCAAAATAAGGCAAATTTTCTCAGGCTCGTAACTTTTGATGACAAAGACTAAATTTGATGAAACTTACATATTTAAAATCAAAATAAAAATAGGTATCGAAATTATGTTTTTTACATTAAATAAAAATAGTATCGAAATTACGTTTTTTAGAGTTTCGTTTACTATTGAGCCGGGTCGCTCCTTACTACAGTTCGTTACCACGAACTGTTTGAAAAATCCGGAAATTGTGTCTTTGAAGATAACAACCCCTACCACTGCCCTCAGGGCAATAGTTCCAAGTTATGCCCAGGGCATTTAAAGTTTAGAGGGTGATCACATAAACTTCAGGGGGAGCTCATTGGATTAGTAATCAAAAGTTGAAGTGTCCTCTTTATGATTCAGAGTGATCAGAGGGTGGATCCAAAGGCTCATTGGACTGAAAATTGAAGGGACTAGAGACACTTTTAATAGTCAAAAATGATTAGAGGGCAACTAATCTCCCTCCTGCGCCCACCATTTTCCCAAACACATTCAATAAAAATTTTGAGGTAGCCAATTTGTTCAGCGTATTTAAAAGGTCTGGAAATAATGTCTTTGAGGATGACAACCCCCCACAACCCTCAGGCTGTAAGTTATGCCCAGGGGCATTTAAAGTTCGTGTAGAAAGGGTGATAGTTGAAACTTCGAAGGGGGGTTATTGTATTGGTAATTGTAATTTCTAGTACCTTTTTTAAGCTTCAAAGTGATCAGAGGTCAGATACCCCCCCCCAACACCTCGTCTTTTCCTGAAATAAATCTGATAGGAATTGTGAGATGGCCATTTGTTGTCGTAGAAACTTCTAAAAAGTCTTTTTCGATTAGAAATTGAGGGACTAGTGCCACTTTTAATGCCACTTTAAGTGCCACTTTAAAAGTAATTAGAGGGCAACTAACCTCCCTCCCTTGTACACAATTTCACAAGTTCATCAATTTCATCCAATCAAACTTTTGGATATCCATTTTGTTCAGCGTAGTTAAAAAGTCCGGAAATTATGTCGTTGAGGATGACAATCCCCTTCCCACCCCAGAACCCTCGGAAAAAGGGCTGTTAGTTATAGTCTGGGGGTATATAAGGTATATGTAGAGAGGGAGATCGTATAAGCTTAGAAGGGGCTGAAATGTCAAGAAAATCGTCATTTGAAAAATAGGACTTCTTTTCCACATCACCCAAGAGGTAGAGATCAAGGCGAATTTTTTTTTAGGAATCACCAGTAGTCACAAATCCTCTGCTTAGTTTTTTATTTATGTATTTATTCAAATTTAATAAATGTATATCATAGGAAGCGCAATAGCGCTAACTAAGTAAAGAGCAATGTGGGCACAATGTATTACTTATTTATTTATTTAATTTTGTTTAGACCAGGGCACTTCGTATCGAAGAAGTTGTCATAGAAACTTAGAAAATAGCTCATTGGATTGAAAATTGAAGGAGCTAGTGCCCTTTTCAATAGTAAAAAGAAACCGAAAGGCAAATAAAACCTCCCACGCCCACCACTTCTCCAAAATATCTCAGCACATTTTTGAGATATCCATTTTGTTCAACGTAGTTGAAAGGTTCGGAAATTGTGTATTTGAGGAAGACAATCCCCTTACTGCCTTCAGGGCAAGAGTTGTAAGTTATGCCCTGGGATCATATAAGGTATATATAGGAAAAGGGATCGTATAAACGTTGATTGGAGCTCATTGGATTGGTGATCAGAAGCTCTTATGTCCTTTTTAAGAGTCAGAGTGATCAGATGTTGGATACCTCCCTCCCCCTAACACCTCGTGCTTTGCCGAAATGCACCTGATAAAAATTATGAGAAGACTATATATTGAAGACCAGTATAGGCTTAAAAAATAGGTCATTCGATTTAAATGTGAAAAGGCTGGCGTCCTTTTAAACAGTCAAAAGTGATTGGAGGGCAATTAACCCTTCTCCCACGCCAACCATTTCTCCAAACATATCCAATGAAAACTTTGAGATGGCCATTTTGTTCAACGTAATTGAAAGGTCCGGAAAATATTTCTTTGAGAATGACAACCCCCCCCCCAGAACCCTCTGGACAAGGGTTGTTGGTTACAGTCTGGGGCCATATAAGGTATGTATAGAGAAGGTGATCGTGTAAACTTCGGAAGGGGTCATTGGATTGCTAGCCAGAATTTTTAGTACTGTTTTTGAGATTCAGAGTGATCGGAGGGTGGATACGCCCCCCTGCACCTCGTATTTTCCAGAAATGCATCTGACAGATATTTTGAGATGGCCATCCGTTGACGTCAAATATTTGAAAAAAGCTCATTCGATTGGAAATTGAGGGGGGGGAAGTGCTCTTTTTAATAGTTGGAAGTGGTTGATGGACAACCAGCCCTCCTTTAACGCCCACAATTTCTCCAAACATATCCAATCAAAATTTTAGATAGCCATTTTGTTCAATGCAGTTGAAAGAATCAGAAACAAGGTCTTTGAGGGTGGTGACCCCCCCCACACACACAGCCATATAAACTTCGGAGGGGGCTCGTTGGATTTTCAATCAGAGCTTCTTGTGCCTTTTTTTAAGATTCAGAGTGATCGGAGGGTGGATACCCCTCCCACCTCGTATTATCCCGAAATGAATCTGATAGAAATTTTTAGATGGCCCCTCATAGTCGTAGAGACTTCGAAAACAGTTCAATTGACTGGAAATTGAAAGGACCAGTACCCTTTTCAATAGTCAAAAGTGATTGGAGGGCAACAAATCCCCCCCCAAGTCCACCATTTCCCCAAATACATCTAATCAAAATTTTGAAATAGCCATTTTGTTCAACGTAATTGAAAGGTCTAAAAATTATGCCTTTGAAGATGACACTCCCCCACAGCCCGCTGGGCAAGGGTTTTAAGCTATACCCTGGGGCATATTCAGAGTGATTGGAGGATTGATCTCCCCGCACCATTGGTTTTCCCGAAATGCATCTGATTGAAATTTTGAGATGGCCATTTTGTTGTCGCAGAAACTTCAAAAACAGCTCCTTCAATGAGAAATTGAAAGGGCCAGTGCCAGGAATAGAAAAAGATGAAAAAAGTTTCGCCAACACACAAATAGCAACCCATATACTACAGATTCTTAAAAAAAAAAACTGAAAATATATACAATAGTATTTTTTTTCCGTGAAAAGGAATATTTCAATAAAAAATGAACAGAAACTAATTTTAAAAAAACTTTTTCCACAAGGCAAGTTTCTTAAAGAAAAGTAAAGAGCTCCATAAGCCAAGAATGAGCAAGAATTAAATCAAGTAATCTTCTAAGCGTAAAATTACCCCCTATCACTATCAATAAATGAATGAAACTCAAAACAAACATAAATGACTATAAATAGCCGAGTCAAACTCAAAACGAGCAAAATTAACATGAGTAGGGCTAATAACCCCCCATGCCTTTTTAAGACCAGAATACAAATTGCGCTTTACTGAAAACAAAATAAGTTTGAAATGTTTTTATCTTTTTACTTTCACAAATAAAAAACTATCAGAAATTTAAAGAATAAATGCCTGTGTCTTGTTTTGAGGTTGACTCGGCTATTTATTATAATTTCTGTTCGTTTTACTTATTATGAAAACGTTTTCATTTCGTTTATTAACGTTTGAAAACGTTTTCATTTCATTTATTATCATTTATTATTACATATTTATTATAATATATATTATATATTTATATATATTATATATTATTCTTATATTATTATTATTATATTATTATAATATACCTATTATTTATTATTATTATATTTATTATCATTTATTATATTAATGTTTGAAAACGTTTTCGTTTCATTTATTTCATTTATTATCATTTATTATCATTTATTTGTATGTTCGTTTCGTTTATTTATTGGTAGTGACTTATGGTTGTTTTACGCTTGGAAGTTAATTTGAGTTAATTTTTGCTCATTCTTGGCTAATAGAGCTCATCACTTTTCTTTGAAAAACTTTTCTTGTGGAAACAGTTTTAAAATTAATCAATAGAAAATATCATGGTAATGTAGTTTCTAAATTAAATTTTCATTAAAACCAGCAAAGATTATTATAAAAAAACAAAGTTTTTCCGAGGGAAGTAAAGAGCAAAGATGAAACTTGAAAACGAATAAAAGTTATTACTTCTCAGACTATCTAACATATATCGATAAAATCGTGCAAACGAATTAATTGGTGATATTTCCTCCTGTGTGTAGGATTACAGAAAACTAGCGCTTTAATGAAAACACAAAACAATATAGGAGTTTTGGTACAGTAAACGTAAGCCATTTAAAGACACTTTTAACAGTATAAAAGAAAAGCGGTTTTAGATTGCTGCTTTATTTTTTTGTTTATTTTTTTAATTTGGCATTACAATGAGCTCAGTTCAATAATTGACTTTCGTTTTTGAATCTGAAAAGGACATTTCATGATTTTTTTTGTAGATAAGTTCGAAGCAAATGAATCTTATTAGTAAGACTAAAGACTCGCTTTAGAATTTGTGTTTCTTGAAATTTTTATCTTGAAATTCTCCGTTTCTTAGAGAGTAATAATTGGATATACAGAGTTCATGTTGCGGTTGATATGTCCTCAACTTCGAGTAACATAGGTGAAACCAAATGTTACCCATTAAATCAGTATTTTGTTTTGTATGCTGTTTAATAAATCGAAACATATTATTTTTATGCCTAAGTTTTTATGATAGTTTTAATTGTATACTGAAAGTTAATGATATTACAGTTCCTGTAAGACCATGAAAAGCTCCTTTAAGACTAATCTGTTATAGGTTAGTCTTTTGTTGTGAGGCTATGTGTTTACTTTTGACTCCTAAATCAATATTCTTTTTTTTATGCTTGACTTTTGTGCTTTCAGTAAAGCGCTAATTTTCTAATTAGAATTAATTTTCTAATAGTTAATTCTAATTGATTTTCTAATAATCCTACAAACACAGGGAAATATCCACAGCTGATTTATTTGTACTAGTTTTATTGATAGATGTTAGAGAGGCTGAGATGCAACAATTTTGATTCGTTTTAATTTTCAACTTTGCTCTTTACTTCCCTCAGAAAAACTTAGTTTTTTAAATTATTCCTTACATGCTTCATCATAATACCATATATTCTGTTGTAGCAGAATTATTTGCAGTATGTGTATAGCACCTTCGGTTTCTTCAAGATCCCCTTCAAAAGACAATAGTTGTGATAATTTTGAATTTGTAATTGCTTGATATCTTCAAGCCTGGTTAAAATTTTCAATTGCAACAGTCATAACTTAAAACTTAATTTCACATCTTACGTCCTACACCATGGTTGTAATTTTAGCTTTAATATTTATAATTTCAGTTTTATTTGTGTTTTTTAATTGCTTTTTTTTCCAGGGTGCATCTTCCAGCTTAGTAGTAAAACTAGCTGATACCGAAAAAGAGCGCCAGTTGAGAAGAATGCAGCAAGTCGCAGGAAGCGTGGGACTCTTACACCCGGTTGTTTTTGGACAGCTGAGTTCTTATGGAACATATACCCAGGTAAACTTCGAAATCATGCTTAATGCTTAAATGATTCTTTTTGCCACTATTTAGGTCTCTAGGGCTATAATGAAAGGATGGTTGAGAATGACAGAGCGCATTCTGTTGATGTAGAATGACAGTTTGTCCTCGTTGGCCAGCTGTCTAGGGCCAAACGAAAAGTAAGTCGTTCCCGTTTGGAGTGGGAGGATGTCGTAAGGAAAAGTTTAAAGGAAGTGGTAACTTCGTGGGAGGTTGTAAAGAGGGGGGCTATGCATAGACTAGGTTGGAGGAGAAGCTGGCGTAGCTGTGTTAGCTTCAATGGCTTGGTGCGACAGTGGATTGTTAGCAATAGTAGTAGTATTTAGGCTTTGAATAAAAAAAAAAAAATGTTGTACAGAAGTGATTACGACAGGTAAATCCTGAGTTAATGATGAAAGAACCAAGGGCAGTGAAAGTGAAGTGAAATAGTCTGAATAGTGCAAAATGGGTGCTGTGGGGGGGTAGTTCTTCTATTGCGAAAATGTGGATTTTAATGAAAAATGATAGTTCCAAAATTGATCCATTAAAAGCTGTACTTTATCCTGAAAAGGGGGGATAAGCGCCCTAATATCAAGGATAGATCTATTTTGCTGTGGAAAGCAAACTCTCGTTACAAAAAAAAAAAAACAAAAAAAACAGTCTTGTCGCTAATTACTTCAAAGAGTTTCAAAATTTCCAATTACCACTGTAACCCAGATAAGCATAACATAAACCTCTTTAAAATTTGTCCCCTAAGGCCTGCGTGGCACAGTAGATAGCCTGTTAGAATTATGCTCTGAAGGTCGTAGGTTTAATTACTGCCGCAGTTTGTCAATCTGGAGTTTAAAATAAAACTTCTGTTAATAACAACTACATGAGATCCTATTGACTGATACCATTAATGATAGACCCTCTATGTAAATAACCCAGATTTATGTAAAACTATACCAATCCTACATACAACTAATCTATATCTGTTGCATCATCATGCATATGATAACTTATTTAAATTTTTTAGTTAATATAAGCAAGGGTTCGTTCTTTAGTATAATTTATATAACTTTAGTAAAAAAAATGGTGCCTCAGTATGACCCCAGATAAGAGATTTTTCATAAAATAAGTGTATTATCTTAACTGTTAGTTGACATGTGCCGTGGTTTGTTCTTCACTAGGTTTCAGCTCCATCCGATGAATCATACATATTCTCTATTTATGAAAAACTAAATTGATCCTTTATGTATTTTTGCTCTTTAACATAAATCCCTTAATAAGAAATTTAAATATATACTATATGGTCTAGTGGTTAGGATAACTGGCTCTCAACAATTATGTCCGGGTTCGGTTCTCGGTATAGGAAAGTTTTGCCTATGATGATTTCTTAAGGAAAAGCTATAACTGTAGCGATCCCATATACGAAGATTTCAGCTATATCTACAACCATGAACTTGATGAAAGTTACATAATCCACATCTATAGTGAACTTAATAGTTCTTTCACAAAACTATTTTAGAAGTTATGGGTAATTATATTTCTTAGTATTGGACGTGACCATCTCTTACTAGGTTGCTAGCTACCGCTGCAACCCAGATAGTATTGTGAATAAAGTCAATACTACATAATATAAATAGACGTAATAAATAAAAATAAAGATGAAAAAATTTTGATCAACAAAATAAATTTTATGAAACTTATATATTTAAAATCAGCTTAAAATTCAATTCTTTTGATGTATCTAATGGTATCAAAATTCTGATTTTTAGAGTTTTGGTTACTATTGAGCCAGGTCACCTCTTTCTTATAGTTCGTTACCACGAACTTTTTGATTAAGCAATTATTCGATACCTGGTCAAGGCTCTCCCATAGGGCAGTGCCGAATAAATTCAGACCTATAAAGGTCTAAGAACTGAAAATCCTGAGTATTGAATGGTATTACACTTTTTCTGCTATTGAAACTAGTTCCAGTGGTACCAATCCTGGAGGGTGGGGGATTATTTGTCGTCTGGATTTTCCCCATCCCTGAATTTCAATTTTTCTTAACTCACACATTATGATACAAACTTTATTGACTTGCTGTGACTTCAGTTTCAATTTAACCGACATTTCCTATAGACAGGATGTTTCTTTCCCAACGTGTTATTTAACAATGGATGTAGAAAAGAACGCTTAACAAAACAACACCTTTTTCTTCGTATTCTATTTTTCATTGGGCAATTACTTAATTTGTGATAAGTGCCACGTCACCTGGTATGAACTTTGTTTATGTTTAGTGTTACAACCATTTTCTTTGAAGTTATAATAAGTGTTGCCAATATTATGCCGAAATCGACAATAAAAAGTGCTAGCGTGTCTGATGAACCAGGAAAGAGACCCAGAAAGCGCGTTCGAGAAAGTCCCTCTAAATCAGACTACTGTATGAAATGTCTAACTGGTCTTGACGAGAGTGCTAAATGTTTGCAGTGCGACTCTTGCAGCAAATGGATACTTGTTTAAAATTGAATGATGAGGAATTTGCTGCATTAAGTAAGCCTTAATGCGCATGGAACTGTTCTAAATGCCTTGCAAGCCCATCAACTCATGCCTCCAGTGTAGCAGACATAACGTCAGCCGTTTTAGCCGCCATGTTGCCCTTCCAGACAACTATCACCCAGGCGCTAGCTGAACTGGTCAATAGTACCATGGATACGTTGAAAGCAGACTTCGAACGTTTAAACACTAAAATGGCTACTATTGAGCAAAACCTCTTCACAAAGTGTGATGAAAAGACTACTCGATCGATTGCCCGAGAAGAAAACAAATCTGCTACCGTATCAGCCCTGTTTGCATCCAATATTATACGAATAGTGCAAGCTGAAAAGAATCACGATAGTCAAAAATTAAATATTGTTGCATTTGGGATACCAGTGTCCGGTGACCCATCATTTTCATTCGAGATCATTTAATGCAGCAGTATCGTATCAATCCTAGCGAGCTAATTAATGTTAGATGTTTGCCGTCTCGTCTAAATTGAACCACGAGCCAACGTCCTCCGCCGGTAATTTTCACTGTGTCCGATTTCGAGGTCAAGAGAAAAATCCTTTAGAAATCGTTTGAACTCAGAGCGGACATCCAGTTTCGATTCGACTAGTTAAGGGAGGATCGCCTTAAACACAGAGAGCTTGTTCAGCAACTGAAAGAGAAGACAGCGTCAGACGAAAAAAATCTTGTTATCAGGAACTTGGAAATCGTCGTGAAAAACGACACAGACCTGCTGCGGACTGCAGTTCCACAGCAGGGGATGATTGTGGACTAAGCTATAATGTTTCTCATCTTGACAGACGATTGTCACCAGATGAGACTGTAAATAGTTCATTTGTCTCAGTTGATGATGTTGTTTCATGTATTAGTGTTGTCATCAAGAAATTCCCATTTTTTCAGTGTTAATTCGACAGTTTCTTCCGGTTCTTCATGAACTGAACCTCTCTCTGCTGATGTAATTTTTGCTACTAAATCATCTCTGCACAGCGCAACCAAAAGTGCAACTCGTCATGCAATGATATTGGAAAATTAAGGATTCCTAGTGCAACAAGGTTCTGCAACAAGGTTCTCTGCAACAAGGTTCCGGAGCTCCGTCTCAGCCTAGCAAAAGAAACAGCCGATATTGCAGCCGTATCCGAGATATGCCCCAAAAATGTGAGACAGCCCCTTACAGCCCAAGCGCTTGAAATCAATGGATACCAACTCATATTTAACATTGAATCTAGTGCCTGCAGGAAAAGTGTTGGAATATATATCAAAATCAGTCTTCAAGTGACAATCCAGATTTGTGCACTAAAAATGAATTTGTTGCCCCTATTGGTAGGAGTGATAATGCTGCTATCCTCACAGAATTGCGCTTGGCTACTATTCAACCTCTTCCTAAATAGCCCAAAGTTTATATTGTACAAGTATCACACATTATGTACATTTTACACATTAAAGTTTACAAAGGTTACATTTCACATTAAAAGCATATCTCTAAGAGACTTGCTGACTTCGATTGGGATACCATAGTCACTTCGGACATCGAAGAATCTTGGCAGAAATTTGAAGCTATTTTGCTAGATTTTGAAAAATCTCACACTAGAAGATTTCGGAGGAAACAGGCAAAAACACCACCCTTCATGACTTGTCTAACTAGCAAAATACTGAGCAAGAAGAATCGAACCTGGAAACACTTTAAAAAAAGACAACAGCTACTAACTATCAGAAGTATCAAAAGGTACGGAATGAGGCCACCAATTCTTTCAGACAACTGAAGAAGAGTCATGAAGAAAGATTGGCTGAAAATATAAAAAATAACCCCAATCTGTTTTGGCAGTAGGCTTCTGTTAAATTTCGAAATAGGCACTCTGTCCCTGATCTGACCCATCATGATCAGACATTTTTAGACTCGGCTATTAAAGCTGAGATCCTAAATACCCAGTTTGCATCAGCTTTCACACCAGAAACTGCAAGTCGGCTCCCAGCTCCTCCTTCATATACCGTTACTCAACCAATGCCAGTTCTAAAGCTGACTGAGGAGTTTGTTTTGAAACAGCTTGCTTTGTTGGATGTAAATAAATCTGCATGGCCAGATGGCCTCCACCCCCGGGTTTTGCATGAGTGTAGAATAGAAATAGCATACTCACTGTCAAAGCTCATCACACTATCTATTGATAGCTCAAAGCTTCCTGCAGAGTCGAAAGTGGCACGTATTACCCCCATTCACAAAAAGGGAAGGAAAGATTTTGCAGAAAATTACCGGCCTATTAGTATTACCTCTGTTGTTGTTAAGCTTCTTGAACGTATTGTCAGCAAAGCAGTTATTGAGCATCTAGAAAGAGCATCTGTTTTTGTTGAAAAACGATTGAAATGTGTGTTTCCTCTAGTATTTGATCAACTTAAACTGTACTTCACTATTTATATGAATCTTCATATAAATTTATATTTATATGATTTATATCATATAAATATATTATATAAATTTATTACATAAATTTATATGATTTTTTATATGAATCGTAATGTGAAAGATCTTTTTCTTGCCTTCATTGCTTGAAGACGTACTGCCGCAACATCACAGGGCAAGAAGGATTACCTTCACTGGCACTGTTAGCAATGGAAAGAGAAGCAAAAGTTGACCTTGATAATGTGATAAAGGAATTTAATATAGAGACATAGACGACTACAATTTTATTAACAAGCCTGTGTAATATAGAATGAAAACATTTTTATTACAGATTTTTTATTTTCTACTTCATAAGACTTAAGTCACAATATAATTTTACAGAACTTGTAATAAAACTAGGAGTTACCCTGTATTTATGCTTTTGAATCATGTCGTCTGCTTAATTCAATGCTATTTATTAATATTAAGCAGCAACCCACTACCAAATAAATTTGATAAAAAGTAATAAATAGTATTTCAATGAATCTCGCATAATAAAAGTTTAGCATAACACAGAGTCAAAATCTGTTCAAAATTGCGTGCAGCTAAAAAGCACGATTTACAAGGCTGTTAGAATGGTACTTGGTTCAAATATGAGATTGAGCGTCCTCTGCAGGGGTGGAAGGTTGGAAAGGTGGAAGGGGGATAGGTACTGCAACATTAGTTCTGGAGCCTGCTGAAAAAGCCGAATGTGTATGAAATTCACCTTAATCCAGGCAAAAGCTTGTTTAAAATATACTACTGTCGCCTGCAGCATTTTATTTCTGATAGTTTTAGTAAAAGCTTGATCACCAGTAATTAATTGTTTTTTTATTTAATGTGCGTCTAATATTTATTATGCATTGTGTAATACTTTAAATAAATTCAAGTCTTCGGTAAATGGTCACTTATCTTCAGTAGCGCTCGAATTAGATTCTTACCCGATAAAAATGATGGTGCTACACCCCTGGTAAGCAGAGACATTACGTATAGATGGGAGGAGATTGAAAGTACCAACCACAATGTTTTCAGTCAGTCGTTATAAAATTTGGGTTGGTAAAATAATGGTGGGAAATGCCACTATTTTATCGGCTCAATCTTTTTTATTAGGGTAAGTAGGCTGATGGAAATATGTAACGTAAACTCAATGAAAAAAGATCGATCTCAGTTAGTAAAAAAAACAACAAATTTTTAATAGTAGCATCACCAAATCAGTCACTAAAAATGAAGATCCAGTTGATAAAATATATTGCCAATCCAAATTGTTTCTTGAGGGGTGGGTTCCCTACAAAAACGTACTAAAACTTTTTTATATATAGTTTGTTACGTTTATACGAGTTGACCAAAAATCTTAAAGGTTGGGTAAAAACCTGAGACCCCCCTCCTTGATGCGACCTTGTACCCCTTCCCTTAAAGAAAAAGGTTTGACTAGTTACAATTCTTCTAGCAATTAAAACGATGCTCCTTAAGTTCAATAATTTTTAGGAGCAAAACTGCTCCTAGAGGAGCTTAAGAGGAGTATTCTAAAGATTATTTTCTTGTGTCGCCTGATCGCTGGGTGATCACTATGATACATATTTGTATCTAGAATTTACCTGATAGAGATGAAGCTCTATACGTATACTGACAGAATGCTTATGTAGCTTCTACATCAAAGCATAAATATATATACGATTACATATTTATGCATCACTATATATGTATTTATGTATTATATATCCGTATAGCCAAGGCTATATGCGGGGGAGGGGCTAGGGGGTCGGGAGCTAAAGTAGGAAAAGGTATATGCTTCGGGGGAGGGGGTTAATAGAGAATTTTAGCCGAGGAGGGGTAGAGAAGTTTTTTTTTAATCTATCTTAGAGCAATAATATTTTCGTCATCCTTACTTTTGAAGACATGTTGTACCGTGTCGCGTACATTATTTTGGGTTTTCAAATATAGTATAGAAAAATTAGATCAAGGATTTGTTTTTTTTTTTCTGTTCCTTTGAAATGCCTTATCGGATCCTAGCTTTTTTTTATCTGTTGGAAATATTACACTGCCCTTTTTCCAATAAAACCTTATCTTGTTTTTCTATGTTACTGAAAGCATTCAACTCTCTGGTCACGTTCTATACTAGAATTCTATTCCTATTTAATAAAAAAATATCACATACAGGCTTTGTCCAAAACAAAAGGATTTAGCAGGACATTGGAGATTGCCTTTTATTCAAGAGACTAATCTCTTCTTCACGAAGTTCTTATGATCAGCATGAGTTCTTTCTGCTGTCAGCAGAATTTAATCCTATCGGATGAAAGGATTAGAACTGGAGAGACACTGGACTTGGTGTTTTATTATGTATTAGCTGTAACTTGCCTCTTTAGGTACTGATAAAATATTAAAGAGGCTGTCCTGAAGAAAGATTAGCGAAAATGAACATGTTTGTTGAAGAATGGGCCAGGGGTATGTCTCATTTCTTGAGAATTTTATATATCGAATATAAGCTAACTACTTGCAAATAATGTCAGACTACAGGCCTAAAAAACAAAAACAAACCATATCATATTAATACTCTTTTAGTTTCAAAGAAAATACACCCACCTCCCGAAAAATCAAAGTTGACTTGCCCCCCTTCAAACAACGGTTTTCGGAAACCTTAACCATAAATTTGGAAATGGTCACTTAAAAAATTAAACATCTACCAACGAAAAAAACCTAAAATTCCGGCTTGAACTTGTGACCCGGATATTGGGAGTGAGATTCTGTACCGTCTTATCTAGCCAGGCTTGTTTATTGATTTGCCACCTTTATTCTATTAATGTGTACAAATAATAGAGTTTTTGTTTTCTCAAGGGTTACAGACACGTTACAATCATGCAGATAATTGAAGAATAGTCTATCGCAGGGTTTAAAGAGAATCAGGGTTTATAACTCCTTGAGGTTCTCAACAAATTTAGTACATCGATTATATTCACAAAAATCTTAATAGTTCGATATATTTAGTGGGATTATACCAGATTGACGCATTTAGCTTCATTTTCAAGTATTTAAATTTTTGAGGAGTGAGAAAATCTAGCAAAAAATCTAACTTTTTTGGATGGAGGGGGATCAAACAATATGAATAAAAACTTTATCTAAAAGCAATGAAATTTTTTATTTTTTAAGGGACTTTTGTCACTCTAGCTGCTGGGATTTATCCCAGACACGCATATCAACAAACAGTAAGTTTTTTTTCTTACCCACGATTTCATAGAATGTTTCTGTTACACTAACTTACTATGAATGTAATTAACTTATTATGTATTTTATAGACCTGGAATCTACTTTTATTTGGAATACAAAGCCGATTACTCTTATGTTCCTTTTTATTCTAGTATGATCTTGCACTATCACAACTGATGCAGCAACAAGCCGCCCTTGTTGCAGCAACAACTCCTACTGGTACCTACCTCGGCCCAGTGGCACTAGCAGCACAACTTCCAACATCACTGAATGGCTTAGGAAGTCCAGTTATGGCTCATGCACCATCAGGACCACAGCAAACACAATTAAATGGTGCCATGAGTGGCATCCCCTCGCCAACAATACCTACCTTTGGTCTTGCTGCACAAACTCCAAATGGACATGGTGCAACAGAAACAAATGTGTATACCAATGGCCTAGCTCAAGCATATCCATCAGGTAATATGATGCTCATTCTCTCCCCCCCCCAAAAAAAATGCTTTTATCATTTTAACAATAGTCGATCTAATTAGAGGTAGTGTCAATCCTTAGAATGACAAGTCGAATGACGAGATGAGTCGAGTCCGTTTTTTTGATTAATTAATAGCCAGAAGTGCCAAGTCAACCAGTCAACCAGTCGGGCTTTGTGAGTTCTTACATTTGACTTGTAATTGCTTTAGTCAACATCCTTTCTAAAAAGCCCCCATATGACAATAGTTGATCTAATTAAACTAAGTGTTAATTCTTGTCTTCGGGTAGAGTGATATAAGCCTCTGTTTTTCCGATTAACCACATGTTATAGGGGGTGCTAAGCCTACCAACCAGATGGTTTGAATTAATGGCTCATCCATTACAATTCTCTTCGTAACCCCCCTTGTATTTATTTTCGGGTGACCGCTTACTAGCCTTATTAATTAAACCGTTACGGCCCAGCGTCCTGTTTATAGGACAGCTGGTTTTTAATTTCTTATGACCGAATTCACAATGAAAATAATTTGCTTTAAGTGAGAACGGTTTCATCGGTGACCAATATACATAGGTTCAATTTTCCAGGTAAATTGATCATTTACTGTCAGATCAGTGACGTTATTTAGGTAATAATTAACAAAATTGCACAGCGGTGGCTTTAAAAATTGAGTAAAGAAAGTGAGCGTTCCCCTAGACCTTTGTGGCTTTAACAGCTGTTATATAACTCTATATTTAATCGTATTTCTGGATAACAACAGACTTGAAGTAGTAAAAAAAGTTTAGTAAAAAAGTAAGTTCAAAGCTTAATGACTTTTTACGTTGGTGACATATTTATAGGACAATGAGCTCTAAGGGTTGCTTTTAGCACATGCAATTTCAAGGGTTGCGTTTTAAAATCTTATTTCACATGAGACTAAAAAATAAATATTCCTTGGTTGATTCTTTATAGTGACAACTTGAAGAAAACCTTATCTACACTTTTCTGGTTTTGGTAATAATTTTCTCTCCAATTTTATTCCAGGCGTTTACTTATGTGTTTAGTTTACTTGTGATATCCATGTTTGTTTGTGTGTTTTCCTTGCTGTATCTGTTTACTACTCGGTTTTTCTCTCTTTTATGATCAAGTATAAGTAAAATAACAATGATAATGTTGGTTCTTCATCATCCTTCAGCTTCACCCTATCAGTCGCTATGGAAAAATATCTTTAAATCTTTCTATACATTTTTCCTTGTCTTCCAAATTTCTTAAATTAAATACAAGATACTCCTGAATTTCACATGGTGAAGCTCTAGACCTCCTTAAAGACGAAGAATTTACATGTGAAGATATTCAGGTTGTTGTCCTGCATTCTGATCCTGATCAAGCATTTGATGAAGATGAAGGAAAAGACAATGACATGGCAGCTCTGATTTTAAAGGACGTTCCAGAAACTGTTGAAGTAGATTTCAGACCTGGTCTGAGTGCATTGAATAGTTTAAAGGCATCAACAAAATCATCCCCACAGATGAAGAGGGTGCATCATCTTCGAGAAGTGGGCCAAGGAAGAGGCAGAAGAGTCAAGAACCCTAATTAGAAGAAGCAAGTAGTAAACTATCATTGACAAAAATTGAATGAGGGAGTGGCTCAGGTGCTTCAGAAATCCAGAGAAGCAATGGAAGAAAAAACTCCAGTAGATCTCTTTGCTTTGTTTCTAGAAAGTAATTTACCTCATTCTTTTAGCTCATTTCTCGTGAAACGGTAAGAAACGCGAAACTGTTAAAATCCATCTAATGAAATCCGGTTGTTTGTAGAAATACTGATGTTTTCGGGCAATAGAAGAGTGTATTCCCAAATAGCTTATTGGTCAGTCAATGAAGATCTTGGAAGTGACTTGATCAAGCAAGCAATGTAAAAAAATCGATTAATCAGAATAAAAGAGAAATTAGATTCGTGGACACTCTAGAGGGCTTTCGACTGTTTATTCTTAGATTTTGTTTTAATTTTCTAGATTTGTTTAAAAGACTTTTTCTATACCCCCTCCCCAAGGTGGCTCATTAATATATTTGAGGGAAGTTATGTTTTGGTTTAGATGGTATAATAATAATTTAATGTTCAAGTCTTGTTTAACCAAAAAGAAAAAAAAAACAAACAGGAACCTTGGTCGTCCTTCAATCCCAGAGTAGAAAGTTGATAAAATATTGGGTTTGTTTTACAAAAAAGACCCATAGTTTCATCAGCGGCTTCATCAGCAAACAGTGCCTTAGACCCAATATATATCAAGTTGAAAAACACATTGTCTCAAGGATGACCTGACAGATGAATAAAGTAACAAATGACGGGGAAAGAATTCCGAAGAACAGTCCATTTAGAAAAATAAATGGTCTTTGTTAAAAAGAAGGAAATATGTCAGAGCTAAACAATGGGAAACACAAATGAATTATTGAATATCTAGGCTACACTAAAGCATTAAAGTGAAAGAATGGCTTAGCTTGTCTATTACAACTCGACGACAGATCAGGATGAAAAAGATAAACATACAGTGTTAAAAAAAGTCTCGAATTGTCGTTTTTTATTAGTATTTTTTCGTAGTTACAAAAAAGAATATCGACTTAGCCCGTTAAGGCCCAAGAAGAAATTATCGGAAATTTTAGTTCTCCTTTTCACCAGTTTCTTTTTATCACATAAGTAATCCAAAAATATATTTGCAGATCTTTTCCTATTTCCTGTTTCCGAGATACGAACTGTCCTATTTATAAGACAGTGGGCTCTTGTGGTATCAAAATATACACGATCTTCAAATACGTTTTTAATGCCAAAGATTTAATTAAATGCAATACAAAACAAAAACAAATAAAAAATTATTGTCGTAAGACACAGAACAGCCAGTACACAGGGTGCCGTCACATTTCTTACAGTAGCTGTGTGACTTTTTCTGGCAGTTCTCGCCTTGATTTCGTCGCTGATTTTCTGGCTTCACTAGGAAGTGTCGTATTTTGTTATATCGTGTGCTGACTGGTGGCACAGAAATTAGTCATCTTTCTAGCACTGAAGGTCTTGGTTCCTCTCTTCCGTAATTGTTTTCTAAAGAAATCCTGTGACCTCCCGTCCAAAATCTGTAAGTCATTTCCTTTTCTTTGTCAACAAATGTATTGAATAGTGTGCAAGCATTGATGACAGCCATGCCTAACAGACGCACGAACAGATTCCAACGTTTGTTTCCTCTAATAGATACAGCATACTTGCTGACAAGCCAGTCACGTAAATCGACTCCACCAATGTACCAGTTGTATTCCCTGAGGGGACATATCTGCAGTACCACCGTCTTTCCTATCTGCCACTTCACTTCTCGTTTAACCGCCCTTAGTGGATCTAGGATAAAATGGTTGGATGCAGCAGAGAAAATTTTATTATCCTGCCACTTTAAGACCAATATATTACTGGCTGCATTAAACTGATAACCATTCACTCCTCATTTCTCCTTCTAAAAATCCTTATTGGAAGGGAGAGGGTATATCAAGAAAAATCAAAATATACCTCATGTCTGTTGTCATCTTCAACAATCTCAAGAAGTCGTTTTAGGAGTCAATACCCTAAGCCTTCGTTAGCAGCCTGAGATGGAGCATTAGGTTCTTTTCTCAAGTACAGATGGAACAGAAGGCAATATTTATCAGAAGTGCATAGAGCCCTTAGTTTAAATCCAAATCGAATGGGCTTCTTTGGATAAACTACTTCAGGCTATGTTTCCTGTAATACTACACAGTCATTTCGTCAATAGACACATGCTGAGAGAAAGTTCCAAACTGCTTAAAGTTTGCGTTGATTATGTCGAAGAGGGGCTTAAACCTGAAGTCGATCTGATCTATGAAGTTTTGAGCTGTATCGTTGAGGGGGGGGGGGAGAATTCAGAAACAATTTATTATGATGCACAATCTAAGCCAAACTTTCTTCATTTTGACACATCTAATTTATTACTAAGCCTTTGGAAGGGGGCAAGGGTACTCTACTGGCTCTATGGAGTTGCGTTAAAAGGGTCCAATTCTCGATTCTTAAACCAACGCACTATTCATATCCCATACTTAAATATTTTGAGTTTTGAGTTTAAATTTTGTTTTTAAGTTTGAATTCCTACACTGTTGTGACGTTTCAATTTTAGCTCCATCAATCACAAACGGTGATGCTGTGTTGCAGCAAGCGGCAGCCGCAGTAGCTGCTGCAGGTTTTCCGGGTCTGCAATCCTTTCCTGGTGTTGGTAAGTTGCGCCACCTCTTTTACTATTTTAAAGAGCATGGGAAATTGATGAGGGGGTGATTCAAGATGGGTAATTCAAATTACGTAATGTCCCAAAAATCATTTTATAAGAGAGCCATATTACAAGAAGACGTATTCTTTAGTAGATACTTAGATTTAAGGACCAGTAGTTGAATCCGATAAATTTTTATTAGGGATTCTATATTCAAAGAAACGTTTTAGTTTCCCTACTGATTATTTGGGCAAATAAAGAGCATAATATATATGTATATATATATATATATATATATATATATATATATATATATATATATATATATATATATATATATATATATATATATACCATGCATATGTCTTACACAGTCATGTATATGATCATTTATGTGAAGTGTAACTTTCCACTTCACTAGTTCAAATAATTAGGTTCTTATGTTCACCGCCCTTTGTACTTTAGTCCTTTTCAATTTTGATAGTTCCTCTTGGTGAAATTGAATATTTTCAACACTGAGCTATTGCAAGTGCTAATTACAGTAATTGGATCTCATTTAATATGCTAATCTCATTGTTAAGTAAACACATTCTCCTCTATGAATTCCAAGTTTCATGAATTTAAAACAATTCATGAGAAAGCGCTCATTTTGATTGTAAAAAGCAAGATTACCCTTCGTGCACGTACACAGTTCAGATACTAAAATAAAACACAATGCTTATCAAACAGTTCGTGGTAACGAACTGTAGTAAGGAGCGACCCGGCTCAATAGTAACCAAAACTCTAAAAAATTGAATTTTGATATCAATAGCTACATCAAAAGAATCGCATTTTAATGCTGATTTTAAATATATAAGTTTCATCAAGTTTAGTCTTACCCATCAAAAGTTAAGAGCCTGAGAAAATTTGCCTTATTTAAGAATATAGGGGGAAACACCCCCTAAAAGTCATAGAATCTTAACGAAAATCACACCATCAGATTCAGCGTATCAGAGAACCCTACTGTAGAAGTTTCAAGCTCCTATCTACAAAAATGTCGAATTTTGTATTTTTTGCCAGAAGACAAATCACGGGTGCGTGTTTATTTTTTTTTTTTTTCTTTTTCCCAGGGGTCATCGTATCGACCAAGTGGTCCTAGAATGTCGCAAGAGGGCTCATCCTAACGGAAATGAAAAGTTCTAGTGCCCTTTTTAAGTGACCAAAAAAATTGGAGGGCATCTAGGCCCCCTCCCACGCTCATTTTTTCCCAAAGTCAACAGATCAAAATTTTGAGATAGCCATTTTGTTCAGCATAGTCGAAAACTATAATAACTATGTGTTTGGGGATGATTTACTCCCCCACAATCCCTGGGGGGAGGGGATGCAAGTTACAAACTTTGACCAGTGTTTACATATAGCAATGGTTATTGGGAAGTGTACAGACGTTTTCAGGGGGATTCTATTTTGTTTGGGGGGGGGGGTGGGGATGAGGGGAGGGGGCTATGTTGGAGGATCTTTCCTTGGAGGAATCTGTCATGGGGGAAGAAAAATTCAAGGAAAAGGTTGCATGATTTTCTAGCATTACTATAAGAAAACAATGAAAAATAAACATGAAAAGTTTTTTTTAAATGAAAGGAAAGAGTAGCATTGAAACTTAAAACGAACAGAGATTATTACGCATATGAGGGGTTCTAATACTTTAGCATAAAGAGCGAGGTATTTAGGAGGAGATAAATACCTCGCTCTTTATGCCAAAGTATTTTTAGTAATTTCAACTATTTATTCTACGGCCTTTCTGATTCAGGGGTCATTCTTAAAGAATTGGGACAAAACTTAAGATTTAGTGTAAAGAGCGAGGTATTAACGAGGATACAAACCCCCTTGTATACATAATAAAAATATAAGATTATGAAAGTTTGTTACCTAAGTTACTAATTTATAAGTTCCGTATATTTTTTACTAATAAAAACGTTCGTTAAAAATTACAAGTTCTAGTTGCCTTTTTAAGCAACCGAAATATTGGAGGGCAACTAGGCCTCCTTCTCCACCCCTTATTTCTCAAAATCGTCTGATCAAAACTAAGAGAAAGCCATTTAGCCAAAAAAAGAATTAATGTACAAATTTCATTTTAATAATTTATTTGCGGAGAGCCAAAACCAAACATGCATTAATTCAAAAACGTTCAGAAATTAAATGAAAAAAACAATTTTTTTAGCTGAAAGTAAGGAGAGACATTAAAACTTAAAACGAACAGAAATTACTCCGTATATAAAATGGGTTGTCCCCTCTGCAATCCCTTGCTCTTTACGCTAAAGTTTGACTCTTTGCCACAATTCTACTTTTTAAAACAATTGAAAGCTTTAGCGTAAAGAGCGAGGGATTGCGGAGGGGACAACCCATTTTATATACGGAGTAATTTCTGTTCGTTTTAAGTTTTAATGTCGCTCCTTACTTTCAGCTAAAAAAATTGTTTTTTTTTTATTTAATAATTAAAAGAAAACATTCCTAGCCTGATTAAATAAAAAAAGCAATTTTTTTTAACTGAAAGTAAGGAGCGAGATTAAAACGACAGGAATTACTCCGTATATGAAAGGGGCTGTTCCCTCCTCAACGCCCACACTCTTTATGCTAAGGTTTTTACTGTTTAAAAAAGTAGAGGTGAGAGAAAGAGTCAAATTTTAGCGTAAATACCGGGGGGTTAAGGAGGGAACAGTCCCTTTCAAAACGGAGTAATTTCTGTTCGTTTTAAGTTTTAATGTCGCTCCTTACTATCAGTTAAAAAACCTTGTTTTTTTAATTTATTTTCTGAGCGTTTTTGAATCAATGCATTCTTTTGATTTTGGCTCTCCGCACATGAATAATTAAAACGAAATTTTTTAACGAATGTTTTTATTAGGATTAAAAAAAACTAGTTTTTTTAACTGAAAGTAAGGAGCAACGAAAAACTTAAAACGAACAGAAATTACTCCGTGTATGAAAGGGAATGTTCCCATCTCAACACCCCACTCTTCACGCAAAAGTTTGACTCTTTCTCTCAATTCTACTTTATTAAACAGTAAAAAACATTAGCGTAAAGATCGGGGCGTTGAAACCCTGAAAAAAAAACCGTGATCGGTCTTCTGGCAAAAAATACGAAGTTCCACATTTTTGTATATAGGAGCTTGAAACTTTTGCAATAGGGTTCTCTGATACGTTGAATACGATGGTGTGATTTTCGTGATTCTATGACTTTTAGGGGGTGTTTCCTCCTATTTCCCAAAACAATGCAAATTTTCACAGGCTCATAACTGTTGATGACAAAGACTAAATTTGATGGAATATATTTAAAATCAGCATGAAAATCCGATTCTTTTGATTTACCTTTTAGCATCAAAATTCCGTTTTTTGAAGTTTTGTTTACTATTGAGCCGGGTCGCTCTTTACTACAGTTCGTTACCACGAACTGTTTGAAAAATATACGTAACTTACGAATTAATTTAAGTAACGAACTTCTATATTCTTATTATATCATTACGCATATGAGAGGGTTTGCCCCCTTGTCAATACCTCGTCCTTTGCACTAAAGCTTAAATTTTGTCCCAACTCCTTAAGAATGACCCCTGAATCACAAAGGCCTTTAATACAATTAATAAATAAGGTTTAAATTAATAAAATTACTTCAGCGTAGAGATCAAGGCATTATGAGGAGGTGAACCCCTCATATGCGTAGTAATTTCTGTTCGTTTTAATTTTTAATGCTGCTCCTTACTTTTAGTTGAAAAAAAACTTTTTCATATTCATTTTTCATTGTTTAAAAAAAAACTAAGAAATCCTGCGCCCCCTTCATGGAAAGTTTCTTCCACCGTGATAAATTCTTCCATGGAAAGTTTTCCCCGCATAAACCCCTCCCTCAACCAAAAAATCCCCCTGAAAGCATCGGTACACTTCCCAATAACCATTATAATATGTAACACTGGTCAAAGTTTATAAATTGCAGCCCCTACCACGGGGACTGTGGGGGAGTAAGTCATCCCCACAGACATAGTATGTTTATCGACTATGCTGAATAAAATAGCTATTTGAGAATTTTGATTCGGTGACTTTGGGAAAAAATGAGCATGTGAGTGGGCCTAGGTGCCCTCCAATTTTTTTGTCACTGAAAAAGGGCACTAAAACTTTTTATTTCCGTTAGAATGAGCCCTCTCATGACATTCTAGGACCACTAGGTCGATACGATCACCCCTGGAAAAAAAAACAACAAAAAAACAAATAAACACGCATCCGTGATCCGTCTTGTGGCAAAAAACAAAACAAAAACAAAATTCCACATGTTTGTAGATAGGAGCTTGAAACTTCTAATGTAGAGTTCTCAGATACGCTAAATCTGATGGTGTAATTTTTGTTAAGATTTTTCGACTTTTAATTGCTGTTTCAGCCTATTTTCTAAAATAAGACAAATTTTTTCAGGGTCGAAACTTTTGAAGTCTAAACTTGATGAAACTTATATATTTAAAATAATTATTAAAATGCGATTATTTTGAAGTAACTATTGTTACAAAAATTCTATTTTTCAGAGTTTCGGTTACTGTTTTTCAGAGTTTTGGTTACTATTGAGCTGGGTTGCTTTTTAATTCAGTTTGTTACCATAAACTGTTTGATCAATCTGTGAAATGTGTAAAATGAGCTTAATATTACCACTCGACTTCTATTTCTGAGCCTTACAAATGATTAAATAAAAAAACGAGTTTTTTGAACTGAAAGTAAGGAGAGAGATTAAAACTTAAAACGAATAGAAATTATTCCATTTATGAAAGTGGCTGCCCTCTCCTCAACGCCTCGTTCTCTACGCTAAAATTTGACTCTTTATCACAACTCTGGTTTTTAAGACAATACCAAATTTAGCCTAAAGAGCAAGGAGTCGAGGAGGGGACAGCAATTTCTGTTTGTCTTCAGTTTTAATATCACTACTTAATTTCAGTTAAAAAAAACTTTGTTTTTTTTTTTTAATTTAATTCCTGAATGTTTTTTCAATTAATGCAGATTTGACTGTGGCTCATCGTACATAAAACATTAAAACATATATATATATATATATATATATATATATATATATATATATATATATATATATATATATATATATATATATATATATATATATATATATATATATATTAATTTTGGCAAATTTATTCTGTATATGAAGTGCTGCCTTCTCCTCAATACCTTGCTCTTTATGCTAAAGATGTTAGCATATTTAAAAAAGCGTCCTATTCTAATAAAACGGCCCCCGTGTTTTAGTTTAAGTATTCAGTCAAACTTTAGAGTAAAGAGTAAGGTATTGAGGAGGGGGCAACCCTTCATATATGAAATAATTTCTCTTCGTCTTTGAAATAATGCAGGTAGATTTGGCTCACCCTCTACGAAATATTCGCCTCCCCTTCCCGGAAAACTCCTTCGTGGAAATTTCATCCAGCGTATAGTGTACCCCCCTTCAAATTCTCTTCAAATAGTTCCACACTCGCTGAGAATCCCCCCCCCCCCTCAGCGTAAAATTGCTGGTGGACGATTTAGCCTGAAAAATTCTCCTTAGCCTTCTTTCATTTGAATTAGACTTTGATCTCTAATCGGTTTCTCGATCACTCAAGAAATGCCCTCTTCCATGGAAATTTTTCCCAGAAAACAATACACGCACAAAAAAGTCCGTGGGATGATTCCCTAGAATACTTTCACATGAAAGATTTGGCAAAGAGAATTTAAGACAATTAAAAAGAACTTCGTATAGTAAATCTGTTAAATCCCCCAGTGTAACAAATCCCTGGAATATTTATCCCCCAGAAATTCCATCCCCCCCCCCCAAGGAAGATTATCCCATAGAAATTTACCTGAAGCACATCCCACCGCCCCCAAAAAAATATTTGTATACTTCCCTATAACAAATTCTATACGTAAACAGTGGGCGAATTTCTTAACTTACAGGCCTCTCCCCACAGACTGTGGGGGTTTATTTTACACCTAAAGACATATTTATTTGATCTTTCAACTATACTGAACAAAATGGCTATCTCAAAATTTTGATCAGATAACTTTGGGGAAAAATAGGCGTATGAGGGGGCCAAATTGCCCGCCAATATTTTTGGTTACGTAGAAAAGCCACTATAACTTTTTATTTCCGCTCGAATGAGCCCTTTCTATATTCTAGGATCACTGGGTCGATACGATAACCCGTGAAAAAAATCCAAATAAACATGCATTTGTCATCTTTTTCTGGCAAAAAATACAGAATTCCACCTTTTTGCAGATAGGAGCTTGAACCCTCTGTTGTAGGGTTCTCTGATGCGCTTAATCTGGTGGTTTGATTTTCATTATGACTTATTAAGACTTTATGACTTATATAAGTGTTTCCCCCTTTTTTCAAAAACAAAGCAAATTTTCTCAGGCTCGTAAACTTTGATGGGTATAAATTAAACTTAATGAACTACATATTTGAAATCAGCAAACAAATTTGATTCTTTTGATATATCTATTGGTATCAAAATTTTGTTTTCAGAGTATTTTTTATTATTCAGTCAAAATAAAAGAAACAGGCAAAGCCAAAATGGTATCAAAAGATGGGTTAGCTTTATTAGTCTAGCTATTTATATTTATTTAAGGCTAGCTATTTAGGAATCCCATTTCTTTACTTTTTGAGTTTGCCGCTTCTAATTTTAAGTTCAGTTTTGGTAAACAATTGATAATGCGGGATGGAAAGTTTAGGTGTACAAAGTAAAAGTTTCTCAATAAAACAGATTCGGTTAACTTACTTTTTTTTAGAAAGCATACCTATTCCACCTAAAAAATTTCTAGTCTCCTTGTATCCTTGTTAAAACTTAAAAATATGTTTATGTCGTTATCTGTGATAAGATCTATTCACACTAAGGAACAAGTGAGCCGCTTATGCCGTCGTTTCCGGGTTACTGATGATTCTCAAACGTCCTTCCATGAAATATATGCCATTATTCTTGTGGGGTCTAGGATAATTCTACGAACATGGCTAATATTAATGCTACTGCTACTAACAACTCACCAGAGCACTAAACCGTCTGAGGACAATACCGCTACGCATGCTCCGCTTCCATCCTAATTCAAATCACTTAACGCTGTATACTTAATTTACGACGCCTAGATTTGCGAACTGGACTTATGATTACGAAGTACATTTTGTCCCCTGCCTTATCGCATAGCTTATAATAATAGTGTTTTTGAGCAAGTAAATACACATGTTACACTGAAAATTAGAGATTATGCTTGTGAAAATGCTGTGACTCGAAAGCTTTTTCTTCTATTTACTGGTTTAAAATTCCTTGCAGAAGATCCAATTGTGTTAAAAGAATAATATGATTGGCTTGAAAAAAATGGGTAACTAAAAAGACCTGTTGAATCAAAAAGTATTTTTTTTTTAACTTTGAAGTTGAGGAAAACAATTTCTGTTTTTTTTTTCTTTGCATATTAAAACTGTAACAGACAGCGGATGGGATGATTTTTAGCCCTTAGCCGTTTTCAGCCCTTTTAGCCTTTAGATCAAAAACTCAAAAACTTTTTTTTGAAGTTCAAAAGTTCAAGAAGTTCAAAAACTTTTTTCTTGAAAATTTGGATGTAAATGAGTAATATTTGTCCTAAATTAATAAATACAATAATGTAACACTGCCTTTAAGCATAATTTCTTTAAAAAAATGTAAATAAAATGTAATAAACAATAAAGAGAGATAAAACACTACAAAAAAAAACCTCAAACGAGACTACGGCCAGTAGAGAGGAAAGACTAAAACAACGCGGATATTTTGCCTGTATCTAAACTAGACGTCCTCAGCACAAGATAAAAAGAAACTAAACTAAAAACAAATAAAACCGCCGCCAATAATAATAAATACAATTGTCGCTACTGATCCACGTAGGGAAAAGAAGCTATTCGAGTTACTTCAATGAGAACATCAAAGCAACTGAGGAAAAATTATGAGAATTGAAACTTAGTTAACTATTCTGTTGCGAAATAATCCTCTTGTAAGCTAATATTGAAGCAACTCTTTTTGGTCTAGTAGGTAATCTTGTCCCCTGGTGATTGTGTAATATTTTAATTCCCTTATTGATTATTGGTTCATTTTTCAAAAGAAAATCATAAATTGGGCCAATATTTAAATTCCCTGTGTCTCTATTTATTGAAAGATTAGCAAATATATGTTTTTTAATTTCTATAGCCTCCCTCGCCCACTGAGAAAAACCTCTATCATTAGAAATAGTTGTAGCCTCATCAAATTGTATAAAATGTTTGGGATGAAGGAATGTATGTTCAGCTAGAGCCGAAACGAAAGTTTTAGGAGGCTTTTTTAATTGTAGGGTTTTTTTTTCTATTGAGTTGCGATGCTTAATAAATCTTTCAGTAAATTGTTGGTGAGTTCTACCAATATATAACTTTCCACAAGAACATGGAATTTTATACACCCCACTAACTAAACCTCGCCGGGTTAAATCCTTCCCAGAATTAAGAAGACTACCTAATGGTCTCACTGATTGGAAACAAGTATCAATGTTATGTTTACCTAAAATTCGTTTAAGCATCTCCCCCAAAGTAGGTACGTAAGGCTAAGAAATGAACCTTTTCGGTAAGTTTAATTCTGTGCACTGTGAAACCTTAAGAACTTTCAAATAAAATGTAAGACACATTTTGCAACAAGCTCAATGACAGAATAATTTTGAACAGGAATGAGGATTGTCTAACAGTTTTGTCTAATTTACAAATGATTTTAAGGTTTATGCTGAACAAAGAAAAAATTGGTTTGACTTAAATGTTAATTTTTGTCAAAGACTAATAATCAATAGATACTCCATTATCACAAGATCGAAATTAAGTGGCTATACCTGTCTCTGATATCTCCCCAGTCTAGTGTAAACCTGCCTTAAAAACCAAGATTAAGTTTTCCCTCTGTTGGTATTATTGTACTTCTAATGTAGTCTCTTTGGGAATAGAACCGCCCTAAGGGTTTTGACAAATCTCCATGGACACGGAAAGATAGAAAAGAGGGATATTAAATCGATTTATGAGGGATAAAGTCGGTCTCTCTGCTTTAGAAAATGATTTACATCCATTTTTTGAAGAAAATTATCTCAGCAGTTATAATAAACATTGTTTATTGGATTTGTTATTCCATATCTGTGCATTTCTTTTAAGCGTATTGTAGCAGATGCATAATTTTTTGTTTGAAAAATAAGTGCTATTTTATCTATAAATTCTCAAACACTCTGGCATAAGGCTAACTCAAGTAAGCCACAAAATAGAGTGGAAAATTACAAAATTCTCAACTGAATTAAAGAAAGAATTAATAATGAAAAATAAGAAATTAAAAAAATTCAGCTCTTTCAGACTTGTGATATTTGGATGTTTCTTGAATAGAATAGAATATTTTGGACGTTCTTGGCGTTTTATAAAATTTAAAAATGTTAATACTGATAAAAATTGCTGTTTGAAAGCGAGGAACACGGTTGTAAGCCGAACCTATTCTTTTCTCTGTTTTAATCTTAAGAAAATGAAGAGCCCCTCAGAATCAAGTGCCCGTGAGGGATTCAGGTCTACCACATCCCTTTAGTCTCTATTACTTCCGTTCTATAGTATTTCTTTTTTAGTTCATTTATGTTTTGCTTTGGAACAAATTTTTTTCTTATTCTCTTCAAATTAATTTCTATGTTCCTTCCGGATTATAGCCGGCTGCTACGACAAAATCATCACGACATCAAGCTGCCTGCTATCAAGATGTGCATGCTTCTATTCTTCTATCTTGTTGTCAAAAGATTTGCTTTTTACTCCCTTGTGCGAAGAGAGATAACAGAACTGTTAAGAAAGTCAAAATTAACGCAGAGCATTCTTGCCATCTCCACTGAAGCTTTTCCGCTGGGGAGGTAGAGAAAATTAAATCATTATTTATTATAAAAAAAGACACTTGGCTACACAAATCACTAGTACTACCAAACTAAATCTGGGCTTTCTTTAATTCTCTCCTTTTTTGTCTGTTACCATTCCATTCAAGGAATTTCCTGATTTCGTATTTTTTTTTTTTTTTTTTTTTTTTTTTTTTTTTTTTTTTTTTTTTTTTTTTTTTTTTTATGGTCATAGCAGCATTTAAAAAAAAAAACACACATGTACAAACATTAGACAAAAACAAAACTCAATACAAAAGTAAAAAAATAATATATTATGCAAAACACATCCCTTAAACCTGACCTAGTCGTTTTAACCTCTGCTTTGTCATATTTCTAGGTAAAGGAATTGAACTATATTTGTCACACAGTATGGTTTACAGTCGGTCAGATGATCGAAACTAAATAAAATAAAAACAAGATCGATAAAACTAAAGTTATTATGAGACGATCCCTCAGCAAAGCATCTAGCGCGTCATTTTTTAAGTTAATAAGGCCTCCACGCTTCGCAGCTATGCTCAAGAACTGCCATTGCCCTGACCTCTAGTATTCTAATCCTATCGTAAAATTTATCTTCTTCTTCATCTAAACTCTCTACAACTGCGATGACATATTCTGTTTCTCTGTAGTTATACATTTGACATCTTTAATAATGCTTCTTAGGTAAGTGAAGCTTCCTAATCAGTCAATTGGTTCAGAACCCAACATCATCTCTTCTTCCCGATTTATTTCTAATTTAGAAAACACAGTCTTTATAACATTCGCTTGAAACCTTTTCTCACACCCTAGACTGCCCTAAACAGTCAATGAAGCTTGTCCATCTGTGGAGTAAAATTCAGGAGTGTCAATTTACAGAAATTTATAAGGGTTGGGGTTAACTCCGATTTACTTTTCAAAATTTAGGGACTGGGGATATATCTGTTATTTTTTTCAATGGGAATATCAAAACGAATTTTTCTATGAACATACCAAAAAAGGAATTTTCAAAATCTACAGAAGGTATTTAAGGGACACTTACCCTCAAAATTGAGACGGAAAAGAGAAAGCAAGACACATAAAAGGAATTTTGTTTAGGAATTCTGACAAATTCTCCCAGTGTATAATTTCCCCTTTGCCTTCACCCCCCGAAAACATCCCTCATCCTGGAAAATTTTCCTGAGGAGAAAAACTCTAGCAGAAAATTCAGCCCCCTTCCCGCACGAAAATGTGTACATACTTCCAATAACAAATACTATGCGTAGGCTAAACAATGGGGAAATTTTATAACTTAAACACCTTTCTCTTGGGGCTGTTAGGGGGGGGGGTAAATGTCATATCCAAATGCTTAGTTATTGGGCTTTTTAAATATGATGAACTAAATGGCTATCTCAAAATTTTGATAAGACAATTTTGGGAAAAAAAGGGCGGGAAAGGATACCTACTTGCTCTACAATCTTTTTGGTCACTCAAAACGGGGACTAGAACTTTTAATTTCAGTTAGAATGAGCCCACTCAAGGTAATTTAGGATCAATGAGTTGATAAGATCACTCCTGGAAAAAACCGCCCGTATCTTTGCTCTTCATTTTTATTTTTGACACGCTTTTGGGTTTTGAATACTTCTGACAATTTAGCAATGACCTTTGCTTTAGCTTCCCGTATTAGTGTTGTCGCAATTGATGGCCCGGGGTTGTAGATTTTCACATCTTATCACGTTTGATAGTTCAAGTGTTTGTTCCAAAGAATCAGCATTTGTAGTAACTGCAACTGCAAATTTTTGTTTTTAGGGCCTTCCGACTGACATTATGGTATATAAATAATTGATGCGTTGGAAACTCAACAATCTTATTTATGCTATGCATGATATGATATAAGAAACTACTTATATGATGTAGTACCGAATGACTCCTTAAACGCAAGGGTTGTTTAATTAGAACAATACGAACCTTTTTTTAAAAGTAGTAAAAGAAACTTCAGAGTAAAGAGCAAGGTGTTGAGTAAAGTGGAACAATCCCCCTTCTTACACATAATAATTTCTGTTCTTTTAAGTTTTAATGATGCTCCTAACTTTCAATTGAAAAAAACTCGTTTTTTATTTTTGGCAAAAAGAAACTAATTTAATGATTTACTAGATTTAAAGGTCTTATGATCATTAACAAAAATTCATCATTTGAAATGAAGCAGTCTAACATAATTTGGCGTTGGACCCAAAACTGTATCTAGATTAGATATAAAGAGAAAAAAAGAAAATCAAACTGTAAAAGTAGTTAAAATACAAGTATTATATATCTTCAAATATAAATAAATAATGAAACATTTATTAATAGATACAATTAGTTTGTAAATTTACGTAAAAAGTTAACAATAATTTACTGCATATCTTATTTAGCATTAAATCAAACAATAAATATTATTCTTAGTAGTGATGTTTAATGTAAAGTCTATGAATCAATTACTTTTTTGATATGAAACATTTCTTGTAGTGATTTAAAGGGGCCATGATTATTAACATAGTATTGAAAGAGCTGCGGCAATCACAGAAGATCATCTTCTGATTTTACATCTTCTGAAAATACTGAAAATCTTCTGAATCTTCTGAAAGTACTCTTTCAGTTCATCTTCTGAAAGTTCTTAAAGTACATCTTCTGATTTTAAACCTTACAATAAGTTGGTACTGCATCTTTAACCAATAATAAGTTGAGGGCATTTCTTTTTTTCTAATTTAGCTTTTACTGTAGTTCTGCTCGTTATTGACATTTTTTTAGTATGATTCTAGAAGCTTCACATAAATTTGTTCATCTTCTCTGGCATGTTTCATTGTGCATATTTTAACACTCATTTTTATTCTATGCTTGGAAAATTTACTAGTATCTCAATATTGCAAGCAAAGTTGCTACTCGCTCTTTTCTAACTTATATTCCAAAGCTGGTTAAGAAAGTTTCCATCTAGTTTCTAAGTAAGGTTTCATTTTTAGTTTCCATCTAGTTTCATTTTTTGGTTTATGCAATTTGTAATGCTTGCATTCTCCTACAATTTAGGCTTCTAGTTCCGGTTTAAATCTTTACTAAAACCTATCTGAAAGCAAATGTAATGTTGACAAATAATGGCACAAATATCTTCCGAGTGATGGTAACTATTATTACAAGGATTTCACTGCCTTTTTTTGAATAGTTTAAATAGCTGAACTTGTTTAATAATTAAATAAAAAAACTAATTTTTTAATTGAAAGTAAAGAGCAACATTAAATCTTAAAACGAACAGAAATTATTAAGCATATTAGTTTTTCGGTTTTAGTACTAAAAACTTTTAGTACTAAAAGTTTTTTTTAGTCCTTTCAAAAGATCTATTTATTCTAATCAAATCCTTTTGATTAGGGGAATAATCCATTTGACCCTTGTGATTCAGGGGTCATACTTAAAGAATTGGAACGAAATTCGAGCTCTAGCGTAAATAGTGATGCATTGACGAGGGGGCGAACCCCCTTATATACGCAATAATTTCTGTTCGTCTTAAGTTTTAATGCTGCTCCATGCTTTCAGCTGAAAAATTTGTTTTTAATATTTAATTTTTGATGGAAAACTCCCTTTCCCCATAAAAATTCCTCCTTGACAGATTCTCCCTCGTAACCTTCTCGTCCTGACACTCCCCACTAGAAAAAATCCCCCAGAAAACGTCTGGTATACTTCCCAATAAACAATACTATATGAAAAAAATGGGTAAAGCTCACAGCTTGCAGCCCTTCCCCCGGAGGCTTTGAGGGATTAAGTCATCTTCAAACACATAGTTATTAGATTTTTTAACTATGTTGGACAAAATGGACATCTTGAAATTTTGATCGGGTGACTGGGAAAACATTTAGGAATAGCAGTGCAAAATGAGCATGGGAGGGGGCGTAGTTGCTCTCCAATTTCTCGGCCACTTAAAAAGGGCACTAGAACTTTTAATTCCTGTTCAAATGAGCTCTTGCGATGTTCTAGGACCCCTTGGTCGATACGATCACCCCTGGGAAGAAAAAAACAACAACAAACAAACAAATACACATCCGTGATCTTGCTTCTGGCAAAAAATACAAAATTCCTCATTTTTGCAGACAGGAGCTTGAGACCTCTACAGTAGGGTTCTCTGATACTCTGAATCTGATGGTGTGATTTTCTATGACTTTAAAATTCTATGACTTTTAAAGGTGTTTCACCTTTTTTTCAAAATATTCTCAGGCTTGTAACTTTTAATGTAACTTATATATTTTAAGTCAGCATAAAATTCTGATTCTTTTGATATATCTATTCGTTTCAAAATTCCGTTTTTAGAGTTTTGGTTACTTTTGAGCCAGGTCGCTCCTTACTCACCACTCACTTACCACGAACTGTTTGATATTTTGCTTGCCATTGAAAGTTTAACCATTTCAGAATGTTTTTTTTTTTCCCACAAGTTTGGACAAACAGAAGGCTATTTCCAGGATTTCAACAATATTTACAAATATTTATGATTATTTAGGACATCTAGTAGGGTATTGATCAGTTTCTTGTTTGTTGTGACAGGTCTTGCAACTAAGGTTCGAAACAAACTTGACTATGTCCATTCTTTGCATTATTTTCTATCTCGAAACAGAGTTACAGGGGCGTAATTTGCTTCAGGGTAGGGGAAATACTCCCCCCAGACCCCAGTCTGCCCCTCAGCTGAAATTTAGTCTCTTAAAAAATCTTGTTAAAACTATAGACATACATAACTCAAGCATCCTCAGAAACAGATCAGTTTTCTTTATTACCTTTGCCTTTATGGTACCACATGGCTCTTGTTTCATTCTAAACTTGGTCATTTTCACTTGACTTTGGAAAATTGCCCCCTATTTTACTCTCCTCCAGGATTTTGACGAAATTATGCCCCTGCAGATTTAGCACACCAAATAGTGTTAAATTTTTATTTTTTTTTTTTTTTTTACATAAAGCCAGTACAGCTTCCCTCATAAGAAAAATCTTGATATATCCTCAGAGGATTCTTATATTTTATTAATTTTTGGTTACTATAATGTTGAATCACTATGCATCCTGCAGGTATCATGAAAATTTTATGAAAAAAATGCATAGAACAGTAACATAGCAAAATATAACCTTATTTGATTGAAAAATTTTAAAGTTATCAACATAAAAAAAGAAAAAATAATGCTTCTGAGATCCTTCTGATACTTAAAAACGAAACAAGGAAAAAAGACACGATTATGGAGGACACAATAAACTTCAGATATGATCTCGGTGCCTGAATGTGATAGTGTGGCACATGTTGCGCACTAAATTTAAACTGGCACTTCGTGTGTCGTGACAGACGTGAAATTGGCAACTAGATGTATTTTTCAATTAAACACTTTTATCTTGTTTTGTCAGTAATGCATAATGCTACGAATGCATAATAGTACCCACCTTCACTTCACTATCTACCTCAAATCACACAACTTAAAAGCATTTGGTAACTTGAGCACACTGCAATTAATGTGTTTTTTTGGAGGGGGTGGGGGGGGGGGGAAGGTTGGGGGCAATATTAGAAATCGATTGTAAAGATTAAAAAACTAAAATTAAAATTTAAAAAGGGGAAAAGAGAACAAGAAAAAGAAATATATAGAAATTTAATGGTAAAATAAAATAACTTCCTAATAATAAAAGAAAAATCCAAAAAGGGATCGAATCGCTTGTTTTATTAATATCACTACAAATATGCACTTGAATTAAAGCCTACAAGTCAATCGAATAAGTTCGGTGAATGAGCTCGCTATTGAGTTTTTCGAATTTCGAACTAAGAAATACATAGCACCGATGCAGAAGGATATTCTTTACGAAAGAAAAATTTACTATCTTGTATCAGTCACGCTCATCAGAGATATATAATCATCCTGCTTGTATTCCAGGACACATAGTCCTGGATAAAATAGCTCCTGGATAAAATATAAAATAGTCCTGGATAAAATAGCTCCTGGATAAAATATAAAATAGTCCTGGATAAAATAGCTCCTGAATAAAATATAAAATAGTCCTGGATAAAATAGCTCCTGGATAAAATATAAAATAGTCCTGGATAAAATAGCTCCTGGATAAAATTTAAAATAGTCCTGGATAAAATAGCTCCTGGATAAAATATAAAATAGTCCTGGATAAAATAGTCCATTAGTCGCTATATATTCAGCCAACTTTCAAAAAATAGGTTTTTCTAAAAAAACTTACCAGCCATTGTAAACCCACGACAAGCACAAGTAAAGTAATACAATGACTTAAGCCAAAAACGAACAAAAATGGGTATTAATTAGTAAATGGAATCCAGCACAAACATAAATTAATATAAATAATAACATTAAACATAAAACATAAGTATTGTAACAAAAAAATCGTGAAGACCACCCCCTTTGAACCTTCCAATGGCCAAAGTCTAGTTAGTGTTTCACTGAAAAAAAAAACATACTACTTTGATTCATATGACCATTTTGAAGTAAACGACCTCACCAAACTTTGAATTCGGTATCTTTCAGGGCTATGGAGGGCAGAGGTTCTTAGCAAAAACAAGTTCAATGTTGATCTCCCAATTACTTCCAACTCTTAAAAAAGCACTAGAACTTTCAATTTTCAATCTCTTCAGCCCCTCCGAAATTCAAAGACTATCCATTATCTCCGAAGTGACTGGGAAGAAAAATGATCCATTGCAGGACCATGGCTCTAACCTTAGACAGTGCTAGAGCACTGCAACTTGAAAATAAAGTAAAATTGGCACATATTTATAAGTTAATTTATTCTTTATAGAGTATATTTGAAATAGTTGACCTTATATGCTTCCAAATTACCAGGGATTTTTATTTTATAGTTAGGGATTCATGTTATTATATTCTAATAGAGTTTTTTAATTGACGTACCGTATGTACTTTTAAATATCTATACACTTCCTTTTGTTCACCTGCATGACTGTTATTTGCATGTTCATGATGATTTTATTGTGTTCCCAGCACCTGGCGCTTTTCAATTTCCCCATGGCAGCTTTATGCAACCTATGGCAACTGTGCAACCCTGTGATGTCCGCCCTGTTAGTCGTGAAGGTATGTGCACATGATTTTTCTTTCTTTTTGCTTTTAAAAGCTGCTCTTAAGGCCAAAAGAACGTAGGTCGTTTTATTTTCTTTCAACTCCAGAATTTGGCACTGTGAGTCTCGGAAAAGAGCAAAAAAAAGCTAAAATTTATTCTTTTTGTTAAATTATGTGCCTGTAATGATCTTGGAAAATATTTCCAACAAAAAAAGCTAAAATTTATTCTTTTTGTTAAATTATGTGCCTGAAATGATCTCGGAAAATATTTCCAACAAAAAACCCTAAAATTTATTCTTTTTGTTAAATTATGTGCCTGTAATGATCTCAGAAAATATTTCCAACAAAAAAAGCTAAAATTCATTCTTTTTGTTAAATTATGTACCTGTAATGATCCCAGAAAATATTTCCAACAAAAAAAGCTAAAATTCTTTCTTTTTGTTAAATTATGTGCCTGTAATGATCTCGGAAAATATTTCGAATAATCAAAGCCACCATCATCGTCAAAAATTGTTTCAGCACTCATCTTTTCCTTCACGTTTTTAATCAGGCTATGTCTGTTATAAACGTTGTTCTGCTTATGAGATATGCATATCCAGAAATTTGTCTTTGAGAAAAAAAATATTCAACATTCATGCCCATATTTGCTGATTTAGCGCGACAGGGTTAATGCCCTAATAAATTTAACTAATTTGAATAAATACTGAATAAATATTATCCCGTCCTTACAGTAAAGTAAATTAATTTAAATATACATTTTATATCAAATGTTCATGCTGGGTGACTGGTAAATTTCATTTGCCTAGATATTTCAAAGAATTAATTTCGAAAAGGAAACAATGATAATTTTTTAAGCATTGCGTAGGATACTATTGGCATGTTCGTTCAATTTCAGGTGTAGTTTTTGTTTATTATGCTTGTATCGTTATGACCTAGAAAAAGACAATTCTGAAGATTTCATACCTCACTGTGATGCTCGTGCAGCCTGGAGAAAGAAATTGAAACAATATGCTGTTTTGCTCCTCTGCTAGGTCCAAGCTTTTACGATTGTAGGCCTACTGTTATCGTACATTAAAGAGAACTTAATTTCGCACACGATTTTTTTTTCAGTTTAATTTCAAATTTACAAATAATAATCAAAAAATTTTGATCATCAAAATTTTTCAACGATCAAAAACGATCCTTTTTTTTAGTTTAATTTCAAATGTATTAATGGTGATCAATTAGTTTGTAAATAAGTAAATTGTCGCTTTTCTTTTTTGAAAGAGATAAATGCAAGTTAGCACCTTTAAAGGTTTGGATGAACTATGATCTGATGCACAACTCTAAGGTCAGTTATCTGGTCCTTTCACGTTTTTTGATTTGTGTACCTTGTGCTGAAGGATATTCATCGAAGTTTATAAAAACCATTCATCTTTACATCAATCAGGACTTGCATCTCCATAGGATGGATTGATTTCAATGCCCTGTATAGTTTTATCTCCATTTTTCTATAAGTTTGAAGTCAAGTTTCTTTCAAGAATTTGTTATTATTTGGTTAACTTAAGGTTAATATTAAAAAGAAAAGTATCAGAGAATTTTCTGAACGCGAAAGAATCGCTAACAAAGAAAATACAAAGCAAAATCCTAAGATTAAAAGTTGGAGATGAACCCAATTATAGCTATTGAATTAAGTTTTATCCCCTGGATACTTTTTCTCTCACAATTTTTTAAATATTTTAAAAGTTTTTAAAAAACAATTTTCTCTCGTGTTTAAAAAAAACGCACCATTTTTCACCAACTGACAGTTGGATTGTGTGGCTGGTTCATCGTTTAGCATTTTCAGCATTAACTAAAGCTCCTGCTTTGTTCATCTAACAAAAACTTCAAATTGGCCTTGAGAAGTTTTCACAGCTTAAATGTACTCCACATCAGTGGTTATGTCCCTGCCCCCTCTCTTTTTACATGTGTCTCCCTTTCTCTCATACATATCTCCATCTATTACCTCGTCTTTTTTCTCCGCTTATATTTTACCAAAGACGGATCTATTCCTCATATCTTACTTTATATAATTGATAAGTGACTGTAACTCCCAGCCAATCACTAATCTGAAAACACTAACACTGCGTTGTACAACGGGTACCTAATGACCGAAACCAAGTGATTATTACGTTACAGTCCATTGGTCTCCATCCTAATAAGAGAGCAAAAAACTTTTTTTTTGCGCCTTAACCTAAAGGGTGTGCTGCTAATTATGATATAAATACTCTGAATATCATAAATACAAATGTCAATCCTACATTTTACTTACACATCACTTTATTAAGGATTCTTCCTTCAAGCACTTTACAATCCTTTTCCATTATCTGAGCACTAACGCCCGGCTATTCCTAAAAAATAATTTCATTCCAGATAATGTTTTTCTTTATAGATTTCCTGCTGTCATTTTTCATACCCCTTTATTCAATATAGCATATTAGAGGCAAAAAAACGAGCATAAATACTTTCAAAGTATCTTGAATCTCCAAGCTTTCTAATGTCCCTATAGAAATTTGCATTAAAAAGAAGGAAACTTGGAGAGAAATCGACCTGGAAAAACGCTCTTTAGAAAGAGCTATAGAGGGTAAATTTGCATAAATATAAGAAAGAAAAGGGTAATTGCCTCAGGCTCATAGAACTTACAACGTGATGAAGTTCACACAAAAAAAAAATAAAGATGGGATATTTCATGAAGTAAATTAAGCAGTAAACCTTTTCTTTTTCACGGAAAGAAAAACTTTTAATAGAGTAACTTCCTAAATGTCTTCCGCTTAAATGATAATTAGAAAAGACGAAATTGTAACAGGATTAAGAGAAGAGGAACAAATTAATAGGGGATTATTATTTAATTGATTTTGTTGAAATTACAGGTCTTATTAACTTCCCAGCACGGAGTCAATTGGGAAGAGGGAATGGAGGTATTTCTCCGTCCCTAGATGTTGAAAAAACACCTTAAAGCCCCTCCTCTATTTTGTTGAATAAATGTTTTTGCATCCAAGAGTCCTTGGAAGGGAAAAATGACATTGAAAATCAAAGATTTTGACTGTAAAAGTGTATGTCTATTCCACTGTAGAGAAGTATAAATTTTTATCTTTAGCGGTTTAGTCAGAGGCACTTCTAGGGGGATATCAAATAAAAAAAAAACGATGTTTTTTTTTAACTGAAAGTAAGGAGGGACATTAAAATTTAAAACGAACAGAAATTACTCCGCATATGAAAGGGGCTGTCCCCTCCTCAACGTCCCGCTCTTTACGCTAAAGTTTTTCACTTTTTTATAAAGTAGAGTTGTGAAAAAGAGTCAAACTTTAGCGCAAAGAGCAGGGCGTTGAGGATGGGACAGCCCCTTTCATATACTGAATAATTTCTGCTAGTCTTAAGTTTTATTGTTGCTTCTTACTTTCAGTTAGAAAATCTTTTTTTATTCAACATTCGAATTAACTTTTTTGAATTAACGCAGGTTTTGATTTTGGCTCACCATACATAAATAATAAAACGAAATTTGCACATTAATTTTACTGTTTTTGGCTAATGGGTATTTCAAAGTTTTGATCGGACGATTTTGAGAAAAAGGGTTGGGAAAAGGGTCTTAGCTGCCCTCCAGTTTTTCGGCTACCTGGAAAGGCCACTAGAATTTTTAATTTTATTTACAAACGTTTTTATTAGTAATAAATATACGTAATTTACGAATTAACTTGCGTAACGCACTTCTATATTCGTATGTTTTTATTACGTATATAAGGAGGTTCATCCCCTCGTCAATACCTCGCTTTTTACATTAAAGTTCAAATTTTTTTCCAATAATTTCTGTTTGTTTTAAGTTTTAATGTTGCTCCTTACTTTCTGAAAAATATGTTTTTCTTTGTTTAATTTCTCATTGTTTTTTAAATAATGCTTGAAAATCCAATGCCCCCTTTATGAATTTATCTTCCCCCATGATAAATTCCTCCAAGGAAAGGTCCTCAAACGTAACCCTCTCCTAAAGACCCCCCCCCTCCACCACCAGGAAAAAATACCCCCCTGAAAACGTCTGTGTACTTTCCAAAAACCAATAATATATGTAAACAATGGGCAAAGTTCATAACAAGCAGCCTTCCCCTGGAGACTATGTGGGATTACTTCACCCTCAAAGACATAGTTATTAAATTTTCTAACTATGTTGAACAAAATCGCTATCTCAAAATTTTAATGCGGTGACTTTGTGAAAAAAATGAGCCTGGAAGGTGTCTAGTTGCACTCCAATTTCTTATAACTTAAAAAAGGCACTAGAGCTTTTAATGTCCGTTAGAACGAGGCCTTTCAAGACATTCTAGGACCACTGGGTCGATACAATCATCCCTGAAGAAAAAAAAAACGCATCCGTGATCTTTTTTCTGGCAAAAATACAAAATTCCACATTTTTGCTGATAGGAGCTCTAAACCTCTACAGTAGGGTTCTGTTACCTTGAATCTGATGGTGTAATTTTCATTAAGGTTCTTTTACTTTTAGGGGGTGTTTCCCCCTTTTTTGAAAATAAGGAATCAAACAGTTCGTGGTAACGAACTGTAGTAAGGAGCGACCCGGCTCAATAGTAAACGAAACTCTAAAAAACGGAATTTTGATGCTAAAATATACATCAAAAGAATCAGATTTTCATGCTGATTTTAAATATATAAGTTTCATCAAATTGTGGAAATCATGATTTCATCATGTGGGAGGATCTTTCTTTAGAGAAATATGTCATGGGGGAACAAAAATTCAATGAAAAGGGCGCAGGATTTTCTAAAATTACTATAAAAAAACAATGAAAAATAAATATGGAAAAGTTTTTTTCAATTGAAAGTAAAGAGTAGCATTGAAACTTAAAACGAACAGAGATTATTACGCATATGAGGGGTTCTAACAATACTTTAGCATAAAGAGAGAGGTATTTAGGAGGAGATAAATACCTCGCTCTTTATGATATAGAATTTTTAGTAATTTCAACTATTTATTCTACGGCCTTTCTGATTCAGGGGTCATTCTTAAAGAATTGGGAGAAAACTTACGATTTACTGTAAAGAACGAGGTATTAACGAGGGTACAAACCCCCTCATATGCATAATAAAAATTAAAGGATATAAAAGTTTGTTACGTAAGTTATACGTATATTTTTTACTAATAAAAAAATTCGTTAAAAATTAAAATTTATAGTTGCCTTTTTATGTAACCGAAAAATTGCATGGCAACTAGGCCTCCTTCCCCATCCCTTATTTCTCAAAATGGTGATCAAAACTAAGAGAAAGCCATTTAGCCAAAAAGGAATTAATATGCAAATTTCATTTTAATAGTTTATGTGTGGAGAGCCAAAATCAAACATGCATTGATTCAAAAACGTTCAGAAATTACATAAAAAAACTAGTTTTTTTTAACTGAAAGTAAGGAGCGACATTAAAACTTAAAACGAACAGAAATTACTCCATATATGAAATGGGTTGTCCCCTCCGCAATCCCTCGCTCTTTACGCTAAAGTTTGACTCTTTCTCTTAACTCTACATTTTAAAACATTAAAAAAATTTTCTACAAAAATTCCACATTTTTGTAGATAGGAGCTTGAAACTTCTACAGTAGGGTTCTCTGATACGCTGAATCTGATGGTGTGATTTTCGTTAGGATTCTATGACTTTTAGGTGGTGTTTCCCCCTATTTTCTAAAATAACGAAAATTTTCTCATGCTCGTAACTTTTGATGAGTAAGACTAAACTTGATGAAACTTATATATTTAAAATCAGCATTAAAATTTGATTCTTTTGATGTAGCTATTGGTACCAAAATTCCATTTTTTAGAGTTTTGGTTACTGTTGAGCCGGGTCGCTCCTTACTACAGTTCGTTACCACGAACTGTTTGAAAGTAGAGGGCACATTTGGTAGTAAGTAAGGTAAAGGTAAAGAGTACGGCATTAGACTTAACAGTCCCTACCGGCGATGCTGATCTCCGTTTCTTAGCCCTTCAGCCAGAAAGTGCAATGGGGGGCTGGGGGCCAACCATCCTGTGCTTTCGCATACCCTTCCTGTTTACCTTCCCCAGATTTCTCCAGGTACCCATTTAGAGCTGGGTCAACTCTGACTGAGCTTACAAAGTCACGCCACTGACCCCCGTCCCAAACTAAATAATTGGGTACACTAGGACTCGAACTCTCGCCCTCTCAGACAAAGGATTCCGAATTCAGTGCATCAACCCACTCGGCCATGTAAGTAAGTACAGGCAGTATGTATAAGCAAAATGAATCCGAATTTTTATTTTTCCATATATTCATCACCATTCCTTGAAAACAAAAGTAAGTAGACCAAACTTTAGCAACTTTAAACTGGATTTTAAGCAAAAAGTAAATAGACCTAACTAAAGAATTAGAAGCGATTGGGACGAGAATTCATAATTTTGCAGAGGCTATTGTAGGAAAAGTCAGATTTAAATAAATAAAAAATTTTGATAATGAATGAAAATCTTATTTAAACTTGGCCTGAAACTTTTGGAAGACAGAGGAGGGGGAGGTGTTGTAATCAAGATTATGTGCCAGGCACAAGAGAGGTCAGAACCACTATTTTGTGTAGAAGTGATCACGGTGGTAATAAAAGCAGCGACATAGTCACCCACCAACTCGAATCAGAAAATTTCCCTTCGAAGTAGCTCTATTGTTCAATTGCTTTTGTTTATTTTTTTTCTTATAAATATCTCAGATTTCTTATCTTGAAAATAAAGCTATGATAACAAAGAATTTGATTATTTAAGTGAGGGCTAGTAGGGGTTATGGTGGTAGTTGCATAATTAGCACTTTTGTGCACTGGGTTGGACCGTAAAGGTCAGACTAATCCTAGTGAAAGGCTTGTATTACTCAGATTTGTATTAGCCAGATGTTCTTGGTTTCCCCTATAAGACACCTCAAATACATCTAACATATTTGTTAAGACACTTCAAACTTTTGATCTCAGCGGTAGCAAAATTTAACAAGTTCATTCAGCTGTAAACTCGCTTGATTTTTACAAGTTCTCGATTCGTTCTCAAGCTCTCTATACGAACTGAAAAGATTTATCTACAAACTACTACAAAATGAATCGGTCTAACAATAATCCCCAAATGAATGAAAAAGGGCTGGCCTGCCAAAGAATCATCCCTCCACCCTCTATTTTTACGCTTAAATGTAACTAATTCTTAACTGAAAGTACTTCAGGGTGCAAAGAATATCGCCAGCTTGTGGTAACTGTAGGTGTTTTATTCACAGATCCTCTTATAGAACATTTGAATTTTAAGATTTTGTTCTTTAAAGCAAATGTAAAAAAATACATTCTATTTTTGGTACAGGGCCGTGTCTCCAGGTTCTTCTGTTTTTTGGGGGGGAGGGTTTACAAAAGCATTTTATCCGTTTTTTTACAAAAAAAAACTTTAAGAAAGCCATAAAATTTATTTAAGTTCATTTTTGTTACGTTTTTACGAGTCGGACAAATATTTCGGTTGGGTTCAAAACCCATAATCCCCCTGGATACATCTTTGCTCGATGCATTCTTAAATTTTAAGGAATGAAATTTAGCAGAGCATTCGTTCTTGAAATTAGGTGAAACAGTGGAACACAGTTAAACTTTTACTTAGAGAAATGGGAGATCAGGACACGCAGCCCTCTTTACATGCAGAATAATTCCTATTTGATTTGGGTTTTAATGTCACTACTCATTTTTTTTACAGTTCTTATTATTTTAAATTTGAGTTGATTTTTGGTAAAACAAATTGGGTGTACTTTAACTATGAAGAAGCTCTCTCTCTAACTGCCTTAGCATTTCAGGTAGAATATAGCTTTTATGTAATATTGCTTCGAAAACGAAAATTGCCCCTGAAAGACATGGCCTCATTAGATTTCAATTAATCAATAAAAACTGACTAATTAATATGATGAAGTTAGATGCATCAATGTTGAAAAAGAACGGTTAAAGTGTTTAACCTTAAAATAAAAATTCTCATCTTCCCGTTATTTTGTGTTAGCAATATCACCAAAGGCTAGTAAAAGAATAAAATTTCAGGCAAAATACTTATTTCTCAAACATGTCAACAATCAATAGATTTTAATAACAACCAAATCACCCTAACAAACCGTCAAAAATGGTCCCCCCTTCTATATTTTGTTGTCCCAAATTTATTTGTGGCTTATTAGCAATAATTTGTGTGTTCCCTGTTTGTATTTTTTCTAACTACTCATTTTATAGCCATGAATTCTTAAACTTATAAATTCCAGTCTAGGTGATTAACAATTTTAATCGAGATTGACTAACAATTTGATGACAATAAAGTAGTAGGACAAATCCTATAAAGTTATTTCAACTGTGCTTTCTTATTTTGATCCCGACGAACTCGACGATTATATTTGAAAATGTTTATATTTGACAGGTACTATCCTCCAACAGTTCCTGGTCACAAAACTAAAAAAAAGACAAAGCTGGAACACTTATAAAAATAGACTTAACGCCGAGCCATTTTCGTAAATATTTATTTTTATTTGTTGAATGACATATGGTTTTATTTCTGTCAAAATATTTGGAAGTCTTTTGTTTCCAGGGACAAATATTTTCTTGTTTTCTTCTGTTCTGTTTCTTCTAATTAAAACCTAAAGCTAAGAAACATTGTAACTTAATATAGGATCCGATGGAAACTTTGATTAAAATCGAAATCCTGGGAAATTTTTCAGTGGAAATTGTGCGCGGGGGGGGGGTGTATTCCCTGGCATGATCTTAAAACGATCAGAAATTCAATAAAGCCGGTTTTTTAGCCGAAAGTAAAAAACAACCTTAAAACTCAAGACGAACAGAAACTATTTCATATAAAAGGGGAGGGGGGTTACATTTTTCTCAATCATTGTTTTTATGCTAGAGTTTATCTTTTTTTCACAATTCTGTAAGAAAGACTACTCAAGCTCAAGGGCAGTTGAAATTGAATGACAAGTATTTTTAAAGAACGTTAAGTAATTCGTTTTAAGTGATAATGTTGCTACTTACTTTCATTAAAAAACGACTTATTTTTCCTATTATTTAACATTCATCAACGGCCAGCTTCATTTTTTTTAGTTTAATGTGGACTAAATTAACTAATTTCTATTACAAACTCGAAACTTAATGTCTGATGTTTCTACTTTACTCATTGTTTTTTTATTAATTCAAATCCTACACTTATGAAAGGTTTCAAGGACTTATTTAAATTTTTTTATTTCAAAACAATAAAGACTTAAAGGACAGCTTATGAAAGCTGCGTTTTCGTAAGATTTTACTATTGGTTTTCTAAAACTATGTGCCACAAAAAGTGTGACATATCTGTGTTGTCCATATCTGTGTAGATATGTGTAGGACAACACAGATGTGTTGTCCATATCTGTGTAGACCACGAAAATAAATAAGCAGCCATAATAAGCTAAATTTGTCTGGGCTTTTCGTAAAAATTAAACATTGTTCCTACAGAAAACTACACTTTCTAAGAAAAGCTACACCTTCACAATCTGTTTGATGCTAAATGTTAAAAAAAAATGGCACATTTGTCTAAATTTTGTTTTTTAAATAGCAAAAAATATTTTGCAAGTAAATTTTTAAAGCTACACCTTCATAATCTGTTTGGTACCAAACGTTTTTAACAAAAATTGACACATTTGTCAAGTTTTGTTTTTTAATTAGCAAAAATTATTTTGAAAGTAAAGTTTTTAAAGTTACACCTTCATAATCTGTTTGGTGCCAAATGTTTTTAACAAAAACTGGTATATTTGTCTAAATTTGGCTTCTTAATCAGCAAAAATGATTTAGAAAGTAAAACTTTGAAAGCTACATATTCATAATATGTGGGTACAAAATGTTTTTAACAAAAATTGAGACATTTGTCTAAATTTTGTCTTTTTATCAGCAAGAATTATTTTGATAGTAAAATTTTGAAAACTAAAACTTCATAATCTGTTTGGTGCCAAGTATTTTTAACAAAAATTGACACATTTGTCTTGTTTTTCAATCAGCAAAAATTAATTTGAAAGTAAAATTTTTAAAGCTACGCCTTCATAATCTGTTTGGTGCTAAATGTTTTTAACAAACATTGGCACATTTGTCTAAATCTTGTTTTTTAATCAGCAAAAAATATTTTGAAAGTAAAATATTTGCATACTTTTGGATCACAACAAGTTAATTAAAACAGACTTAGACCTTTAATCAAGATTCCAGTCTCGAATATTAAAATTTAAGATTGTTAGGAGTGGTTCTAATTTTGGGGGTAATGCTACTCTCCCAGTGGCACATGCTGTTAATTCTTACTAGTTCCCTGTGCTCTTTCCTCTTTTGCATCACTAATTCAAATTTTCAAGTAAACTGGTTAATTCAGGGCTAAGCGAAGAGAAATAGAGACTGGTGGTATCTTTTTTTTTCTTCTCTATTTTTGATTCGCTTTGTTGTAACTTTGGTCAACCATTTTCTTTTTACTTGTTATCGATTCTCAGTTGTTTTACTTATTGTTTTTCATGTTTTACGTAAATACGATGTTTTACGTATGACAACCATTATGTTGTCAAAGCTAATTGAATTCTTCTTTTTATTTTTGTGTTTTGTTTTGTATTATTTTTGCATCTTGTTTGTGTTTTATGAATTCTTCTTTTTCAAGGACATTTTTTTTTTCATTTTCTTCCATTCTTTTTCATTTAATTAAAATCTTAAAGCTAATATATAGAATCTGATTGAAACTGTCTTTCGATTCGGCTCGATAATGCCGGAACGATAATATAATATAGGGTCTGAACGAAATTTGTCTTAATGTCTTTTTGCTGTTTTATTTACCTTTCATGCTAATTATTTAAGACAAATATGCCTGTGTAAGTTTTCACTTAACCAGTTAAAAAAAATCCCATTTTCACTATTCTTGGTACTTAAATTGTTGTTTCTTTTACAGGGTGTTCTATATCCGGCCCTGAAGGATGCAATCTTTTCATTTATCATTTGCCCCAAGAATTTGGTGACGCGGAATTGATGCAAATGTTCCTTCCATTTGGAAACGTGATTAGCTCCAAAGTTTTTATCGATAGAGCAACGAATCAGAGCAAATGTTTTGGTAAGCAGAGAACAAACTTTGCTTTTTTCCAAGGTTTTTTTTTTTTTTTTTTTTGCTGAGCTGAAATGGGTTCAAGTTCCTGTTATTTTAATCTCTGGAAATGGGGGTGGTTCATCACGCTAGGCTAAATAGAGCAAACAGAGGGTTAAACAGATAAGAAACGAGGCAGTGCTTTCATTGTAATGCTCCATTATTGTCAAATTTGTGGATGAAAATCAAATTTAGACAAGATCGTAGCACTGATAATACATCCACATAATATAGTGGCTTGAGTAATGTTGAACTTTCAAGCGTAAACTTTATGATTGACCATACAGTGCAAACATTTAAACAAGATTTTATTCACGCTTAACTGAAAAACAAAACAAAAAAGAAATGACTCTGGATTGTCAGTTTAATTGATATATATCGATATTTATTCCTTAAAGTTTTGGTAATTTTTATTTATGGAAATAAAAAAGTGAAACATTTGAAACGTATTTTGTTTTCAATAAAGCGCAAATTAAGTTCTGGTCTTTAGAAGCAACACGCATGTGTAATTTTGGTCATTTTGAATATGACTCGAAGTACAATGGCATAATGGGCCAGTTGCAAATGTACGGGGGTTGACATGCCCAGTTTTCCTAATAATACTGAACAAAATGGCTGTCTCAAAATTTTGAGTGGATGCATTGGGAAAATGAATGTGCTCGCGAGAAGGTCTGCTTTCCCTCCAATCTCTTTTTACTCCTAAAAAGGACACCAGAACTTGTAATTTTGGATCGAATTAGCTTCTTTAAAAATTTCAATGCCATTTCTAGCTATGTTAGAGTAGTGCTGCTAATTATATTGCTTATATGCCCTTTTGAAAACCTTTATGTATACAGTTTTTTTCTGTTTAATTGAAATTCCTCCTAAACATTCCCTAAAAGTTTCACCTTAATACCCATAGCGTCATTAGTTACAGTAACTGTAGTGGTAGTATTAAAAGTATTCACATAGTGCCTTCTGGCTGATTCAAAAATCCACATTAACTTACCCTTTAAGGACTAATTTAATAAAATAACTTATTCTTCAGATGTTGTTATGTCACATTTTTGAATGCTTCACCTTAGTTTCACCTTAATACCCCCTTAGCTTGCGTAATAAAAATAGTTTTAGCTGCGTTATTAGCAGTATACGCATAGCACCTTTGGTTTCTTCTACATCCCCTTCAGCAGACGCTGAAAGTTTCAACTTAATACCATCAACCGCTCCTAAGGCATTTCTGATGTGGCTGCTTGACAACCTGTGTGGGCATAGTGTGTTTCGAATTAGTTCCATACAGTTTATATATATATATATATATATATATATATATATATATATATATATATATATATATATATATATATATATATATATATATATATATATACTAAATTTTTCGCCTTAGTTTTAATAGCAGTAGTAGTAGTAGAATTAATTATAGTAGCTCAAGCTTTAGTGACAGTAGTAGTAATAGAAGCAGTTATAGTAGGAGTAGCATGAGTAGAAGCAGTAGCATTAGGATGCAAATATTTTGTTTTGGTTAGTTCAGAATCATTTACAACAAGCCCTGTTAGTTTCAACTTCACCAACGAAACTGTTCCTAAGATATTGCTCTTACACTCTTTTGACAACCTGCGCAAAGACGGCGTGTCGTGGTTCAGTTCACCTTTCCCCCTCAAACTCCCTTGAAAATTTCACCTTCCTACCCATAGGCAGAGTTGTCATAGTAGTCACAGCAGCAGTATTGATATTAGTAGTAACAGTATTGACAAGTGGTAGTATTACTAGCAGTAGTAGTATTAACATATTGCCTTTTGGTCAGTAGAACATCCCTCTCCTGGAAACTTCAACTTAATACAATTGGCTATTGCCATTGCTGATATGTCCCTTTGATACCCTGTATCTTCATATACTTCTTATCGGGGGGGGGGAGTTCTACCTTTCCAATCACTCAGAATCTTAGAATCCTGATTACCAATCCAACGAGCCCCTTCCGAACTTCATACGATCACCCTTTCTGTATATCTACCTTATATGCTCCCAGGGCGTAATTTACAACTCTTAACCTGAGGGCTGTGTGAAGTTTGTCACCCTTAAAGACATAATTTTCAGACCTTTCAACTACATTGAACAAAATGGCTATCTCAAAATTTTGATCGGATGTGTTTGGTGAAATGGTGCGCGTGGGAGGTGGTTTGGTTGCCCTCCAATGACTTTCGACTATTAAATAGGGCACTAGACTTTGAACTTCTAATCGAATGAGTCCTTTTTTAAGTTTCTATGACAATTACATCGATACGAAGTGCCCCTGTCAAAAAGCAACCCCAAAAAATAAAATAAAAAATAAATAACACATTGTTCCCACATCGCCTTTTACATAGGCAGCGCTATTTTGCTGCCTATGATTTCTGCTTTACCTAAAACATAATGAATTTCTAGAGTTGAAGTGGCAACACTGATACAACAACTTCTTTTTATCAATGTAACATAATTCTAAATTCATGCACTGATTCACTATTTCTCGAAAGCCTTTGCGCCGCTTATGATAAAGTTCAAACATGCATACCTTTCTCAATAGCATATACTATATGTAAGCAATAAACGAATTGCCTAGCCTACAGGTGAGGGTTCTGGGGGGTTGTCATCTTCATAGACATAACTTATGGACCTTTTAACTACGCTGATTAAAATGGCTATTTCATTTTAATTTGAGTGGGGCTGACAACCCCCATGGATTCTCAAGACCAGAACATAATTTGTGCTTTACTGAAAACAATTTACCTGCATATAGCGTCTTTTGATTTAGTTCGAACTTACCCTCGATACTGTAAATGGAGTATCCTGGTAGAAGTAGTGGGGGTAGTTGTGGTATTGATAGCGTGCAAATATTGTCTTTTTGATCATATCCCTTATAATTTCCTGACTGATAGGAAATGATATGCCTATGATTATCATCCCTTTTAAACATTCTCTGAACTTAATACCAAATCAATTCTTTAGATACGCTATTTTCACAATTTGCATGCACATCGTGTCTTTTGATTTAGTTCGAATTCCCAATCAATACTGTAAATGGAGTAGTCTGATAGTAGTAGTAGTGGTAGTTGTAGTAGTTTTGGTAGCATGCAAATATTGTCGTTTTGATCATATCTTTATCATTTCCTGAATTTTTGTTTTGATTTTGTTCAACAATCCCTCAAAAATCTCTAAAAGGCTCATTTGGATGCCCTTTGTCTTCTTAGAAAGTAAAATTCTAACTTGCATACCTTTCTCAATAACATATGGTCTGCGAAACAATAAACGAATTGCTTAGCTTACCGCCCTTGTCCTGACAACTGTGGGAAGGATGACATCCCCAAAGACATAATCACTAGAACTTTCAACAAGACTTAACAAAACAGATCTCTTGAAATTTCGATCGTATATATTTTGGCGGATGATGAATGAAAGACTTGGGGGGGGGGGGCTGATTACACTCCATCCATTTTTGACTCTTAAAAACGGCACTAAAACTTCCGACTTCCAATCAAATGAGCTCCGTCCGATCCAAAGCTTATACGGCCAACCGTTCCATAAAAACCTTATATTGCCCGTGGCATAGCTTACAGCCCTTGCCCATGGGCTCTGGGGGATTGTGTCACCCTAAAGACATTGTTATACGATTTTTGGCTATTGGTAAAAAAGGGACTATCTCAAAATTTCAATTGAATGAGTTTGGGGAACAAAAAAATATCAGAGAGGGGGAGGGGCTAGCTGCTCTCCATAATGTTTGACTCCTAAAAGGGAACTGAAATTATACGTTTCCAATTAGATCAGTTTCTTCTAAAGTTCAAAAGACTATCCCTTTCATAAAACATTATGGGCCCCTGGGGTACAACTTACAACCCTTACCCCCCAGACTCTTGGGGATTCTGTCAATCCAAGAGGCCTTATTATATGATTTTTGGACTACTTTTGAACAAATGGCTATTTCGAAATTTCTATCAGATGCATTTGCGGAAAACACGACGTGGGGGGGATGGCTGCCCTCCTATCACTTTGATTCATAAAAAAGTCAATAGAACATCTGATTTCTAATCAAATGAGCCCATTCCGGAGTTCCTATGACCACTCTATCCATAAAAACCTTATATTCCCTCAGGGCATAACTTACAAGCCTTGTGTTGAGGGCTGTTGGGGGGGGGGGTGTCTCTCTCAAAGACATGATTTCCAGACCTTTCAAATACGCTAAACAAATGGCTATCTCGAAATTTTGATTAGATGTGTTTTGGGAATTGATGGAGGCGTAAAGGTGGCTGGGTACCCTGTAATCAACTTTGACTAAAAAAAAGGGAACTAGGCCTTTCAATATCCAATCGAATGAGCCTTTTTTGAAGTTTCTACGAACACAAATGGCTATCTTAAATTCCTATCAGATACACTTCGTGAGAATAGGAAATGTGGGAGTGGGGTATCCACCCTCCGATCGCTCTGAATCTCAAAAGAACTTTATAACTTCTGATTAACAGTCAAATGAGCCCCTCTACGATATGATCATTCTTTCTATACAATTATTCTTTCTATATAGATACATTCTTTCTATATAGATTCCTGATACGATCATTCTTTCTTTATAGACTTTATATGCTCGCAGGGCATAACTTACAATCCTGGCACTGAGGGCTGTAGGGGGGGGGTCATCCTCAAAGATATGATTTGCGGACCTTTCAGTTACTTTGAACAAAATTACCGAACAAAATTACTGATTGGATATGTTTGGGGATATGGCGGCCGTGCTTGGGGAGTTAGTTGCCCTCCTTTCACTCTCAAATATTAAAAAATGCAATAGCCCTTTCAATTCCCAATCGAATGAGCTCGTTTCGAAGTCCTACGACATCAAAAGGCCATTTCAAAATTTTTATTTGATGCATTTCGGGAAAATACTATATGTGGGGGCGATCATCCTCCGATTACTCTGAATCTTAAAAAGTGCACTAGAATTTCTGATTATCAATCCAATTAGTCCCTCCGAAACTAACACGATCACCCTTTCTATACATACCAACTATCCCTCTAGGGCCTAACTTATGGCCCTTACCGTGAGGGCTATGGTAGGGGGGGTTGTCATCGTCAAAGACATAATTTCCGAACCTTTCATCTACACTGAACAAATTGGATATTCCAAAATTTTGATTGGATGTGTTTCGGAAAATGGCGGGCGTGGGGGGGGGGGGGGGTTTGTTGCCCTCCAATTACTTTCAGGTATCAAAATTGCACTAGTCCTTTCAATTTCCAATCGAACGAGCTCTTTTCGAAGTTTCTAACGCAAAAAACGACCATTTCAAAATTTCTATCAGATGCATTTCGGGATAATACAGGTATGGGGAGGGGATCCACCCTCTGATAACACTGAATCTTAAAAAGAGCACAAGAACTTCTGATTACCAATCCAATGAGCTGATTCAAAGCTTATACACCAGCCCTAAGGACTGGAGGGAATTGTCATCCCCAAAGACATAATTTCTGAAACTTTCAACCACATTGAACAAAATACCTATATTAAAATTCCTATCACATGCAGTTCTGGAAAATAAGTGGTTTGGGGGAGGTATCCCTCCTATGATCATCTCAAATCTTAAAAAGGGGACTAGAACTTCTGATTACCGATCCAATGAGCCTCCCTCGATGTTTATGCGATCACCCTTTCTATATATACCTTATACGCCTCCAAGGCACAACTTGCAACCCTTGCTCTGAATGCTGTGGGGGTTTTCATTCTCAAAGACATAATTTTTGAACCTTTCAACTACTTTGAACAAAAATGGCTATCTCAAAATTTTGATTGGATGTTTTTGGGGAAATGGTGACCGTGGGAAGGGGATCAGTTGCCCTCCAATCACTTTTGACTATTAAAAAGGACACTAACCCTTTAAATTTCCAATCGAATAAGCCCTTTACAAAGTTCTACGACACTTCCTTCAATATGAAGTGTCCTGGCCTAAAGCCAAAAAAAAAATTAGTAAAAATATAATAATACATTGTGCCCACATCACTCTTTACTTAGTCAGCGCTATTGCGCCACATTTGATATATACATATACATATATATATATATATATATATATATATATATATATATATATATATATATATATATATATATATATATATATATATATATATATATATATATATAAGGAGCGTTAAATGTATATTTATTTGTTTTTTCCCAAAAACAGCTTCATATGTTTTGGGGAAATTTTGAATCCTGGCCTATTCTCCCCTAAAAAACGATATAGATAGGTCAGAAGCTCGATAGGTCAGAATTCGTTAAGAGCCTTAATTTTGAAAAAGAGATTTTCTATAAATCATTGGGAGTACTGCAATGACATTGTCCCACTTATTTAGAAAAATTTAATATTTTCATGCATGGAAAAGTTCAAACAGTTCAATTCAAAAACCTTAAAAAAGAAAACTAAAAGTTTGAAGCTTAGTAGAAATCAGTGTTAGAAAACTGACTTGCTTTAATAATCTTTGAAAGAATCACAGTATGAAAAGACATTTTCAAAGACATGGGTGGTTAGAAGACATCGAAAAACGAGAATTGGACCGTATTAAAAATGAAAATGAAGAGCCACTACACGGGTGGTTAAAAGACATAAGACACTGAAAGGTTCTAGCCTACAAAAACCATCAATATAGGTCTGCAAGAACAAGTAAACATGCGGTTAAAAGATAAGCGACAGTGAGAATTACAACAATCATGAGAAAGTGATTATCAGAACGTGTCAAAATGTAGTTAAAAACAAAATTGGGCAGTTAGAAGACAAGCGACAACAGAAATCAGACCGATTCAAGAATGAAAGTGAAGAACAAAAGAAATATTATCATACAAGGAAAACGTCATCACAATTTTTGACACCAACAAAGTATAGCTCAAAACCCATAAAAAAAAAAGTTCAAATCTACAAAGGTGCCATAAACAACGCAACTCTTCATTACAAGTTTTTGGAACCCTTCAACATTCAATGTGTTCCCCGGGGAGCCCCCTATTTTTCCTAGGAAGGAGTAGCAAACAAATCTCACTCATTTGGAGATTGTTGCATCAAACAAGAATCAATACGTACAAGATCACCCCTTGCCGAGCGCCAGGGCCCGTATTGCAATCGACTATATAGTTTTTATGGCACTTGGTATTAACCAAGTGACATATAGCAATCGCCAATTCTGTCGGTATGTCTGTCTGTCGGTCTGTCTGTCGGTCTGTCGGTCCCGGTTTTGCTACTTTAGGCACTTCCAGGTAAGCTAGGACGATGAAATTTGGCAAGCGTATCAGGGACCGGACCAGATTAAAGTAGAAATAGTCGTTTTCCCAATTTGACCATCTGGGGAGGAGTGGGGGGCTGGTTAATTCGCAAAAAAATAGAAAAAATGAACTATTTTTAACTTATGAGCGGGTGATTGGATCTTAATGAAATTTGATGTTTGGAATGATATTGTGTCTCAGAGCTCTTGTTTTAAATCCCGACCGGATCTGATGACAATGGGGGGAGTTGGAGGGGGGAAACCTAAAGTCCCGGTTTTGCTACTTTTAGCACTTCCAGGTAAGCTAGGACGATGAAATTTGGCAAGCGTATCCGGGACCGGACCAGATTAAATTAGAAATAGTCGTTTTCCCGATTTGACCATCTGGGGGGGGGGAGTGGGGAGCCGGTTAATTCGGAAAAAATAGAAAAAATGAAGTATTTTTAATTTATGAGCGGGTGATTGGATCTTAATGAAATTTGATGCTTGGAATGATATTGTGTCTCAGAGCTCTAATTTTAAATCCCGACCGGACCTGATGACATTGGAGGGAGTTGGAGGGGGGGAAACCTGAAATCTTGGAAAACACTTAGAGTGGAGGGATCGGGATGAAACTTGATGGGAAAAATAAGCGCAAATCCCAGATACATGATTGACATAATCGGAACTGATTCGCTCTCCTTGGGGTAGTTGGGGGGGGGGGGGTAATTCTTAAAAATTAGAAAAAATGAGGTATTTTCAACTTACGAACGGGTGATCGGATCTCAATGAAATTTGATGTTTAGGAGGATATCGTGTCTTAGAGCTCTTATTTTAAATCCCGACCGGATCTGGTGACGGGGGCGGGGAGTTGGGAGAGGGAAACCTAAAACTTGGAAAACACTTAGAGTGGAGGGATCGGGATGAAACATGGTGGGAAAAATAAACACAAGTCCTAGATAGATGATTGACATAAACGGAACGGATCCGCTTTCTTTAGGGTAGTTGTGGGGGGGGGGAGTATTTCTGAAAAATTAAAAAAATGAGGTATTTTTAACTTACGAACGGGTGATCGGATCTCAATGAAATTTGATATTTAGAAGGATATCGTGGCTCAGAGCTCTTATTTTAAACCCGACCGGATCTGGTGACATTGGGGGGGATTTGGAGGGGGAAACCTAAAACTTGGAAAACACTTAGAGTGGAGGGATCGGGATGAAACTTGGTGGGAAAAAAAACACGAGTCCTAGATACATGGTTGACATAACCAGAACGGATCCCCTCTCTTTGGGGTAGTTGGGGGGGGGGGTAATTCTGAAAAATTAGAAAAATGAGGTATTTTTAACTTACGAACGGGTGATTGGATCTCCATGAAATTTGATATTTAGAAGGATATCGTGTCTCAAAGCTCTTATTTTAAATCCTGAAAGGATCTGGTGACATTGGGGGAAGTTTGGGGTGGGGAAACCTAAAATGATGGAAAACGCTTAGATTGGAGGGATTGGGATGAAACTTGGTTGGAAAAATAAGCAGAAGTCTTGCATACGTGATTTACATAATTGGAACGGATCCGTTCAATTGGGGGGGGGGGGGTAATTCTGAAAAATAAGAAAAAATGACGTATTTTAACTTACGAAGGAGTGATCGGACCTTCATGACACTTCATATTTAGAAGGACCTCGTAACTCAGATATCTTATTTTAAATCTCGACCGGATCAAGCGTAATTGGGGTAGGGCAGTTGGGGGGACCGGAAATCTTAGAAAATACTTAAGCGGTGAGATCAGGATGAAACTGGATGGGAAGAATAGAAACCTGTCTAAGATACGTGACTGACGTAAATGGACCGGATCTGCTCTCTTTGGTGGAATTGGGGGGGGGTAATTTTGAAAATTGAGGTATTTGTAACTTACGAAAGGGTGATCAGATCTTAATGAAATTTGATATTTAGAAGGATCTTGTGCTTTAAAGTTTTAATTTCAAATTCCGACCAGATCCTGTGACATTCGGGGATTTGGAGGGGGAAACCGGAATTCTTGGAAAACATAAAAATTGGGGTATTTTTATCTTACGAATAGATGATCGGATCGTAATGAAATTTGATTTTTAGAAGGAATTCATGTCTCAGAGCTCTTATTTCAAATCCCGACCAGATCTTTTGACATTGGGGGGAGTTGGAGGGGGAAATCTTGGAAAAACACTTGAAGTGGAGGAATCGGGATGAAGCTTGGTGGATAGAATAAACAAATGTCCTTGACACGTGATTGACAGAATCGTACTGGATTCACTCTCTTTGAGGGAGTTGGGGGGAGGGGTTCAGCGATTTGGCGAGTTCGGTGCTTCTGGACGTGCTAGGGCGATGAAAATTGGTAGGCGTGTCAGGGAGCTGCAAAATTCGACTTGATAAAGTCGTTTTCCCAGATTCGACCATCTGGGGGGCAAAAGGGAGAGGAAAAATTAGAAAAAATTAGGGATTTATAACTTACGAGTGGGTGATCGGATCTTAATGAATTTTGATATTTAGAAGGACTTTGTGACTCAGAGCTCTTATTTTAAATCTTGACCGGCATTAAGCCTCTTATTTTCCTTTTTAAATCAATCTATTGATTCATAGAATTTTGTTAGAGCTCATACCATATGATCTCTTGGCTCTTAGCTCTTCTCGCCTCGTCACAAGTGCCATATGAGCTCTTAGCTCTTGTTTTTCTTAACTGGAAAATTGACATTTCTGGCCACTAAAAACGATCTAAAAAGGGCACGACCTCAATGAAGAATTTGTATTTTTCCCATAATGGTTGTATCTAGCTTCTGCTGACGCAAGATATGAAGAAGGGGTTCACATTGTCTGTGGTTACAAGATAAGTAACAATGAGAATCAAAGCCTGTCGCATAGCAATGGCAAGGCCTGGCCTCGAAGTCGGCAAACTGACACTTTTGGACACAATGACAATTTAAATAGGTCACAAATTTAAGAAATAATTCTTATTTTTCCCAGGATGGATATCCAACCTGTGATTACGTCAAGACATCTTGACTCAAATTGTCGTCAAGGAAAGACTCAAATTGTCTGCGGTAAGAAGACAAGCGACAATGAGAATCCATATCCTGCCCGTCGCGTGCCGGCTTATATATACATATATATATATATATACATATATATATATATATATATATATATATATATATATATATATATATATATATATATATATATATATATATATATATATACATATATATATATATATATATATATATATATAGTTTATATTATATATATAGTTTATATTATATATATAGTATATTATATATATATATATAGTTTATATTATATATATATATATACATATATATATATATATATATATATATATATATATATATATATATATATATATATATATATATATATATATATATATATATATATATATATATATAATATATATATATATATATATATATATATATATATATATATATATATATATATATATATATATATATATATATACATATATATATATATATATATATATATATATATATATATATATATATATATATATATATATATATATATATATATATAATATATATATATATATATATATATATATATATATATATATATATATATATATATATATATATATATATATATATATATATATATATATATATATATATATATATATATATTTCTCCGAGTGAAGCAGCACCTTTTTATTTCGACTTCCCGATATTCTTAAAAATTTGAATTGATTTGGATGTAAGTTTTAACCGTGGGCTTTCCCCACTGCTTCTAACACAGCCAAAAACATTTTTTTTGCAAAGGCACTCTAATTTCTTTTTTTCTGTCGAATCTCTTCTCGCTTTTTTAACAAAAATATTCACTCAGAAACACGAGAAAACTCTATACACTGGAAACTCATTAATGACATGGAAATCTCTCCCAACCTCACTTAAACTGAAAATTTTCTTCAGAAAGAGAAATCCCTTTTGTTATTTTTTAATATAAATTATTTTTCAGAATGTAGGAATTTTTCCCTTTTCTTTTCTCTGAAATAGGCAACGATTTGTTATTTCGATTTCCTCATATTCTACAACATTTGAAAGAACTTTGCATATAAATTTGTGTTTTTATGACGCAGACATCAACAGCTTAAAATACTAAAGAACATTTATTTTTATTCTAAACATCAAAGAAAAACAGAGCTTTCAGAAATTTTCTAGATTCATACCGGTGTTCACACTGGAGCGATATTTTGGCAATAAATTCTGCGATTTTAGTTGCTTTCTGAAGGAATTTATATGGTTGAAAAAATTCAACCTTTGTCAGGCAACTAAGCAGTTTTTTTGACAACACAGTAACAACTATGTAAATAAATTGTTTCATTTGCATAAACAACAGCAACATTGTCAGAATATATAATGATGCAAGAACAGAACGACACCTGCACAAACAACAGCAACAATGTCAGAAGATATAATGATGCAAGAACAGAACGAGGAGGACAGGGGCTTTTCCTCCTCAACGTCCCGCTCTTTACGCTAATTTTTTTTTATTGTTTTAAAAAGTATAGTTAAGAAAAAGAGTTGAACTTTAGCGTAAAGGGTGGGGCGTTGAGGAAGAAAAGCCGCTTTCATATACGGAGTAATTTCTGTTCGTATTAAGTTTTAATGTCGATCCTTACTTTCAGTTAAAAAAACATGTTTTTTTTTATTTAATCACTATAAAACCTTATTCTTTTATTTAATAATAGTTAGGCTCTTATACTTTCGTTATTTACAAGGATCGTTATTTACTTACCATTCATTATTATAGAGTTTCTTTTTTTTTGTTACTCTAACCAAATCATATAGAAAAAATATTTTTGGGAAACAGGAACAATTTGTGACTCAGTCACTAATTAGAACTTATATTTTCCTTGTTAAGGGTCAAAATCTATTGGAAGGGAGCCAACAATGGGGCAACACACATTTCCCCCTCGGTTTTTCCCTATTCCGCTCTCTTTCTTTTGGTTTCCTTATAATTACTTGATAGTCCCAAATTTCCAGGGGGCCCTGACCCACCCCCGATGCCCCAGGCCACTAATTAGGTATTGGACGAGGGTCAGTAACGTGACTCTGTAGGCTCAATCAGAGACGATCCAGCTATAAATGGGTACCTGAGAAAATCTGGGGATGGTAAGTTGGAACGGTGTGCGAAAGAACAGACTTTTTCCCTCAAATCCTCTGAAGCAAACCATGGGAAATCGTCTCTAAAGAATTATCCGCAGCATCATCTTTTTACCACACTTTAATGATGTCTATACTTTTTATTGTCATGCCTCAGAACAGCACACAGATACCAAAATAACACTTTTACGATGTTTCCATTTTCCCTGTTGTATTTAACATTATAGAGTTTCTGTTGAGCAATGTACTACAAACAACTTATTATGACCAGGGATTACACTTAAGACTAGGACCAATAAAATTCTCACTTCGTTTACACAAACCAAGTCATGCTAATGGTAAAGATCACGAAGGAACATAAAAGCATATTAAATCAACCCTGCCTTGTCACGCAAATATAAATTACCTTTCATATATTCTTAACGGTGTTGTCACTTTTGTTGCTAAGGAATTATTTGAAATTGACGAAAAATACATCTTGAACAACTTGACAAAAAACTATTGACAGAGGAAAGAAGAGTGAAATTCTAAAAAGTTACAAAAAAATGAACAACTAAATTATTTATGCTGCAATCATTTACATAGATGTTAATATTAGTGGAAGGGATATTGTTTAAATTCTAAGAAAGTTGTGTGAGAATATTATTTGTATGTTTTGATCTAGTTTAACCTAAAGATTTGATATATAATTTGAGCAAATTAATTTTTGGCGAAAATTGAAACATTGACCATGGAATTACAGTTGAACGCACTGAATAAGTTACAGGCGGAATTTCTGTGATTTCATTTCTAGGCTAAAATCGTTCATTGCTAAATCGTTCATTTCTAGACGAAATCCTTTTGCTTAAAGGATTGTTAAGTATCTACAACTTCCACCCAACCATTCATTTTAAACAATGACGTTTTGTGTAAATAGGTTACCTAAAGCCTAAAGGCTAGCAAGCATTTCATTTTATAGATTGCATACTGTCAGAAGGTTTGTGTAAGTAGGCGGTGAATTGTATATTTTTTAAGACCCCATTTTTGTTTCATGGCTCGGGGATCGATTTAATAATTTTTGGGAAAACATTTCGGTGGATGTTGTTGTAAGGAGAAGGTTTCAAGAGTTCGGGTGAAGATCACATCCTTCCCCACTCAGAATTTTGTGCCCGGAGAAGGATGTAAAATATATTTCTCCGGCCCCCACAATATAATGCAAACAACTTTTTCATATTTATCTTTTTAGGGACTGTGACAAGGTCTTTGGCGAGTTGTAAATAAGATTAAAATCCACAATTTAAGCCTTGAAGGCGTGAAGATTCTGTGGACTTAATCTAGAATTTATATGAATGTATGACTTTAGTTAGTCGCCTGTTCGTCTGTTAGTGATTTATTTTGTGTGACTCCTAATCAAGTAGGTAGAGGTAAAATAAGGTAATGGGAAAATATACCGAGTGGTTATCTTCCTGTGGCTCTAATTCATGAAAATTACACAGGGCATGGGAAAAAATCTATTTTTCAAAAGCTAGGAGTAAATGTTTTCTGAATGAACATCCACCAAAAAACTTTTTTTAATGAAAACACAAAGAAATACGTTTTCAAAATCTATATTGAGAAAGTAGATCTTGGGTGGGAGCAAATGCAACCCCCCCCCCCCCGACAGGGGCTTTTTCTGCAGTTGAAAAGAGTTAGGAGAAATAGGTAATTTAGTCTTAGAATTAATACTAGGATACTAGAAGCCACGGTAATAACAGTGATCAATTACGGCTTTACACATTGGTGCTTATAAAGGTCGAAAAAGTGTGGTCTCAGGAATTATTTACATCGAAAAAGGTATACTAGATATCTTACAAAGGAATTGCTTAAGGATAGTTCTAGGCTCTCGTTTGAATGGCCGGGCGTCAAATGATACGATGAACAAAAATGTTGTTTGATTTAAATTTTATTGTTTTAAAAAGTAGAGTTGGGACAAAAAGTCAAACTTTAGCGTAAAGAGCGAGGCGTTGAGGAGGGGACAATCTATTTCATATACAGAACAATTTCTGTTCGTTTAAAGTTTTAATGTCGCTCCTTACTTGCAGTTAAAAAAACTTATTTTTTTTATTTAATATAAATTAGATACGAGTACAGACGTGTTACATCCTTACAGACGGGGCTGTTTAGAGGATCGCGTGTTGTAATACCCAAGATAAAAGATAGGCACATAAAAATATCTATAGATGTAGTAGCATAGTATCAAACAGTTGGTGGTAACGAAATTGTAGTAAGGAGCGACCCGGCTCAATAGTAACCGAAACTCTAAAAAATAGAATTTTGATATAGTTACACCAAAAGAATCGCATTTTAATGGTGATTTTAAATATATAAGTTTCATCAAGAACACTTATTCCCATCAAAAGTTACGAGCCTGAGAAAATTTGCCTCATTTTAGAAAATAGGGAAAAACACCCCCTAAAAGTCATAGAATCTTAACGAAAACCACACCATTAGATTCAGCGTATCAGAGAACCCTGTTGTAGAAGTTTCAAGCTCTTATTTACAAAAATGTAGAATTTTGTATTTTTTGCCAGAAGGCAGATCACGGATACGTGTTTATTTATTTATTTTTTTTTTTTTTTTTTTTTCCAGGGGTGATTGTATCGACCCAGTAGTCCTAGAATGTTGCGAGAGGGCTCATTCTAACGGAAACAAAAAGTTCTAGTACCCTTTTTAAGTGACCAAAAAAATTGGAGGGCACCTAGGCCCCCTCCCACGCTAATTATTTTCCCAAAGTCAACGGATAAAAATTCTGAGATAGCCATTTTATTCAGAGTAGTCGAAAAACCTTATAACTATGTCTTTGGGGACGACTTACTCCCCTACAGTCCCCGTGGCAGGGGCTACAAGTTACAAACTTTGACCAGTGCTTACATATAGTAATGGTTATTGGGAAGTGTACCGACGTTTTCAGGGGGATTTTTTTGTTGATGGAGGGGTTGAGAAGAGGGGGACATGTTGGGGGAACTTTCCATCGAGGAATTTGTCATGGGGGAAGAAAATTTCCATGAAGGGAGCGCAGGATTTTCTAGCATTAATAAAAAAAACAATAAAAATAAATATGAAAAAGTTGTTTCAGCTGGAAGTAAGGAGCAGCATTAAAACTTAAAACGAACAGAAATTACCTCGTATATGAAAGGGGCTGCTTCCTCATCAACGCCTCGCTCTTTACGCTAAAGTTTTTTACTGTTTTAAAAAGTAGAGTTGAGAGAAACAGTTTATTGACGCTAAAATGTGAATTTCGCCAATTTGGGCTTGTGAGATCTGTTTTTCAGTAATAAAGATTTTCTTATCTTCGCCCATTTCTATAATTTAAGCTAGGGCATAGTATTTGTGCCTATAGCTTTATACGAGTCCGAATACATTGTGATGCATAAACCTGTTTGCAAGAAGACGAGGGGCTTTATAATCTGCCTGATAACCCTCCATCAAATAAAGGCTTTGCCCAATATATAGATACATAGATATTTATAGATAGATAGATAGATGGACCATAGCAATAGCAGGCATAATAACATATAACATCGCATATATAGTAATGCATATAATAATCTTAAAAGCCTCACTAGCTCCAGTCTACTCACAATTTATCAAACGTTTTTATCTACGTACCATACCCACATGCACAAGTTTACCCAGCCTGTATGAATTGTGTATATACATTATGTGCTTTGATTTTACTGTATTATCTTTTTTCAATTTCAGGATTTGTGAGTTTTGACAATCCAGGTAGTGCTCAAGCGGCGATTCAAGCAATGAACGGCTTCCAAATCGGAATGAAGCGTCTAAAGGTCCAACTCAAGAGACCCAAGGACTCTAGCCGACCTTATTAAACTTTTCGCACAACGATTTGCCAAAGAATATAGGAGTGATTTTAGCCAGAAATGGTGCCAGTTTTTTTTTTAGTACTCTTATGTGGCAACAGTGTGAATTCATTGAAAAGTGCCATTCCAAAGGGGAGGCTGTGCGATGTTGTCATTCTAGTCTGACATTCCAATTGCCAAAATTAACGGATCTCTGCTTTAATATATATTTTTAAGAAATTGTAGGTTTAGATTTTTTTTTATTTGCATATACTAGACCCACCCGGGAATAGAACTAGAATTAGTCTATTGTTTTATTTTATAAAAGCTATTTAGTTAATTTTTACAGATTTACAAGTTCTTTTTAGCAAATTGCAATACCCTTTCAGTTCTTATTTAATCTTGTTAGAATTTTTACCATATTTTCGTTTGACGCGTTTTTAATGATCTTTAAATCAACTATTACTACTTTTTGATTACATCTGCAGTTTTGTCTGATTCAAGGAATTTCAGAATCAACTAAGTTAGCAGGTGGTCGTGTGGGGAAACTATAATTTTAGATTCGAAATTATTCACCTCATATTTGGAAAAGTATAGACTAATATTGCTTTTTCTTTCAAATTTACGTTTTTGATACTTGCACGAAAATATTGGTTATTCAATGTTGGACTTTTTTCTCATCTATTGTTTTCTGGATGCTCTTTACAAATTTCAAGGCTATTTTTAAGTGATTAAAACAGAAATAAATTTATAATGCTTCTGGTACCAGGGCAAGGCCATCCTCGCATACCATCAGCTTATTGTAACTAGGTAATGCTCCTACCCTTTTAATTACTTCCGATGTCTCAGTATACTTACAAGTACTTTCTAACCAGGTGAGTTAGAAGGTGCCGTGGTAAATGAAATTCATAATTGTTTTGATTGGAGATAATCCAACCAATATCTGGGCAATTATGATACAACCTTTTTAAGTAAATTAAGGTCTTTCCTGCTCTGCACAAACTTTTTTCACCCCCTTCCCCTTATTTACTGTATTGTCAATGTTCTTTTCAAGTCTCGAACGTTAATTGAGTGATTGAAAATAATAATAATGATGATAATAAATCCATATTAATTCTGACGCCGGAACAACTCCAGCCCCACATGTAGTCAGCTTATTGCGACTAGTTAGGGTTGGCAAAATAAACGAATCCTAAACGAGGTTACCACCCATTTGGTGTTAGCCAAGGTTAGTCTTCCTCTTTTTTTACTATCGTCGATAATTGCAAATATATTAGAAATAAAATATTGCTCTACCGATAATTTTTGAAAACCGATAATTTTATATCCTACCTGAAAAAATGGGAATCAAATAAGTTCCAACCAATTAACTATGAATTAAATAAATAAATTAAATAAACGGATATTTTAGAATTTTTGAATAGAAGATTGACTAATTTTGTGTAATAACAGTCGTTGGTGTTTTTCAATCAAAAAGATGAATTTTCAAGTTTCGGAAAGGCAAATTATTTCAGGTGATACAATTTATTAAAAGCAGTTATGTAATAACTGAGAATGGTAAATATACAATAAATGTATATCCGTTAAAAAATTCCATCAAGAAGATCAACAGAGGTGTAAAATACAGCAAAATATTGGAAAAGAACACAAACTAACACTCATAAAAAATTTCTTTGGTAAGTTGATGATTTTAAGGTTTGACACATTAGAAAATTCTTTTGATAAATCAACTATCTGAAATTTTTTTTAACCTGCTATACAAATAAGGGAGTGCTAAGAAAAGAAAAAAAACACACACACTAAACACAAAGCAATTAGTTGAAAAGAAATCTTGCACCTTGAATAAATTCAATACCCCTGACAACATGTGGATTGTCAAAAAGGTGACGCAATAATATCTCAAGAACGGCTTACAGAAAATTTTAGGGAACTTTGGGAGGAGTTCAATTTAACGAAAAAAAATTATCTGCATGCAAATTTTTACAAAAGGGCATTGATTAAACAATATCTTAGGCAGCGCAGAAAATGCCCTTAAAAAAGGGCGTATAAACCATATCTTAGGCAGCGCAGCACAATCCTGAATAGCAATATCCTTGAAACTTTTTAAGGAGCTAATTCGATTGGAAATCGAATAAATGTTCTAGTGCCTTTTCTAAAACCCAATAGGGATTGAAGGGAAAGTATCCCTCCTTCTACGTCAGTTAGTTTTCCAAACACATGTATAATTTCAATAAAAGTCAGTAGCCTACCAAAACTAAATATGGTTCAACTTCAATAATCGAATATAGCCAATACAACAAAAACTCAGATAAAGTTTTATATAGAAAACTTTTATAAGTCTACTATTATACCGCAAATTATATATAATCTATTTGTAAGAATCTGTCAAAGCGATGTTACAAATAAATATTCTACATACAAATCATTATATAACATCTAATAATAATAGCAGTAATAACAACTCATTAAATGGTTACAAAATGAATAGCTCCCATTTTCCCCTATAAACAATTTTTCTCTTGTAATGATAGGTTGTTTATAGTAGTGCAGCCTCTAAATATTTAGATCGAGGAAGTTTGACAGCCCAGCGAGTTTTACTTAGTCGCCATTTGGCATCCACTTGGCTTTACCAATTAATATTTTCTAGTTTCCACATTATTACCTATGAATCCCATCCGTGTTTCATTTATAAGCTTTGACTTGAATTAAAAATTTGACAAATTGATGTCCAACTTCACGTTGCTTGTTTTTCCGCTTTCTTTTCTCGCAAAATGAAGTTTTTTTTGACCTGACTGCTTCAATTAAACATTATATACTCACTTCAAACTAATTTTAATTCCACGTTTCCATCCAACGCCTTTCCTGCATTTTAAATTCACGGAAGTTTTGCATTCGATTTAAAGTTACGTTAAGTTTCTCACTACTTAAGCTCCTCCTGCCTGTCAAAGTTTTAATCATATTACAAATAAAAATAAGTTGAATGAGAAACACCATTTATGTCTCGGTATATTAATCAGCAAAATATAACTATATTATTAATTTTCTGATTAAGATAGATAAAAAAGAAACAAAAATGTCCCTAATAGTTGAATAGTTTTTAGTTTATGTTTTACTGCCGTTAAAAGTTTTCACCGTTAATTGTTTAACTATATTTTAAGAACAAAAAAAAATGAAGAACTAAAAACGAATTGAAGAAAATGAAAATAAAACTAGGATTATTCTTAGCCAGTGAGTAACCAAAAAAAAAGCACATATTCTGGCAAATACCTATCCTAAGCCCTATTGCATGGCCAAAAATTCATTTCAAAGATAATAAAAATTGAGCATAAAGATATCGTTTTTGTTTTGTTCCTCGGCTTCTCGTACGTCATATATAGCCAATCCTGCTTTGAGGATAATTTTCTTTTTCTTCAAAAAAGTTTATCACGGAAATTATTGGAACAGCTAGTCTATTTATTACTACCTGAAAAATGTTTTTTTTTGTATATATAATCAAAGACCAATTTTGTGTCACAGAAACTAAGTAGTAAATGAATTTTTTTTAACTCTTCATTGCTTTTTGGCTCTTTTTTGTGTAAAGAAATCTACGTCTGGCCTAGTCATTTATAGCCAATGTAGTCTCAGAAAGCAATTGGTTTTCCTGGTTTGAGCATTTCTTTTTCTTCAAAAAATTTTATCATGGAAATCATTGGCACAGCTAGTCTATTTATTACTGCTTGAAAAATATTTTTTTTTTACATATACATAATCAAAGACCAATTTTGTGTCGCAAAAACTAAAGTAGTAAATGAATTTTGTTTAACTCTTTGTTGCTTTTTGGCTCATTTTTGTGTAAAAAAATTTACGTCTGGTTTAGTTAAAAAAGTAAAAAAAAATTAACGCTTCTAATTTAAATTTTATTTTCAAATATATTCAATTAAATATACCTGTCTAAGAAAACAAGCTCTACAACTATCCCTGTCCCTTCAATTTAACAGACGGTCTAGTGCTATGTATTTTTGTTTTCAGTATATGGTGCAGTGATCTCTAGCCATTTTTTTATCTCACCTTAAGCCGTGGCGTCGAAAGCCACAAATTGGTGCCACAGGTCTGTGGTGACTACATTGCAGGTCCTCACCCCTTCTTCCAATGACTCTAAAGTTTACACTTCAAGACCTGATTAGTGAAGGCACTATCTGGCATCCAAAAAAACATGACCATTTAGGCATCATTTGGGCTCTTGGTGCCATTTAGGCACCATTTAGGCTCATTTTGGCAGTATTTGCTTATTAACGCGATGTTAGATTTTTGGTGGCAGCATTTTGAATTTTGGCATTAATGATTTATCTATGGCAAAGACATTTAGAATTTGTCTTACGCAGGAGTGATTAAATACATTGAAAGTACATTCACCATTTTCAGGATCGATATTCAAACCATCAGTAATAGTTCGCCTAAAATGATATGCATAGAAGAAAAAATTATTCTAGGAAGCGATAGGTCTGTCCTTTTGACAATGATAAAATAGAAGATTATTATAAAGTAAATTTATTTTTTAATTCATTTGATCTATTTAATCTATATTAATTTTGCCAAAAAAGCGTCTATATTGTTCTATTCATGCAGTTCCCACGAAAGGTCCACTTACATTGGAAGAAAACTTCTCTGATTTTTCATCCTCGATTTTTTTTTCTAGCTGGCTTATATATACACAAATGTGCTTTGTTTCCTAAGGGTCACTTGCTAAAAGTTTCATCAAAATGATACCTTAATTTAGTAACGTTGAATTTATTTTAAGAGACTCAAATAATTTTTGCCCAAATTAAGATTTGTCAAGCTATTTTTCAAGTCTAAATTATAATGAATTAAAGTTTTAAGAGTGATTTCCATCGGGCCTTTTTTTAAGTAAAACTTATCTCTTTTTCCAATAAATTTTTAACATAGGTTCACCGTACTGATAATCATGATCATTATATATATACATATACATATATATATATATATATATATATATATATATATATATATATATATATATATATATATATATATATATATATATATATATGTAATGTAGTCGCCATCCGATCCCACTGAGAGCAAATAAATATAATTACATTATGTTGTGACTTTTTTTTTTATTTGAGACTTGAATTGTTTTCACCCTTAATTTGAATGATTTTTTCATTATCATTATTCCCGTATAACACCATTTATTTTTTTTTTGCCACCCTATTAAGCTCCTGTTTTTGAAATTGCAATGATTCATATCACTAATTTTATTAATTTTTCAGCGTCGTAAAAAGTGATTATAGTTTGCATTACTAGTCTCTGGGTATATTTGCACAAACCCTTTCTTGCGCATGTGCTATTGTTCCTAGTTTTGTTTTGTATATTTTATAATAACAATACATTTTAGTCTAAGTTCTTGCAAAGGTAATAATCATCCATTTTAACAATTAACTTGAATATTTTTTTTTGATGAAAAAGTATTTTTTCGAGATCATTTTTTTTTAATCTTTTTAGATTGAGTAGTTTGTATCCTAACAAAATTTCTTACAGACCCCTGGGTATTTTGTGTAGTTTAAAGTCAAAATTATTCTATGCCACCTGTAGCCAAGTCCAGTCTAGTTTTCCGTTTTCGTAACATTCCAGTTTGTATTGGAAACAATTTTAAATATATTGAAGTAGTGTCCGCGTTTATAATTTTTACCAGTCATTGGTAGTAGTTTCTTATATATATTTTGAAATGCTTTGACAACTGGTCACTTTAAATATTTTTAAAAGAATAACTAAAAATAATTCCTTTAAATTGAGTGATTTTTACCTTTGCATGTACTCTAAGCTATATTTGAATATTGTAGGATTGAATTTAGGGCTTCATAGTTTAGTTTTCTAAGTGCAAGTTTGAAATACGAGAATGTTTTTATAAATACGAGATAGTTTGTTACTGAATCGTCATTTGATTTTAATATTCATAGCCATTTTTTTAGGCAAAGTGCAATTTATTCTGTCTGATAAAAGCATTTTTATCAGTATTTTAAATGAAGAGTTTATTTAGCTACTCATTATATAAAGGTTGCTTCAGTGCTTTTCCTGATATATTGATTCATTGATTAGATGCTTTTGCAGCGATTTTACCCCTGTCGCGATATGCGGAGTATTATGCGACATGTCGCGTCGTATTGCTATTCTTATAGTTAGTTAAGAGGATAATAAAATATTTAAAAGTAATTTTCGCTTTCTTTTCATAATAACTAGGTTCAGAAAAATGACTTATTTCATTTACATTCCTGGAATATTTCCAAGCAAGAATTCTTAGAGTTCTAAGAACCACTAGGCTCAGAAAAATGACTTGTTTCATTTACATGCTTTGAATAGGGCTCTTATGCTCATCAGGAGGAAAGCCATTCAAAGAGTTTAGATGTTTGGTCCAAAGGCAAGTATGCAAGTTTTTCTCACAACAGGAAGATAAAATCTCCAAGGAAAGGGGGAAGGTAATATTAAATTCTATGAAAAAACTATACAGAAAGCATGGGAATTTTTGAGGGGCCTTAAAAGTACCACGATTCGGGGTATAGAATGGATCCAAATGCCTTATCAACTTATTCGTGTAGTGGCTCTCTCCATATTCTCCAGAAATGGTAAGACAATTTCCGGTGAAAATGGCATTAATAGTTTTTACACTTTAGGGCATATAATAGGGTAGTACTACCCCACCCGCAATGCTTTTATTTTAGGATTATTTTGTTTTCCACTTATTGTTTCAAATATTCCTTAACTGAAAGCCAAGCGCTTCGGACCCTTGATTGGATTCATAGCCCCAAATGAAATCGGACCCAAATTTTGGGATAGCTATTTAGACAGCAGAGGACCTACTTTGTTTAATGGCAAATTATGACAAATATAACTCATCTGCCTTTCTAATAGCATAAATCTATGAATTTGATCTTATAAATACATGTTCTAACCAGGGAAAACTAGTGGAACTTTACCGGTTAGAAAACAATCAAAATATGGCGTGACTGACAGTGAGACAAACTAACAATAACCAATCTCACTTTTTTTTTTAAATTAAGACCCTAAAGAAATTTTTCTAAGTCGGACATCTAAAATTTATTCAAGGACCAAAAAATATAAGTGTGTAGATTTTAAGAAGAAATCATTGAGTCGTCTTTGAGAAAAAATAGATAGCCATATATATATATATAAATATATATATATATATATATATATATATATATATATATATATATATATATATATATATATATATATATATATATATATATATATATATATGTATATATATATATATATATATATATATATATATATATATATATATATATATATATATATATATATATATATATATATATATATATATATATATATATATATATATTTACATTGATTGCTCACTTAAAGAGAGTAGATTGTAGCGTCTGTAGTGTACACTTTTCAAATAGTGCTTTTATTAAATTTTTGTTACTCAGCTTTCAAGTAAAACATCCAAAATTAATAAGCTAGCTCAGTTTGTTGTGCTCAAAAACGTATTCATAAAAGTCTTAGTAACTAAAACAATCGAAATTTATATACTAGCTGTGTTTGTTATAATTCAAAGTGCTTTCATTAAATTTTGTTACTCAGTCAGCAACTAAAATACTAGGAATTCACGATCTAACTCAGTTTGCTGTACACAAAAGTGCTTTATTAAATTTTCTGATACCCTGTCGATAATTAAAAAAATTGGAATTTACCCAATAGCTGAGTTTGTTGTAGTCCGAAGTGCTTTTAAAAAATTTTTGGTTCTAAGCCTGTAAGTCGAACACACGAATTTGCCAACTAGCTGGGTATGTTCTACTCAAAAGTGCCTTCTTTAAATTTGTGTCAATCAATCAGAAACTATAACACTCGGAATTTATCAAATAGCTGAGCTTTTTTTGTTCTCAAAAGTGATTTTATCAATTTTTTGATATCCAGTTGGTAAAAACAAGATTCAGAATTTATTAACTAGCTGAGATCTTTGCTCTTAAATGTGCTGTTATCATATTTTTGATGTTCAGTCTGCAGCTAAAACCCACGGAATTTATCAACTTCTTGAGTTTGTTGTACTCAAAAGTTTTTTCATTAAATTTTTTGGTACTTAGCCAGCAACTAAAACACTCAAAATTTATCTACTACTCAGCAGTTCAGTCAGCAGGTAAAAACACGGAATTTATCAGTAAGTTTTGTTTGTTGAACTCTAAAGTCTTTTATCATTTTTTTACACTCAGCCAGCAATTAGAATACTAGGCATTTATCTACTAGCTGAGTTTGGTGTACTCATAAGTTCTTTTATTAAAATTTGTTACTCTGTCAGCAACTAAAACACTAGGAATTTACCAACTAGCCGAGTTTTTTGAACTCAATTGTGCTTTTATAACTGAGTTTGTTATACTCCAAAGTGCTTTCATTAAATTGTCGTCACTCAATCAGCAACTACAACACTTGGATTTTACCAACTGGCTGTATTTGTTGTACTCAAAAGTACTTAAAATAACTTTTTATATTCAGTTGGTATCTAAAATACAAGGAATTTTTCAACTAGCTGAGATTTCCGTACTCAAAACTGCTTTTATTCAAAATACTCAGCCAGTAGATAAAACACACGGAATGTATCAATTAGTTTAGTTTATTGTACTCAAAAATGTTTTCTTGAAATTTGTGCTACTCAATCAGGAACTAAAACGCACGGAATATATCAAATAGCTGAGTTTGTTTCACTCAGAAGTACCTTATTAAATTTTTTATACCCAGCTGGTAACCAAAACATTTTGAGCTTAAAAACTAGCTGAGATTTTTGTACTCAAAAGTGCCTTTATTAAATCTTTTTACTAAGCCTGCAAGTAAAACACACGGAATTTATGAACTAGCTGAGTTTGTTGTTCTCAAAAGTGCTTTTACTAATTTTTTTGCTCAATGAGAAACTAAAATACTCTGTATATACCATCTAATTAGTTTATTGCACCCAAAAGTGTTTTATTAAATTGTTTAAAACCCAGTCAATAACTAAAACACTCGGAATTTACCAAATACCTGAGATTGTTGTACTCAAAAGAGCTTTCATTGAATTTTGCTAATCAGTCAGCTACTAAATCACATGGAATTTACCAAATAGATGAAATTTTTGTTCTCAAAACAGCCTTTAGTAATTTTTTTATCCTGTCGGTAACCTGGGCATTCGGAATTTATCAACTAGCTGTTTTTTTGTAGTCAAAAATACATTTATTAATTATCTTGTACTTGGCCTGTAACTAAAACACAGAGAATTTATCAACTAACTGTGTTTGTTTTACTCTAAAGTCATTTTACTAACTTTTGATACTCAGTCAGCAACAAAGATACTCAGGACTTACCTACTTTCTGAGTTTGTTATATGCAAAAGTGCTTTTATTTAATGGCTTCTCAGGGTAAATTCCTTGATTCACGCTTCTCTCTAACATTGTAATAATCAATGTAACATCACACATTTCCCTAAAACAGGCCAGTTGCAAGACAAATATTTGAAATCTAATTTACCAATTTAACAACCTATTGTCCTATGGCCCCGTTCCAAAAATATTCACTTGACAGAATCGGTTTCTAATAGCCTCTCACATTTAAATAGAAATCATTTCACATTGTCTACGTCAACCTAATTACCAGCATACCAAGTTCAGTCCTAATATGAACATGTTACAATGTTTTTAATTTCGCCGGTTAAGGGACATAAGTTCGCCGGTTTACTTTATACAAGCGCGTGTCATAAGTAAAAGGTGTAGGACAATTGTCGCTATTTGAGTCATCAAAACTTGGTTCGTGTTATAAAATGCATATAAAATCTCAGTTTATATTTCTAAGTTTTGGAAGCCTATAAAACTATAAACCGATTTCATTCAACCCCATAAAAAATTTATTCATAGAATAGTAATTGGATTACAGAATATTAAGTATGTATCGTTTGTAATATGCTAATGAGTTGCACCGTTTCCAATATGGTAATGAACAATCGTATTCATAGAGTATCTTTAGAGCCTAAGGCGTATCTGTTAACACAGTTGAGGCTATGGTGATGGAATATATTATATATCTGTTCGACTCATTGAGGCTTTAGAGATGGAATAAATTATGTTTATGTTAACAATATTACTAACATATTTAGGGAAGTTAAGAGGAAATTATCTTGCCACTTCACCAATCAAAAAGTTCCAAGCTTCCTTTCCCCCCGCCTTATTTATTGACATAAATACTCAAAAAATAAACCTAAAATGTGTTGTCCTCTATGAAAATTACTTTATATATTCAATGTGTGAACCAGAAATAAGTACTTGCTTCCACCTTTAAGGCAAGCAAAACAAGTAATGAAATTTTTTTAGGTTAGCTGATTTCTAGGGTTGGGGTACTGTCTAATTGCAGCGGCTTAATGCCCACTGTATGCCATCATGTTTTTGTTCTCATGCTGGTGATTGGTTCGGAGTTACGAGCATTACTAATTTTATCGAGTAGAATTTGATTTGAGTGAGTTCACTGGTCAGCGGAACATTTTACGCTTTGTTTATTGTCCACACATAGCATCTCATAACTGGTAGTTTTTTTCTTTCGAAATTAAGGTTACTTCCAATATTTTAAATAGTCAATGATTTCAAACGTTTTTGCTAATGCAGGTCGAAATGATATATTTGTCAAGTGCCTTTAGGTTGCTAAATATAGTCCTCATAAAATAGTATAATGAGCTATGATTGAGCTACATGAGTAGACGTTTTGGGATTTATAGTGGTTCTTCTTTTATTCCTATTTGGCTTTATTTTGAGGATTGTCAGGCTCTTTTCTAAATTCTCAAAATGTTGTAAAAATTAATTTTGAATTAATTGCAAAACATTGCAATTAATTGCTTATATGCCATGTATTAAATATGAGCCCGAAAATAGATCGGGATGACCTACTTCTCCGTCTTTTTTGGATGACTAGGTTGAGTTTGTTCAAAGAGACGTGAACCCTCCAGAATTCAGAAAATCATTGAGAATTGCACGACTTCATTTTGAAGTTTATTTCGTATAAATGTTTACCAGTTCAGTAAGTTGGCTCTTGATGTTTGCAAACCTAAGTTTCAATTTATACCATTTTTTCTAGGGCTATTGGAAAAATGCGGTAAACCGAGACACTTTAATTCAAACTATACAAAAGCACAATTTTCAGAATTCCCGACAGGGCTAAGCTCTGAATACTCTAGCATTCTCAACTTTTAGACTTGAAAAGCGCAAAAAAACAGAAGGAATGAAACCAGGTCGGAAAAAAGAAGAACTTTTGTCCTGAAAAACAGAATCAAATAAAAAAAAAGGTGCAAAAACTGATCCCTTGTTCAAATTGACTTGTTCAAAACTAATCCCTAATCCTTGTTCCTGACCGTTGGAAATTTGTTGGAAAACCTTCTCCCTATCTACAATGGCATACCCCAAGGGACTCTCCTAGGCCCCCTCCTTTTTTCAGTCATGATTAACAGTCTCGCGAAGGAGATTCCTGACCGTTGGAAATTTGTTGATGACCTAACGATTGTTGAAAGTTGCTTCAAAAATTTAATAAGCGACCCTATGAGTATCCTCAATGAAATTGGAAGTGATGCCTTGGACCTAGATATGACAGTAAACCCCTCTAAGTCCATGATAATGCCAATTTGTTTCCTCAAATCCTCGTCCTGTTTTCTTAATCCTATCCCTCCTGAAATTTATGCGTCCTTGGTTAAATTACTTGGAGTCACAATTTCTTCGAATTTAAAGAGGGATATCCCCGTTAAAGATATCATCCATAAAGCTAATGCGTCTATCGCCTCCTTAAGCTTCTAAATAAATATAGCGTCCCCCCCTTCTGACTCCTTAAGGTTGTACACGTCTTTTGTCCACCCGCATCTTGAATATGCTTGTCCAGTTTTGCTTCATGGCATCTCCCGTGAAGAATCAGACAAAATTGTGTCAATCCAAAATAAAGCCTTGCGAATAATTTTCAAAGAAGGCAAGGTGCCTTAATCTCTGCTCCTAAAAAAATCTAGTTTGGAAACCCTTGAGTGAAGAGGTCGTCGTTGTGCCTCCATTTTTCAAAAAATGCAAGAACGAACCCTCGGACGGCAAGTATTTTCCCCAAATGTCACTCACCATCCAGATTACGACAGCCTCGAGCTGTTTCTGAGCCTATCCCAGTTTTGTCTCCCATTCGCTGCGTTACTTCCAGATATGAAAAAACCTTTGTCCCCTTCATCACAGAAAAATAAATTAAATAGCCAACTAGTTTCTCCCCCTTTTTTTTCATGTGAGGTGCTTTAGGTCGTTGCACTAATTTGCTTGCCTCCCGCTGTTTCGGTTTAGTTTCCCTTTTAATTCATATGTGTTTTTCGTGTGTTTTATGCTTCGTTCTTTTTTTGTGAGTTTTTGGACCTTTTTTAGTGTCCCTTTTAATTTGTAGATATATATGTTTATTTCTTGTTCTTTTCTGTATTATTAGATTAATTTGTCCATTTCCCTTTTTTCTGACTTGTATTTGTTCATGTTTAGTTTGACCGATTGTTTTTTGTTTGTTTGCTTCATAATTTGATTATTCATTATTATTAGTGTTTTTTGCTTTGTTTGCTTTTTTAGTCGACTCCAAAGTCCGAATTCGACCCTTTGAGGGCTTGTGATAGTGATCTTTTTGAAAAAAATCTTATCTTATTTACATGGCCTTATTGATTCAAGTACACGATCCTTGTCACAGGCATTACACCCAAGGCAGTGGATACCACTAAGACACTTCTGAACACTTTGGCCGTCAATGGTGGTAGGGAGAGGGCAGAGTTTCCCGAAGTACAGTTAACTAAAGGAGCAACATCCTGTAACGCTTAAGGGGATAAATATTTTTGAGAGGGCTAACGAGTATTTAAGGATTAGGGGTTAAGTGTTACAGGAGCGAAAAAAGGAGCGATAAATTCAGTGAGTTTATTGAATCGGTTAAAGACTGGGCACGGCTTCACTACTAGTCTGCTTGTGAGCCTGATGCAATTGGATATTTTTTTCCTATTCCCTACATTAGTCGGGTTTTAAGTCAGGAAAAGAAGTATACTTCACGCCATTATTTTCCAATGTATCGATCAGCCTCTCATACAGAGTTATAATTAAAACATCACTTGAGGCACTGTAAGCAGCTCGGGTACCAGTCTGTTGAGACGGTTTTGGCTGACAATGACATCTTGTGAATTAAGAATTTTTGGAATTGGCTCTTGCAGAGGGACAAGGTGGCCTTAGACATCAGGACTAGATTCAAGGACGTGTGCGATCCATCAAACTCGAATCGTGTTGAAGAACATGAATCTGTTGCAGTTTTTAATGGGCAGGCTCAAAGAGACTTGGGTATTACCATGCAATTGGAAGAGGTATTTGAGACATTGGGCTGGGACGATTGTGTCAGTGCACCCACTAAAACTGCCAGTAAGTCAGTTTCGCGGCAAAGCAACTTAAACAACCCAATGCCTCTATCACCGGTTGACGAGTTTGGAATTAAAAATAAAAATATGTGTTTAGTTTGTAAGAATAAATTTGTTGAGGGTGGTGGGGAAATGTCTCTCTGTGACCATGACCAATCAAGCAGTCCTTTTCTATGGAGGGAGTATTTTTCGTGGCCTGGCATATATATCTCGTATTTTAAAAGTTAAGCAACATTGTTTTTTACCGGTTTGTATGCAAACTCCAACTAAGATTTGAAATTCATATTAACAGCGTTGGTACTTTTGCAGAAATGTGAAGTTGTAGATGGCAAACTGGTAGATGGGCCTTTTTTAAAACATCTTACCCAAATCAGCTGCGAATTTGCTGCTCATCTGGTGATGCATTTAATTATTATAATCAGTAAAGAAGCAATAGGTCTGATCATCGACGTGGATCAGCACTTGCACATAGAGATAAACTACGTGAGGGTTTGTTTTTCACGGGGATCGTAACCTGGAAACCGATCCGACTGGATATAGCATCGTTGAAAAGTCGAATGCAGTTTTTTCTGGACATAAATTGCCTTTATTTGTTGGCAGTGTTTCACTTCTCTTTGCCGTGTGGGAATTATGCATGGCTGAACAATCCTTGTAATCCAAATTTCCCCAACATTGCCACTGTTAACGAGAATGGGTAATAAGGATGGTTTTTCAATTTTCATGGTGATATACCATTGGAACTTCATGACTTGGTAAAGGACTTTGTTTTCCTATGCATAAGCAAACCGGTGCCTTGGGATTCGTTGACTCTCTATAATATATATTTGGTAAAGGATGGGGTATGCAGTTGACACTTTCAAAACAAAACTTTATTGCCGATCTTTATCGGAATAAGAATATCGTTCTGCATCGCGTTCTTTTGCGGTGGACCTTTTCCAATAGTTTCAAGGTCCTAAGGACTCATAGAGCCCTCCAATTTGACAGAAATCCATATATGAAGTCGTTTACTGACACCTTTCTCACTAAGTGATCTGCGACAAAAACGAATGTTGGAAACGAAATTTTAAAACCCATTTTAAATTCAGCCTTCGATAATATGTGCGAGAGTGGGCGCAATTGGAGTCGTTGTTACTTTTTGACCAACCCAAAATAATGCACCCGAATTATTGCAGATCTTAATTTCATATCATTCACTATCATAGAGTCCAATATGGTTGTTTTACACAGGAAAAAAAGAAATGTAACTTCAAATACAAGCATTGGTACTGGCAGCGGTGTATTAGAAATAAAAAAAATCATATTGCAATTTCATTGCAAAATTGGTAAGGTATAGCGGCTGGGGGATGGGCAAGCTCAGGCGTATTACAGATACACAGATTCACTCCTGTTGAAAGTTAAAACAGATACTCTGTTGGAAGATTTGGAATTTGGTGAGAAGATTAGCTCTCAAATGGACTATCCCAATGGACTATACTATACGAGTCCATTTAACCGGAGTTAGTAAAGCGTCAGTCCCCAAATAAGTTGTTGTTATTAAAACCTGAGACGGGGAGTAACTTGATATCTCATGGTGTGCTTGCAAGTCCAAAGGTTTACTGTATGCATGCACACAGTGAGGATGTCAAAACAGTCTGCATAGGGGTGCCTTCACACAATGTAAAGGATAATTTTGAAATGAGTGTTTATAAGAACTGTATAGAGAATTATTTTGTTCCAAGAACAAGTGTCAATGCCATTGGCTCGTTCCAGTGAAGACTTTTTCATAGGCTTGACTTGCACATTTATAGATTTGCAGGTCATTTTCAAAATAATTAACAATGGAAAGCCAAGTTCAGCCGAGGGATTATCCTATGAAAATTGTGTTCTACACAATTTGTTTAGGTAAAGCAATATCTACATAAATGGAACGCCGGTGGGCACAATCAACAGTCTCTCAAATTATGCAATTTACATATAATTCATGTTGATGACTCCAATGTCCTATAAACTATTGAAAATTTCGGCTATCGGATATGAATATAAAACTGACACTGACACTATCAATATACTTATAGATGTGACAACTAAATATTTACTTGGTAAGGAAAATAAGTCATGAGATATTTAAAATACACTAATGGTGGCCTCCCATGTTAAGAGTGACATAAATTTACAACACGCCTTGTCCAACTATATTTTGCGAAAAGTAGTTGACACAACACCTGAAGGCAATCTCACCTGGGCAATACTTTAAGTACGAAAACAACATGAGTTCTGTTGCTGAGAACATGAGTTCTTATGAGTTCTGTTGTATCGGTAATTGAGAAATTAAGAGCTTGTGGAAGTAATAATAATAAGCTGCTCATTCCGCATACAATCAAGAATAAACAACATATTGCCACGGGAAATAATATTACCTACACCGATTCGATGGCAAAATTCCTATCAAAGGTGAAATTCCTTCAAAACTTGCTTTGGCTTTTGTAAAAGGTGCAAGTGCCATAGGATCATGGACAAATTTTCCGCATAAATTTGAAATGCTTTGATTCTCATTTTTTACTTGTAAAGTAAATGGAATTCCACTCTACAACTATTTGAAAACAGTATAACCAAAGATACATTTGCAAAAACTCTTGGTATCATTGGATTTGATTTGGTCGGGTAATGTAATTACACAATGCATTTAGAGTGTACCTTTTCGGAACCATTTGAGGAGAGTACCACGTGTAGGGTTTTTCGCAATCATGCCAGAATAAGTATTTTCCCATTCATCATATTTATCACAATTAGAGCATAGGAAATCTCTAGTCTGAGAGTCATAAATCCCTCCAAGACAGGAATTAGAATCTTTAAGTTGCACAGTTTATCCTCTATTGAATTTAAATGGATTGTATAATCTACACTTTTCATTATAGTCGTCAACAGGAGTACAATTCTCACAGGCTAACCAGCTGCTAAATCTAAACAAACATAATGGACATGCGAAAAACATTTTTTCAATGTTTTTTGCCTCACTGTAAAAAAATGACTTGCAATCTTTGCATTAACTTGTCGCTTATGCTCTTTGCTTATTGTATCATAAGAGAATGGGAGGAGTCTGAAACTCAATGTGATCTTCAAAAAGATGCACAAAATCATTTTGTTTTGTTTCGATTAGTGTGTCAATAAATTGACTAAATGCCTTGGGACCACGACAAGTAAGTTTAAGAAAATAATCCAAAGACGGAGACTCATTTTTCATTATTACGTCAATCATTCTCTTAGTGAAGGTGCTTTTCACCAATGACAGTTTTTGAATATTTTCAGCTAGAATTAAACACTTTTTTTCAATGTAACAGGATTTCCTATTATTTTCTGTCTGTCCATTTTATCATTTTTAATCTTGCCACTGTCACTAATGATTATCAAACAGTTCGTGGTAACGAACTGTAGTAAGGAGCGATCCGGCTCAATAGTAACCAAAACTCTAAAAAATTGAATTTTGATATCAATAGCTACATCAAAAGAATCGCATTTTAATGTTGATTTTAAATATATAAGTTTCATCAAGTTTAGTCTTAGCCATCAAAAGTTACGAGCCTGAGAAAATTTGCCTTATTTAGGAAAATAGGAAGAAACACCCCCTAAAAGTCGTAGGATCTTAACGAAAATGACACCATCAGATTCAGCGTATCAGACAAAACTACTGTAGAAGTTTCAAGCTCCTATCTACAAAAATGTGGAATTTTGCATTTTTTGCCAGAAGACAAATCACGGGTGCGTGTTTATTTGTTTGTTTTTTTTTGTTTTTTTCCCAGGGGTCATCGTATCGACCAAGTGGTCCTAGAATGTCGCAAGAGGGCTCATTCTAACGGAAATAAAAAAGTTCTAGTGCCCTTTTTAAGTGATAAAAAATTGGAGGGTAAATAGGCCCCCTCCCACGCTAATTTTTTTCCAAAATTCAACAGACTAAAATTTTAAGATATCCATTTTGTTCCGCATAGTCAAAAACCATAATAACTATGTCTTTGGGAATGACTTATTCCCCCACAATCCCTGGGGGAGGGGCTGCAAGTTACACACTTTGACCAGTGTTTACATATAGTAATGGTTATTGGGAAGTGTACAGACGTTTTCATGGGGATTTTTTGGTTTGGGGGGTGGGGTTGATGGGAGAGGGCTTTGTGGAAGGATCTTTCCTTTGAGGAATATGTCATGGGGGAAGAAAAATTCAATGAAAAGGGCGCAGGATTTTCTAGCATTACTATAAAAAAAACAATGAAAAAATAAACATGAAAAGGTTTTTTCAAATGAAAGTAAGGAATAGCATTGAAATTTAAAACGAACAGAGACTATTACGCATATGAGGGGTTCTAAAAATACTTTAGCATAAAGAGCGAGGTATTTAGGAGGAGATAAATACCTCGCTCTTTATGCTAAAATATTTTTAATAATTTCAACTATTTATTCTACGGCCTTTTTGATTCAAGGGTCATTCTTAAAGAATTGGGACAAAACTTACGATTTAGTGTAAAGAGCGAGGTATTAACGAGGGTACAAACCCCCTCGTACACATAATAAAAATATAAGAATATAAAAGTTTGTTACGTAAGTTAATTCTTAAGTTACGCATATTTTTTACTAATAAAAACGTTCGTTGAAAATTAAAAGTTCTAGTAGCCTTTTTAAGTAACCGAAAAATTAGAGGGCAGCTAGGCCTCCTTCCCCACCCCATATTTGTCAAAATCGTCTGATCAAAACTAAGAGAAAGCCATTTAGCCAAAAAAAAATTAATATACTAATTTCATTTCAAAAATTTATGTGCGGAGAGCCAAAATCAAACATGCATTAATTCAAAAACGTTCAGAAATTAAATAAAAAAACTAGTTTTTTAAACTGAAAGTAAGGAGCGACATTAAAACTTAAAACGAACAGAAATTACTCCGTATATGAAATGGGTTGTCCCCTCCGCAGTCCCTCGCTCTTTACGCTAAAGTTTGACTCTTTGCCACAATTCTGCTTTTTAAAACAATTAAAGGCTTTAGCTTAATGAGCGAGGGACTGCGGAGGGGACAACCCATTTCATATACGGAGTAATTTCTGTTCGTTTTAAGTTTTAATGTCGCTCCTTACTTTCAGTTTAAAAAACTAGTTTTTTTATTTAATAGATTAAAAGAATGAACATTCTTTCTATCTTCTCGTCACCATCCTATAGTTTGGGTACTTGATCAAACTGGCCACTATTGGTAATTTAAAGATAGGAGCGCTAACCAACTATAATATCAAACGAGAAAAAAACATTTTTTCGAAACATTTGTTTCTTACATTGTGCTTCATGGTTTGATGAATGTATCCGTGGGTAGACTTTTATTAGAGCTAATAACGTTTAGTAACGTTTAGATGGATTTTTTTTTTCATCAATTCATATTTAGTTTCCTTTCTGATAATCTCTGCTATTGCCCTTTTTATTTTACCAGCAATTTCCCTGTCTGTTACCACATTATTCTTACATAGGTAACAGTTTCGGCCCCTAGACAAGGTTTGTTGAATGACGTTGCGATGGTACACCTGTCTTCTTTTTACCTTTTTTGAATGGTAATACAAGGAGGATGGTGATAAGATATATTAAGAGGTATTATTTACCAGCAACAGTAGCAAGAAGCTGGCTTTCGTCATCAATTAAAGGTTTTATGTTTGCATTCTCTTTCAACACTAACTTCTCTGGTGGTGTTTTTCTCCTATAACCCCCTTTATAACACTGGGATTTTCTTGGTACTCCAATGAAATTTAACTCCTTACTGCCATGACAGTGCACACATACATATCAAATAGTGTTTCCATTAGCACTTATTTCATAATTCAAGTATTTCTCTTTCTCGGTATTCAATTCTACTGCAACGGTATCATATACACATGTATTCTGGGAATATTTCATATTTACTTTAAAGAAAAAAATAAGATGCAGTTGCTTATCCTCCTGATGCAAAAATGATACTGAAGCAAATTGCAAGATCCATCAAGTCATGCAAGATTACGTCACCCCGTAAATTTAACAAGTCACACAAACTCCTATCACGTAACATGCATCTGCGTCTTGCCCTGAGGGAGTTGCCGTTAAACTTCTTCGTCATCTTAGATCATTAAAGGAAGAAAGGAGTAGTAGCTTTGGCAGTCACCAAAACTGGAACCCTCTGACTACTCCCAGAATGTTCCACACCACCATGCCAGCTGACTGCAAAAAGTAAAACGGGCTGAAGCATGCGACAAAAACCATTCACAAATTCCACAAAAATGTTCATCCATTACTATGATTTTTTCTTATTTGACTAGTCTTGGTTTCTGCTGTTGGTTTCTGAATATTTTATTCTGTTTGCTTTTTGCTATAGATTTAGAGTTAATATAATTGCTGTTTTTGGTCACATAACGTCTCCATGGTCTTGTGGTCTTTTAAGAGTTGTGTGCCTGCTTTATTTTTATTCACAATGCTCCAATCCTCATATTAACTTTTTATACAAAATGATTGATAACTACTACTGCTGCTACGCACACTCATCCTCCGTTAAAATCTATTTAAAGCCTTTCTCTTTTCACCATTCCAAGAAGGATTGACCAATAATCCTGAAATTTATTCGTTTTTTTTTTAACCATTAGGATTTTATTCTAATTTGATAATTTTTGAATTATCTTTGCTGTTTTATTTTAAATATATCTTCCATCTTATCTAGAGAGTTCAAACTGTAATTTCTTAAACACCTTCATTATACGTACCGTGCCTCGTGTTATGCAGCAAAGGTGTGATAAGGAGGTAAAAAGATCTTTAGAGCCTCTTGTTCTTCTGCTTGTTTATATTAGTATGGAAACACTTTCACATATTTTCAGTATCAAAAATAAATTTTGGACCCTGGGGCGGGTTACTGCAGCTGAAATCGAACATCTGGTCCCGTATTTACCGTATTACCAATCTTACTACGAAACCATAGGACTATCTTTAGAACTATAAGTAATTTCCTTTTGAATAGAAAGGCATTCACCAATATTGGAAAAAAAAAATCAATCCCAGAAGTGTGTACAATAAAGCTCTCCCTTCTTTGTCAAGGACCATTGATTGATCTGCAGAAGAAATCTTTTTTGCTTTTTTCCTCAACTGGCTGAAACTGGTAAAATTAAAAGTACCTGAGATTTAGTTTCATAGCCTTTCCTTATTTTTGAGTATAGTTATTATCCTAAAAAAATTTTCTCACCATTTGCTCAGTAAACTTTCGTACTTGAAGTCAAATAATAGAATAACAATTAGAAATATATTTCTATGAAATTTGATATGTTTCATTTCTGAAAAGCCTCCAAATTTTACCAAAAATGGAAAGCGCCTGTCCCTCTCAAATGTCTATGGAAAAGTTGTTGTATGTATTCAAGGGCAATAGATATTTGGACTTCATTCTATAATTACTCATGCAGTTCTTTGACATTTCTTAGGATCATAAGTAAAATATTGCTTCACCATAACGATCTTAGAGTCCTAATTACGGGATGGAGAAGTCCAAAACAAGAATACAAGTGCGCATACTCGAATCCCACTTACTTAAAAAAAAAGTGCAGTATTTTGGTCAGGAAAAGGGGCCAATAATAAAAGAAAATATTCGAAAAACTTTAGGATTTCACGGGGACAGGGCTGAAATATATATATATATATATATATATATATATATATATATATATATATATATATATATATATATATATATATATATACATATATATATATATATATATATATATATATATATATATATATATATATATATATATATATATACATATATATATATATATATATATATATATATATATATATATATATATATATATGTATATATATATATATATATATATATATATATATATATATATATATATATATATATGTATATATATATATATATATATATATATATATATACATATATATATATATATATATATATATATATATATATATATATATATATATATATATATATATATATATATATATATATATATATATACATATATATATATATATATATATATATATATATATATATATATATATATATATATATATATATATATATATATACATAAATATATGGGGGTGTTTCATGCATTTCGTTTATTTTTTGTTTTCTAGTAGTGACTTAACGGACAAGAGCTCGACAGAACTAAACAAATATTATACAGTGGATGAAAATTTTAACGATTTCAAGATTTAAAACTCTTATTAGTAGATTTTACTAAGATCAGAACAATTTCAGCTAATAGTTTATGTTAATAAATTTTAAGAAAAATAGAGTGCTGTCACATCTATTTTTTCATTCAGTTGTGATTAAATACAGAAACAAATTATGTAGCTAAGAAAACTAAACTCAGCATTTTTCTGCCAATCCAGGGTACAGAACCTAAGGATTTAGGCAGCAAATGTAAAATTATAACTTTATTCCAAATTTGTAAAATTCGTCAGGTTTAGTTACCCAATAGAAGTTTTAATTTTTAATGTTGATCCTTATTTTCAGTTGAAAAAGCTTGTTTTTTATTTAATTTCTGATTGTTTTTTAAATAATGCCAGAAAATCAGGCCCCACCTCCATCAAAGGAATTCCCCACCACGTGGAAATATCAAAACAATTTAATCACAGTGAAATTTTTCCCCTGACAATTTCCCTTGACAACTCCACGCCTAAAACTGAGACAGAAAAGAGTAAAGTAAGACATACAAAAAGAATTTGTTTAGTAATTATGGCAGATTCCCCCAGTGCACAATTTCTCCTCATAAGCTCAACCCCTGAAAACTTTCCTCCGAATGGAAAAGTTCCCCGTGGAAAAACGTCCGGAGAAAATTCGCCCTCCCCCCAAAACAAAATGTAAACATACATCCAATTAACAAATACTATGCGTAAACGATGGGGTATTTTAAAGACCTTTGCCCGGGGAAAGGGGGAGGGCATGTTATATCCAAAGGCATGATTATTGGGCCTTTCAAATATGATGAACAAAATGGCTATCTTCTATCAGATGGCTATCAAATTTCTATCAGATGGTTTTGGGAAAAAAGGGTGGAGGAGGGGGCTTAGTTGTCCTGCAATCTGTTTGTTAGCTTAAAAAGGGCACTAGATTTTTTAATTTCCGTTCAAATGAGTCCCCTCATGATATTCTAGGACCACTGGTGGAGGAGAGGGCTTAGTTGCCCTGCAATCTGTTTGGTAGCTTAAGAAGGGCACTAGAACTTTAAATTTCCGTTCAAATGAGTCCTCTCACGATATTCTAGGACCAATGGTTCGATACGGTCATCCCTGGGAAAATAAACAAATAAATAAACACCCCTCGGTGATCTTTCCTCTGACAAAAAATACAAAATTCCACATTTTTGCAGATAGGAGGTTGAAACTTCTACAGTAAGGTGTTTCGATACGCTGAACTGGATATTATTTTTATGATGGTGTAGTATAGTATAGTATAGTAGTTACATGGTATATTTTATACCATATATAGTATAGCAGTATAGATAGTATAGTAGTTAGATTGTATATTTTTATGGTATATTTTACCGCTGAACTTGATGGTATTTTAATTAAGGTTCTACAACTTTTAAGGGATGTTATTAATAAAATTAGGTTCTTAATGAAACCGATATATTTGAAATCTGCATAATATGCCAATTTTTGTATATATCTATTAGTATCAAAATTCCGGTTTATACAGTTTCAGTTAGTATTGAGCCGGGTCGCTCCTTACTTGAAGTTCGTCACCACGACCCGTGACTACACTGCAGGGTTAAGATACCAGAGAATAATACTACAATGGCTTCAAGCTCCTATCCACATAGATGTGAATTTTGTTCTTGTCGATATTTTTTAGAAACAAGTTCAAGGATGAATGTTTATCAATTTAGAATTTTTTGGGTGGCTGTATCAAACCAATGGTAAAAAGTTTGAAATAGAAGTTGGAAATTCTAGTACACTTTTAAGTAGCAAAAGATATTGTGTCGCTACTAAGTTGCTTTTTGTGCCACTTGTTTTGGCGTGAAAAAAATAATTTCAGCCCAGAATGATTTCGAGCAAAAATTATGAATAATTAAAATAAGATCAAACTCATATCAATCGTCAAACTATGCATTGAATATAATTTTAAAGCATATAATACTGCGCGGTGGCCCATTACTTCGCAAAGACATTCACAGTCCGCATAAAAAATATGGTACACTTAAAAAATTGTTTTTAATTTTACCCACATAAATTTCCGCCAAATTAAAGAGGGTGAGGGGTGGGGGCTGGCTGAGGGCTCAGAAAATGTATTTTTAAGCCCAATCATATACCTTTCAAAGAAGGAAGCGAGATTTCCCCCTTAATTTTCGTTCATTGTGAGGAATATTTTTGGACTATGTCCAAAATATGCTGCTGTGTGACAGCTCTCTCTTTATTATAGAAAAGTTTTGAGGGTGTCACAAAATATTACATCCATGTGGCTACTTGCTTAGGGGAGGGGAAGTTTGACAGAAGGCAGCCCCTCTCATATGCAGCAAAATGTATGTTCATCTAATTGTCAATGTTACTCTTTATTTTCAATTAAAAAACTTGTTGTTATTTTTGATTTGTACAATAGGAAGTATACACGAACACTTCGTAAACTTAACTGAACATGAGTGCAGTGATAGCTGTAACCTAGTGAAAAATGAACCATGACTAATAGTAACCAACATTTTCAAAACCTTTATTTGAGAAAAAAAACGTCTTTTGAGAAACAATTGCCATTTGTAGCTGACTGAAATAATACCAACCATTTTGGTTAATAAAAATTGTAAAATTTCATTTTGGAAACAAGCTTATTGGTATTACTTAGCTTGGTCTGCATATTGCTGAACCGTTTTTCAAGATGGGGGGAGGGGATCTAGATAACTGCTTTAAGTTTTAAAACACTAAAATTAGGACACCGGGACATAGGGAATATAAATGACCACCTGGACACTCAAAGAGAAAGCGACCGGGACACAAGGAATGTTCGATTAGCAATCACCATCAACAAAGCACCAGGACACAAATGACGACCGGGACACAGGGAATATAAATGACGACCAGGACACTCAAAGAGAAATTACAGACCGGGACACCGGAACACAAATGACGGCCGGGGCAAAAATGACGACCGGGACACCGGGACACAGGGAATATAAATGACGACCGCGACACTCAAAGAGAAATTACAAACTGGGACACCGGGACAAAAATGACGACCGGGACACTGGGAAACAACTACAACGGGGACGCCGGGGGCACAAGGGGATATATAAATGACGACGGGGACACGGGGAATGTTCGATTAGCTATCACCATCAACAAAGCTCAAGGGCAATCATTAGAATAATGAGGTATAGATCTGAATAAAGATTGTTTTTCCCGTGGACAATTATATGTTGCATGTTCAAGAGTCGGTAAACCTGACAATCTATTTATATGCACAGACAATGGGACAGCCAAGAATGTTGTATATTCGCAAGTTTTAAATAGTTAAATATATATATATATATATATATATATATATATATATATATATATATATATATATATATATATATATATATATATATATTTATATTCACAGGTGGGACACAGTGGCACAACTACAATGGCGCGTAACTAATATGGCACGTAACGACTTACGCGCGCGGGGGGCTTGAGGGGGGGGCGCAAAGCACCCCCACTAACTAGGTGTTGGGATGGCGTGAAGCGCCACCTCAACAGCTAGTCTATATATATAAAAATAAGTTGTCTGTGTGTCGAGTTATGTCATGTTCGTGTGTCGACTGACGTCATGTTTGTCGACTTACGAAATTACAAACTGGGACATCGGGACACAGATGACGACCGGGACACCGGGGCATAGAGAATATAAATGACGACCATGACACTCAAAGAGAAAGCGACCGGGACACAAGGAATGTTTGATTAGCAATCACCATCAACAAAGCACCGGGACATAAATGACGACTGGGGCACAGGGAATATAAATGACGACCAGGACACTCAAAGAGAAATTACAGACCGGGACACCGGAACACAAATGACGACCGGGAAAAAATGACGACCGGGACACAGGGAATATAAATGACGAAAGCGACACTCAAAGAGAAATTACAGACTGGGACACCGGGACACAAATGACGACCGGGACACAGGGAAACAACAACAACGGGGATGCCGGGGGGCACAGGGAGATATATAAATGACGGCGGGGACACAGGGAATGTTCGATTAGCAATCACCATCAACAAAGCTCAAGGGCAATCTTTAGAATAATGAGGTATAGATCTGAATACAGATTGTTTTTCCCAGGGACAATTATATGTTGCATGTTCAAGAGTCGGTAAACCTGACAATCTATTTGTATGCACAGACAATGGGACAGCCAAGAATGTTGTATATTCGCAAGTTTTACGTAGTTAAAAAAATATATATATTTCTATCTATATTCACAGGTGGGACACAGGGACACAACTACAATGGCGCGTAACTAATATGGCGCGTAACGACTTAAGCACGCGGGGGGGCATGGGGGGCGCAAAGCGCCCCCATTAACTAGGTGTTGGGGTGGCGTGAAGCGCCACCCCAACAGCTAGTCTATATATATATAAATAAGTTGTCTGTGTGTCGACTGACGTCATGTTTGTCGACTTACGAAATTACAAACCGGGACATCGGGACACAAATGACGACCGGGACAACGGGACATAGAGAATATAAATGACGACCGCGACACTCAAAGAGAAAGCGACTGGGACACAAGGAATGTTCGATTAGCAATCACCATCAACAAAGCACCGGGACACAAATGACGACTGGGGCACAGGGAATATAAATGACGACCAGGACACTCAAAGAGAAATTACAGACCGGGACACCGGAACACAAATGACGACCGGGACAAAAACGACGACCGGGACACAGGGAATATAAATGACGAAAGCGACACTCAAAGAGAAATTACAGACTGGGACACCGGGACACAAATGACGACCGGGACACAGGGAAACAACAACAACGGTGACGCCGGGGGGCACAGGGAGATATATAAATGACGGCGGGGACACAGGGAATGTTCGATTAGCAATCGCCATCAACAAAGCTCAAGAGCAATCATTAGAATAACGAGGTATAGATCTGAATACAGATTGTTTTTTCCCATGGACAATTATACGTTGCATGTTCAAGAGTCGGTAAACCTGACAATCCATTTGTATGCACAGACAATGGGACAGCCAAGAATGTTGTATATTCGCAAGTTTTACGTAGTTAAAAAAATATATATATTTCTATCTATATTCACAGGTGGGACACAGGGACACAACTACAATGGCGCGTAACTAATATGGCGCGTAACGACTTACGCGCGCGGGGGGGCTTGAGGGGGGAGCGAAGCGCCCCCACCAACTAGGTGTTGGGGTGGCGCGAAGCGCCACCCCAACAGCTAGTAGGGAATATAAATGAGACCGGGACACTCAAAGAGAAAGCGACCGGGACACAAGGAATTTTCGATTAGCAATCACCATCAACAAAGCACCGGAACACAAATGACGACCGCGACACAGGGAATATAAATGACGACCGGGACACTCAAAGAGAAATTACAGACCGGGACACCGGAACACAAATGACGACCGGGACAAAAACGACGACCGGGACACAGGGAATATAAATGACGAAAGCGACACTCAAAGAGAAATTACAGACTGGGACACCGGGACACAAATGACGACCGGGACACAGGGAATATAAATGATGACCGAGACACAGGGACACAACTACAACGGGACTCCGGGGGGCACAGGAGGATACATAAATGACGACGGCGACACAGGGAATGGTCGATTAGCAATCACCATCAACAAAGCTCAAGGGCAATCATTAGAATAATGTGGTATAGATCTGAATACGGATTGTTTTCCCATGGACAATTATAAGTTGCATGTTCATGTTGCATATGTTGCATATGTTGCAAGAGTCGGTAAATCTGACAATCTATTTATATGCACAGACAATGGGACAGCGAAGAATGTTGTATTCTCGCAAGTTTTACGTAGTTAAAAACATATATATATATATATATATATATTTATCTATCTATATTCACAGTTGGGACACAGGGACACAACTACAATGGCGCGTAACTAATATGGCGCGTATCGACTAACGCGCGCGGGGGGGCTTGGGGGGCGCGAAGCGTCCCCACTAACTGGGTGTTGGGGTGGCACGAAGCGCCACCCCAACAGCTAGTAGGGAATATAAATGACGACCGGGACACTCACAGAGAAAGCGACCGGGACAAAAGGAGTTTTCGATTAGCAATCACCATCAACAAAGCACCGGGACACAAATGACGACCGGGACACAGGGAATATAAATGACGACCAGGACACTCAAAGAGAAGTTACAGACCGGGACACCGAACACAAATGACGACCGGGACAAAAATGACGACCGGGACACCGGGACACAGGGAATATAAATGACGACAGCGACACTCAAAGAGAAATTACAGACTGGGACATCCGGACACAAATGACAACCGGGACACAGGGAAACAACTACAACGAGGACGCCGGGGGGCACAGGGGGATATATAAATGACGACGGGGACACAGGGAATGTTCGATTAGCAATCACCATCAACAAGGCTCAGGGGCAATCATTAGAATAATGAGGTATAGATCTGAATACAGATTGTTTTTCCCATGGACAATTATATGTTGCATGTTCAAGAGTCGGTAAACCTGACAATCTATTTATATGCATAGGCAATGGGACAGCCAAGAATGTTGTATATTGGCAAGTTTTACTTAGGTAAATATATATATATATATATATATATATATATATATATATATATATATATATATAGGCTATATATATATATATATATATATATATATATATATATATATATATATATATATATATAGGCTATATATATATATATATATATATATCTATATTCACAGGTGGGACACAGGGGCACAACTACAATGGCACGTAACTAATATGGCCCGTAACGACTCTGTCTCTATGTCGAGTGATGACATGTCGTCATGAAGTTAGTTGCCGTCATGTTTTTTATGACGATGACGTCATTAAAAGTATGTAAGAAAATCGTTCAAAGACAAATTTTTAATTATAACAAGATCGTGGACGGAAAAATGTTTAATTGTAAAATGACTGAAGAACCTACAATGGCAATAGCCAAGGAAGCTGCTCAAAGAGTCTATGCCAAAAAACTTGCGGCTGATAGAGAAAGTAAGAAAAGAAAGCGTGCCGAGGAATCACAAGAACAGCAAGAAAACAGGCTTGCGGCTGATAGAGAAAGTAAGAAAAGAAAGCGTGCCGAGGAATCACAAGAGCAACCTGAAACTTATCGCCTGGCATTCAGGTACAGCCCAGTCGATGATTATAGCTTGTGTATATGTGTTCAAATCGGGACTATGTCTAAAATTTGTCCCTATCGCAAGGCCTTGAAATTAAATGGTGAAACAATGGGAATGTGTTGCGCCTCAGAAAAAGTTAAACTTCCTCTACTGGCTGCACCACCAGAGCCATTGAAGACTTTGCTTACTGGAACTACGTCAAAATCTAAGCGTTTTTTTTTCTCACAGATCAGAAATAATAACTAATGTTTCCAAATGACGTCGTTTGGTGCCCAAATCGAAAGCCCAGATCAATTTATGCCTACTTTCAAAGTAAAAGGGCGAATTTATCATAGAGCAAGGTCTTTTCTACCATTCTCAGGCGAGAATCATATATTTTTACAATTGTACTTCATCAGTTGAATGCACGTTGCGAAATTTCTTCCGACGTTGAAAGGACAATCGTTTACCAATTGCAACATCTTTTCCACGAAAATAATAATTGAGTGCATCTGTTCAAAAAAGCCATCGATTTGATGCCTACTGATACGCATAAAATTGTTATTTCCACTGACAAAACGCCTCCTGGCCAACATGTGCGTTGATACAATGCTCCAACTATCGGCGAAGTTGCAATCGTTATGGTCGGTGATCAGTTTTTGCCTCGAGATATTGTTCTTCATAAGCGAAACGCTCAGTTGTTAAGAATTGCTGAAAATCATCGATGCTACGATGCCCTAAAATATCCTATAATTTTTTAGGATGGAGCCGACGGCTATCACTTTAATATTAAATTGATAATTCCAGCCACTAACAAAGAAATGAATAAGAAATGCCGTGCAATGCATTATTATTCCTATAGACTAATGATTCGGCAGGATGAAGACAATTATATTTTAAAATACCGTCAATTGTTTCACCAATATATCGTTGATATGTATGCAAAAATTGAATCAGAACGTTTGCTATTTATCCGTCTGAATCAGACCAAGCTCCGCTCTGAACAATACATTCATTTGCGGGATAGAGTTGCAAATGACGGTAATACCACAAACGTTGGAAGATTAACGATTTTACCTTCGTCATATGCTGGCAGTCCCCGTCATATGCATGAATATGCGCAAGATGCTATTGAGTATGTTCGTCTCTATGGTCGTCCAGATTTATTTATTACATTTACATGTAATCAATCTTGGGACGAGATACAGCAGCTTTTACTTCAAGGACAATCGGTGGTTCATAGACATGACATTATGGCCCGTGTCTTCCGGCAAAAGTTGAAATCACTGATTAACTACATAGTAAAACTTGAAGTGTTTGGGTCAGTGCGATGCTGGATGTACTCAGTGGAATGGCAAAAACGAGGATTGCCACACGCACATATTCTAATCTGGCTACATTATAAAATTACTTCTAATGAAATTGATGATGTGATTTCCGCAGAAATACCTGATGAAAATGTCGATAAGGGGTTATATGATATTGTTGTAAAAAATATGATACATGGACCTTGCGGTGCACTGAACGAAAATTCATCATGCATGGCCAAAGAAAGGTGCACAAAGCAATATCCTAGACTTTTAGTACCCAACAAAATTACTGGCAATGATGGTTACCCACAATATAGAAGAAGATCTACTGATGATGGCGGTAAAACAGCAATAATAAAGAAGCGTAACGGTACCACCATCGAAGTAGAAAACCAGTGGGTTGTTCCATATTCCCCTTTATTATCAAAAACACTTAATGCATACATAAACGTTGAATACTGTAACTCCGTAAAGGCAATTAAATACATATGTAAATACGTCAACAAAGGCAGTGCCATGGCAGTTTTTGGCTTTCAGTCCGAAATCAGTGATATCGACGAAATCGTACAATATCAGGCTGGAAGATACATAAGCAGTAATGAAGCTGTTTGGCGAATTCTTTCATTTCCTATACATGAACGTAGTCCAGCTGTTGTTCACTTAGCGGTACATTTACAGAATGGCCAACGTGTTTATTTTTCGGGATCCAAAGTGCAACAAAGAGCCCTGAATCCACCGGATACAACGTTAACTGCTTTCTTTTCGCTATGCAAAAATGATTCTTTTGCAAAAAAACTGCTGTATACTGCAAGTGCCTTCGTATTACACATGGAATACTAAAAGTAAAGTATTTGAACGTCAAAAACAGGGTTAGTCAGTCGACGGCCAACCTACCATCTTCAAAGATACCACGATAGGAAGACTCTACATCGTTCACCCCAATCAACATGAATGCTTCTTTCTACGCCTGCTTTTGGTGAATGTACCCGGTCCGACGTCCTTTGAGTATTTGAGAACTGCAAACGGTACTATACATGACACTTACCGTAGTGCATGCCAAGCTCTGAATTTATTAGAGAATGACCAACACTGGGATAACTGCATCAATGACGCGTGCGAAACGTCAACTCCATGTCAAATTCGTGTATTGTTGGAAATCATACTAACAACTTGCTCTCCTTCAGCTCCTACAGAGTTATGGGAAAAATATAAATCGAAAATTTCCGAAGATATATTTCATCGAAAACGGTTAGAGACGTCAGATATGACTTTTGATTTTACATCAGAAATTTATAACTATACTTAAGTTATTATAGAAGATTTGTGCGTATGTATGGCAAACAATCCTCTTCAGGATTTGGGAATGCCTTCACCTAATCGTACCGCTGCTGTTTCGACATGTGTAGAATGGGATCATGAACAAAGTTACAGTACGAGTGATCTATTGTCATATGTACAAAATAACATTTCCAAGTTAACGTCGGAACAAAAAGACATTTATGATACGATAATGCATTGTGTCGATAACAACGTTGGAGAAATTTTCTTTTTGGATGCGCCAGGAGGTACTGGTAAAACGTTTGTGATAAAACTGATTCTGGCATCAATTCGATCAAAAAATGATATAGCGTTGGCAATTGCGTCGTCCGGAATAGCTGCAACGTTGCTGCCTGCTGGAAGAACTGCTCATTGCGCTTTGAAATTGCCTCTGAATTTGCATTCTACAGAAACTACCACGTGCAATATTTCCAAATCATCTGGGATGGGTAAAATATTGCTGCAATGCAAACTTATTATTTGGGACGAGTGCACAATGGCACACAAAAAATCGCTCGAGGCTCTGGATCAATGTTTGAAAGATTTGCGAGGGAATTCGAAACCCTTTGGCAGCACATTAATATTGCTTGCGGGAGATTTCAGGCAAACATTACCTATAATACCTAAATCAACCCCTGCAGACGAAATGAATGCTTGCATGAAAAATTCTAATTTATGGGCACACGTAAAGACATTAAAATTAACTACAAATATGCGTGTCCGATTGCAAAACGATGACTCTGGTCAAACATTTTCAGATCAATTGCTGGCAATTGTAAACGGAAAGCTCCCAGTAGACTCAATTTCAGGACGTATACAACTACCTGCTGAATTCTGTAATTTAGTGACGTCCAAAAATGAATTGATTGAAAAAGTATTTCCGAATATTCTAAACAATTATAAAAATAATAAATGGCTAAGTGAAAGAGCGATTCTTGAACCCAAAAATATAGACATCCACGAAATCAACAATATTGTTTTGACCAAGATTCGAGACCAGGCAGTCCTTTACAAGTCAGTCGACACAGTTTTGGAACCAAATGAGGTGGTTAATTATCCATCTGAATTTTTAAATTCCGTGCATCTTTCAGGGTTTCCACCACACGTGCTACAACTATAAATAGGCGTACCAATAATATAGTTACGTAACATAAACCCACCAAAGCTTTGCAATGGCACGCATCTTGCCGTAAAAAAAGCAATGGAAAACGTAATAGAGGCAACATTCTTGACAGGGCCTTTTGAGGGTGAGGCTGTTATTATTCCTCGCATTCCCATGATTCCAACGGATCTGTCTTTTCAATTTAAGAGATTGCAATTTCCAATTCGATTAGCATTTGCAATCACCATCAACAAAGCTCAAGGTCAACCATTAGAAAAATGTGGTATAGATCTTAATGCTGATTGTTTTTCCCATGGACAATTGTACGTTGCATGTTCGAGGGTCGGTAAACCTGACAATCTATTAATATGCAGTGACAATTGGACAGCGAAGAATGTTGTATATTCGCAAGTTTTACTCAGTTAATTTGTATTGTATCTATCTATCCATCTATCTATACAAAAACGAGCTGTGTGTATGCATGTTTGTTTGTTCGTAAAAAGAGCGTTTGCGTATGACGTCATTATAAGTACATAAGGCTTTGTATATTCACAGACAATGTGAAAGCCAAGAATGTTGTATATTCGCAAGTATTACGTAGTTCAAAACACATATATAAATCTATCTACATTCATAGGTGGTACACTGGGGCACAACTACAGTGGCGCGTAACTAATATGGCATGTAACGACTTACGCACGCGGGGGGCTTGGGAGGGGGGGCGCAAAGCGCCCCCACTAAATAAGTGTTGGGGTGGCGCAAAGCACCAATATGTTACAGCTAGTATGTTATAATTTCTGTTTGTTTTAAGTTTTAATGCGGCTCCATACTTCCTGTTGAAAAACTTTTTTTTTTTTATTTTCTCATTCTTTTTTGTTAAAATAACGCGAGAAAATCCTGCGCCCCTTCATGGAAATTCTCTTCCCTTTTGATAAATTCCTCCATAGAAAGGTCCTCCCACGTAACACCCTCCCATCCCCTCCCCCAAACCATGAAAAAAGTCATCCTGAAAATGTCTGTACGTTTCCCAATAACCATTACTATATGTAAACAATGATCAAAGTTTGTAAGTTGCAACCCCTCCCCTGGGGACTTTTGGGGGTTAAGTCATCCTGAAAGACATATTTATTAGATTTCTTGACTATGCTGAACAAAATGGCTGTCTCAAAATTTTTATCTGGTAACTTTGGGAAAAATATAGCGTGGGAGGAGGCCTAGGTGTCCTCCAATTTTTTTAACTTAAAAAGGGCACTAGAACTTCTAATTTGCATTAGAATGAGTCCTCTCGTGAAATTTTAGGACAACTGGGTCGATACTATCACCCCTGGAAAACAAAACAAAAAAACAACAAAAAACAAACAAAGAAACAAATATACACGCATCCGTGATCTGTCTTCTGGTAAAAAATAAAAAATTCCACATTTTTGTAGATAGGAGCTTGAACCTTCTACAGAAGGGTTCTCTGGTACGCTGAATTTGATGGTGTATTTTCATCACCATTCTATGACTTTTAGTGGATTTCTTCCTATTTTCTAAAATAAGGCAAATGTTTTCAGGCTCGTAACTTTTGATGGGTAGGAGTAAACTGGATGAAATTTATATATTTAAAATCAGCATTAAAATGTGATTCTTTTGATGTAACTATTGGTATTAAAATTTCGTTTTTTAGAGTTTCGGTTACTATTGATCCGGGTCGCTCCTTACTGCAGTTCGTTACCACGAACTGTTTGAAACAGGATAAGTCAAAGTACTGCCGAAGATTGTGCAACATTTTATTGTGACATATTCCTGACATTTAAATAGCGATCGTATTTCAAATTTGAAAGTATTTGAGAAATAAAGAACTGTTAACATATCCATTGGGCATTGTTTGACAAAGAGTTAATTTAAATCGCCAGGGATGCCAATTAGAAGGGAAAATTGACTCATAGAGTTAGAAAGTAAATCAGTTCAAAATAGGGATCAAAATAGTTATATACGTAGAGTTGGAAAAACATTTTGTTTTTCGTATCTTTGTTTGAAAAATACAAATTCTATAAATATTTCACAAATATTTTTTTTATCAGGGTATGCGGGTATACTTTTCCAAAAGAGGGTTACAATGAATATAGTTTTATGTCTATAATTCCCTTCACAAGCAAAGTTTGGTCTCCTAGTACTGCATGATAGAACTAATAACAACAGAAAAAAGTATTGGTTTGTACCGGCTATACTTGCAAACAAAATTTCTAAATTGTGAGAAAATAATACATATATTTTTTTTTACTTTACTTTATTCTATTCTGAGCAGACATTTCGTACAGCATACGGATGCAGAGATACATCACAAGTAGTATCTCTGTACGGATAAAGAGATCCCTGTGGGATCTCTGTACGGATATAGAGATCTCACAAGTAGCGCTGGCGTTATGTGCAATGTGACTAATGCCCGGCATAATTCTTACCACATTTATGTCAATACTTCTTTTTCGAGCTGGTTAAAAGAAATATTAAAGAAGCTAAAATAGCGAGAAGTCAGCATGGTATAATGCATGGAGGCAGTTCTACATTTATGGGCTAGTATGTGAATCCGAAACGTAAGGAATAGGACGTTATCAGCGCTTATTAGGCATTTCAATGACAAATAAAAGAATCAGATTTTCTCTTAAATGCTGAAAATATAAATTGAAACAATTACGCGATTCCTGGAGCGGATATCCATCTACCAAATTCCATGACTACAACCGATTTAACCTATCTACTTGCAGTACGAATGTCATTTTAAAAATCACTAACTCTTATTTTTTTTCAATGATTTCTTTATCATTCAGGAAATTATATTTACATTATTATATCAATCTCTTTTTATTCTTCAATGATTCCATTTCTGTTCTAGTTGTACATGTAGAGGGTGTACTCATTTCCACTTTTGAAAGCTTCAAAGCAAAAGAAATTAATCTTGAACTGATAGATTTTAGAAAGTAAAAGCACCTGAAATATCAGGAAAAAAATTAACCACAGCAAATGTGGCGAAACAGGAAGTATTGAATATTTTTCAATTTTGCCTTTAACTAGGCTCACATTTTTACTTGATGATAAGCTTTCAAAGGCAGGATGTTTCGAAATGTATTAATATCAAATACGTTATGAATTGCAATAGACCCCTGTTTTTCTAGTTTTCCTTATGTTAAAAACGAGCACAGATTACTTAAATTTTTAGCTCAAAGTAAAGAGTGAATTTGACACTTAAAACGAGCAAGAGTTTCAAAGCTAAATAATAAAGTATAGTTTTTTCCAAATTATTGGGAGGGTAATTGCCCCTTTTCACCCCCCCCCCCTCAGCGAAGCCACAGCTAATGAACGAACTGTTCATACCTAATTTCAAGTATTTTTAATTATATTAAAGTAACAATAAAATTAAATTACACATTTATTCTAAACCATCTCAAAATCAAACAGAAGCGTGCATATTAAGGAAATAATTTATTATGCTTTTCCATTTTTGAGCATAGTTTGTTCTAGCTTTCTTCTCTTATTGTCTATAGGAATTTCCGATTAGTACCTATTTGAAGCTTCATAATTCTTCAGAGGTGGGTATGCGCTGCGCTCATTCGTCGTTCGATAGTTGGTCGGTTGATAAGAACCCATCCCGACGTTTGACGGATCATAAGAGCGTATTCCATAATTTGATGGCTCATTCACACCTTCTCTGTAATTTGACTGCTCAGCATTTGTCCCATTATAATTCGCCTCATACGTTGTTCGATAGTTTGACGGCTGGTAAGAACCCGTTCCTACGTTTGATGGATCAAAAGAGCGTACCCCATAATTTGACGGCTGGTTATCTGCATAATTTTTTTGATTGTAAGCATTCGACAGATCATAATTATTCGCTTGGTTATTCGACGGCTCATAGTTACTTCTGTGAGTTTTTGATTCTTCATAATTATTCGTATCTTGAGCATTCTGTCTTTTAGGCTTTTCATCTTTTGCTGAATAATCGTTATTTCTTGTTCTATAATTTTCTGTATCTTCTTTCCTACTGGCGTGTCCATTCTCCTCATAATTACTTCTAGGATTGGATTCATCATTTCTTTTTGATGAGTATTTATCTCCACGTGATGAATATTTATTTTCAACATTGCTTTTCGCTGAATAGCCCTTATCTGCTGCTGCGTTTGTTTTCTTGTTTGAACCACCCTTTTTATCTGAGTAAGCATTGCCTCCCCTCTTTGGATCAGCTGAAATTTTCCCGCCTTTTGTTGATTTTCGATTAGCTGAATTTTTCTTTTGAGCAGAGAGAGTTTTTTGATTTGGTGCCTCGCTGCTTTCATCATCGTCATCATCATCAACCAATGACTTCCAGTCTTTGGCTATTTCGTCATAGTCCATTTCCAAAGCTGCTATGTCTTCCCGTGCTTCAGCAAACTCCCCTAGAGATGTACAATTAAATTAATTATTTTAGTCAGGCATAAGGCAAGCCACTAGTTGCATGTGTTATTTAGTTTCATCATATTTTTTGCAAGCTGGATCCCTCAAAAAACAGAATCACTTTTAAAGGCGTGGAAACCCCAAGGAATAAATTTATTTTTATTTAACTCTGCGGTTTTCAAGAAACACGCCTCAACAGCTTTAGTGTTGGGCAATCTAAAAAAATAAAAATCTAAATAAAATTTAAGGCTCATTTTCTTTAAAATCATTTAATAGTCTTCCATTTTAGCCACAGCTTTGAGTTCAGAAAAATACAGGACAAATGCAATATGACCTCCTTCCATCACTGTTTCTTTGTATCCTGAAATTTTCATTTCCTTTATAATAATAAAATCGGAATTTTAAAGATGAAAAAGCACATGAAACTATAGTGAAATTCTAAGAAACAACCTATCAGGCAGCTATTATGGTCCATATTTTTAGTAATTTTAATTGACAATATTTCTCATTTCTTATTTATTTATAATATTTTAATATATTTAAACATATTTATTTAATGTATTTGTCAAATATAAACTTAGCAAAATACTTGTCAAAACACCCAAGAATTAAGTAGATTCATTAGCCAAAAAATGGACTAAATACAAAAAGAAATCAATTTTTGTATTTATGACTTTGTTATTTTATGAATTGAATTTATTACTTATAATAAAACTAAAATCTCTTATTTAACTTAGAAACACTGACGAAACAAAGTAACTGATGGAATCAATGTTTTAAAAACTTTATGGCTAAACGATCCAGAAATTCAAGATTTGATTACTCAGGACACGGAGAATAAAGATGTAAACTGTCGCAAGAGTTACAGCTTCATCCTTAGAAACAATTTAAAAACATTGAGAAACAGCCAAGGTCTTCTCCCACAGAAAACAAAATTTTGTAAAACCCTTTAGATACATAGTTATTTTCGAAGACCACACTGCCTTTACATGACGTACACATAACAGTTTAATAGAGATCCTTTTATTTGACAATGATACAAAAACAAATCTCTGGATATTTCCAGAGAGAAAAAAAACTTCAGCAGAGTTTCTCTGCTGAAGAATATCCAGAGCTTTTCATTTTTTTTATTTATGTTTTTCCTATGTAAAATTAATGGATATATCCCTACTGAACAGTTATTTGCACGTTAAGGATACCTTCCCATGGCCAAGTGCGACTGTAAACATGGGATCTTTGGACATATGTATTTGCATACATCAAACATTACCATGAAAAAGTATATAAATTTATTGTTTAAAATCTGGAGATTTTGTTTCAAACAGTTCGTGGTAACGAACTGTAGTAAGGAGCGACCCGGCTCAATAGTAAACGAAACTCTAAAAAACGGAATTTCGATGCCAAAAGATATATCAAAAGAATCGGATTTTTATGCTGATTTTAAATATATAAGTTCCATCAAATTTAGTCTTTGCATTCAAAAGTTACGAGCCTGAGAAAATTTGCCTTATTTTGGAAAATAGGGGGTAACACCCCCTAAAAGTCACAGGATCTTAACGAAAATCAAACCATCGCATTCAGCGTATCAGAGAACCCTATAGAAAAAATTTCAAGGTCCAATCAACAAAAATGTGGAATTTCGTATTTTTTTGCCCGAAGACAAATCACGGGTGCGTGTTTATTTGTTTGTTTTTTTTTTCCCCAGGGGTCATCGTATCGACCAAGTGGTCCTAGAGTGTTGCAACAGGGCTCATTATAACGAAAATGAAAAGTTCTAGTGTCCTTTCTAAGTGACCAAAAAAATTGGAGGGCACCTAGGCCCCCTCCCACGCTCATTTTTTTCCCAAAGTCAACGGATCAAAATTTTGAGATAGCCATTTTGTTCCGAATATTCGAAAACCATAATAACTATGTCTTTGGGGATGACTTACCCCCCACAGCCCCTGGGGGAGGGGCTGGAAGTTACAAACTTTGACCAATGTTTACGTACAGTAATGGTTACTTGGAAGTGTGCCGACGTTATCAAGGGGATTTTTTTGGTTTGGGTGTGGGGTTCAGGGGAGGTGGCTATATGGGAGGATCTTTCCTTGGAGGAATATTTCATGGGGGAAGAGAAATTCAATGAAAAGGGCGCAGGATTTTCTAGCATTACTGTTAAATAAAAAACAAAACAAAACGATGGAAATATAAACATGAAAAAGTTTTTTCAATTGAAAGTAAGGAGAAGCATTAAACTTTAAAACGAACAGAGATTATTACGCATATGAGGGGTTCTAAATATACTTTAGCATAAAGAGCGAGGTATTTAGGAGGAGATAAATACTTCGCTCTTTATGCTAAAATTTTTTTAAGTAATTTCAACTATTTATTCTACGGCCTTTCCGATTCAGGGGTCATTCTTAAAGAATTGGGACAAAACAAGATTTAGTGTGAAGAGCGAGGTATTAACGAGGGGACCAATCCCCTCATATATATAATCAAAAATATAAGAATATAAAAGTTTGTTACGTAAGTTAATTCTTAAGTTACGTATATTTTTTACTAATAAAAACGTTCGTTAAAAATTAAAAGATCTCGTTTCCTTTTTAAGTAACCAAAAAATTGGAGGGCAACTAGGCCTCCTTCCCCACCCCTTATTTCTCAAATTCGTCTGATCAAAACTAAGAGAAAGCCATTTAGCCAAAAAAAGAATTAATACGCAAATTTCATTTTAATAATTTATGTACGGAGAGCCAAAATCAGACATGCATTAATTCAAAACTTTCAGAAATTAAATAAAAAAACAAGTTTTTTGAAATGAAAGTAAGGAGTGACATTAAAACTTAAAACGAACAGAAATTACTCCGTATATGAAAGGGGCTTTTCCTCCTCGACACCCCGCTCCTTGTGCTAAAGTTCGATTCTTTCTTGCAACTCTACTTTTTAAAACAATAAAAACTTTAGCGTAAGGAGCGGGGTGTCGAGGAGGAAAAGCCCCTTTCATATACAGAGTAATTTCTGTTCGTTTTAAGTTTTAATGTCGCTCCTTACTTTCATTTCAAAAAACTTGTTTTTTTATTTAATTCCTACTTAGGGAGCTTTCGCATGCGAATCTTGGGATGTTGTCCAATTCTTAATAGGATTTCTGATCGATACAACAAATGAATAAATACAGATAAATCTTCGATTAAATTTTCTAAGGAGTTTGTCTTGTAAACTAAATCAACTTGGTATCTGAGCAATTGCCAAATACTATATTTCAAGATTTTTAGTTCTTTTTTGCTTAAAAATTGCTGCTCTCTGTCAGTAAGTTAATTACTTCCTTTCTTTGGCTGTAAGATAGTGTTGTTTACCTTATAGACGCTAAATGCACTCCACTACAAGTTTTTTTTTTTATTAATCAAACAGGAAAAGATAGACAAAAATGAAATTCCACCTAGCTTTGATTGTTGTAACAGAAAATAAATCTCAAAGTAATTTTATAGAACAGAATAGAATTCATTTAAAGCCCATAGGCCACGGCAAAATATATAAAACAAAGAACAATTACACAGAAATTAAAAAAAAAATCTTAAGATAATCCTACAGAAACCTAGCTCTATGAGACATTATTTTAATTCAACCCTCCACATAAAGGACAGAAACAAGGACCAGTCTTTGACCTTTCCCTCTCAATAAACTTTCTTCTTTCTTCCAGTGGCAAACAATCGGCCCTCATTTAAATTAATAACTTTATTTGCTTTTATTCACACCCAATTTAAAAATAAACTTCAAACCAAATCTCTATCGACCAATAATAAAGACCCTGTGATGTCGAAAGTAGGCACTGGGCCTGCCATGTCTCTATTTTCTGGTCCTGTAAAATCTTTTTCACTAATCCACTTCCTTGGTCCCTCATATTCTTAGAGGTCCTATACTTTGAAAAGTACCTCAAATTCCGTAACAGCACGCTAGTATAAACTGGCAGTATCTATTTAGAAACTAATCATTGTCCTGTCTGACCTCTATTTTCTGAAATTCCTTGAAAAAAATGTTCACTGAAAAAAACGTTTCTGTTCACTTTAACCGCTTTCTTTTACATTCCCCGAAAAATATTTAGTACCAAAAACGATAAAAAATTTATATGGTATAAGAAATAATTTTTTTGATTTCTCTGCTGAAATGGACTTACTTAAAAGGGTTCATGTACTGTTTCATGTACATGTAAAATTTCAATTTTAAGAAGTAGGCTCAAAAGTTTTATTCTCACAAAGAAAGTTTTTCCTATATTCTATCATTGCGCTTGTTGTGTATCTTTCTAACACTGAATTGCAGGAATTTCCCATAAAGAACTATATAAATTAACCAGCATTTGGTAGAAAGAAAAGAAAAACCAGTCAGTTTCATCGCTCTTAAGTGCTTTACCAAATAAAAACTAATCTTTGTCCTTTCTTTCAGGATTTGCTATCCAAGATGAAAATCAAAAATAAAAGCTAAAAGGATTAAGCTCTTTAAAAAAATCTCGTCCGTAAGAAAAACATGGTCTGTTCACTTCAACAAGTTTTTGTATTAACTAAAAACAGATTAATACCCAAAGATAACTTAATTTTGATCATAAATTGGTGAATAATTTTACTTGCTGTCAAATTTGACTCTTTTTTTTTAATTTTAAAGGTTCTATGGGCTTGATTAGATCGTTCCTATATAAGCTATTAAATTTCAAGATACAGCCTTAGAAGTTTCCGTCTTCCACAGCAAATTTTTCTCTCAGTTTTTTTTTAGCAATTTGCTAAAACTTTTAAAAAGATTGATGGTAATGCTCTGCTGTTTGTAATTATTTGAAAATTTGGTAATTACAAATGTCATTTGAAAATTGAAAACTTTGAAAATTGAAAATTTGAAAATTATTTGAAAATTGAAAATTTGAAAATGTTGACAAAATTTGAAAATTGGTAATGATCTGTCTTAACGAATACTGTTTCTTACTAAGACCAAATTAAAGAAATGCTTGGTAAAGTTTTAACTAATATATCTAGCAGTTGATAAATACAGAAATAGCCCATTATGTTCCATTGCTCTTAAGTGCATTACCATAAACAAATTGTTGTCCTTTTCTCATTCAACTTAATATTCAACGAGAAAATCAAAGATAAAAGCTGAAAGGGTTGAACTCTTAAAATATTTTTTATGTTTTCTGAAAAAAAATGGTCTGTTTGCTACAAAAACTCTTTCACATTCCTCCCCAAAAAATATCGAAAATGTTACAAAAATTTGACCATGAAGTATTAAATAATTCTTATTAGGTTTTAATTCTTTATTTTTTGCTGCCTCTTCTACGGAATTGATTAAGTCGGTCCCAGAATATCTTTTTAATTCTATAGCTCAAGATATAGCTTCAAAAGTATCCATCTCTTACAAAAAAACTTACCTTCAGTTTTCTTTGCAATTTGCTAATTCTTTTTTAGTGATTGTCGATAATGCCCTACTGTTGGCAATAATTTGAAAAACCTGGTGACCTTCTAGCTGAACCCGAAATAGCCTACTTAGTTTCATTGTTCCTAAGTTCTATTACCACAAAAAACAATTCTTTTTTTCATTAACCGCTATCTAGGGAGAAAATCAATAATAAAAGCTAAATGGATTTAATTCTAAAAATACTTAAATTCTGTTCTCTAGAAAACATGGTCAATTCACTTCAATAATTGTTTTGAATTTTTATAAAAGATCACTCGGAAAAGATTACAAAAACACTAACTGTCAAGCAGTAAATAATTTTTATTAGGGGGCTATTTTTTTTTAACTTTATCTGCTGATTCTTCTATGGGCTTGATTAAATCAGCCCAAGATGGACTATTAGACATTTAAATTCTGAGTGTAGCTTCAGAAGTTTCAATCTCGTAAAAATATTTTTTGCTTTAATATTTCATAGTAATTTGCTACTGCTTTTTTTAGAGATTTCTAGTAGAGATAGTAGTTGTAGTTGTTTTTCTAGTAGAGATTTCTCTACTTTACTCTACTTTCTAGTAGAGATTTATTGTTTTAAAAAGTAAAATTGTGGCAAACAGTCAAACTTTAGTGTAAAGAGCGAGGTATTGCGGAGGAGACAACCCATTTCATATACGGAGTAATTTCTGTTCGTTTTAAGTTTTAATGTCGCTCCTTACTTTCAGCTAAAAAAACTAGTTTTTTTTTATTTAAATTTCTGAACGTTTTTGAATTAATTCATGTTTGGTTTTGGCTCTCCGCACATAAATTATTAAAATGAAATTTGTATATTAATTCTTTTTTTGGCTAAATGGCTTTCTCTTAGTTTTGATCCGACGATTTTGAGAAACAAGGGGTGGGGAAGGAGGCCTAGCTGCCCTCCAAATTTTCAATTACTTAAAAAGGGAACTAGAACAATTTTTAACGAACGTTTTTATTAGTAAAAAAATATACGTAACTTAAGAAATAACTTACGAAACAAACTATTATATTCTTATATTTCTATTATGTATATGAGGGGGTTTATCCCTCGTTAATACCTCGCTCTTTGCACTTAATCTTAAGTTTTTGTCCTAATTCTTTAAGAATGACCCCTTCAGAAAGGCCTTAGAATAAATATTTGAAATTACTAAAAACAACTTTAGCATAAAGAACGAGGTATTTATCTCCTCCTAAATACCTCGCTCTTTATGCTAAAGTATCTTTAGAACCCTCATATTCGTAATAATTTCTGTTCGTTTTAAGTTTTAATGCTACTCCTTACTTTCAATTGAAAAAAAATGTTCATGTTTATTTTTTCATTGTTTTTTTTATAGTAATGCTAGAAAATCCCGTGCCCTTTTCATTGAATTTCTCTTCCCCCATGACATATTCTTCCAAGAAAAGATCCTCTCACAAAGGCACCTCCCCTCAACCCCAGCCCAAAACCAAAGAAATCCCCTGAAAACGTCTGTACCCTTCCCAATAACCATTACTGTATGTAAACACTGGTCAAAGTTTTTAGCTTGCAGCCCCTCTCCCAGGAACTTTGGGGGAGTAAGTCATCCACAAAGACATAAGTATGGTTTTTGACTCTGCGGAACAAAATAGCTATCTCAAAGTTTTGATCCGTTGACTTTGATAAAAAATGAGCGTGGGAGGGGGCCTAGATACCCTTCAATTTTCTTGGTCACTTAAAAAGGGCACTAGAGCTTTTCATTTCCGTTAGAATGAGCTCTCTTGCGCAATTCTAGGACCACTGGGTAGATACAATGATCGCTGGAAAAAAAAAAAAAACAAATAAACACGCACCCGTGATCTGTCTTCTGGCAAAAAATACGAAATTCCACATTTTTGTAGATAGGAGCTTGAAATTTTTGTTATAGGATTTTCTAATACGCTGAATGCGATGCTGTGATTTTCTCCTATTTTCCAAAATAATGCAAATTTTCTCAGGCTCGTAACTTTTGAAGACAAATACAAAATTTGATGAAACTTATATATTTAAAATTAGCATGAAAATTTGATTCTTTTGATGTATCTTTTAGCATCAAAATTGCGTTTTTTAGAGTTTTGTTTACTATTGAGCCGGGTCGCTCCTTACTACAGTTCGTTACCACGAACTGTTTGATTGGTCCCAAATGGACTATTAAATGTTTTGATTTAAGATATATCCTCAGAAGTTTCAATCTCTTACAAAAAGTTTTTTCCTTCAATTTTTTTCAGTAATTTTAAAATGCATTTTTATAGATTGTTGGTAATGTACTATTTTTCGTAATTATTTGCTTCATTTTGTAATTATGTATCTTGCGATTACTGTTATATTACAAACAGTGAATTCCAGAAATGCATTGTAAGGTCTTAAATAAATTGACCCGCAGTTAATCAAACAGTTCGTCGTAACGAACTGTAGTAAGGAACGACCCGCCTCAATAGTACCCAAAACTCTAAAAAATGGAATTTTGATGCCAGTAGTTACATCAAAAGAATTACATTTTAATGCTGATTTTAAATATATAAATTTCATCAAGATTAGTCATACCCGTCAAAAGTTACGAGCCTGAGAAAATTTGCCTCATTTTAGAAAAATAGGGAGAAATACCCCCCTAAAAGTCATACGATCTTAGCAAAAATCACACCATCAGATTCAGCGTATCAGAGAACCTTATTGTAGGAGTTTCAAGCCCTTATCGACAAAAATGTGGAATTTCGCATTTTTTGCCAGAAGACAAATCACGGATGCGTGTTTATTTTTTTTTTCCCAACGCTGATTGTATCGACTCAGTGGTCCTAGAATGTCGCAAAAGGGCTCATTCTAACGAAAATTAAAAGTTCTAGTGCCCTTTTTAAGTGAAAAAAAAATTGGAGGGCACCTAGGCCCCCTCCCACTCAATTTTTTCCCCAAAGTCACCGGATCAACATTCTGAGATAGCCATTTTACTCACCATAGTCGAAAAACCTAATAACTATGTCTTTGGGGATGACTTACTCCTCCACAGTCCCCGTGGGAGGGGCTGCAAGTTACAAACTTTGACCTGTGTTTACATATAGAAATGGTTACTGGGAAGTGTACAGACGTTTTCAGGGGGATTTTTTTGGTTTGGGAGGAGAGTTGGGGGTGGGGTCACGTGGGAGGATCTTTCCTTGGAGGAACTTCTCAAGGAGGAAGAGACTTTCAGTGGAGGGGGCGAAGGATTTTCTAGTATTATTAAAAAAAAACAATGAAAAAATAAATATGAAAAGTTTTTTCTACTGAAAGTGAGGAGCAGCATTAATACTTAAAACAAACAGAAATTATTACGCATATGAGGGGTTTACCTCCTCGTAATACCTCGCTCTTTACGCTAAATTATTTTTTGTAATTTCAACTATTTATTTTACGGCCTTTGTGATTCAGGGGTCATTTTTAAGGAATTGGGACAAAATTTAAGCTTTAGTTCAAAGAGCGAGGCATCGACGAGGGGTGAGCCCCCTCATATACGCAATAAAACATATGAATATAGAAGTTCGCTACGTAAGTTAATTCGTAAGTTACGTATATTTTTTACTTATGAAAACGTTAGTAAAAAATTAAAAGTTATATTTGCCTTTTTATGTAATCAAAAAATTGGAGGGCAACTAGGCCTCCTCTCTCGCTCCTTTTTTCTCAAAATCTTCCAATTATAACTATGAAAAACCCATTTAGCCCAACTTAATATACAAATTTTGTTTTAGTTATTTATGCGCGGAGAGCCAAGATAAAAAAATGCATTAATTTAAAACGTCTAGAAATTAAACAAAAAAAGTTTTTTTTAGATGAAAGTAAGGAGCGACTTTAAAACTTAGAACGAACAGAAATTACTCCGTATATGAAAGGGGCTTTTCGTCCTCAACACCTCGCTCTTTACGCTAAAGTTTTCAAATTTTTAAGAAGTCAAGTTCAGAGAAAGAGTCAAACCTTAGCGTAAAGGGCGAGGCGTTGAGAACGAAAAGCCCCTTTCATATACGGAGTAATTTCTGTTCGTTTTAAGTTTTAATGTCGCTCCTTACTTTCATTTAAAAAAAACCTGTTTTTTGTTTGTTTAATAAGCATAAAAAAGGCCCCACTCAGTTAATTATATATTTTGTGTTAGCCTATTTTAGTTTTACGTATATTTTTTAGTTATATATTTAGTTTTAGTTTCTATTGTTTTTGTTTCTTTTTTTTTAAGCTGAGGACACCTGCTTATATACGGGCGAAATATTCGTTTTTTTTTTTTATCTTCGCTTTCATTTTATTTATTTTTTGTCAAGGCTGGCCTGTATGGCTTTAAATCTTTTATCCCAATCAGTTTTATTCGTCGTAAGAGAATTACCAAAAATTGTCCTTGTTTTTAACACAATCAAAGGAGAAAATCAACAATGAAAACCAAAAGAATTAAATTCTTAAGATTACTTTTATCTACTCCCTAAAAATTGTGAACTGTCCGCTTCAAAAAAAGGATTAATTCGAAAAGACAATAAAAAATTTTACCATCAAGCAGCAGATGATTGTATTAGTAATTGTATACTTAAATTTACTCAATTAGTTACTTAAATTTAGTTACCTAAATTTACTTAATTTACTTAATAAATCTACTTAATTAAATTTACTTAAATTAGAATTGTATTCCTAAATTTACTCTGCTGCTTGATTGAATTGGTTCCAGAGAAGTTATAAACAATAGCGGTTTTAAGCCTCATAATCTGGGGGGGGGGGAGAAGGCACAGCACACAAGTATAAAATATAAGATAAGCAAACTGAATGTCAGAAAAAACTGGGGTGAGGGGCAGGGGCCCTCCAGGCCCCCTTTGACCGCGACCGATTAGAAATGTAAAATTTCAAGATACAACCTCAGGAGTTTCAATCTCCTACAACATTTTTTTCCTTCAATTTATCTTAGCGGTTTGACAATCCGCTTCTGTTAGCAATTATTTACAATATTTGGGAATGCTCTGTCTTAACGATTGTTGTACAAATCCCAAGGATGTATTGTAAGGATATAATGTAGGGGTTATATAGGATCCAGAACGACTATTAGGTTTTAACAAGAAGCAGCCTAAGAAATTTCAATTTCATACAGCAATTTATTCTTTCAATTTATATTAACAATTTGACAATTTAATACTGTTGATAACTATTTTGAATGTATGGCAATGCTCTATCTTAGCAATTGTTGTGTATCTTACTAGCTCTAAATCTCAGGATTGGAATTTCAGGTTTTATTTAAACTAACTAGAAGTTGGTGGACAAGAAAGATATCACACTCATTTTAATTGCTCTGCACTCATTAAATGTATTAAAGAGAGAAATATATCTACAAGTAATTTTGACCTTGAAAAAGATTGAACCTTGAACCTCAGGTTCAATAATAACATACTTCTTTAAAAACTGCAATACAAGAGCTTTTCCCAAATTATAATTATCCTTTCTCACATTTATCACTTTCCAAGGAAATATATCTATAATAAAAGTTATGAGGACTATCTCTTACAGGGACTTCCTCCTGTTCCTTGATTCTGTTAACTTCAACGATTTTCTTTGTACCCGCCTACCTTCTAAAAAAGGTAAATACCAACAAATTACTGAAACTCTGACCATAAGTGGAAAACCTTTCTCACTGTAAAACTTTTAATTTTCTCCACTTGTAGTCTTATGGACTTGATTAAAATGGACACATAACAGTTATTGAACAGTTATTAATTGTTGTACGAAATTTTAATTGTTGTTAGAAAGGTTAATACCAAAAAAATTACTAAAAATCTGAACATGAAATGGTGAAAAGCCTTACATACTGTCAATTTTTTTATTTTCGCCACTTGTGGTCTTATGGACTTGATTAAAATGGATCTAGAACATTTTTTGAATATTGTATTTCAAAGTATAGCCCCAGAAGTTTTACTCCCCGTCAGTAAGTTTCTCCTTCATTCTATCTTAGTGGATGGCTCTGTAACTTAAAAACTGTAAATCCCAGGCACGTACATGCCTGCATATGTAAGGTCTTAAATAATTTGGTAAAATTCTAGTTAATTGACTTCTTGCTATCTCGGAAAGGGTTTAGATTAGGAAAATGAAACTTTCATGGATGGGTCTGCAGGCTAAATTATGTTCCGGGAAGGTATTTAAAGTACCCACCTCCACTCCTTTTCCCTCTAGAGGGCCCTGAAATTTGCCTACATGACAGGTCTATTACCAATTTAAAATTTGACAAAACAACATTTTGAAAGTAAAACAGATCAAAATAGGGACGATACCTTTTTATTGACAGTGAATGGATATAAAATTATTTAACTGGATATTTCGAACACATATACAGTGTTCATCATCAGCAGTAAAACTAAAAGACAATGTCTTTTAGTTTTACTGCTGATGATGAAAACTGTATATGTGTTCGAAATATCCAGTTAAATAATTTCATATCTATTCACTGTCAATAAAAAGGTATCATCCCTATTTTGAACTGTTTTACTTTCGTCATGGAAAGGCAGTGTGGTCTTTGAAGTTATCAACAACATTTTATTTTAATTTTCAGTTACTAGTTGCTTTTTCTCTGCCTTTAGTACTGAAATTGCAATTCCTGTTATTTGAGTAGAATTATGAGCCATATCAATGTTTTTTTTTTCAAAATTTAGGAAATGTATTTGCATATCTTTAAAACCTTCCAAAATGGAAATGAGCAAAGTTATGAAGCTGAAAACAATTTTGTTGTACTTCAATTAAGCAAAAAATTTATTTTGCTAGGTTTAACTTTTGTAACCCACATATTTTTAAGGGTCGTCAAAGGTCAGGGCCCTCTAGAGGGAGAAGGAGTGAAGTTAGCTGCTTAAAAATATCTTCCCGGGACATACTTTAGTCTGTAGATTCATCCCATAAAGTTTCATTTTCCTAACCTAAACCCTTTCTGAGATAGTGAAAAGTCAATTAACTAGAATTTTACCCATTGTTTAAATACAGTGTTGGCTGTTGGAAAGTGTATACTTTTCGAGGGGGGGGGCTCTGGAACGAAAAAGAGGGGTTATAGAGGGCAGGATTTTTCCATAGAGAAATTTTGCGTGGGGGAAGGGAATTTTCCATGGAGGGGAGCTGGATTTCTTGGCGAGAAATTCATGAGAAATTAAACAAAACAAAAAGTTTTTGAACTTAAAGTAAGGAGCAAGATTAAACGTAAAACGCACAGACATTTTATGTATATAAGGGGGTCGTCCTCTCCTTAGTATCTCACTCTTTACATAAAGTTTTTTTAGAACTTTTAAAAAAGCTTACTATTCTAGCTAACGGCTCTTGTGTTTCAGGAGTCATTCTTAAATGATTAGAACCGAAAGTTATACTTTAGCGTAAAGATTGAGGTATTAAGCAGGGGGCAACCCTCTCATATACATAAAACAATGGGTAAAGTTCATTGCTTGCACCCTTTTCCCTTGGGGCTGTAGGGGGTCAAGTCATCCTCAAAGAAATAGTTATCTTTAGAACATGCTGAACGGAATGGCCATCTCAAAATCTTGATCTGGCGTCTCAGGGGAAAGAGGGGCTTGGGAGGGAGGCTAGAAACCCTCTAATATTCTGGTCAATTAAAAAGAGCACTAGAACTTTTTGATTTCCAATCGAATGAGTCATCTTGCCATCTTCTAGGATTACTGGTTTGATACGATCAACCCTGAGCAAAAAACTGAAAAGAAAAAGAAACGAAAATTTAACCAGGCATCCATGATCTTTCTTCTGGCGAAAACAGAACAAAATTCCACATTTTGTATATATAAATTGGGAACCCTTACAGTGGGTTTCTTTGATATGCTGAATCTGATAGTGTGATTTTCATTAAAATCATTCATGTTTTGGGGGTTTTCTCCTTTTTCCTTTTTTCGAAAATTGGGCAAAATTTCTGAGACTCGATAAGCATAACGGATAGCCCACTCAATTTCATTACTCTTAAGTGCATTATCAGATAAAAACTAATTATAGCCCTTTCTGTCATTTGTCACTTTCTAAGAAGAAAACCAACAATAAAAGCTGAGAAAATTAAGTCTTAAGAAGGCCTTTTCCTCTTAAAATAACAAGTTTCTTTTCAAGTGAAAGTAAGGAACAATGTTATAAATCACACGAGCTTAAGTTGTTTCGCATAGGAGTGGGGCTTCCCTGTCCTCAACCCTTTGGCCTTTGTGTTTTTAGTGCTTAAAAAATAATTGTTTCAGATTAATGGCCCTTGTTTTTCAGCAGTCGTTCTGAAAGAACTGGGACGAAAAGTCACACTAATTATAAAGGTGTAAACCAAAAACATTCCCGTCGATCAAGAGGTATATGATATCAATTTATAGCCCCCCCCACCCTTCCTCACAGCTCATTAAATGTGCTACGGCTCTGTGAGAGTAATTAGGCATTAAAATACACTCTTAGAGGCGTCTGTCCCCCCCCCGGACTGCAAAATGACTCACAGTCCTTTCTTCGTAACAGGTAATGCACATATGTATATAGATATGTATACATTTATGAAATAGAAGGCAGGCAGCGTTTAGTTATAGGGAGCCTTAGAATAAACGTTAGAAACTTCTTTCGGCAATAAGAATGGAAGTCACCACCCCGCAACATCCTTATTCAGGCTTAGTCTAAAAGAAGATAGAAGAGACATCCTACCAACACCTACCTTCATTAACACCAAGAAATCTTAATGAAAATTTCACAATAAGATTGTGTCTAAAAGAACACTACTACTGAGTTTTCAAGGTCACTCTAGCAAAAAATGTGGAATTTCATATTTTTGGCCGGAAGACTGATTGCAGATGCGTGTTATTTTTTTTCCAAAGAATGATCGTATCGAATCAACTGTCCTAGAGGATTGGGAAAGGAAACCTAAGGCTCAAGTCTGTGGCGCCATTTGGGCCAAATCCTGGGGTGGGCATGGGGCATTTGACAGAACTTGAGACTTTTATTATGAATCTAACCTACTTTCAAAGTTTACAATGATTAATAGCAAATAGCGTAATTCCCCAAGGGTCATCAGGTAATTGCGCTCTTTGGCTAATAGGCGTGCAGTTAGTTTAAATCATTTGAACAGAATGGATTATATTGGACATAATGGATAATTATGGCCGGAAAAGGACCCCTTTGTGGTGGAAGCTTGGAACCCCCTGAAAAATCTGGGGTGGGCATTTGAACACCCCTGACCCCCCCACCAAATGGCGCCTCTGGCTCAAGTGCTCTTTTCAAGTAACCAAAGAGATTGGAGGGCAACTAGTCCCCGTCCCACACCCCTGTTTTCCCCAAAGTCTTCCGATCAAAAGTTTGAGGTAGCCATTCTGTTCAATACAGTCGAGAGGTCCAAATACCTCTGCCTTTGGGGGTGAGATGACCATCCAAAAGCCCCTTTGAAAAGGGCTGTAAGTTATGAAGTTTGTCCATTGTTTAGTTGTTATTGGGAAGTTTACAGACATTTTCAGAGGGATTTTCTGCTGAAAGTGTGCTTTCATGGTGAAATTTTTTCGTAGGGAGGGAAGTTTCCAGGGGTGAGCAATGCTGGGAAAATTTTACACTGGCGGAATTGGACAGAGTTCCGTACGAAGTTCTTTTTATTTGTCTCGACTTTCTCTTTGCTAACTTTATTCCACATGTTCTGACGTGCTTGTGCTAGCTTATGTGTTATTTTACCCAATAAATCATATTTTATATTCTATATTATATGGGGAGATAATTCGAGGGGAATTTTCCTGGGGAAATTTTCAGCGCAGTTGCAACTGTCCGGAGGATTTTTCCGTGGGGGGGATTTTTGCGGGAGAAATTAACCATTGGGGAATTCCCATGGAATAAATTCTCCATAGGGGCCTATTCCGCGGGAGCAACTTTACACTGGGGTGCGGGGGGAGAGGGAGGACTTCTGGCATTATTTGAAAAACGATTAGAAAATAAGTTAAAAAACCAGCTTTTCAACTGAAAGTAAGGGGCACCATCAAAACTTAAAACGAACAGAAATTATTCTGCATATCAGAGAGTTGACCGTGATACCCCACTCCTAAGGGTTACACTAAAGTTTGACTCTTTGTCCCGATTTTTTAAGAATGACTCTTGAAGCACAATGGCCATTTAATTAAATTAGGAAGCTTTTCAAGAACTACGAAAACAATTTAAGGTGAAGAGTAGGATATTGAGAAGGGGAAATATACCTCATATACACAATAATTTCTGTTTGTTTTGAGTTTTAAAGCCACTTCTTGCTTGTTGTTGAAAAAACCTATCAACTAAAAAAAAGAAATCAAGTTCCTTCCCTTTGTCAGTTTCTAACACTCTTTTGCTACGATATCAAATAACTTGAAATCTCTGAAACTCTATAGCTGATTTACCTTCTTCCATTCCTTCGCCAATATACCAGTGAACAAAAGCTCTTTTGGCATACATCAAGTCGAACTTTCTGTCAAGTCGTTCCCAAGCATCAGCGACAGCTGTTGTGTTTGACAAACAGCAAACAGCTCGTGTTCCAACGGCTAGATCACTTCCGGGAACAAGAGATTGAGGCTGATAGTTGATACCAACCTGTAGAAAATAAAACAATGATAACAGACTTAGTTCAGTGAAAAATAAATTGGAACGTTTCCGAATTTCTAAAATGCTTAGAGATTAAAAAAGGAGGATTTTAGGGTGAAAACTATTAATCCTGAATTGCAACATTAGTTTTAAAATTCAAGGCTTCAGTTGCATCAGTTGAGGAGGCCAGGCATGCACTACTCCTAATTTTTGGCCCCCTCCTAGATTTTGAAAAGTTCCCTTTAGGAGAGTACTTTTCATTGGAAAATGCAAATTTTTTGGTATCTTCATTAAAAAATGTAAAGTTTTTCTAGATTAAAAAAATAATAGATTTTAAAATAGAAATCTTACCTCTTAAGTATAAGGTATTACCATCTGCAAAAATAGGAGAGACCCCAAAAAGGAAGGATTAACGATAACCTTATACTTAAGATTTTAATCCCTCTATACCAGAAAAAGCAAAAAAAAAAAAAACAGAATTGTATATATTCACAAAAAATTATTATAAACAAACAATGTTTCTAGAGTATTCAAATGGCGACCGTTTGGACTAAAATTAAAAATCATTTTACTTTCTAAAGCCAAAACCATATCAAATAGCGAAGTACCAATTTATGCCATTTCACAGCACAAAACAGAAAATTACCACACATAAGGCCAAAATCTTATGGATTAGGGACTATGCGACTGCATCTTGGGAATACGTCCTCCAATTGAAGGTCTTTTGCAAGTGTTCAGAGAGGAACTTGAAATCAGGGAACATATTCAACAGAAAATCACCCTGAGAAAGGATAACGAGGAAAACCTTTCTGAGCCTTATTCGTAAGGCTCTCATTGATTCTGATTCTTCAAATATTTTTCCCTTAAAAGAAATCGACGTCTGTCGATTACTGGGTAAACTAATGACAAGTCTTATGCTTAGAAACAAAGCAAGGGATCACCTCTTCACGAATGAAAGTTCTTAAGCCGAACTGGCCAGATATGACAACAAACAAAAACAAAAAAAAAAAAAACAAACGATACTGCGGCCAGTAGAGAGAAAAGAGATGAAAAACTAAAATAACACGGATATTTTGCTTGTATCTAAATTAGGCGTCCTCAGCACAAGATAAAAAGAAATAAACATTAAACTAAAAACAAATAAAACCACCACCAATAATAATAAATACAATTGTCGCTACTGATCAGCGTAGGGAAAAGAAGCTATTAGAGTTACTTCAATGAGAACATCAAAGCAACTGACTGATTTTTCTTTTCCCTACGAGGATCAATAGCAACAATTGTATTTATTATTATTGGTGGTGGTTTTATTTGTTTTTAGTTTAGTCTTTTATCTTTCTCTCTTTGTTGTTTGTTATCATCTCTTCAAATATTAAAATGAGTAGAAAAAACCAAATGAATATTAAATCATTCGTCCTAAATCCAGGATTATTTTGTAGTCACTTTTCTGGTTTTGGTTTGATTGCACGGCTCTTTAGAATATTAAATAAAAAAAAACAAGTTTTTTTTAACTGAAAGTAAAGAGCGACATTAAAACTTAAAACGAACAGAAATTACTTCGTATATGAAAGGGGCTGCTTCCTCATCAACGCCCCGCTCTTTACGCTAAAGTTTGACTCTTTCTCTCAACTCTTTTTTTTTAAAACAGTAAAAAACTTTAGCGTAAAGAGCGGGGCGTTGACGAGGAGGAGGCCCCTTTTATATACGAAGTAATTTCTGTTCGTTTTAAGTTTTAATGTCGCTCTTTACTTTCAGTTAAAAAAACTTGTATTTTTTATTTAATTTCTGAACGTTTTTGAATCAATGTATATTTTGATTTTGGCTCTCAGCAGAGGAAAAATTACAACGAAATTTGCAGGTTTTATTTTGGCTAAATGGCTTCCTCATAATTTTGATCGAATGATTTCGAGAAAAAAAGAACGGGGGAGAAAGCCTAATTGCCCTCCAATTTTTTGGTTAATTAAAAAGGCAACTAGAACTTTTACATTTTTTACAAATCTTTTTATTTGTAAAAGATATACGTAACTTATAAATTGGCTTACGTATAGAACATTTGTATTCTCACGTTTTCATTACATATATGAGGGGGTTCGCCCCCTCGTCAGTACCTCGCTCTTTAAACTAAAGCTTAAATTTTGTCCCAATTCATTAAGAATGACCCCTGAATCACAAAAGCCGTAGAATAAATTGTTGAAATTACAAAAAATAATCTAGCGTAAAGATCGAGGTATTAGGAGGAGGTGAGCCCCTCATATGGGTAATAATTTCTGTTTATTTTAAGTTTTAATGCTGCTCCTTACTTCCAGCTGAAAAAACCTTTTCATATTTATTTTTTCATTCTTTTTTTTTAAATAATGCTAGTAAATCCTACGCTCCCTTCATGGAAATTTTCTTCCCCCATGAAAAATTCCTCGATGGAAAGCTCCCCCAGCATATCCCCCTCTTCTCAACCCCTCCCCCAACCAAAATATCCTCCTGAAAACGCCTGTACACTTTCCAATAACCATTACTATATGTAAGCCCTGGTCAAAGTTCGTAACTTGTAGCCCCTCCCACGGGGATTGTGGGGGAGTAAGTCGTCCCCAAAGACATAGTTATAAGGTTTTTCGACTACGCTGAATAAAATTGCTATCTCAGAATTTTGATCCGTTGATTTTGGGAAAATAATCAGATTGGGAGGGGGCCTAGGTGCCCTCCAATTTTTTTGGTCACTTAAAAAGGGCACTAGGAATTTTCTATTCTGTTAAAATGAGCCCTCTCGCAATATTCTAGGACAACTGAGTCGCTACAATTACCCCTGGGAAAAAAAAAAAAAAAAAACAAACAAATAAACACGCATCCGTGATTTGCCTTCTGGCAAAAAATACAAAATTCCACATTTTTGTAAATAGGAGCTTGAAACTTCTACAGTAGGGTTCTATGATGCGCTAAATCTAATGGTGTGATTTTCGTGAAGATTCTATGACTTTTAGGGGGTGTTTCCCGCTAGCTTCTAAAATAACGCAAATTTTCTCAGGCTCGTAACTTTTGATGGGTAGGACTAAACTTGATGAAACTTATATATTTAAAATCAGCATTAAAATGCGATTCTTTTGATGTAGCTATTGGTATTAACTCTAAAAAATGGAATTTAAATTACAATAGATACGTCGAAAGATTCAAATTTTGTTGCTTTTGATTTTGAGATTTTGAAGTAAGGATACTGGTTAAAGTTCGGTTAACTTCGCTGAAGAAGTAAGGAAGCTGGGACTGTTTTAAAAAAAAATTCATTTTAGTTCTATTGGTCGTATGTTGTTGTAAGTTTTTCTTCTATATATTTTTGTTTTGCGCTTGAACATAGGGCCGAAATATTCATTCAAATTAGATTTCCAAAGTCTTGCGAAAAGAATCCCTAATTTTCTTCTTGTTTTGGATGTTTACAAATATAGAAGTTCGTTACGTAAGCTAAGTCGTAAGTTACATATATTTTTTTACTAATAAAAATGATCGTAAATAAAATTCGAAGTTCTAGTGGCCTTTTTCAAGTAGCCAAAACAATTGGAAGGCAACTATGCCCCCTCCTCTACCCCCTTTTCTCAAAATCGTCCCGTCAAAACTTTGAGGAAGCTATCTAGCCAAAAAAGAAACAATTAATATGCAAACTTCGTTTTAATTATTCACGTATGTTGAGCCAAAATCAAACCTGCAAATCAAAACCTGCATTAACTCAAAAACATTCAGAAATCAAACAGTTCGTGGTAACGAACTGTAGTAAGGAGCGATCCGGCTCAATAGTAACCAAAACTCTAAAAAATTGAATTTTGATATCAATAGCTACATCAAAAGAATCGCATTTTAATGCTGATTTTAAATATATAAGTTTCATCAATTTTAGTCTTACCCATCAAAAGTTACGAGCCTGAGAAAATTTGCCTTATTTAGGAAAATTGGGAGAAACACCCCCTAAAAGTCCCCTCCGCAATTTGCCTTATTTAGGAAAATAGGGAGAAACACCCCCTAAAAGTCCCCTCCGCAATCCCTCGCTCTTTGCGCTAGAGTTTGACTCTTTGCCACAATTCTGCTTTTTAAAACAATTAAAAGCTTTAGCGTAAAGAGCGAGGGATTGCGGAGGGGACAACCCATTTCATATACGGAGTAATTTCTGTTCGTTTTAAGTTTTAATGTCGCTCCTTACTTTCAGTTAAAAAACTAGTTTTTTTTATGTAATAATAAAAAGGAGCAAGATTAAAACTTAAAACGAACATAAATTATTCCATTTATGAAAGGGGCTGTCCCCTCCTCAACGCCCCGCTCTTTACGCTAAAGTTTGTCTATTTGTTACAGTTCTACTTTTTGAAACAATAAAAAGATTTAGCGTAAAGAGAGGGGTGTTGAGGGGGGGCAGTCCCTATCATATACGGAATAATTTCTGTTTGTTTTTATGGTCACTCTTGGCTTTCAGTTAAAGAAACTGTTTATTTTATTTAATCAAGCATAGAGACAATAGATACTGTTATTGATGAATGAGTGAATAAAATATATATAATTCGTCAAGTTTAAAAGCACAATTCAAAAGTTAACAAAAAAAGAGAGTCAACATAATAGTAAAAAAAAAGGTACAAGTACTCCCCCCTCCCCCATAGTAAAAAGAGAGAAAATTTGAAAAAAATCAGAGTATAAAACTCAACAGTCAAGAGAGTCCCACAATGGAGTTCGCTAAGACCTACCTGTTAAATAAAACAATTGCATAATTTCCCAAGGATATTCGTTTATTTCTTTGTTTGTCGATTTTTTCTCCAACATTGAAATGTTTTTGCTTTTTTGCATTTTTTTGGCAACGTTGAATTTTTTTGCAATTTTTGCAAACTAATAGTAGTGGAGTAATGGGAGGCCTATTATTTAAACAAAAATTTAGATTTAAATTTAAATTTGGACAATACTTGTATTTAAAATAAAGCTTTTGTATTTTTCCTAAATACGTGCAGTTGTTTGTTTGTTGGTTGGTTTTGTTTTTCAACACTAGTTATTGAACGAAACCTATGGTCCTGGAATGTTGGGAGATCATTTGGACGAAAATTTAGGTTTCTTCTGTCCTTCAAAATTGTAAAATATACTACACAAATTATGTTTTTACTCTTGAAATTAACTACACTTTTTACAGAAAAGTGTAAAATTTTGGAAATTATTGGTATTTATGATGAAGAACCTCGAACCCACACCAATGAAAATCACTGATGTTTCCTATTTTGCTTGTAAAAACAGGAAGTTTTTGCCCAAATTGGACCAAATTCTATTTAGCGCAAAAAATATGAGATATATTTTCCAAGACGATTGGATTTAAACTATTGATTTTTTTTATATAATATTTTTTTCAGCATGTATGCTTGCACTGTCGAACTTTCATCCCTTAATACCCTAATGCATATGCAGTTCATGCAAAATAAATAGTTATTACTGATGTTTCATTCACAACCTGATCGCATTGTCGAGTTTCTTTCATATCCCGCAAGAGATGTACTATTGTGAGACTTAATTGATGAATTTTGATTCTTTGTTCTGACATGTTTAGCTGAATTATGTTTTCTTCCCTCTTTTTATATGTTCTGCCCGTTGACCTTTTAAGTACCCTCGCTGTCAGAAAAGTGACGTTGTTTGGATATCACATACGTTACTTCCTTACTTGATTATAAAGGACTAAAACTGTTGTTTATATATATTTTTTATTTATTTATTTATTAAACTTAAGACCCACTAGGACCACTTACATAAAACAAAAGCAGATAGAACAATAACACAAAAAAACAAAAGAACTAGTACATTCAAATAACAATGGTACATTTAAACATGTCAAAATTGTTGTGCATAAATCACACTTGACCAAGTCAGCCAAAGTGGCAGAGAGAGGCGAAAAAGCGACGCAGAAAGCTACAAAATGAGGGGATTATCCCCTCATTCCCTCATACATGGGAAGCATTTTTTATGCTTCCCATGTGTATGTTTTCATACTTTGTGCCAAAGTATAGAAATATAGGCCTCTTTTATATTTCAGATATCTAAATTAGCTCAAACCGTTAGCTAAAAATCAAATATACAGTCTCATGTACAAAGGCGAGAAAATAGCAATTTCTCAAACAAATTTATAAAGTATGTGTCATTAATCATGATAATTACTGTAAGCCTTCTTCGATCGCTCTATAAGTGAGAGTATAGGAAGCAGTGAAAATCATCCAAAAGTAATTACTTTCCATGGCATAAAAGATCTATCCTTTATTATTGATCCCTAGGAGTTTCTCAATTCCCATCTCTAAGATTCTAATTTCTCTTAAGAGTGGAGCTTGTTTCATGGCGCTTGTTTACCAAGAATTTTACCAATTAATATATCCCTTTAATTAACTCTAAAGCAGGGCTATGGACTTTATTTTAAGGAGTTGTAAGGCTTTCTAAGTCTTTTTGTATTTTTTTCTGAGGATACTTTTTGGAAAGAAAAACACGCTTAAACTTAAATGAGAAAACGGATCTAACATAATCAGTATTGGTTAATCTAATTAACCAATGCTACTACTAAAAGAAACCGAGGCATTGCAAAGCCGCACAAGACCAGCACTACTGAGAAGGCTCCTCCTCCGCCCCGATTTCATTGAAAGCTATTATTCATTAATTAAGTAATAGACTTATGAAATAAGTTGAATAAACTTGTCATCCACAAACTTAGCATTTCATTACAGTAAATAAAATACTTCCAGTTCTAATTTCGGCTACATTAGTAACTTGCTACCCCTTAATCTGAATCAAACCCTTAGATTAGCTTTTCCATATTTACCGGACTCTTTTTAAATATTCGAAGGTTTATTTAATCCCTGTATGCAAATTCTTACTCTTTGTTCTACCACCACTCCGAAATTCCTATCTTGTTAGAAAATTTAGCTTTTCTGACACAAACACACACAAACGCCCATAAACGCAGGCACAAAGAGATACACTTGCAAAAACCCGTGCTTCGTATCATAAAAACAGGCAGGTAAGCAGGATTTTACTTAGGAGCTGATGAAGATTTTGAGAATGATGGCAGAGTAATAATAATAAAAAAAGAAGCTAGAAAATAGACAAACTACACAGAACACACAAGAAATTAAACTATAAGTCGTGGGAATGCTCCAAACGGCCCTTTCCAGAATTTATTACTATAAACAAGTTTTATCGTTACATAGTTTTTTTTTAAGCCTATACCAACAAGATTTGAAGATTTGATTTCCAGTTTTAGAATTTCATTAGTCAATTTCTTTTGACAAATTACTTTCAACATTTTATTAAAGAGTTATACGTAATATAGCGTGATTTCAACTAATCTCCTTCTTCATTCACAAATTCTAACGTAAGACTTTTAATCTGTTTCGTGTTTGGCTCTTTATCCCTTCCGTGTTTCAGGTACCTTTCTCTCGTGTCTCATTTTTCCTTGTATGCGTCCTCATCAATTCTAGTTGAAAGCAGCAGTCACTTTGCGTGTTTCTGTATTCAGGAAAAGATCTTGTGGTGTTTCAAGTATTATGTTTAAAGAGCAACTGTACTTTAGACCAAAGTTCATTTTGAACCAAACGAAAACGAAGTAATAATCAAATAACCAAACATGTTGATTATAATGATCTTTGTTAGGATTTTCAGAAACCGGTCTCTCGGGTCTACCCTAGACGGTAGATCTTCCCGTGCATCCAGAAGCACTGACGGCGTCTAGGAAGAGTCTCCAGTCATCTCTGTAACTGGTGGCACGGATAATGTCTTCCCACTCTGGTTGTAGGGAGGCAAGAAGTTGACGCCGCCACTATTGAAGGTACGACGGAGTGTGCTTTATGAGCATGCTATGTTGCCAGTCTGAGGGTACTTTGGCTGTTGAGCAGATGATTTTGAAAAAGTCTTTCCAGTAGGAGACAAGAGTGGTCGTAGAGCATTTCAACATTTCTGCTGTGATGCAGTCGTCTCCTGGCGACCTGCCATTTTTCTGCTTCTTGACTGCCTTCAATATTTCATCTTCAGTAGGACACTCGGTGGTGATATCCGTCAGTATTCTTGAGGTTTTCGGGATAGAAATTGGCTCTACTGGGCGTGGTCTGTTTAGGATTTTGTCGAAGTGTTTTGCCCATATCTCCTTCTTCTCTCCGAACCCGTTTATTAGCATGCCATTTTCATCCTTCTATGGACCGTCACTGGCTTTCATCTTCCCGATGATCTCGCTCGTGATCTTGTAAACGGGCCCGCTATCGCCATTCTTTGCAGCTTTTTCAGCTTTTGCGGCCTCGTTTGTAGAAGTGGCGTTTATCTTCACGCGCACTTTTCTTGACAGATTTGTCGATACATCTTTAAGTGTCGTTTCTGTACATCTGGTTCGTGTCCTGGGACGAGAGGATCTGTAGTTTGGTGATTCTCCTTTTCAAACAGATCGTGGTAACGAACTATAGTAAGGAGCGACCCGGCTCAATAGTAACCGAAACTCTAAAAAACGGAATTTTGATGCTAAAATATACATCAAAAGAATCACATTTTTTTTTTGATTTTAAATATATAAGTTTCATCAAATTTAGTCTGTGTCATCAAAAGTTAAGAGCCTGAAAAAATTCACCTTATTCTAGAAAATAGGAAAAAACACCCCCTAAAAGTCACAGAATCTTAACGAAAATCACACCATCGCATTCGGCGTATCAGAGAACCCTATAGCATAATTTTCAAGCTCCTATCTACAAAAATGTGGAATTTCGTATTTTTTGCCAGAAGACAAATCATGGGTGCGTGTTTATTTGTTTGTTTGTTTGTTTTGTTTTTTTTCTTTTCCCCAGGGGTCATCATATCGACCAAGTGGTCCTAAAATGTCGCAAGAGGGCTCATTCTAACGGAAATGAAAAGTTCTAGTGCCCTTTTTAAGTGACCGAAAAAATTGGAGGGCACCTAGGCCCCCTCCCACGCTCATTTTTTCTCCAAAGTCAACAGATCAAAATTTTGAGATAGCCATTTTGTTCCGCATAGTCAAAAACCTTAATAACTATGTCTTTGAGAATGACTTACTCCCCCACAGTCCCTGGGGGAGGGGCTGCAAGTTACAAACTTCGACCAGTGTTTACATATAATAATGGTTATTGGGAAGTGTACAGTCGTTTTCAGGGGATTTTTTCTTGGTTTTGGGGGTGGGGTTGAGGGGAGGGGGCTATGTGGGAGGATCTTTCCTTGGAGAAATATGTCATGGGGGAACAGAAATTCAATGAAAAGGGCGCAGGATTTTCTAAAATTACTATAAAAAAAAACAATGAAAAAATAAACATGGAAAAGTTTTTTTTCAATTGAAAGAAAGAGTAGCATTGAAACTTAAAAAAAAGCAGAGATTATTACGCATATGAGGGGCTCTAAAAATACTTTAGCATAAAGAGAGAGGTATTTAGGAGGAGATAAATACCTCGCTCTTTATGCTATAATATTTTTAGTAATTTCAACTATTTATTCTACGGCCTTTCTGATTCAGGGGTCATTCTTAGAGAATTGGGACAAAACTTACGATTTAGTGTAAAGAACGAGGTATTAACGAGGGTACAAACCCCCTCATATACATAATAAAAATTAAAGAATATAAAAGTTTCTTACGTAAGTTAATTCTAAAGTTACGTATATTTTTTGCTAGTACAAAAATTCGTTAAAAATTAACATTAACAGTTGCCTTTTTATGTAAACAAAAAATTGCATGGCAACTAGGTCTCCTTCCCCATCCCTTATTTCTCATAATCGTTTGATCAAAACTAAGAGAAAGCCATTTAGCCAAAATAGGAATTAATATGCAAATTTCATTTTAATAATTTACGTGTGGAGAGTCAAAATCAAACATGTATTAATTCAAAAACGTTCAGAAATTACATAAAAGAACTAGTTTTTTTTAACTGAAAGTAAGGAGCGACATTAAAACTTAAAACGCACAGAAATTACTCCGTATATGAAATGGGTTGTCCCCTCCGCAATCCCTCGCTCTTTACGCTAAAGTTTGACTCTTTGCCACAATTCTGCTTTTTAAAACAATTAAAAGCTTTAACGTAAAGAGTGAGGGATTGCGGAGGGGACGACCCATTTCATATACGGAGTAATTATCCAAAGTCGTAGCCTCTGTATTCTCTCATATCTTTTATGCTTGAGCGGAGCTTGTGGCTAAAAAGGCAGTGGACGACTTTGTTTCTGACTAAACCATCAGAGGAGGTCCATGTATACTTGTGAACGTCTCTGTGAGGAAAGAGGCTACCCCCTATCACCAGGTGTTTTGCTCTAGTTAAGTCAATAATCATCGTTCCGTTTTCGTTTCGCACCCCCATGCCGTACCGACCAAGTTCCTGCAGACGATACGATTCATCATTCCCAACGATGGGATTAAGATATCCGAGAATAGATAATATATCATGTTTCGGAATGCTGTTTACTACTAACTATAGAGTTTGGTAGAATTTTACTCTGCACTCAAATTCTGTGACGTTTTTGGGAGCAGAGCAGACTCCTGGGTTTATTAAACAAGAAATTTGGTCATAGACAATTTATCCATCCAGTCAGGGATGATCAGGCATATTGGCAGGAAGCAAGGTTCTTGATGAACAAGGAAGTTTCTAAGTCTTGCTTTGGATGGGAAGATATTAATAATGGAAATGTTGTTGGTAGTCTAATGGCCAAAAAGTGCAAGGTTATAAATAGTGTGGGTGTTGCAAAAATACTCCTCTCCAAGCTCGGCACAGTTACAACCTATGCCGAGACACTACTCCAATACTCTGAATAGATATACAGTGCTTCGGCTCTGTTCCCAATCAAAGGAATGCACTAGCTTTTGGAGTGCCTAGTCTTCTGTTGGGATAACTACCCAATCAGGTGAAAATTACCCAGTTTTCAAAACAGAGAAACAGCCTTAGATCGGACTTTCTTCAAGTAGACAACCAAATTTGAGTCCCATGTCCAGGCATAAAAATATGTTTACTATAGCCCGATTCAATATGCGAGGCCCGTGGTCTGTCAGCAAATGATAATTAAGAACTTCCTTTTTGTTATGTTTGATTTTGAGACTAATCTTAACCATTACGTTATTGAAAGTGAGGTCAATATTCCTCGTTAAGATTTGAAAGATTGGACTGAAAAATTCAAAGGTTGTTGTTGTTCTATATATAAGAAATAGCATCCCTTTTTTGCCACTTAAGAGTCCTAGAGACTTTGAGATACTTTTGGTGAAGATAAAATAACCATACACATCTCACGCCCGCTGACGATGAAAATTACGGAAGACTTAGAGTAGTGCCTGGAGTTTGTAGCAAAGAAATTCTCAAATTCAAGGATTATTATCTATGGTGACTTTAATGTCCACCATGGACAATGGCTGAAAAGTCGTACGACTAATATGAAAGGTATAGCCCTCCTCGACATAGGTCTTTCTTATGGTCTAGACGTGCTGGTTGTTTTTGTAAACTTATGTCGGTCCTCGTGGATCGTCCTGGCTTGATTTCCACTGACTGACCATTCAAAATGTCTTAATGTTGAAAAATTTCCTTTTGCCAGCGACTATGTGGCAGTTGTAGCTCATGGTTAATATAACTCCACTTGTAAAGCATGAAAAGATTATAAGTCTTTTTTACCTCGTAGAACGGGATGGGCTGCGAAACCGCTTATCAACATGACCATAGAGTAAATTTACTAAGGAAGACCCAGCTAAAGTAGTATCAATCCATGGAAAAGTGATTATTGGGGCTGTTAATCAATTTCCTCTGTTAAAAACAATAAGTCACAAGACAATATATCGTTAAATGCCGGTAGCAGAAAAGCAACTAAAGTTAAAGGAATGGTCCTAGTAAATATGGTTCAACTAATTCAGACGAGGACCGGGGTGTTTTTTAAAATCTCGGAGTAAGACTGTAATGATCACATTACCGCTAAAAAGTAAAAACGAAAATTACCGCTGTAAATCGGTGTAGGACGCTTGTCAAAGAAGCTGTAGCTGTATCCTCAAAACATGTGCCCCTGAATTTACCTGTATTCTCATCTCCTTGTTTAGAAAATGCTTTGCAGCAGTACCATTTTCGAAACCATGGAAAAATATTCACAATGTACATATCCCAGAGGCAGATTCCGATCCCATTAGTGGAGGTTCTTATCGCCCAATTAGCATCATAGGGAAAAGTTTATGAGACTGTTAATAAATAAGGCTTTATGTCAGTACTGTGAGTCACACTGATTCTTATGGCTGACACTCATCCCAGTTTTTATAGAAAGTCTCTTTGTGCAATATCAAAAGCAGAATAAGCTTCTGTCCCAGGGACCTTCATCTTCTCTGCGGTAACATAGTCCTCTCTGCCTTAACGTGATTGCGCATGGCACAGACGCCTTCTATTTAGAAAAAGTCAATTGTATTGATATCAGCTATTTGAGGTGCCTGTTGATTCTCAACGTTCATTCTAATTTGTTCTTGACAATTTCATTCAAAAGAACATACAATACTATTAGGACAGCCCCAAGGAAGTATTATTGGACCAACTCTTTCCCTAGTGTTTATAGATGACCTTGGGAATAACATTGCGATATAACCTGACTACTTTACTGACCATACGCTGACAATGACTTCCATAGCACTGAGAGAAGATCCTGCTAAATCCCATAAGAACTTCTGACCGCCTTTGAAAAAATTGACACATAGGCGGATGAGTATATTATCAGTTTAAGTGCATCAAAAAGAAAATAGCTTCTTATTTAGTGAGATTCTCATTGAAAGAACTTTTCAATTCTAATTGCATAAAGAAGAAGGTTAGAGTAGGATATGAATTAATTTCTAATATCTCTTTATTCCATAGAAACATTTTGGACTATGCCTGTCATATGGGTGCTGTGCTTCCATGACTTCCCTCTTTCTTCAGGAACAAATTTTCTATTTAGTATACAAGAATCCATTCATATGCTTATCGACATAAAAGAAGAAGAGGTAGAGGGGGAATCTTGAGTCCCGCCAGGAAATTTTCTTTGGGGTAAAAGGCTACAAAGAACTTTCTTTCTACCAAGACTTAAACACAAACGTTTTTAATTTTCCTGCTTATAAACATGTTTGAATTTTTCCTTGATTCTTGGAAGGGACTGGGAAGCTCCTTCCTGTTTTCTCCCGTAATCTTTGGATGACGCCCGAAAAAAAAGATATTTGAGTGCTGCACTTTTTCATGGATGGTTATCCTCCTCAAAGCATTGACAAAGGAATATAAAATTTGATTGGAAAATCAGGGGTCTACGAAGCGAGTTTCTCTTCCCTCATATTCGAGTGAACCTTTGATCAAACTGTTTGTATTACCCAGCCTCAAGTAAAGAGCAACACGTATAGCTTGAAACAAATCTCCAAGAACAAAGTTTTGATCGCAATATATACAATAACAAAATCTATTGTTTTTGCTGACTTTAAATTTAAACATTCATTTGCTTTAAAGCTGCTGCTCAAAACCAATTTTCAAATTAAAATTTCTGTAAATTTAGAAATAGGGGCTGAGCTCTTCCAAAGGGGAGTGTAATTATGATGATATGTACAATAGAATTCAACGTTTTTGAGGGGCCTTTAGCCACTAACAAATAAACATAAGATTTATTATTTTTCCAGAGAAGGATGGTCAGGCATGCGTGTTTTTCTCCCCAGAATTGATCATAAAAACTGGTAGTCGTATATTATTGAGAAAGGATTTCAAGAGAGCATTTAAACACGGCCACCATTTTTTTTTTTTAAGGCCACCCTTTCAAAAGCAGCAAAAGAGATCATGCTCAAGTCTTTTGGCCCGAAAAACAGCAAATTATTCCTGAAAAGGATTGAAATGACACTGAACAGAAATTCTAAGAGCTATTGAAGGGGTATTTATGCATTCTCAAAGTCTTACAGACTATACAGGTGTGTGGTATATCATTCATCCCTTTACAGCATGCTTTCTATTAAAAATATTAACCGTATGGCCAGAAAATCTATAGGGTATAGAGTCTCGAAGAGTTCATACCTTCTATAAAAGCATTGGCTAACTACCTCTGAGAGAAGCTATTTAATATGGTCCCACCTAAGGTGGAAGAGCAAGATACTACTGGAAATACTACAGGAAGCTCTGAGGTACACAGGCATCGTAAAAGTATTTTAAGAGCATATTTTAAAGCTTTCTACAAGAAGTAACTTAGATTGTTTGCTTTGAAAAGTAAGACTTAATTTCGAAAGTTAAATACACTAAATGGGCTCTTTTTCTCAAAATATTGTTTTTTAAGCGTTAAACTTTGATTTTATGACCTAAGCTAGTTGAGTCGTAGCCTTTTCTCAAATAAGGAAATGAATAAGGCATTGAAAATGAAAAGAAATGAAATAAAAATCATTATTTTCAAATAAAAGTAAAGTAACTGACGTCTAAATTTAAAATGAACCGAAATTACTCTTTTTATGAACGGGTACAAACGAAAAGAAATTAAATACAAATCAAGTTTTTCAAATAAAAGCTAAGACTGACATCTAAATTTAAAATAAACAGAAATTACTCTTTTTATGAGCGGGCTGCTTTCTAAAAATAGAATAAATTTAATTTTATTTAAAATAAAAGCCAACTGGAATGAGATAAAAATCTCATACCTCATTCCAATTGACTTTTATTTGACCAGTGGTTCTTAAAGCATTCAGTAAAACTTCAAACTGTAGCACAAAGAGTGGGAGGTTAAGAAGAAAGCAACCCGTTCATAGGTTTTATTTACCTATTGCCTCCAGTTGTGCCCTTGATTTAGTGTGAGAAATATTTTTTAGCTCATTCCAGTTGGCTTTGTATTGGACCAGTGGTTCTTAAGGAATTCAGTAAAAATTCAAGCTGTAGCACAAACAGTGGGAGGCTAAGAAGAAGGCAGCCCGCTTATAGGTTTAATTTACCAATCTTTATATCTCAGAATACTTTATATCTGAATGGTTTAAGGACCACTGGTTGAATACAAATCCAACTGGAATAAGATAAAAATCTTATATCCCATTCCAGTTGGCTTTTATGTGACGAGTGGTTCTTAAGGATTTCAGTAAAAATTCAAGCTGTAGCACAAAGAATGGGAGGCTAAGAAGGGGACACCCAGGTCATAGGTGTTATTTATTGATTTTTATATCTCAGAATGCTTTATATCTGAATGCTTTAAGAACCACAGGTCAAATACAAAGCCAACTGGAATGAGATAAAAAATATTTCTCACAATAAATCAAGAACAAAATTAGAGGTAATCGGTAAATAAAATCTATGGTCACTATTTTATAGCAGTTTTAGTGTAAAGAGCGCAGGTTAATCAGGGGAAACCTCCTTATTTAGCCTCATTATATGAAATTTTTTCCGTTCGTTTGTAGTTTTAACGTTGATTTTCCTTCATTTTTTTTTATATAAAGAAAAAACTAAATTTTCCGAAAGGGAACATCTTAGAATAGAAAACAAAGCTAAATTTAATTTAATATTTTGATCATGTAGGACATCCTCGACAGCAGGTCCAATAAAACTGAAAACCTGACCTAAAGAGCTATATGTCTTTCCTCAGCATGGTTTCTTGAGGAAACTTAACTGTTATCTCATGTTTATTTCACCTTCTGCTGGTGACGTCGATTGAATAGATTGTCGGAATATACAGTTTCTAAATTATTCAATTGCTGTCCACTTTCTTCATATTTCGCTATTTCGAAAATTTCCCATCGTCTCTGCAAAATAGTGAATAGACCTAACAAATAATGGACTGTCATTTCCATGGCGTGAGAGATGGTATCTTTCTCTGTATTTGGCAACTTCCATTTTCCATTTATGATCTAAGTCTTATATGTTATTAGTGATAGAATTATTTAGAGACAATAAGGATTCTAATTGCCAAAATTTTTACCAAAACTATGGCCTCAAACTGCAGTTTTTGCACTGGTGACCACACCTTCTTATTTTTTACTAGTTAGTTAAAAATTTTGGCAATTAATATCCTTATTGTCTCTTAATAATTCTTTCACTAAAAAAATATTAGATTTAGATCGCAAATGGAAAATAGAAGTTGCCAAATACAGAGAAAGATGCCATCTCAAATTGTATATTCCAGCAATCTACTTAACAGACGTCACCCTCAGAATGTCAAAAGAGGGCTCATTCTATCAGGAATTTAAAATTCTAGTGCCTTTATTAATTGACAAAAAATGATACTAATTGATACATCAAAAGAATCATATTTTTGTGCTGATTTTTAATATATAAGTTTCATCAAATTTACTTATCAAAAGTTACGAGCCTGAAAAAATTTGCCTTATTTTGGAAAATAGGAGAAAACACACTCTAAACATCATAGAATCTTAAAGAAAATCACAACATCGCATTCAACGTATCAGAGAACCTTTACGTAGTATTTCCAAACTCCTATCTACAAAAATGTGGAATTTCGTATCTTTTGCCAGAAGGCCCATCACGGGTGCGATCGGGTGCTTTTCAGGGGCGATCGTATCTACCCAGTGGTCCTAGAATGTTGCGAGTGGGCTCATTCTAATTGAAATTAAAAGTTCTAGTGCCCTTTTTTAAGTAAACAAAAAAATTTGACTGCAAGTTACAAAGTTTGACCAATGTTTACAAATAGTAATGGTTATTGGGAAGTGTACAGGCGTTTTCAGGGGAATTTTGTTCTTATTTAAGGAGGGGTCTGAGGGGAAAGGGTTGCATGTGAGGATCTTTCCATGGATTAATTTGTCATTGGAGGTGAGAATTTCCTTGAAGGGGTGCAGGATTTTCCAGCATTATTTAAAACAAGAAACAATGAAAGAATAAATTTGAAAAAGTTTTTTCAACTGAAAGTAAGGAGCAGCATTAAAACAAAACAAAAAAAAATTGTTACGCATATGAGAGGTTCATCTCCTCCTAAGTGCCTACTCTTTACGCTAAAGTATTTTTAGTAGTTTAAACTATTTATTCTACGGCCTTTGTGATTCAGGGAACATTCTGAAAGAATTGGGACGAAATTTAAGGCTTAGTGTAAAGAGCAATGTATTAAAGAGGGGGCGAACACCTTCATATACGTAGTAAAAATATACAAATATATAAGTTCGCTAATATTAAGTTAATTAGTAAGTTGTGTATATTTTTTACTAATAAAACGTTCGTCAAAAATCAAAAGTTCTAGTTGCCTTTTTAAGTAACCTAAAGATTGAAGGGCAACTAGGCCTCCTCTCCCATCCGTTTTTTCTCAAAATCATCCAATTAAAACAAAGAAAAAAGCCATTTAGCCAACAAAAAAAATAATATGCAAATTTCGTTTTAAGTATTCATGTGCGGAGGGCTAAAATCAAAACCTGCATTAATTCAGAAACGTTAAGAAATTAAATAAAAACAAGTTTTTTTTAACTGAAAGTAAGGAGCAACATTAAAACTTAAAACGGACAGAAATTACTCCGTATGTGAAAGGGGCTTTTCCCTCCTCAACGCACGGCTCCTTACGCTAAAGTTTTTCACCGTTTTAAAAAGTAGATTTGAGAGAAAGAGTCAAACTTTAGCGTAAAGAGCTGGGCGCTGAAGAGGGAACAGCCCCTTTCATATACAGAGTAATTTTTGTTCGTTTTAAGTTTTAATGTCGCTCCTTACTTTCGTTTATATAAAACTTCTTTTTGTTTTAATTAATGTTAAAAAGGGATGAAAAATGCAAAGTGCACGCTGAGCGGGTGAGAGTTTTCTGAATGTTGTTTTTGAAAATTATACTTTTTCTTAAAAAATGACTACATTAAATAAGCTCTTATTCTCTAAGTACGGTTTAGTTAAACTTTAATGTTAAAAGTGCTGTTAAAGGGGACAATAGTGCTCGTCATACCAAACAGTTTGTGGTAACGAACTGTAGTAAGGAGCGACCCGGCTCAATAGTAACCGAAACTCTAAAAAATGGGATTTTGATACCAATAGTCACATCAAAAGAATCGCATTTTAATGCTGATTTTAAATATATAAATTTTATCAAGAACAGTTATACCCATCAAAAGTTACGAGCCTGAGAAAATTTGTCTTATTTTAGAAAATATGGGGAAACACCCCCTAAAAGTCATACGATCCTAACAAAAATCACATCAGAGAACCCTAATGTAGAATTTTCAAGCCCCTATCTACAAAAATGTGGAATTTCACATTTTTTGCCAGAAGACAAGTCACGGATCCGTGTTTATTTGTTTTGTTTTTTTTCCCAGGGGTGATCGTATCGACTCAGTGGTCCTAGAATGTCGCGAAAGGGCTCATTCTAATGGAAATTAAAAGTTCTAGTGCCCCTTTAAAGTGACCGAAAAAATTGGAGGGCACCTAGGCCCCCTCCCACGCTCATGTTTTCCCAAAGTCGCCGGATGAAAATTCTGAGATAGCCATTTTATTTTCCATAGTCAAAAAACCTAATAACTATGTCTTTTGGGACGACTTACTCCCCTGCAGTCCCCTTGGGAGGGGCTGAAAGTTACAAAATTTGATAGTAATGGTTACTGGGAAGTGTAGAGACGTTTTCAGGGGGATTTTTTTGGTTGGGGGGAGATTTGAGGGGAGGGGTTACACGGGAGGATCTTTCCATGGAGGAACTTCTCATGGGGGAATAGACTTTCAATAGAGAGGGCGCAGGATTTTCTAGCATTATTTAAAAAACAATGAAAAAATAAATATGAAAAGTTTTTTCTACTGAAAGTGACGAGCAGCATTAAAATTGAAAACGAACAGACATTATAACGCATATGAAGGGTTTACCTCCTCGTAATACCTCGCTCTTTACGCTAAAGTATTTTAGTAATTACAACTACTTATTCTACGGCCTTTGTGATTCAGGGGCCATTCTTAAGGAATTGGGACACAATTTAAGCTTTAGTGTAAAGAGCGAGGTATCGACGAGGGGCGAGCCCCCTCATATACGCAATAAAAATATACGAATACAGAAGTAAGTTACGTATATTTTTTACTTATGAAAACGTTCGTAAAAAAATTAAAGTTAAAGCCCTTTTAAGTAATCAAAAAATTGGAGGGCAACTAGGCCTCCTCCCTCGCTCCTTTTTTCTCAAAATCTTCCGATTAAAACTATGAAAAAGCCATTTAGCCAAAAAAATTAATATGCAAATTTCTTTTAATTATTTATGTGCGTAGAGCCAAGATCAAAACATACATTAATTCAAAAACGTCCAGAAATTAAACAAAAAAAACAAGTTTTTTTAAATGAAAGTAAGGAGTGACATTAAAACTTAAAACGAACAGAAATTACTCCGTATATGAAAGGGGCTTTTCCTCCTCAATGCCCCGCCCTTTACGCTAAAGTTTTTTACTGTTTTAAAAAGTAGAGTTAAGAGAAAGAGTCAAACTGTAGCGTAAAGAGCAGGGAATTGAAGAGGTAAAGCCCCTTTCATATACGGAGTAATTTCTGTTCGTTTTAAGTATTAATGTCGCTCCTTACTTTCATTTAAAAAAACTTGCTTTTTTTGTTTAATCTAGCGAAAAACCGAGTAAGATATTGAAAATGAACATAAATAAAGAAAAGAAAAACAAGCATTTAATTAAATGTTTACCTCAAAATTGTTTATAATTACAGATTGACCTCAATAATTAAATGTTTTCTTCATTCAGTTACCATCAAAAGCGAAAAACCTACAAGGATAACTTTGACGAATACGCTTCCCTACACTGCTCGTGAAAACTTGGACCGAATCTATCACTTATCTTTCGGTTCTTCTTAAAAAATGATTGGGATGGGACGCCTTTCACCAGTCCGTTTATTAAATGCGAATATATCAAATAATGTGGGAAAAACATGACAGGAGAAAAATAGTCTTCCCTTTAATGAAAATGAATAGTTTTCTACGTTGAAATGAATCACATATGTGTTTTTTTTTTTGAAAAAATGGCCAGTTCAGATTTGAAAATATCCAAACACCATATCAATACCGAAATTTAGCAACAATATGCGCCTAATACCTTTGGTTTCTTAAACATCGCCTTTAATACATGCTGAAAATTTAAACTTAATACCATCAACCGTTCTTGAAACATTTCTGATACGCTTTCTTGACACTTTGTGTATGCATATTGTATTTCGATTCAGGTCTATTTAGTTTCAATATTTCCAAAATTTTCGCCATAAGACCCTTAGCTTCAGTAGCAGCAATAGCAGTAGTACCAGTAGAATTAAAATATGTAGCTGTAGCTTTAGTCGCAGTAGTAGTAGTAGGAGTAGTAAAATTTTTTCATTTCGTTAGTTCAGCATCCCCCACAATAAGCCGTGTTAGTTTCAACATCAAAAAACGATTTATTCCTAAGATATTACATTGATGTTGGGCCCTCTTGACAGCATACATACAGACGACGTGACATGATTAAGTTCACCTTGCTTTCCCCTAAATTGTTTGACAATTTCACTGTTATAACTTTAGGCATAGTTGAAATAGTCTTCAGAGTAGTAGCATTGGTATTACAAGTACCAGGGTTAGTAGTAATAGTGATAATACTAGAAGCAGCAGTAGTATTAACGTATTGCGTTTACAAATAGCTGCCGTAGAAGTTGTAGTTGAGGTGGTAGTAGCAGTAGTAAATAAAGCAGTGATAGCAGTATTAGCAGTAGCGCTCACATATTGCCTTTTGGTTTGACGCTCTTCCCCTTTAGTATTTTCTGAAAAGTTCCAACTTAATATCCAGATCAATTCTTGAGATACGCTCTATTAACAATGTACATGCATACAGTGTCTTTTGATTTAAATCGAATTTCCCCTCAATATTCTAAGTGGAGTAGTGTAGTAGTAGTAGTAGTAAGGGTAGCAGTACTAGTGGTGGTTGCTGTAGCAGTAGTAGTAGCATGCAAATATTGACTATTTGATCATCTCTCCTGAAAGTTCCGAATTAATATTCCCACTTATTCCTGAGTTACGCCCTTTTGACAATGCGTATACATCTAAAGTGCTTCGAATTAGTTTAACATTCCATTCGTTATTGCCTGAAAGGCTCATCAGAATGTCCTTCGTCATTTTAAAAAAGTAAAATTTTAATGTGCATACCTTTCTCAGTAGCGTATATTATATACAAATAATAAACGAATTACATAACTTAAAGCAACAGTCTTCAGGACTGTTGTCTTCAACATTCTTCGAGGATTTCCATTGCCCATGATGACTGTGCGGCGGTTGACATCCCCAAAGCCCTAATTACTGAGCCTTTTAACTATGCTGAACAAAATAGTTCCTTTAAAATTTTAATAAGATGTATTTTATAAAATGATAGGCCTGTGGGGGAGGAGCTGGTTGCCCTCTATTTACTTTCGACTCTTAAACTTTTCCAATCATACGATCCTCCTCTAAGTTCACACAACCACCGTTTCCATAAACACCTCATATACCCCTGGTGCATAACTTACAACCCTTGCCCTCAGACACTGGGGAGTTGTGCCAAACACAAAGACTTTGTTTTGTGATCTGTGGACTGTTTCTGAACAAATAGCTATCTCAAAATTCCTGTCGGATGCATTTAGGGAAAATAAGACGTTAGGGGGGCTAGTAGTGTTTCGGTTACTATGACTCTGAAAAAAGTCACTAGAACTTCTGATTTCGAGTCAAATAAGCCCCATCCAAAGTTTATAAGACCCTATTTTCTTTAAAAAACTTGTATTTTCCTGGGGCATAACTTACAATTCTTACCGTGAAGCCTGTGGGGGGTTGTCATCTTCAGATACACAATTACTGGACCTTTCAAATTCACTCAACAAATTGGCTATTTCAATATTTTGACTGGATGTATTTGGGGAAGCGATTACTCTGGGAGGGTCTGAGGGCCTTCCGATCACTTTCAAGTACTAAAAAGAGCACTAGAACTTTCAGTTTCCAATCTAATTAGTCCATCTCATACGTTCCACGACAACTTCTTTTTATAAGAACTACCCTTGTCTAAGACACTCGCCCCCCCAAAAAAATACATTTTGCCCACATCACTATTTACTTAGGCAGTGCTATTGTGCTGCCTATGATTGAATTTTCTCTTAACCTGTTAGTAATTTATGAATAGTATGTATATAATTTATGAATAGTAATGTAGTAATATAGCAGCAATATAATGATAGTGATATAGAAGTGGTATAGTGGTAGTACACTAAAAGTGGTACAGTGGCATTAACACAGTGGTAGTAATATAGAAAAACAATCTCTCTTTTTCTCTTTGATTCTATTTGGATTTCTGATTAATTGAGGGCTGAAAAAAGTTTCCCATGTTTCCTGATAACTCTTAATATTTTTTAAACCTCAAGAGGAGTTTCGGACACAGAGCATCCACATTTTCTATCAAAGCAATTATTCAGCGTCTTTAATGAAAGCGTCTTTAACGTCTTTTGAGAAGGTAGTAATTCAAAATCAGTATTAAAACATCCAAAGCTAGGTTCCTCTTTCGCTTCAGCTGCAAAAAAGGTAAGGATTTTCTGATCTTGAATTGGCTGTTCAGCCAATTTATTGCTTTATGTTATGATAGTTGCAATTCAATTCTCACAAGTATGCCTAACATAAATCATGAATGATTTATTTTATTTTTTTCCACCTTTCTGTTTTAGAGTTTGGTTATGAAAGTAAATCTCTTTTGTCTAAATTAAATCCATATTTTTCTGACATTTCTAGTTTATGGTTGTCTACCAAAGAAACTTTTTGAAAGAGTAAATACTGGAATGAGGAAGCCCTGCTGTTGTTTATTTAGAAAAAAGACAAAATTATAGAGGAACATCGAGATGAATACATTTTCAATGTTGACAAACTTCTATTCTGTTCGGCAGAAGTTTAAATAAATTCTTACTTTTGAAAAATAATATGAAAAATCTCGGACGAATAAAACATAAGAATACTTAATTTCCTGAAGGTAATTTGACAGGTTTAAATCAACTTTTTAGGCTGGGAATATGTTTCATCTAACAGTTGGTGTTAACAATCCGTGTCAACATGGACCTAAACCATAAAAGAATAATTTTTATACAACATGTACTGAAAAAGATATGCTCTTTGTGGTGATTCCAAGTATGATAAAGTCGCTAAGTTTAAAATGGCATTTAGAAGGAGAAATATTACATTATTGTAGAAAATCCAGGGCAAATACCCCATAAAAGGGACAAACATCTATTTTATTTGGGAAAAGTTTAAATGAATTCTTACTTTTGAAAATTAATATGAAAATTCTCGGACGAGTATAACATAAGAATACTTAATTTCCTGAAGGTAATTTGACAGGTTTAAATCAACTCTTTAATTTGGGCATTTGTTTCATCTAACAACTGGTGGTAATAATCCGTGTCAATATGGACTTAAACCATGAAAAAATAATTTTTTATACAACATAATACTAAAAAAGGTATGCTCTTTATGTTGATTTCAAGTATGATAAAGTCACTGAGTTAAAAATTGCCTTTTAAAAGCAGAAAAAATTACATTATTGTAGAAAATTCAGGGCGAATACTCATAGAAGGAAGGTAAGCCTGGTCAAATTGCAACATGAAATCCAGCATCTGTATAAAGTGTGCCAAAGTGACTTTAAGTTAATCTAAGCTAAAATAAGAAATTCAGTGATTGGTTCGAGACATACGGCAGCAGGATGGAGGAGCAGCCTCGGTAGCTGTTTTTACTTAGGCAGCGCTAATGTGCTGCCTATGATAATAGAAGAACAATCTACTTTTTCACTCTGATTCTGTTTGGATTCCTGATTGAGAGAGGGCTGAAAAAAAAGTTTCCCGTATTGCGTGATAACTATCAACCCTAATGAGAGGTTTCAGACACAGAGCATCCACATTTTCTATCAAAGCAATTATTCAGGATCTTTAGGGAAAAAAAAAAACCTTCAAAATCTTTTGAGAATTCAGTAATTCAAAACCAATATCAGAACATCCAAACCTAAGGTTCGTTTTTTGTTTAAGGTGGAAAAAAATGAATACTTGCTGAACTTAAATTAGCTGTTCAGCTAATTTGTTTCTTTATGTTCTGAAAGCTGTAATTTAATTCTTACAAGTATACGTTACACGAATCATGAATGAATTATTTTTGTTTGTTTCCATTTTTCTGTTTTAGCGCTTGGTTATGAAAGTAAATCTGTTAGGTCAGAATTGAATTCATAATTTTCTGACATTTCTAGTTAATGGTTGTCTACCAAAGAAACTTTTTGAAAGAGTAAATACTGGGATGACGCAGCCCTGCTATTGTTTATTTAGGAAAAGACAGAATTAGTGAGGAACATCGAGATGAATATATTTTCAATGCTAACAAACTTCTATTCTGTTCGGGAGAAGCTTAAATAAATACTTACTTTTGAAAATTAATATGAAAATTTTTGGACGAATAAAACATAAGAGTACTTAATTTCCTGAACTTAATTTGACAGGTTTAAATCACCACTTTAATTTAGGTATTTGTTTCATCCAACAGTAGAAGGTAACAATCCGTATCAACATGGACTTAAACCCGGGAAAAATAAACTTTGATACAACATATGCTTAAAAAAATATGCTGTTTATGGGGATTCCAAGTTTGAAAAAATCGCTAAGTTTAAAATTATCTTTCAAAAGCAGAAATAATTGCATTATTATAAGAAATTTAGGGGTAACACCCCATGAAAGGGTAGTAAGCCTGGTCAAATTGCAACATGAAATCCAGCATTTTTGTAAAGACTGCCCCAGGGGCTTCAAGTTAATCTAAGCCAATATAAGAAATTAAGAGATTTGTTCAAAACATCTGGCAGAAGGATGGAGGAGCAGCGTCCGTAGCTGTGTTGGCCTCAAGCAGCTAGGTGCTGCAGTGAGTTATTAGTAGTAGTATAGTAGTAGTAGTAGTAAAAAATGCTTAATTTTGAAAAGTGACAAAGCAATTTTCAGTCAAAAAAGCTATTTCGTGCCTGGTCAATTTTTACACTGTTATCAGTGTATCTTATTTGATAGATGGAATAGAAACAAAATTGTGATGTGTAGTTCATTTATTGAACGTGAATCGTAATTTTTGTTATTTTTAATTTCTTAACTTTAGTGTTTTAGGAGAACTGGGCATTGTAAATGAAAGAATACACATGAAAAATAGCTTTATCAAAGATTTGAACCTACATTACTATAATGTCTCGGCTAAATTGCCCTTTCAATGAGAGTCTCCTTAATACTATTTTAAACCTCTTTAAACTACGCCTTTTTAATATGCTAGAAATTTAAGAGCATAAGGCAACCTAGACCTCTTACACCACTTACGATGTAAGGTTTACGGTGTACAGTGAAAGTTTAAACCGCTTCATACGGCTTTTTAATTTTTTTTTTCTTTAACGATAAACCTACAAAAAGCAAGCTGAAATGGTCAATACTTTTTAATCGAACCTTTAAAAAACTCTGCACAAAGTCACCTGCGTGATTGTTCTATTGAGAGGAATTTTGGTGGTAGATGCCCATTACCCCTAGTTTCACCCTTGCCAAGACTTTAAAAATTTTCTTTCGTCGATTCTTATAATTAGTTCTTATCATACCCAAAGATAGTATTAGACCTTTAAATCTCCATTCAAATGGACAATTTTGTTAATCCAAGGCTAGACACTATAAATTGTTATATACATGTCCATTCTTCTCTGGAAAAATAAGAAAATTTCTGTGCTGCTTAACGGTTCTCATACATATTCCATTCCATTGCATAATTCCAATTCTTATTTCTGAGATTATAAACGTTTGTATGGTCAAATAGTTTTTGATATGCAAGTGTACTTATATAGTCAGGATCAGCAAAAATGATTTTTGTTGCATACAAGAATTCTGTTTTTAGAGTTTCTATTGACATTGGTTGCTTTTTACCTACAGTTAGCTACTACACTCTGTTTGACCAAGGTTCTTAAATGTGTATAAGGCCACTGATCTCTACTTCAATTTACATTTTTTACATTCTAGCTTAAACATTCGTGCTTCAAAAATGATCATTATCCCTAAAGAAGTGTACCCCACCAAATATCTATTAGGAAGGGGAAGGTCTGAAACATTAGAAATCATCAGTTCCACCGTTTCAAGAGGGGGCTCTTCTAATTTTTTTTTATAGAATATCTGCTATTGACACCGATAGGGAGCCAAGGGTTTAATACCCCTAGGCAACATGAAAACATTAAAAGATTAATATAATTAGCAAATAATTAATATTTCCAATTGAATTTCGAAAAACTAAAAATAAAGCCCATAAAAAGTACGTGCCATCTTTCCTTATGACAAATTTCTTGCTATGGTGATGATCCTAATGCCAAGATGTTCTGCCACTGTTTTTACCTTAAGTAGGTGGACATAATCTCCACCATTTGTTAAATCGAGAGATGTAGACTGGGCTTTGAGGCTGAAGGACTAGTCTACCCGAAATCTGGCATTTTCTTGAGCTTCTGGGCACTTATTATTCAAATCATCAAAAAAAATTTATTATTATTGGACCAGACCATAAACAAATTTTATGTTCCCCCCTCCACCTTGATGTTGCTTGCCCCCTTAAGAAAAAGTTCCTAAGAACATTTTCGTCGATATGTTACAAAAGAAAAGAGTCTAGTAATATGAAGAAAAGAGTGTAATTAGGAGAATAATTAGAAGAAAAGAGTGTAATATGGGTGCCCCTTCGGAGCACCCATACTACAGCCTCGAAGTTTGTGTTCCCTCTGCAACTTTTGGTGTCATATTTTTGTGATCTGTCTATCGTCTTAATACATCACCTAAGACGGCACAATTTTGCTACCATTGAATAGCTGAGATTAAGTTAAATCCATCTACCGAAATACAGTTTTAAAATTTTTGTGAAGATACTTTTTATATGAAAAAGGAGTTGGATATTCGTTGAAATCGTTGAATAAAGTACAATTACAAAAAAAAAAAATAATAGATCCTTCTCTAATAACAAGTTTAAGTAAGCTTCAGATATTTCTAACTCGGTGAATGGTTACATCTGAGACTAATGAATTTAATTACACGAATGTCTTGTCTTTTTGAAGTAAGTTGCAGCGGCTTTATCGCAAAATCACTTGTTCCAGAGTGAATATATACTTTAACCCGAAATATTCTCACAAATGAAGGACGACTATAGATTAATTCTCTCCTCCTTCCATAAGCCACTACTTCCATATTTATCTGAAAGCCCCCGGAAGGTTAGAAAAGCTGGGCATAAAAATGAGCCTCCGAAGCCTCAGACACGTTCTCCCCCCCCTAAATGCACGATATGAAGGCACTCCTCCATAATACCTGATATAAGATTATACATTACTAAAAATTATTATATCAAGCCTCAAAAGAATATTCTTATTTAAATAAAGCTTTAAAATAAATGTCCTTATTTACGATTTATTTTCTATCGACTGTGTGAATCTTTAGGAGCAAATGTGCCTAAAACACGGTACTATTGCCTCTGAAACTAAAAAGCTAATATATAGTTTGTTAATAATTCTAAATGGATCGACTATCTAAGAGTTTTGGATCGTTAGCTTTTTCTCCTTCTTCGGGGCAAAAATGATGCATGTGCAATATGGCACTGCGCCACATTGTCGTAGGAAAAAAAGTTTTTTTTTCTACATAGAAATAGCACCACAATTCCAATTTAAATTTAGAGTTTAAGTTAATTTAAGTTTCCTGATCTTTTAGAACCATCTGTTTGGTAAAATAGTTCCTGGAGAAGAAAATAACAAAGACTCAAATAATTAGATCAGCATGATTCTTTGATTATTATCCTAATATATATATATATATATATATATATATATATATATATATATATATATATATATATATATATATATATATATTTCTATGTGTATATATATAAATATATATATATATATATATATATATATATATATATATATATATATATATATATATTTCTATGTGTATATATATATTTCTATGTGTATATATATATATATATATATATATATATATATATATATATATATATATATATATATATATATATATATATATATATATATATATATATATATATATATATATATATATATATATATATATATACATATAATACAAACTTCTAACTTTTATCGATAAGGGTTTGAAAGCTCTATACTAGGACCCTCTAATATGCAAAATTTTGATGGTATAATTTTTATTAAGACCATTCACCATTTTTGGGATGTTTTGTATCTTTTTCGAAAATAAGTTTTTCTTAGGCTCGTAACTTCTAGTGGGTGACCATAAATTTAATGAATTTCACATATTCAGAAGCACCATTAAAGTCTGATATTATAATTCCATTTTGTTATCAAATTTTGTTTTAGAGTTTCGATTACTATTATCACGCCTCGCTCCTTATTTAAAGCTCGTTACCACTAACTCTTCGGCTTTCAAGTCCGCTTCAGGATTCGTATCTGGGAGGAGTAGGTACAAACTAAAAAGTTCAAGCTAAACACTTTCCTAATGATAGGGAACTCAAACTAGACTTCTGACACAAACACACACAAAAGTCCATTGATGAAATTCTCGAATATTCATCACTTCAAATCAATTCGTTTTACTGATCTTCAAGCGTAGTTTTTTTTGGTTTCTTTCAACTAAATTTTAACACTTTCCCCCAATAATTTGACGTTTTTTAGAGCAAACCTCCACTCAAGTTAAATAGATTCTTTTGCATCAATTGCCGGTTCCAGTAAATTAAAAGCGTGTCTAAAAGAAGTAAATTAGAAACAATAATTTTGACAAAACGAAATATTTTCAAACAGTTCGTGGTAACGAACTGTTTCATCAAGACTAGTCTTGCCCATCAAAAGTTACGAGCCTGAGAAAATGTGCCTTATTTTAGAAAATAGGGAGAAAAACCCCCTAAAAGTCATAGAATCTTAACGAAAATCACACCATCAGAATCAGCGTATCAGAGAACCTTATTGTAGAAGTTTCAAGCTCCTATCTACAAAAATGTGGAATTTCGCATTTTTTGCCAGAAGACAGAACACGGATGCCTGTTTTTTTGTTGTTTTTTTTCCAGGCGTGATCGTATCGACTGAGTGGTTCTAGAGTGTCGCGAGCGGGCTCATTCTAACGGAAATTAGAAGTTCTAGTGCCCTTTTTTAAGTGACCAAAAAATTGGAGGGCCCCTAGGCTCCCTCCCACACTAATTTTTCCCAAAAGTCATCGGATCAAAATTCTGAGGTAGCCATTTTATTCAACATAGTCGAAAAACCTAATAACTATGTCTTTGGGGACGACTTACTCCCCCCGCAGTCCCCGTGGGAGGGGCTGCAAGTTACAAACTTGCGAACAGAAATTGCTTCGTATATGAAAGGAGCTTTTCCTCCTCAACGAACTGCTCTTCACGCTAAAATTTCTTACTGTTTTAAAAAGTAGAGTCAAGAGAAAGAGTCAAACTTTAGCGTAAAGAGTGGGGCGTTGAGGAGGAAAAGCCCTTTTCATATACGGAGTTATTTCTGTTCGTTTTAAGTTTTAATGTTGCTCCTTACTTTAATTTAAAAAAAACTTGTTTTTTTTATTTAATCTTATCTACAAAAGCCAATTTACTTAGAAGTCAAAAACACTAATATAATAAAAAAAATTTCGGTACATCCTTAAGACAATTGTCATTTTTTTCTATTCTTAAATTGCGCTCTCTTAAAAATATACGAATAAGGTCCTAATTTATAGATCTTGAATAAAAAGGAAATAAAGCTATTGTGTTTTTAGTAATTGAGAAGCTTAAATCTAAATTACAACTTTTGAGAGCTCCCCATAGCGACGAGTTCAACAACGCTTAAATGTTTACTTAAGACCGAAATCTCTCTCAAGTTCTCAAAAGTTTAAGAAAACTTTTTCTTTTTATAAATAAATTCGGAAATTGCAGCTCTTAATGAACTTCCATGTCAAGCAGAACTTAAAATATTGCCAGTGTACAAAACAATTGTGGAGCAAGAAATCAAGGAGTAATTGACTTCGCAGTGGAGTTACAGAAGCATTAAATGATATAAGTCATCAAAACTTTTGTTGCTTGGTAAAATATCGCATAGTTTTTTTTTAAACTATATAATCAGAAATGACAAATTTTCGGGGATCGAAAAAAATCTGCAACCCAAAATAAGTTTTCTTGTTGCACGCGAGTGTAGTATACGAACTGTTTTTGCATATTTTTGTGTGTGTGTGGATAGAACTGGTTATAACTAGTTGCTATGACTGCCTTAAAGAATACACAATTGTTTCTCAGTTCAAGATCACTTTTTTTTAGTTTTCAACATTAACAAATAAATTTTTTTTTTATAAAATAGCAATCACTATTTCCAAAGTTAAAGCTGTCAGAACACACAAGGCCCCCTCTTGACTCCCTTCTCCACCAAAAATGTGAAGTAATGAAGCGACATATTCTTATTTTCAGCAAAGAATGGAAGTTATCAGTTCAAAATCCAAAAAAAATACTGTTGCCCAAGCCAAAAAAAAAAAAAATATATATTAGTGTCCAAGTAATATATATATATATACTAGCTGTTGGGGTGGCGCTTCGCGCCACCCCAACACCTAGTTGGTGGGGGCGCTTCGCGCCCCCCCCAAGCCCCCCCGCGCGCGTAAGTCGTTACGCGCCATAATAGTTACGCGCCATTGTAGTTGTGTCCCTATGTCCCACCTGTGAATATAGATATATATATATATATATATGGTTTTAACTACGTAAAACTTGCGAATATACAACATTCTTTGCTGTCCCATTGTCTTTGCATATAAATAGATTGTCAGGTTATCCCCCTGTTTCCCCCGGTGTCCCCGTTGTAGTTGTGTCCCTGTGTCCCGGTCGTCATTTATATTCCCTGTGTCCCGGGTCCCGGTCATCATTTGTATCCCGGTGTCCCGGTCTGTATATACATTCGTTTTTTAGTTTTGTTTTTCTCCTTTATTTTTTTCCTTTTTTTTTCTTTTTTAGTTTATTTAGATTTTTAGATTTTTTAGTTTTTTTATTAGTTTTTAGTTTTTTTTCTTTTTAGTTTTTTTGTAGTTTTTACCTTCTTTTTAGTTTTGTTAATTTTTTTTTTTACTTGTGTCCTGGTCGTCATTTATACTCCCTGTGTCCCGGTGCTTTGTTGATTGCTAATCGAACATTCCTTTTGTCCTGGTCGCTTTCTCTTTGAGTGTCGTCATTTATTTTTTTCTTTTTTAGTTCTTTTAGTTTTTACCTTTTTTAGTTTTTTTTTAGTTTTTAGTTTTTTTAGTTTTTTACCTTTTTTTAGTTTTTTTAGTTTTTTAGCTTTTTTATTTTTTTTATTAGTTTTTAGTTTTTTTGTAGTTTTTGCCTTTTTTTTAGTTTTTTTAGTTTTTTAGCTTTTTTATTAGTTTTTAGTTTTTTTTGTAGTTTTTGCCTTTTTTTAGTTTTTTCAGTTTTGACGTCACCTGATCCAGTTTTTTCAGGTGACGTCACCTGATCCACGATCCACAGATCCACAGACAACTTATTTTTATATATATAGATAGTTTTTTTTTTTTACTTATGTCCTGGTCGTCATTTATACTCCCTGTGTCCCGGTGCTTTGTTGATTGCTAATCGAACATTCCTTTTGTCCTGGTCGCTTTCTCTTTGAGTGTCGTCATTTATTAGTTTTTTCCTTTTTTTTTTAGTTTTTTATTGGTTTTTACCTTTATTTTAGCTTATTTTTCAGTTTTTTCCTTTTTTTTAGTTTTTTTTTATTTTTTATTTTTTTTAGTTTTTTACCTTTTTTTAGTTTTTTTAGTTTTTTTAGTTTTTTAGCTTTTTTACTTTTTTTATTAGTTTTTAGTTTTTTTTTGTAGTTTTTGCCTTTTTTTTAGTTTTTTCAGTTTTTTTTTTAGTTTTTTATTGGTTTTTACCTTTATAGTTTTTTTAGTTTTTTAGCTTTTTTATTTTTTTTATTAGTTTTTAGTTTTTTTTGTAGTTTTTGCCTTTTTTTAGTTTTTTCAGTTTTGACGTCACCTAATCCAGTTTTTTCAGGTGACGTCACCTGACACATCCATCCATCCATCCACAGACAGACAGACAACTTATTTTTTATATATATATATATATATATATATATATATATATATATATATATATATATATATATATATATATATATATATATATATATATATATATATATATATATATATATGTATATATATATATTAAATAAAAAAACAAGTTTTTTTAACTGAAAGTAAGGAGCGACATTAAAACTTAAAACGAACAGAAATTACCCCGTATATGAAAGTGGCTGCTTCTTCTTCAACGCCCTGCTCTTTACGCTAAAGTTTGACTCTTTCTACTTTTTGAAAACAGTAAAAACTTTAGCGTACTTATAGAGTTTATAAAAACTTTTACCGTTTTATAGAGTTTTGGTTACTATTGAGCCGGGTCGCTCCTTACTACAGTTCGTTACCACGAACTGTTTGCAATATATATATATATATATATATATATATATATATATATATATATATATATATATATATATATATATATATATATATATATATATATATATATATATATATATATATATATATATATATATATATTGCAGCAGCCCGTAGTCTTCTGTGGCGTACACAGCTACGCAGGTTTTTCTCGATCCTAATTAATTCAAAGCCTCTCTCTTTACATCCTCCCAGGAAGTTCCTATTTCCCTTACTTAATTCTTTACGACATCTCCCATCTCAACCGTGAATGACCTGTGTTCGGTTTAGACCTAGATGGTTGGCTGAAAAGGGCAATCCTCCACAATCTGTCATCCACAGAACATGCCCTAGCCATCTTAACAGTTCTCTCATTATATTCCTAGAAATTGGCAATAATCCACACTTTTCGTAAAGCCTATTGCCCCTCTTAGCCAACTCTTTCTTAAAGAATTTGGACAAAATTTAAACAGTAGAGTAAAGAGTGAGGTTTTGAAGAGGGGGGTACCCACACATAAATCTAATAATTTCTGTCTGTTTTAAGTTTTAATGTTGCTCCTTACTTCGAGTTGAAAAAACTTGTTTTTTTATTTAATTTCTGATCGTTTTTAAATAGTACCAGGAGATCTGGCTTCACCTTCATAGAAAAGTCCCTCCCCCGATAGATATATCCACTAGACAAAAAAATCCTGGTGAAAACTTACCCCAGGCTTTTACCCGTAACAATTCCACACGTAAAGTTGAGGCGGCAAAGAGAAAGTAAGACATATAAGGAAATTCGTATAGGAATTCTGGCAAATTCCCCCAGTGTAAAATTTCTAGTCAAAAACTCATCCCCTAAAAACTTCGAGAATTCTCCCTATGGAAAATCCCCACAGGAGAAAATAAACACACACATATATATATATAAATATATATATATATATATATATATATATATATATATATATATATATATATATATATATATATATATATATATATACATAACCACGTGTTTCTTTGCTCGCACGTGGTTAGAGGAAAAGCGGTGGTGTGTAAGAAAAAAATTAAGAGTAAACAAAGACGCGGTTAGAAGACATGCGACACCAAACATGTAAGCGATTCAATGAAAATCATCCTCGACAGCGATAATTAAAATATGTCAAAATATATATATATATGTATTTCGACTATGTATTTCGTATATGTATTTCGACATGCATAAGGTCATCAATGGTTAACATACCTTGGAAAAACAAAAACGTGGACTAGATAAATCGTTGGAAGAAAAAAGAAGTTTCCGTTCCACCACCTGAACAATTAAAAGAAACAAAGGCTCGGCGATATGTCTTTAATACCGACAAATGACAGACTGAGGCAAAAGAAGAAGTTTTTGTGCCACTATCTGAACAAGTGAAAGAAACAAAGGTTCGGTGATATGTCTTTCATAATGACAAAAGACAAGCCGAGGCGAAAATTAAAGGTCCAATAAAAAAACGTAATTTTACAAATGTACTACTTAAATTTATGGTCAAATTGGACGTCATTTGGACGTCAAAACATCAAGATAGGCTCAAATTGTCTGCGTTCAAAAGACAAATGATAGTGAGCATTCGTCATCTAGTATAATTTTACGTATGTCATATAGACAAAAAACGACTCCACCCCTTCGATTAATAATTAATTTGCTCTTTAAATTGCAATATGAAGACACATTTAATGTGACGTGATTCATATAATTAATTTTTTTCATAATTAAGGCTCTAAGCGATTCTTCCCGTGCTCGTGTCCTATTTAAATTTTTTTTTTTCAGGCCAAAAAATCTCTGTGTTAGAATTTTCGAAAAGGAAAAAAATGGAGCCGTTTTCGAGCAAAAAAAAAATACATATATACACAAAAGTTGCTCGCTTAAAGAGAGTAGATATATTACAGCGTAGCTGGTCCACATAGTTACCATATATAAAAGAAAGCAAAAAAAAATTGAAGTCTTAAGCACTACCTTGAAGCCTGTAGGACACCAATCAACGAACTGGACATTTTTCATGTCCTTGATCTGAGCGATTGCACTATTGACGTCTTTTGGGACTACATCACCGCGATAAAGTAGACACACGGCTATGTATTTGCCAGTTGTTGGGTCGCATTTTACCTATAAGAATTATGTAACAAGTTGGTATTAAATTGGTATAAAGTGTATTATAGAAGGGCTTGATTTAGGAACTTGGTACTAAATAAAGAATGCAGATAGAAATGTAGGCTTCAATAAATAATAGACATATATCTTCTTGGCAGTAATTTAAGAAGTAAAGCCGATTAAGTATATTTACAAAACATATTCGGAATATTATTTCAGTGTAAAAGGCTTATGAATTCAATTTTCAACAGTTTTCATTTGGAAGGTTTGTCTTTTTCCCTCGAATCATAGTTTTCAGGCTATGTCTCATGATAAGGGCTTTTGTGGGTTTTTGTCAAACTCGGCTAAATACTATTCTCCGGCAAAGGTGAGATTTAGGAAACTCACAATACTTATAAGAACTTGCGTTTTGTTATTGTCTAGATAGCTCTGCTGAAGGCGGGGTTTCTCTCGTGAAGCCAAAAAATTTGGGGCAGCACAGAATGGCTTCATATTTTTTTTTCGGATGCAGTTCGGATTTTCTTAGGATCAATAAGTCCTTAGATTATCATCTAAGGGTCAGTTTTTTATCTGAAAATTTTTCGGCTGATGCATGTAGCATGATACATTTGCCTGATGCATGGATGACTTCATGGACTGATGAACTGATCATGGATGGACTGATGCATAGATGGATGTAATACATTTGATGAGTGTAGTATGGTCTGGTCCTCTTTAAGGCAAAATTGTAGTTTTTTGCCCTATAATGGCAGAAGATACCATTTTTCTGCGGCAAAAATTATTTTCCCTACTTAAAATGGGCAATACAAATTTTAATTTACATTCAAATGGGCTTTTCCTGGATTTCCTAGTACAATGGGATCGATAGAATCACCCCTGAACAAAAAACAACAAAAACCAAATAGCCATGCACCAATGATCTTCTTTTTCGAGAGATAATACCGAATTCCACATTTTAAAAAGAAGAGCTTAAAAGTTCTATAATTAGGTTCTCTAGTATGCTTAATATTACGGTGTGATTTATCAAGATCATATAATTTTTAAGGGTGTTTTTCCCCATTTTCTGAAAATCAGCTGAAAGTTTTAGGGCTCGTAGCTTTTGATAGGTAAATTTAGATTTAATATTTTTATATATTTAGAAACACAATAAAAAAAGATGATCTCTCTCTCTCTCTCTCTCTCTCTCTCTCTCTCTCTCTCTCTCTCTCTCTCTCTCTCTCTCTCTCTCTCTCTCTCTCTCCTCTCTCTCTCTCTCTCGCTCTCTCTCTCTCTCTCTCTCTGTTTTCTTGTTCCTGTTTCTGTCTGTGTATGTTTGTGGGCCTGAATCTGTGTGTTTGTCTATGTTTTTTGTCTCAAACCGCTTCATAAAGCATTTTGAATCACCTATTTGATTCAAAGAAATGTATCTTCTTCAAGCTTTGTGCAAAATAGAGTACACAACATTTTGAATCACATATTTGATTCAAAGAAACGTATCTTTATTGAGCTCTGTGAAAAACAGAGTAAAACATATTTTGAAACGGGTTCTACGAAAATTTCATTTCCAAAAATCTTAAGTCCAAAAAACTCCTCAAAAAAGTTTAAGTCCAAAATAAGTTCTCTCTAAAGGAAGTGTTGCTATAAACATTCACTCCCACGAATATGATGATACAAGCGGTTACACTTTGCCTATGATAATATATGCGGCTAAGCAAAGTTTAATACTATATCCTAAATTCTATTAGTCCAATTTTAAATCGGATGAAACGGTTTAATTTGTTCATTTTGGCCAAACAGGAATATGTGAATGAGATGCCGGCTGGATTACGCTAATGATCTATCTCTTGTACTATGCTCAAGTAAGTAAATCATCGTTCCTGTTACAAGAATAAAAACAGGTTATGGTAATTAGACGAGTGTCGTTTTTGTTACGGGGATAGTAACCGGTTGTAAAAATTATCTTTACATGGGCTCATAGCCCTCTACTATTATCAAATACTTGATCCACAAGTTTTACTAATTTATCCAGGAATAAAACATCTAATTCACAAGGATAAACATATCTTACACAAAAATTTTACTTTCTATGACGCCAGTCCAAATAATTCTTGGTTTCTCTAAAAATTTGCTCCAGGTTTACTTTGAAAATTTTGTATTAGTTACACACACACACACACACTATCACACACACACACACAATCACACACACACACACACACACACACAAACACACACACACACACACACACACACACACACACACACACACACACACACACACACACACACACACACACACACACACACACACACACACACACACACACACACACACACACACACACACACACACACACACACACACACACACACACACACACACACACACACACACACACACACACAAACACACACACACACACACACACACACACACACACACACACACACACACACACACACACACACACACACACACACACACACACACACACACCTAGAAATCCAGGTTGTCAAAAAAGGGAGTATCAGTAATGCTTCAGGATCGAATGAGGGTCTCTACTTGGGTTATTCATGAAGTTATTAGGGAGAAGCTTAGATAAATCACAAGACACTACCATTAAATAAAAAAACAAGTTTTTTAATTGCAAGTAAGGAGCGACATTAAAACTTAACTAGAACTAGAACTTTTTATTTTTCTTACGAATATTTTTATTAGTAATAAATGTGCGTAACTTACGACTTAACTTACGTAACGAAATTCTATATTTGTATATTTTTATTGTATATATGAGGAGGTTCTCCCCCTTGTCAATAACTTACTCTTTACATTAAACCTTCAATTTGATCTAAATTCATAAGAATGACCCCTGAAGCACGAAGGCCGTAGAATAAATAGTTGAAATCACTAAAAATATTTTAGCACACAGAGTGAGGTATTGTGGAGGAGAGGAACCCTCTTATATACATAATAATTTCTGTTTATTTTTATGTTCTAATGCTGCTCCTTAGTTCCACCTGAAAAAACGTCTTTTTTAGTTATTTTCTCATTGTTTTTTTTTTTAAATAATGCTAGAAGATTCTGCGGCCCCTTCATGGAAATTTTCATCCCTCATGATAAATTCTTCCATGGAAAGTTGCTTCCATGTAACCCCCTCCCTCAACCCCCCTTTAAATTGAAAAAGTCCCCCTGAAAACGTCTGTACACTGTACACGTCCCAATAACCATTACTATAACCAGTGGTCATATATATATATATATATATATATATATATATATATATATATATATATATATATATATATATATATATATATATATATATATATATATATATATATATATATATCATGAAAAGAGAAATCACCAATGCAACAGCACAAACACATAAAAAAAAAAAAAAAAAAAAAAAAAAAAAAAAAAAAAAAAAAAAAAAAAAAAAGACAGAAGGAGAAAAGGAAGACTGTTTTCCTAAATTAGTGATTAATATAAACCAGCACTTGAATGAGGCCTTAACCCTACTCATCCATACAATCACACAGGTCAAACTTCATAGCGAAACACAATCAACCATAAAGAATAATCCATGGACAGGCAGTCATGTCGTCAATAAGTATAAGTCGTCATTTACCAAACAATAGAAAAAATAATTAAGACAAATAATTCAGAGGCAACAACCCAACACAAGGGCTCATCAGGAGAATACACTGGCCTTCAGGGTTTCGCCACTTTAAATTCTCTACCCAGCCAAGTGTTGTGGCTACCACAGAATATCCATAGCATCCCCGTGTCAGGTATCACCCCCAAAACACATACCTATGAAAAAAAAAACAGCAAATGTAAAACAACCAAGTAACACCAAAACAAGCTTATCCTGTTAATATATCCCTCTTTTTAGCAACAATAGGTAAACTAAATATGATAAAATTTACCAAATCACAAGTATTAACACATTGCAAAAAAAAAAAAAAAAAAAAATTAATGAACTAAACAATTATAGAATTCATCTTTACCATGTGGCTATTTTTTTAAAAAATCCGCTCTATTAGAAACACAATTCAAAATAAATGGCGCTGCATCATCATTTGTCGAACCTTTGAAATTAGTTGAAAATTTCTTTAAGTATTTCCAGATAATTCTTTTGATATTTATTTAAAAGTTCGCTATAATGAAAACTAAATTTTTAAATTGCCAAGTTAATTTATTTGCAGAAAAACCTCTTGATATGAATTTTTGGCTTAAGATTTTACATCTATTTTTAAAATCATATAATTACTACAAATCCTTGCATAACGAAGTAACTGTGAGAAAAACGCAGAATATGTGATATTTGAGTGTATATTACTTTCAGGGAATGGGAAACTAATCCCTTCAAAATCAAAATCATCCGTTTTATTATACATTTTAAAAGTTAATTTATTATTATCACAAATATTAACATTTAAATCTAAGAAATGATCTTCATGACCAGCGCCATGATAGGTTCAAGAGTAAGCTCTGATGGATATATATTTTTAGAAATATCAATGAAATCCTTACAATTTAAGACCAAAGTATCATCTAAATATCTTTTATTATTTGACAAAGCATGTTTTAAATGAATTGGATTATTCTTATCCATCATATATTTATATTCTAGTTGACTTAAAAACAAGTCAGCTATAAATGGGCTGGCATTCCCCCCCATGGGAATTCCCACAATTTGCTTGTACAAATCACCCCCAAATCTTATATAAGTATTGTATAAAACAAATTCTAATAACTCAAAAATCATATCCAAGCTGTAACATCTCAAGTTAACCGTAGTATTAAAGCAATTTGTCCATATAGCTTTTTTATTATAAATGTCTATTTTTAAGAACCTTTTACTAGATAAGAGGAAAGATTTCTTGATAACAGTTTTTAAACTATCAAACACTAAATTAAGTGATAAATTAGTATACATTGTCGCAAAATCGAAAGACTCAATTCTTTTAGCTGAAATCATTGTTAAAGACTCTATCACCTGCAGTGAATTATTAACACTCCAATATGGATTAAAATTCGAAAACTTTTTAATACCAGAACAATAGGTTTTAAGTTTATTTAAAATTTCCTTTAAAATTAAAGAGAGGTCAGTAGCAGCAATGCGGGTTGGACATTTAGCTGCTCCAGCAATAAACCGTGGTTTAGGGGGATTCTTATGAAATTTTACAGTCCAATATAGGAAAGGGAACTTTTTATCATTGTCATTTATTTTAATAATAAAATTTTTAAAAAGTATTTCTTCAGTCTTGTCAATTAAATTCCCCCCCCCCGGGGACTGTGGGGATTAAGTCGTCTTTTAAGACATAGTTATAAGGTTTTTCAACTATGCTAAACAAAACGGCTATCTCAAGATTTTGATCCAGTGACTTTGGCTGTCACTTGAGTGTAAAAAAATGAGTGTGGGAGGGGGCCTTTGTGCCCTCCAATTTTTTTGTCACTTAAAAAGGGCACTAGAAATTTTAATTTTCCTTATAAATTTAAATTCTCGTTGGATTGAGCCCTCTCATGGCATTCTTGGACCATTGGGTCGATACGATCAGCCCTGGGAAAATAAATATACACACACCCCTGATCTGTCTTCTGGGAAAATACACAAAATTCCACATTTTTGTAGATAGGAGTTTGAAACTTCTGCAGCAGGGTTCTCTGATACGCTGAATTTCATGGTATGATTTTTGTTAAGATCGTTTGACTTTTAGGGGGTGTTTTCCCCTTTTTTTCTAAAATAAGGCAAAGTTTTTCAGTCTCGTATTTTTTGGTGAGTAAAATTTAACTTGATGAAACTTACATGTTTAGAATCAGGGTAAAAATACAATTCTTTTGATGTAATTATTGGAATCAAAATTCCATTTTGTAGAGTTTCGGTTACTTTTCAGCCGGGTCGCTCCTTACTACAGTTCGTTACCTCGAACTGTTTGATATAGGTGGATAGAAGTTTGTATCTGCAATATCTAAGAAACAGGTAAGGATATTAATTTGCAACTTTCAGGAAATCATGAGGGAGGAATTTATGACATAATTTGCATCCATATTGTCCAACAGAACAGCTATGGGTGATGAGTTGAAATTTTTTAGGAACATGATAAATAATTATGGAACATGAAAAATAAATTTTTTAGGAATGGATATTGAATTATTTCAAAAGACACTGCGTGCTGCCACTTCGTAAAAAATGTCGGGTCTGTGTTTTATTTTGAAAAGCTGATTGTTGGTACCAATTAAACATTTAGGTGCTTTGTCATGCTATTAAATCAAATATTAAAGGTGATGTGTAAAATTTTACAGGTCAAGAAATGGGTAAAGTCTGAATGCTAATATAACTATTTATAGCTAAATTCCGGTCATTAAAATTTGTAACGATGCAAAAATTAAATTATAGCATTTTAACTATTCAACGTTTGATTAGTAAATGGAATTTGAACTAGAATTATGTATTAAAAAGCATTGCATCATCTGACCACAGTTGTCAAGTGACTCTTGTTTATTAAAACCTTAAAAATAAAAAGTACACTTTTTTTAATTATTATAAAAATAAAGTCATTAGACTTTAAAATTGAAGTCTTTAAAGCAATTAAAGTCATTAATTAAAGTATCTATTATAAAATATTAAAATCCATAATATAAAATTCATAAACAATTGACACTTAGTGAACGATTATGTAAAATTAAATTATCATAAAATTAAATTTATTTTGACATTTTTTGTCTATATCATACAAGTTTTGGCCATATGTTTAGACTTTTTGCTAACCTTTATATATTTCTTGGCACCTTCCTAGGGGAAAACATTTTTATTCCTTAGTCAAGAGCTAGAAATTTCATCTTGGAAACCAAAATCACATTAGCAAAGAACAAACCAGGTTTTAGTAATAGAGTTTAGGCTCTTCGACTTCCCTATCTAATGCTTGGTCTCTTGTATATTCACTAGGGAAAAGGGAGGAGGTACCAGGTTCATTTTTCTTAATGACATTTTCTTCTAAAAACAGGTGAGACCTGGATCTTTTTTTCAAGGCATAAAAGTCAAAAGACTAGCTAATAACTAATGGCAAAAGAAATTAAATTTGGTCTACGGGGATTTGGGCTTTGTCCTTTGCTAAAATTAACAAGGAAAAGATAATTATAAATTCTAAGAACAAAAAAAGGCTATGTGAATGAAACTGTAAATCTGGTGTTATATAAAGTATAGTTGTAGTAATTGAATGATGTTGCAAAAATATTATTCTACTAGCTGTTAGGGTGGCGCTTCGCACCACCCCAACACCTAGTGGGTGGGGGCACTTTGCGCCCCCCAAGCCCACCCCGTGTGCGTAAGTCGTTACGCGCCATTGTAGTTGTGTCCCTGTGTCCACCTGTGAATATAGATATATATATATATATATTATATATATATATATATATATATATATATATATGTAATATATGTATATTTATATATATATATATATATATATATATATATATATATATATATATATATATATATATATATATATATATATATAATATATAAATATATATATATATATATCTACATATATATATATATATATATATATATATAATATATATATATATATATATATATATATATATATATATATCTATATATATATATATATATATATATATATATATATATATATATATGTAGATATATATATATATATTTATATATATATATATATATATATATATATATATATATATATATATATATATATATATATATATATATATATATATATATATATATATATATATATATATATATATATTGGGGCGCGTAACTAATATGGCGCGTAACGACTTACGCGCGCGGGGGGGCTTGGGGGGGGGGCGCGAAGCGCCCCCACCAACTAGGTGTATATATATATATATATATATATATATATATATATATATATATATATATATATATATATATATATATATATATATATATATATATATATATATATATGTTTTTAAATACGTAAAACTTACGAATATACAACATTCTTCGCTGTCCCATTTTGTATGCATATAAATAGATTGTCAGATTTACCGACTCTTGAACATGTAACATATAATTGTCCATGGGAAAAACAATCCGTATTCAGATCTATACCTCATGATTCTTATGATTGCCCTAGAGCTTTGTTGATGGTGATAGCTAATAAAATATTCTCTGTGTCGCCGTCGTCATTTATATCCCCCTCTGCCCCCGGCGTCCCCGTTGTAGTTGTATTCCTGTGTCCCGGTCATTTATATTCCCTGTGTCCCGGTCGTCATTTGTGTCCCGGTGTCCCAGTCTCTAATTTCTCTTTGAGTGTCCATATGATGAAATAAATTTTTTGCTTTTTTCCTTTTTAATTTTTTTTGGGGTATACCTTTTTTTAGCTTTTTTAGTTTTTCTTTTCTTTTTAGTTGTTTTTTGTAGTTTTTAAGTTTTTTAATTTTTTTTATTTTTATCTTTATTTTTTTTTAGTTTTCTTTCTCTCCTTTATTTTTCAGTTTTTTTTTCTTTTTTAGTTTTGAAATAAATTTTTTGTTTTTTTCCTCTTTTCTTTTTAGTTTTTTTTTTTGGTTTTTACCTTTTTTTAGCTTTTTTAGTTTTTTCTCTTTTTAGTTTTTTTTGTAGTTTTTAACTTTTTTTAGTTTTTTTTTATTTTTATTTTTTTTAGTTTTCTTTTTCTCCTTTATTTTTCAGTTTTTTTCCTTTTTCAGTTTTTTTTCTGTTTTAGTTTTTTTTTTTAGTTTTTACCTTTTTTTAGTTTTTTTCGTATTTTTTACTTTTTTTTAGTTTTTTATTAGTTTTTAGTTTTTTTGTTTTTAGTTTTTTTGTAGTTTTTACCTTTTTTCAGTTTTTTTTTTCTTTTTTAGTTTTTTCTTTTTTTAGCTTTTTTAGTTTTCTTAGTTTTTTTCTTTTTAGTTTTTTTTTGTAGTTTTTATCTTTTATTTAGTTTTTATCTTCTTTTGTATTAATACTAAAGTCAAGGTTCGAACCTGGAACCTCTCGAACCTAGAACCTGGAACATAACGCGTTACCAACTCAGCTAAATCGGCTTGAATACTTTCGTTTTTGAATTGGTATATGATGAAATAATTCAGACGTCATATGCGGAGAGACAGACAGACAGACAGACAGACAGACAACTTATTATTATATATATAGATGATCTTTAGAAATATCTGATCATACCAACATAGTTATAGTTTTCTTCAACAAATATTTCTATTAGATCATTTGCTATTTCGGCATCTAATTTCTACAACGACGCTTATTTGATGCCGAAATAAAAAACACAATTTGCGTCAAATTTCTTATTGGCATTTTTACTTTTGGTTGCAAACGTCCCTAAAATTTTTGAGAACACTTGAACTGATAGAGTCTCATTACTGCGAAAAAATCAGTAATTTTAGGAGGAACTGATGTAGCGCAGTCAAATGATCTCTGCTTGCCAAAGATCTCTGCTTGTCAATGGATTGATCCCAGCTGCAGAATGACAGACCGGGAGCGAGACCTTGCAATGCACTCCTATGAAACATTTATCGATGATATATGCACCCCAAATGGCCCAGGAGAAACTATTCGTTTTCTTTTACAATTGTGCACAGGTACCGGCATTGTTATTAGTATAGTAGTTGTACCACATAATGTAAAATGACGAATTCTTCCGAGACAATATTGCATCAAGACAAGGAACGGGTAAACTTTCAAATTGGGACAAGTCGATTTATTAGACAGTGAAAACAGATACAAAAGTCTCGGTATTTTGAGCACATATACAGCAATCGTCATAAGCAGAAATACTGAAGCATTAAAGTTAAAACTAAAATGTTTATATAGAACAAAATAATAACTTCCGGTTCTTCACTAGATATGTCTGAGAGAGTTTAATAGCTAGGTTCACCCAAAGTCTTGAGGTGGCAAATCTTTGCCATCTTCTTTAGAACTTTAACTTACATTTAGGCAGTATTAAAGAAGAAAGCTTACAACTCATGACTTTGGATGAACCCAGCTATTGAACTCTCTCAGAAAAATATTGTGAATGAACCGCAAATTACCATTTTTCTTTGTATAAATATGTTATTTTGAGCTGAAATACTTTAGTATTTCTGCTGATGACGATTGCTGTATATATTTTTGAAATATCAAGACTTTTGTATCTGTTTTCACTGTAGTAGTCTATGGCCAATATCATATACATGATTAAACTAAATTAATATTCTGTAAAAGGTTGATAAAATTATTTGATGGGGAATGTACGCATAAGTGTTCTCTGAAGGAAGAGGATTGGGGCCTCTGTTAGTTATTTTTATCTGGGTCAGAGGAAATCTTGTCTAAAGCAAAAATATAGGTAAATAAGTTTAATAACAAAGGAAATCTAGGGAAACTAAAATTATGAACTGTTAAAACACACGCCTAGAACGATTTCCCAGGTACATGCGTTGGTGGAGCACATTGTGCGTAGGGTTCATATATTCTAGGAACTATTAGAAGGTCATACGATTCTTCCTAATGTTAATTTGCACTAGGAATCAATAGTTCTGTTGGTAGGCAATATAATTAAACACTAAAACAAACGAATAGAATTATCCAAAATAATTTTTTCTTTAAAGTAAAGAGACATTGAAGTGTTTATTCCCTGGCTATTAAAGAAATTGAGAAATCAAGTTGACGATTGACTCGTCAATCATTGATCGTTGACAATTGACAATTCGTTTGACAATTGACTCGTCAATTTGTTCCAAAATTAAGCTCATTTATCTTAATACACTGAAGTATAATCCTCTTAAAAGAGTTTAGGGACCAGTCAAAGCCCTTAGCAGCAAATCTTCTTAAGAGTATTTTGCCCCCAATATCTACTCCAGCTCTCTTATTCATGCTTTGAGGACAGCAGGTACTCGAAAGATACATAGAAAGGACACAATTTCCTAAAGAAGGAGATGCAACACCTTTGAAACTAATCAATATTGTATAAATTCATAAGTCCCTTTGAGGGCATTAAATTATTTTTCCGTGATGTTTTGTCCCCTCTACGATAAATGATAGGAAAAAGATAACAGAAAGAATTCTTTTGTAACGCCCTTGGGACTTTTTTGGAGAAATGGATTGTTTTTCACTGAGATAAAAGCTGTAGAAAATTTTTAAAGTAACATAGGCAGGATTTTTACTTTTTATAGCTTTTAATTTTTTTGTATTATATTTTAAACAACTTTTATTTGTCAGATGTGCTACAAATAATGTGTGGCGCAAAAATTTTGTGATATTAGCTTAATCATTTTGAGGTGTCAATTTCAGGCCACACGAGTATTTTATTTAAAAGAAAAATCGAATCGAGAACACACTAAATTAAAAAAAGACCTTATACGGCTTGAATAGAACTGACAATTGTGTCGAGTTCTTTGAATACTTCTATACTATGATAAAGCTTAAGGAGTTCATATTTTCGATGTTTGTTCACTTTAACACTATAGTTAACATACTCCTATAAACAACATTTACATGGACAAAATTTGTTGGAATGGCTATGGTTACTAGACCTACTTAAAGACAGATCGTTTGTTACGTCTACTGTAAAATTCATCAAACAGTTCGTGGTAACGAACTGGAGCGACCCAGCTCAATAGTAAACAAAACTCTAAAAAACGGAATTTCGATGCTACAAGATATATCAAAAGGATTGGATTTTTATGCTGATTTTAAATATATAAGTTTCATCAAATGTAGTCTTTGTCATCAAAAGTTACGAGCCTGAGAAAATTTGCCTTATTTTGGAAAATAGGGGGTAACACCCCTAAAAGTCATAGGATCTTAACGAAAATCACACCATCGCATTCAGCGTATCAGAGAACACTATAGAAAAAATTTTAAGGTCCAATCTACAAAAATGTGGAATTTCGTATATTTGCCAGAAGACAAATCACGGGTGCGTGTTTATTTGTTTTTTTCCCCAGGGGTCATCGTATAGACCAAGTGGTCCTAGGGTGCTGCAAGAGGGCTCATTCTGACGGAAATGAAAAGTTCTAGGGCCCTTTTTAAGTGACCAAAAAAATTGGAGGGCACCTAGGCCCCCTCCCACGCTCATTTTTTCCCAAAGTCAACGGATCAAAATTTTGAGATAGCCATTTTGCTCGGCATAGTCGAAAACCATAATAACTATGTCTTTGGGGATGACTTATCCCCCACAGTCCCTGGGGGAGGGGCTGCAAATTACAAACTTTGACCAATGTTAACATACAGTAATGGTTACTGGGAAGTGTACCGACGTTATCAGGGGGATTCTTTTGGTTTGGGTGTGGGGTTCAGGGGAAGGGGCTATATGGGAGGATCTTTCCTTGGAGGAATATTTCATGGGGGAAGAGAAATTCAACGAAAAGGGCGCAGGATTTTCTAGCATTACTATTAAAAAAAAAAACAATGAAAATATAAACATGAAAAAGTTTTTTCAATTGAAAGTAAGGAGAAGCATTAAAACTTAAAACGAACAGAGATTATTACGCATATGAGGGGTTCTCAAAATACTTTAGCATAAAGAGCGAGGTATTTAGGAGGATATGAATACTTCGCTCTTTATGCTAAAAAAGTTTTAAGTAATTTCAACTATTTATTCTACGGCCTCTCTGATTCAGGGGTCATTCTTAAAGAATTGGGACATAACAAGATTTAGTGTGAAGAGCGAGGTATTAACGAGGGGACCAACCCCCTCATATATATAATCAAAAATAAAAGAATATAAAAGTTTGTTACGTAAGTTAATTCTTAAGTTACGTATATTTTTTACTAATAAAAACGTTCGTTAAAAATTAAAAGATCTAGTTGCCTTTTTAAGTATCCGAAAAATTGGAGGGCAACTAGGCCTCCTTCCCCGCCCCTTATTCCTCAAAATCGTCTAATCAAAACTAAGAGAAAGCCATTTAGCCAAAAAAAGAATTAATATGCAAATTTCATTTTAATAATTTATGTACGGAGAGCCAAAATCAGACATGCATTAATTCAAAAACTCTCCGTATATGAAAGGGGCTTTTCCTCCTCGACACCTCGCTCCTTGCGCTAAAGTTTGATTCTTTCTCGCAACTCTACTTTTTAAAACAATAAAAAACTTTAGCGTAAAGAGCGGCTTGTCGAGGAGGAAAAGAATCCTCGTTATTTTCCCTGTACATGAAAAAGCTTCACACTCATGTGCTTAATTGTATGGTGTTATATATATATATATATATATATATATATATATATATATATATATATATATATATATATATATATATATATATATATATTTATATATATATATATATATATATATATATATATATATATATATATATATATATATATATATATATATATATATATATATATATATATATATTATATATATATATATATATACTAGCTGTTGGGGTGGCACTTCGCGCCACCCCAACACCTAGTTGGTAAGGGCGCTTCGTGCCCCCCCAAGCCCCCCCGCGCGCGTAAGTCGTTACGCGTCAAATTAGTTACGCGCCATTCTAGTTGTGTCCCTGTGTCCCACCTGTGAATATAGATAGATATATTTATGTTTTTAACTACGTAAAACTTGCGAATATACAACATTCTTCGCTGTCCCATTGTCTGTGCATATAAATAGATTGTCAGGTTTACCGACTCTTGAACATGAAACATATAATTGTCCATGGGAAAAACAATCCGTATTCAGATCTCTACCTCATTATTCTAATGATTGCCCTTGAGCTTTTTTGATGGTGATTGCTAATCGTATATTCCCTGTGTCGCCGTCGTCATTTATATATCCCCCTGTGCCCCCCGGCGTCCCCGTTGTAGTTGTGTCCCTTTGTCCCGGTCGTCATTTGTGTCCCGGTGTCCCAGTCTTTAATTTCTCTTTGATTGTCGCGGTCGTCATTTATATTCCCTATGTCCCGGTGTCCCGGTTGTCATTTGTATCCCGGTCGTCATTTGTGTCCCGATGTCCCGGTCTGTAATTTCTCTTTGAGTGTTCCGGTGTCCCGGTCTGTAATTTCTCTTTGAGTGTCCCGGTCGTCATTTATACTCCCTGTGTCCCGGTCGTCATTTGTGTCCCGGTGCTTTGTTGATGGTGATTGCTAATCGAACATTCCCTGTGTCCCGGTCGTTTTCTCTTTGAGTGTCCCGGTCAAAGAGTGTTTGAGCGTCCCCCCGCGCGCATAAGTCGTTATGCGCCATATTAGTTACGCACCATCATTTTTGTCCCGGTTGTCATTTGTGTTCCGGTGTCCCGGTCTGTAATTTCTCTTTGATTGTCCTGGTCGTCATTTATATTCCCTGTGTCCCCATTGTCATTTATATATCCCCCTGTGCCCCCCGGCGTCCCCGTTGTAGTTGTGTCCCTGTGTCCCAGTCGTCATTTATAGTCGACAAACATGACGTCAGTCGACACACAAACATGACGTCAGTCGACACACACGTTCCAGTCGTCATTTGTGTCCCGGTTGTCATTTATATTCCCTGTGTCCCGGTCTGTATATACATTCGTTTTTGAATTGGTATATGATGAAATAAATTCTTTGTTTTTTTTCCTTTTTTTCTTCTTAGTTTTTTTTTTGGTTTTTACCTATTTTTTAGCTTTTTAGTTTTTTTTTCTTTTTCGTTTTCTTTTGTAGTTTTTACCTTTTTTAGTTTTTTTAGTTTTCTTTTTCTCCTTTATTTTTCAGTTTTTTTTCTTTTTTAGTTTTTTTTTCTTTTTCAGTTTTTAGTTTTTTTATTAGTTTTTAGTTTTTTTTCTCTTTTTTGTTTTTTTGCTGTTTTTACCCTTTTTTAGTTTTTTCTTTTTTTTCTTTTTTAGTTTTTAGTTTTTTACCTTTTTTTAGTTTTTTTAGTTTTTTAGCTTTTTTAGTTATTTTAGTAGTTTTTACCTGCTTTTTAGTTTTTTTTCTTTTTTAGTTTTTTTTCTTCTTTTGTATTAATGCTAAAGCCAAGGTTCGAACCTGGAACCTCTCGGAGCTAAAACCTGGAACATAACGCTTTACCAACTGAGCTACTGTATTTGTATCGGATTAACGACGCTTCTTGACCACTAAGGTCCCTGTGTCGGCCCTGTAGTGCATTCATGCAGCATGGTTCGATCTCTGGGTCCCGTATTACCACGCTAAGGTCAAACCCACTGCGCCGACACAGGTAGTTATATAACTGAGCTACTTCGGCTTGAATACATTCGTTTTTGAATTGGTATGTGATGAAATAATTTAGACATCATATGCGGACAGTGACGTCACTCGACAGACACACAGACAGACAACTTATTTTTATATATATACTAGCTGTTGGGGTGGCGCTTCGCGCCACCCCAACACCTAGGCGGTGGGGCGCTTCGCACCACCCCCCCCCAAGCCCCCCCCGCGCGCGTAAGTCGTTACGCGCCATATTAGTTATGCGCCATTGTAATTGTGTCCCTGTGTCCCACCTGTGAATATAGATAGATTTATATATGTGTTTCAAACTACGTAAAACTTGCGAATATACAACATTCTTGGCTTTCCCATTGTCTGTGCATATACAAAGCCTTATGTACTAATAATGACGCCATATGTAAACGCTCTTTTTACAAACAAACAAACATGCATACACACCACTCGTTTTAATATAGATAGATAGATAGATAGATACAATACAAATTAACTGCGTAAAACTTGCGAATATACAACATTCTTCGCTGTCCAATTGTCCCTGCATATAAATAGATTGTCAGGTTTACCGACCCTCGAACATGCAACGTACAATTGTCCATGGGAAAAACAATCAGTATTAAGATCTATACCACTTTTTCTAATGATTGACCTTGAGCTTTGTTAATGGTGATTGCAAATGCTAATCGAATTGGGAATTGCAATCTTCTAAATTGAAAAGGCAGATCCGTTGGAATCATGGGAATGCGAGGAATAAGAACAGCCTCACCCTCAAAAGGCCCTGTCAAGATTGTAGCCTCTATTAGGTTTTCCATTGTTTTTTTTTACGGCAAGTCGCGTGCCATTGCAAAGCTTTGGTGGGTTGATATTTCTTAAAAGTATTATTGGTACGCCTACTTTTAGTTGTAGCACGTGTGGTGGAAACCCTGAAAGATCCACGGAATTTAAAAATTCAGATGGATAATTAACCAATTCATTTGGTTCCAAAACTGTGTCGACAGACTTGTAAAGGACTGCCTGGTCTCGAATCTTGGTCAAAACAATATTGTTGATTTCGTGGACGTCTATATTTTTGGGTGCAAGAATCGCTCTTTCACTTAGCCATTTATTATTTTTATAATTGTTTAGAATATTCGGAAATATTTTTTCAATCAATTCATTTTTGGACGTCACTAAATTACAGAAATCAGCAGGTAGTTGCAAACGTCCTGAGATTGAGTCTACTGGGAGCTTTCCGTTTCCAATTGCCAGCAATTGATCTGAAAATGTTTGACCAGAGTCATCGTTTTGCAATAGGACACGCATATTTATAGTTAATTTTAATGTTTTTACGTGTGCCCATAAATTAGAATTTTATAGGCAAGCATTCATTTCGTCTGCAGGAGTTGATCTAGGTATTATAGGTTATGTTTGCCTGAAATCTCCCGCAAGCAATATTAATGTGCTGCCAAAGGGTTTCGACTTCCCTCGCAAATCTTTCAATCATTGATCCAGAGCCTCGAGCGTTTTTTTGTGTGCCATTGTGCACTCATCCAAAATAATAAGTTTGCATTGCTGCAATACTTTACCCATCCCAGATGATTTGGAAATATTGCACGTGGGAGTTTCTGTAGAATGCAAATTCAGAGGCAATTTCAAAGCGGAATGAGCAGTTCTTCTACCAGGCAGCAATGTTGCGGCTATTCCGGACGACGCAATTGCCAACACTATATCATTTTTTGATCGAATTGATGCCAGAATCAGTTTTATCACAAACGTTTTACCAGTACCTCCTGGCGCATCCAAAAAGAAAATTTCTCCAACGTTGTTATCGACACAATGCATTATCGTATCATAAATGTCTTTTTGTTCCGACGTTAACTTGGAAATGTTATTTTGTACATACGACAATAGATCACTCGTACTGTAACTTTGTTCACGATCCAATTCTACACATGTCGAAACAGCAGCGATACGGTTAGGTGAAGGCATTCCCAAATCCTGAAGAGGTTTGTTTGCCATACGTACGCACAAATCTTCTATAATAACTAAAGTGTAGTTATAAATTTCTGATGTAAAATCAAAAGTCATATCTGGCGTCTCTAACTGTTTTCGATGGAGTATATCTTCGGACATTTTTGACTTATATTTTTCCCATAACTCTGTAGGAGCTGATGGAGAGCAAGTTGTTAAAATGATGCCAAACAATGCACGAATTTGACTTGGAGTTGACGTTTCGCACGCGTCATTGATGCAGTTATCCCAGTGTTGGTCATTCTCCAATAAATTCAGAGCTTGGCATGCACTAGGGTAAGTGTCATGTATAGTACCGTTTACAGTTCTCAAATACTCAAAGGATGTCGGACCGGGTACATTCACAAAAGCAGGCGTAGAAAGAAGCATTCATGTTGATTGGGGTGAACGGTGTAGAGTCTTCCTATCGTGGTATCTTTGAAGATGGTAGGTTGGCCGTCGACTGACATACCCTGTTTTCGACGTTCAAATACTTTATTTTTAGTATTCCACGTGTAATACGAAGGCACTTCAGTATACAGCAGTTTTTTTGCAAAAGAATCATTTTTGCAAAGCGAAAAGAAACCGGTTTACTTTGTATCCGGTGGATTCAGGGCTCTTTGTTGCACGTTGGTTTCCGAGAAATAAACACGTTGACTATTCTATAAATGTACCGCTAAATGAACAACAGCTGGACTACGTTCATGTATCGGAAATGAAAGAATTCTCCAAACAGCTTCATTACTGCTTATGTATCTTCGAGCCTGATATTGTAAGATTTCGTCAATATCTTTGATTTCGGGCTGCAAGCCAAAAACTGCCATGTCACTGCCTTTGTTGACGTATTTACATATGTATTTGATTGCCTTTACGGAGTTACAGTATTCAAAGTTTATGTGTGCATTAAATGTTTTTGATAATAATGGGGAATATAGAACAACCCACTGGTTATCTACTTCGATGGTGGTACCGTTACGCTTCTTTATTATTGCTGTTTTACCGCCATCTTCATTAGATCTTCTTCTATATTGTGGGTAACCATCATTGCCAGTAATTGTGTTGGATACTAAAAGTCGAGGATCTTGCTTTGTGCACCTTCCTTTGACCATGCATGGTGAATTTTAGTTCAGTGCACCGCAAGGTCCATGTATCATAGTTTTTACAATAATATCATGTAACCCCTTATCGACATTTTCATCAGGTATTTCAGCGGAAATCACATCATCAATTTCGTTCGAAGTAATTTTTTTATGTAGCCAGATTAGTATATGTGCGTGTGGCAAACCTCGTTTTTGGCATTCCACTGAGCACATCCAGCATCGCACTGACCCAAACACTTCAAAATTTACAATGTAGTTTATCAGTGATTTCAACTTTTGCCGGAAGACACGGGCCGTAATGTCATGTCTATGAACCGCCGATTGTCCTTGAAGTAAAAGCTGCAGTATCTCGTCCCAAGATTGATTACATGTAAATGTAATAAATAAATCTGGACGACCATAGAGACGAACATACGCAATAGCATCTTGAGCATATTCATGCATATGACGGGGACTGCCAGCATATGACGAAGGTAAAATTGTTAATCTTCCAACGTTTGTGGTATTACCGTCATTTATAACTGCATCTCACAAATGAATGTATTGTTCAGAGCTGAGCTTGGTCTGATTCAGGCGGATATATAGCAAACGTTCTGATTCAATTTTAGCATACATATCAACGACGAATTGGTGAAACAATTGACGGCATTTTAAAATATAATTTTCTTCATCCTGCCGAATCATTAGTCTATAGTAATAATAATGCATTGCACTGCATTTCTTATTCATTTCTTTGTTAGTGGCTGGATTCATCAATTTCATATTAAAGTGATAGCCGTCGGCTCCATCCCAAAAAATGATAGGATATTGTAGGGCATCGTAGCATCGATGAGTTTCAGCAATTCTTAACAACTGAGCGTTTCGCTTATGAAGAATAATATCTCGAGGTAAAAACTGATCACCGACCATAACGATTGCCACTTCGTCGATAGTTGGAGCATTGTATCTACGCACATGTTGGCCAGGAGGCGTTTTGTCAGCGGAAATAACAATTTTATGCGTATCAGTAGGCATCAAATCGATGGCTGTTTTGAACAGACGCACTAAATTATTATTTTCGTGGAAAAGATGTTGCAATTGGGAAACGATTGACTTTCAACGTTGGGAGAAATTTCGCAACGTGCATTCAATTCAGAATTTCTATCACTCATGAAGTACAATTGTAAAAATTTATGATTCTCGCCTGAGAATGGTAGAAGGGACCCTGCTCTATGATATATTTGCCCTTTTACTTTGAAAGTAGACATAAATTGATCTGGATTTTCGATTTGGGCTCCAAACGACGTCATTTGGAAACATGAGTTATATTTTCTGATTTGTGACAAAAAACGCTTAGATTCTGACGTAGTTCCAGTAAGGAAAGTCTTCAATGGCTCTGGTGGTGCAGCCAATAGAGGAAGTTTAACTTTTCCTGAGGCGCAACACATTCCCATTGTTTCACCATTGAATTTCAAGGCCTTGCAATAGGGACAAATTTTAGACATAGTCCCGATTTGAACACATCTACTCAAGCTATAATCATCGACTGGGCTGTACCTGAATGCCAGGCGATAACTTTCAGGTTGCTCTGATTCCTCGGCACGCTTTCTTTTCTTACTTTCTCTATCAGCAGCAAGCCTGATTTCTTGCTGTTCTTGTGATTCCTCGGCACGCCTTCTTTTTTCACTTTCTCTTTTAGCAGCAAGTCTGGTTTCATGTTGCTCTGGTAGTTCTTCGGCATGCCTTCTTGTTTTAACTTTCTCTTTTAGCAGCAAGTCTGGTTTCATGTTGCTCTGGTAGTTCCTCGGCACGCCTTCTTTTTTCACTTTCTCTTTTAGCAGCAAGTCTGGTTTCGCGTTGCTCTGGTAGTTCCTCGGCACGCTTTCTGTTCTTTCTTTCTCTATCAGCCTCAAGCCTGTTTCCTTGCTGTTCTTTTGATTCCTCGGCACGCTTTCTTTTCTTACTTTCTTTATCAGCCTCAAGCCTGTTTCCTTGCTTTTCTTTTGATTCCTCGGCACGCTTTCTTTCTTACTTTCTCTATCAGCAGCAAGTTTTTTGGCATAGACTCTTTGAGCATCTTCCTCGGCTGTTGCCATTGTAATTCATCAGTCATTTTACAGTTAAAAATTAATAGATTTCTACGTGAACACATGTCTTAAATATCTTTAATGACGTCACCGTCATAACAAAAATGACGACAACTAACTTCATGACGTCAGTCAACACACAAACATGACGTCACCCGACAGACAGACCCACACATCCACAGACAACTTATATATATATATATATATATATATATATATATATATATATATATATATATATATATATATAAATATATATATATATATATATATATATATATATATATATATATATATTCATGGTCCTATATTTTCATGGTCAAAAGTGTTGTTTATCCTTATTGGTTTTTTTCTGTGACGTTTTTTCCAAGCCAGTTTGTTCTTGGAGAGAACAATAGTCCAAGTTTCTAAAATTAGCTTAAATAGTGCTTTGGGTTGATTAATGCTGAGTGACAAAACTAAACAGACAAGGAAATTAAATTTCAGGAGGGAGAAATGACTATATAAAGTTTGATTAATTCTTATATGAAAAATAAAGCCTTGATTAAATAGAACGAAATTTTTTTTTACGATTTTATAAGGAAACTCTACGGTTTTTCTGTGGCTATGCCGCGTTTTCTTCCTGAATTTTTTTGTTTACGAGTGTACCGCGTCATTGAACAACTTTTTCTATCGGCTTCCTCTGTCGATTTAAGAATAACTGTATTCCTGCATCTTGCTTGACTTAGCTGATTGTTTACTCATATTCGTAATTTACATGACACCGATATTTTCAAGAAAAACTTCGGTCGGGAGCTATGCTTGAGGGATGCTAATTGTTTTGTTCACCAAGGCGCTTTTAATTTCCATGACCTGAAAACTGTCTGGAAACCAAAGAAAAGGAAAAAAAGGTAACAAAGGTAACTCTTCCTGTCTCTCTCTCTGCCTGTATCAAAGTCCCAACTTCTCTCTACCCCTTTCACTCTCTCTCTTAACTCTCTCTGTCTTCGTCTCTCTCTCTTAGTAAAATACTTTTAGAATGACTTCATTCCTTGAATATTTTCAAGAGAACTTACCTTGTACTATGAGCATCATCAATACTTAAATTTAAGGCTCTAGCTTACAATTACTGTTCTTCAAAAAGTAATAATACTTAAATTTTAAAGCAACTTAAGAAACTTAAATACTTACTTATATCATTCCTTAAAGTGCTCAACTTTACTTTAACGCCCCCCTTTATGTGCAAGCTTACAGTCTAAATTATTTATTCTCCGCAAATTTTTTATTTTATTTTCTTCTTTTATTTCATAAAAGAATTTTATTTTTATTTTATTTTTTTTTATTTTATTTTTTTTCTTTTATTTCATTTTATTTTCCCGTTTTTATTTTATCTATGTTGCTTCGTTGGCGATTTTTTTTTATGAAGGCAAGGAGCAACATCAGAACTCGAAACACAGAGAAGTTGTTCCGTATATGAAGGGGTTACCCCTCCTCAATACCTTGTTCTTTACGTTAAAGTTTTATGCAGTTTAGAAGAAGCTTCGTATCCTAATTAAGAGGCCCTTGTGTATCAGGAGATATTCTTAAAAATTGAGATAAACAGTCAAGCTGTAGCGTAAAGAACAAGGTAGTTAAGAGAGGTTAACCCTTTTATATATGAATAAATTCCGTTCGTTTTGAGTTTTGATGGTGCTTCTTATTTTAATCTAAAAATTATTTGTTATTAAATTTCTGATCGTTTTTTAAGTAATGTTGGTAAATCTGGCTCGGCCTCGATGAAAAAGTTCCCCCTCCCCTCATGGGTAACTCTGTTATGGAAACTTCTTCCCACGTAAAATACATCCATCTCCCGTTAAATTCCCTAAGGATGAGTTTCATCCTCGTTTGTTCTTCCGCCCTCAAGATTCCTTGCGGACGATTCAGCCTGAAAAATTCTCCTTAGCATACTTTCATTTGAAAAAGACTTTAATTCCAAATCGTTTTCTCGATCACCCTGGAAATCGCCCTTTCCGTAGAAGTTTTTCCCGGATGTATGAATACGGGAAAAAGCCCCGGGACAATTCCCCGAGAAAACTTCCGCATGTAAAATTGAGTTGGCAAAGAGAAATTAACCCAAGTGTAAAATTTCTTTACCCCCAGAAATTTATCTCCCTACAGAAAATTTTACCTATGGAAACACCCCCCCCTCCGAGCACAAATTCCTCCCCCCCCTATAAAATGTCCATATAATTCCCAATCACAAATACTATACGTAAAGAAAGGCAAATTTCATAACTTACACGCCTCCCTCCACGGACTGTGGGGTTCATGATACCACTAAGGACACAGTTATTGGATCTTTCTACTATGCTGAACAAAATAAGTATCTCAGAATTTTGATTAGGTAATTTAGGGAAGAAGAGGCGCATGAGATGGGGGCTAGTTGCCCTGCAATCATTTTGGTTACTTAAAAAGGACACTAGAACTTCTAGTTTCCGTTCGAATACAACCCCTCTCAATCTCCTACGACTACTATTTTGGTATGATCACCCCTAGGGGAAAAACACGCATCCGTGATCTTTCTTCTGGCAAAACATCCGAAATTCCACATTTATGTATATAGGAGATTGAAATCTCTAAAGTAGGATGGATACATAGCCAGAAAATGAAATATTAAAAAAAAATAACTGAAAGTAAGGAGCGACATTAAAACTAAAAATGAACAGAAATTATTCCATATATGAAAGGGACTTTTCCTCCTCAACGCCCGGCTCTTTACGCTAAACTTTGACTCTTTCTCTTAACTCTACTTTTTAAAACAGTAAAAAGCTTTAGCGTAAAGAGAAGCGCATTAAGGAGGGAATGTCCCTTTCATATATGGAGTAATTTAAGAATAAGTAATCTAAGAATAAGCTACTGAAGATTATGAACATGATTTTTGAAAAAGGGGAGGTATCCAATGATTTTAGGAAAACCTTAATTAAACCACTGTATAAGAAAGGTGACAAGAGTGAATGTCGGAATTATCGAGGCATTAGTCTGGTTTCTGTAGGTAGCAAATTACTGAGTAATATGATACTTTTTAGACTGAGACATGCTGTAGACAAAGTTTTATAAGGGAAGAACAATGCGGTTTTAGAAAAGGTAGAGGATGTGTCGACCATGTTTTCACTCTTAGGTTAATAATTGAGAAGTCCCTTCGTTGTCAAACACCTTTGGTCCTTAGTTTTATCGATTATGAGCAAGCTTTCGATTCTGTTGATAGAACAGCGTTAACAAAGGTCTTATCGTTATATGGTATACCAGAAAAATACATTAAAGTGATTTGCGCTATGTACGAGAATAATACTGCTGCGGTTAAGGTAGGAAATGAGGTTAGCAACTGGTTTTGTATTAAATCAGGAGTTAAGCAGGGTTGTGTTCTATCCCCCTTTATATGGATCATTTTGATGGACTTCGTCTTAAGGAGCACAGGAAAGGCAATTGGAGACCATGGAATCAAATGGGGAGGAAGAACGCTCCTGGACTTAGATTATGCTGATGATTTAAGCATATTAGATGAAAGTGTGAGCAAAATGAATGACTTTTTAGAGGTTTTACGAGTTCAGGGTGCTAAAATAGGCTTGAAAATTAATGTTAAGAAGACTAAGTCACTAAGGTTAGGAATAAGTGAAGATGAACAGGTGACCTTAGGTAACGAAAAGATTGATCAGGTTGGGAGCTTCAGTTACCTTGGTAGTATTATTAGTAAAGATGGTGGGAGCAGTGAAGATGTTAAAAGTAGAATAGCTAAAGCTCAGGGTGTTTTTTCACAGTTAAAAAAAGTTTGGAAGAATAGAAAGATAAGCCTACAAACCAAGATTAGAATATTGGAAGCTACAGTGATGACAGTGGTCAAATATGGCTCTGAAGCATGGACACTCCGAAAAGCAGATGAAAATTTACTAGATGTTTTCCAGAGAAATTGCCTACGGATTGTTCTGGGTACCCGGCTGACTGACCGTATTTCAAACAGTAGGTTGTACGAAAAGTGTGGTTCAATCCCGCTTTCTGGGGCTATAATGAAAGAAAGGTTGAGATGGCTAGGCCACGTTCTACGGATGAAGGATGACAGATTACCGAAGATTGTCCTTTTTGGCCAACCGTCTGGGGCTACACGGAAAGCAGGTCGTCCTTGTCTGGGTTGGGAGGATGTCATAAATAAGGATTTAAAGGAAATGGGAACTTCCTGGGAGGGTGTAAAGAGGGAGGCTTTAAATAGATTAGGTTGGAGGAGGAGCGTGCGTAGCTGTGTTGGCCTCAGGCGGCTTGGTGCTGCAGTGAGTTATTAGTAGTAGTATATATGGAGTAATTTCTGTTCGTTTTAAGTTTTAATGTCGCTCCTTACTTTCAGTTAAAAAACTTGCTTTCTTTATTTAATTTCTGAACCTTTTTAGTTAATGCATGTTTTTATTCTGGCTCTCCGCACATAAATAATTAAAATGAAATTTATAGATTAATTGTTTTTGGCTAACTGGTTTTCTCATAGTTTTAATCGGAAGATTTTGAGAAAAAAAGGAGCAGGGAGGCGGACTAGTTACCCTCCAATTTTTTGGTTACTTAAAAAGGCAGCTAGAACTTTTAATTTTTTACCAACATTTTCAATAATAAAAAATATGCGTAACTTACGAATTAACTTAAATAACGATCTTCTATATTGGTATGTTTTATTACATAAATGAGGAGGTTCACCCCCTCGTCAATACCTCGCTTTTTACACTAAACTTAAGTTTTGTCCGAATTCCTTAAGAATGATCCCTGAATCACAAAGGCCGTAGACTAGATAGTTGAAATTACTAATAATACTTTAGTGTAAAGACTGAGGTATTACGAGGAGGTAGACCCCTCATGCGCGTAGTAATTTCTGTTCGTTTTAAGTTTTAATTCTGCTTCTTACTTTCATTTGAAAAAACTTTTTCATATCTATTTTTTCATTGTTTTTTTTAAATAATGCTGGAAAATCCTGCGACCCTTTCGTTGAAATTCTCTTCTCCCATGACAAATTCCTCCATGGAAAGATCCTCCAGCCTAACCCTCCCATTCACCTTCTCCCCCTAAACCAAAAAAAAACCTGAAAACGTCTGTACACTTCCCAATAACCATTACTATGTGTAAACACTGGTCAAAGTTTGTAACTTGGAGCCTCTCCCGAGGGGACTCTGGGGGAGTAAGTTATCCCCAAAGACATAGTTATTATGTTTGTCGACTATGATGAATAAAATGGCCATCTAAGAATTTTGATCTGGTGACTTTGGGTTAAAAATGAGTGTGGGAGGGGGCCTAGGTGCCCTCCAATTTCTTGGTCACTTACGAAGGGCGCTAGAACTTTTAATTGCCGTTAGAATGAGTTCTTTTGCAACATTCTAGGACCACTGGGTTGGTACGATCAACCATGGGAAAAAGGAAGAAAACAAACAACAAACAAACAAATAAACACGCACCTGCAATCAGTCTTCTAGCAAAATTAGGAATATCCACATTTTTGTATGTAGGAGCTTGAAACTTCTAAAGTGAGGTTCTCTGATACGTTGAATGCGATGATGTGATTTTCGTTAACATTCTAAGGCTTTTCGGGGTTGTTTCCCCCTATTTTCTAAAATATGACAAATTTTCTCAGGCACGTAACTTTTGATGGGTAAAACTAAACTTAACGAAACTTATATATTTACAATCAGCATCAAAATTCAATTCTTTTGATGGAACTATTGGTATCAAATATTCATTTTTTAAAGTTTCGGTTACTATTGATCCGGGTTTGATCAAACAGTTCGTGGTAACGAACTGTAGTAAGGAGAGACCGGCTCAATAGTAACCAAAACTCTAAAAAATGAATCAAGTTTAGTCTTACCCATCAAAAGTTACGAGCCTGAGAAAATTTGCGTTATTTTAGAAAATAGGGGGAAACACCCCCTTAAAAGTCATAGAATCTTAACGAAAATTACACCATCAGATTCAGCGTACCAGAGAATCCTACCGTAGAAGTTTCAAGCTCCTATCTACAAAAATGTGGAACTTTGTATTTTTTGCCAGAAGGCAGATCACGGATGCGTGTTTATTTGTTTGTTTGTTTGTTTTTTTTTTGTTTTTTTTTTTTTCCTGGGGTGATCGTATCGACCCAGTTGTCCTAGAATATTGCGAGAGGGCTCATTCAGACGGAAAGGAAAAGTTCTAGTGCCCTTTTAAAGTAGACAAAAAAATTGGCGGGCACCTAGGCCCCCTCCCACGCTAATTATTTTCCCAAAGTCAACGAATCAAAATTCTGAGATAGCCATTTTATTCAACGTAGTCGAAAAACCTTATAACTATGTCTTTGGGAATGACTTACTCCCCCACAGTCCCCGTGGGAGGGGCTACAAGGTACAAACTTTGACCAGTGCTTACATATAGTAATCATTTTTGGAAAGTGTACAAGTGTTTTCAGTAGGATTTTTTGGCTGGGGGGAGGGGTTGAGAATAGAGGGATTTGCTGGGGGAACTTTTCATCGAGGAATTTGTCATGGGGGAAGAAAATTTTCATGCAGGGAGCGCAGGATTTACTAGCATTATTTAAAAAAAAACAATGAAAAAATAAATATGAAAAACGTTTTTTCAGCTGGTAGTAAGGAGCAGCATTAAAACTTAAAATCGAACAGAAATTATTACCCATATGAGGGGCTCAACTCCTCCTAATACCTCGCTCTTTACGCTAAAGTATTTTTAGTAATGTCAACTATTTATTCTACGGCTTCTGTGATTCAGGGGTCATTCTTAATGAATTGTGACAAAATTTAAGATTTAAAGAGGGAGTTACTGACGAGGAGGCGAACCCTCTCATATATGTAATAAAAACATGAGAATAAAAAGTTATTTACGTAAGCTAATTTATAAGTTACGTATATCTTTTGCTAATAAAAAGATTCGTAAAAAATTATAAGTTCTAGTTGCCTTTTTAATTAACCAAAACATTGGAGGCCAACTAGGCTTCCTCCCCCGCTGTTTTTTTCTCGAAATCATTCGATCAAAATTATGAGAAAGCCATTTAGCAAAAAAAAAAATATGCAAATTTCGTTTTAATTATTCCTCTGCGGAGTGCCAAAATCAAAACATGCATTGATTCAAAAACGTTCAGAAATTAAATAAAAAAAAACAAGCTTTTTCAACTGAAAGTAAGGAGCGACATCAAACTTAAAACGAAGAGAAATTACTTCGTATACGAAAGGGGCTGCTTCCTCATCAACGCCCTGCTCTTTACGCTAGAGTTTGACTCTTTTACTCAACTCTTCTTTCTAAAACAGTAAAAAACGTTAGCGTAAAGAGCGGGGCGTTGATGAAGAAGCAGCCCCTTTCATTTGCGAAGTAATTTCTGTTCGTTTTAAGTTTTAATGTCGCTCCTTACTTTCAGTTGAAAAAACTTGTTTTTTTTTTATTTAATTCAATAAAGGAAGAATACAAGTATTGGAAAAATCTTGTTTAATTCAAACAAGATTTTCAAAACACGGGAACAAAAAATAAATTGAGGCTAAAACAAACAAACAAAGGCTAAAACAAATTGAAGTAAAAACTAGAAGATTTGATTGTTTTCTTTTTTTTGGTAGTCACCATCATTAGAAGAACAAGTTATAATAAATGTAATAAAATTGACAAGGATTAAGCATTTACTATGTGGCATCAGAAAGGACCAGAAACCATGCTTGCTGCTTTTATGTTCGTCGATTCGTAAAAAAAAACAAAAGAAGATAAAGCAGAAAAAGAGCATAAATAATTACTGACCCTGAACTGAATCGAAAATAGTGTTTCCATTTTTGGATAAAATTAGAATAATTCGGCTCAAAAAATTGACAAAATGCTAACATATTGTTTGGTTCAATTTCCTTTCATTGCAATTAAAGAGCTAAATGGAATGGATTTGGTCTTTTGTCAACCTTAAATCTAACCTCCCTCCCCAAACTATTTGAAAGTTTGTGCTTATCACTTTTAGACTCAGCCTCTTTAACATACAAAGTAACCATAAATAAATCCAAGGGTAGAATTTTTCTTTTTTTGAAATCATTATAATGAAACAACAAAATCAAAGTACCAAACTATTATTCAGTTCAAATATGATTAAACTTTAATCATTCATCAGGTTCATTACTACTTTTAAATTTGATATTCCTTTCAATAAAATAAAAAATGATAAAATAAGAAAACAAAACATAAAAGGTTACAGAATTACCATGTACAAGAAGTTAAATATCTTTTTGATGTAATATTTTGAAATAAAGTCCATCTAAGAAGGAATGTAAAGATGATTTTACTTCGGTAGGGGGTCAACATTCTTTGGCGTTTTCAAATCGAAAGCTTCACAAAAACAGGACAATCATTTGAGACATATGAATGGAGCGAATCAGGACTTCCCTCAATTTCAAGGATCCTATCCAAACATCCCTTCTTGCATAATTACTTATTCCCAAGGCATGTTGTCAAATTAAGATCTTATAGTGGTAAGACCAGGACCAAGGGCTTTTTTGAATTCTTGAAAGAAAAAGTAATCATGAAATAGAATGGACAAATTTAACAACTCATTGGATCTTCTACTGCTTCTATTATATTGTCAGTCCCCTAACGCTACATAATATTACAGAGACTATATAAAAAAGAAATAGCCCTCCTTCTGAGTGTGACAAGGCAATTTAAAATAGTGTCTCGAAGTCCGAAGCTCTTAAAGATGAAAGTCCGAGCTTAGAGTGACAGAAAAGCTCTGGAGTTGAAGAACAAACTTTCTAGAGAAAGCAGAAAGTTAGTTTGGAGACTCAATTCAGATTCATTCAAATGCAAATGATATGTCCAAATGTGGGATAAGTCATCCATAGCTTGATTTAAAACGTGAGGAACAGGGCTTTCACTTCTAGGGCGATTATCCTATTTTAGGGAGAAATCACTTCTCTTAGGAATGCTTATTTTGAATCTAGGGATAAAGAGAAATTTGGGGTAAAGTAAGGATTTTCTGCGAGATCCGGGGTAGAGTAAGGATTTTAAGAACGCCGACCAAAAGTCTGTTGAATAGTGGCTTCAGTTACCAATGTTGAAAAATTGGATAGAGAAAAGAGTGTCAAACAAGTCAAAGAAAAATACTTGTGTCCTGCACTCTAGCGTTCAGTTCGAAACGTGAATATTGTGAGAAATGAGAGTTGACCAGGCATGCCTTGACCAAGTAGCATATAAAAGCAAGCAATGAAATTGAGACAAAAGTTGGCAGTGGTAGCATTGAAAACTTCTGACTGTGTGGGCAGTAATTCCAAAGAAATTGAACAGCGCATCTGCATATTTTTGGCACGACATAATCTGTCATTAAGTCTTGCAGACAGCCTGGTTCCTCTCCTAAGAAAATTGTTTCCAAAAGACCGGGCCATAGCAGGCGTCACTCTGGGTAAACAAAAAGCTGCAACATTTTGCGACAAAATATTCTTTGGTGCTACACCATCAGTTAATTCAGTTCCCTAGAACTTCAGAGCTTCATTTGGGAGATGCCCAAGTTGAAGACCTTTCAGTTGAGCAGTACTGAATGAAGATATTTAGTATGAAGACTTTTAGTGGCGAAATCAAGTACCCAGAATTGTAGAAGTGCATATCACTGATCTTTTCTTTACCTTTTAGCTATGCAGCAGCTGAGCATTTGTTTAGTCTCCTGAAATTAATCAAAACAGACATACGAAATGGTGTCGAGAATGTCATACTAGTCTCACTTATTCGAGTCAATTACTGGTTGAAAAACGAAGACAAAACTTCATCAGCTGTCAGCATACCAAAAGCTGTCGCTAGCTTCATGAAGAAGACAAAGGCTAGTGCTGGAGATTACACTTAATTAAACTGATTTATGTGTTCTTGGTAGTGTAAAAGATGTTATATATATCATTATCTGAAGTAATTAATAATGATAGATGGTAATAAGCTTACCTAAGCTATGGATGTCAGGTGATTGATTTTTCTAACGATAATTTCGGTAGGATCTGTGCCTGCATCAAAATAACAATTTGATGCTTCGCCATCTTTTTCTCATGCAGACTGTACGGAAATATAAGGCAAAATATAAGGCAAAGAATGATAAGTGGGGACTCCTGAAACATCAAATTAAATTTATTAAATTTCGAATTGTATTTTGTCTCACTTAGATCATTATTAGAATCATCACGATAAAAATGGCCTTTAGAGAAAGATTGGAAACTGAACTGAACACGGACAAAAACACGAAAGTCTTGTCTGATTGAGATGTTAACTCTAGCATAAAACTTGTGTTCAAATATTAGCTTAATAATAGATAGAACTTCAAAAATAGCTTAAAACTACTTACAAACAATTAAAACAACATAAAAGCTGTGATAGCGAGAGTGGAAAAATTGAAAAATAAACCTGTCTGTGTCCTTATGAAATTAATCAATAACTATGTGGATGCGGCAGTTTTTTTTGTTTTTTTTTGGATCGGCGGTATTTTTTCCTATTATAGGAAAAAAACAACTATTGAATATTATTGTTCCTTTAATTTACAATATTTTTTTTTTCTAATGACAATGGAGAGAGGATGCTGAGTTACCATCTCGTCCAAATGATTTCCAACATATGGTTCCAGGGACCGTATATAGCAAAGTAATCCTGTTAAAGCAATGGCAGATCATCAAAGAAAAAGCTGTATTACGTCATTTTACGGAAAAGATGGTAATTGTATTCTTAGAACTGCCACGTCTGTCAAGATGCTGGATTCTGGGACATAGATTATCGCATTGTTTGTAGCCAAAATCAGGTTTTGCCCATGGATATTAAGAGCAGACAATCACTTCAAAAACTGGTACCTACGACATAGGCTTCTCAGGCTGAGCGTTAACTAGTAGATATATCTAACAGACGAAAAGCCTCTGAAAGGAGTGATGGTAAGTGAAACTGCAAGTAAGGTCATTAAAGAAATTGCAGCTGCACCTAACCTTCCTGGGACGAAGCAGCGTAAGAAAATGACAGTGTCACTGCCAAGTCCAGGGCCATCATTAATAACAGAAGGAAATGCTTGCCTTCTGGTGAATATGACAGTGCAGAGGCAACTAATTAAAGCGTGCAGCACTGTGCTGTAAAAAGGCCACCAAACCTATCTGCACCATCAAACCTATATTGATAGAAGAGCATGCAAGTTTCAAGAGGCCGCCAAGAAAAAGGACACAGGAGCCACATTCATTTTTCTCCCTGAACTTTCAGATCCATACGTTCAGACTAAAGTCTATTTTAGAGACACCAACAGCGAGAAAGGCCAACTCAAAAAACTGCCAAAGTCTATGTCAAGCGACCAAATCAACAACTTAGCCTTAACTTGCTAGGAATTAGCTTTTCAGGAAGCAGTTTAAGAAAATGACCGTGTCACTGGCAAATGTTTTGACGTCATTAATAGCCGAAAGGATGCCGGCCTTAACCTGAATATGAGAGTATATAGGCAACTACATAAGGCGTGCAACACCATAATACAGCAAATACCACAAATTTTATAGAGATAGAAAGGCATAAGGGCTTTAAAAGGCCCAATAAGAAGGATGTAGGGATCACATACACCATTCTCCCTGAGCTTCCAGGTCAATGCATTCAGTCTACAACTAATTTCCGAAACATCAGTTGGGATAATGCTTATGAAAGACTACTTCTAAGAAGCAACTAAACCGAAATTCACCTGACCCATTCAATGACCTAACCGTTTTACTGCAGAGAGACCACAATATTTTTATTGTTAGAAATGCGAATTTCAAAAATTTGCAAAGATAAGGGACAAAGGAGCCGCATATCTTCATGAGATTCCACATAAATACATTCCGACCCTAACCTGTTTTCGAAACGCCAGTGGCGAGGTTATTCATGTAAAACTCTTTCAGATAACTGCTAAACTCAAATTCATTCGGGGTTGATGGGTTTGAGTTGACAGCAAAATGAATTTAAGATGTAGCCCAAAAGCCGAAGAACCAAAATCACTGGAAATGCGAAAAATCTTTTCTGTGGTCTTAGGCTCGGTTTTATTACTGAGAAAAGTCAATTTGTGTGTTTTCTTTGCTTATCCTGGTTAGCATGATTAAGAAGTTGTCCTTTCATTTGTTTTTTTCTTATAAATGCACTAATATCAGTACGAATCGCCTATCATTCCAAAATGAGATAAAAGCAGCCAATTAAGACAAGGGTTGCGATTCCTTATTGACCAATGGTAGATTATTTAAATGCTACCTAACCTTATTAATAATTTTAAAACATCTCTATATGAAAAGAAAACCAAAAAAGAATTATAGCACACCAACAGCAATAAATTTTCATATTTTTTATTAGCCTATGAATTATTTTCAAATATAGAAGATGAGAGATACTAGAACAAGGAAGTTTGGAAGACGAAGCCAAAAACAAAGGCAAGCAGAATAGATGCGAAAACAAAGGCGTCTTCTATATCGGAAGCTATTGTCTCCTTATAAATCAAAACAAAAGGTCCCTAAAGATTATTTCCTTAAAGGAAATGGGGAAATTTCCTATAAGCTCTATATACAAAAGTTTCAGAGGAACAAAGCTTGTAGAGATTTAAAAGACTATCTAGTATTTATATATCTCAATTTGTATTTTATAGCCTTAAATTATTGGTATAATACTTTTTGTTAATATGTTATGTGGAAATAAAGGCTTAGGAGTCCTAGTCAAGATGCTCCAAGAATATTAGTTTTCTATATATTTAAGCAATTTCAATCCAGTCACTTAAAATAATCTGTCTTTATTTCGAATTTAACTTCAGATTTCTATATGTTGTTAAATTTGATATTACATGAAAGTGAAGATAAATTAAAAACACCTTAAAAAATTCCTTGTCGAAAATACCAGCTGCTAAAAATTTTGACAAATTATTAGAATTAAATCTCTGGAACTGTTCAGGCCCTTATGTTGCTGTGTTATTGTATCCATCCTTGAAATGTGTACCAAAGTTCTTGCATTGTTGGTACCAGACGTTTTTAGCGATTATAAATAACATTTGGACTGTAATTAAAGAGCGAATTGTGCTGATAGTAACCAAAACTCTAAAACATGAATTTGATAGCAATATAAGCACCAAAAGAATTGACTTTCTAAGGTGAATCTAAGTTAGCAAAGTTTGCTAGGTCTAAACTTATCCATCTGCCTAATGAGCGACATGTTGGAAAGGGTGGTACACTCTTGGAAAGGAATGCAATCTTGATGAACAGTATACCACCAAATTCAATACACTAGTGAATCTCATTACCTAAAGTTCAAGTCCTACCATGCAAAAACATGAAAAATATCCATGTTCTTTTAGAAAAGAAATGTCACATGTAAACTTTTTTTTAAAGGATTACCAAATCAAAAAACTGGCCCTAAAATGTCAGGAGAGGGCTTTCCAATGGAATGAAAAGTTTTAGTGTCAATGTAAGTTACAAAAGATATAGTACTATATCAAATTGATGTGTCCTGCCATTTTGTGGTGGAAAACAATAATTTTGACTCAAAGAGAGCCAAAATTCTATCAAGTAAAATCCTGATACATCAATCTATTTAGGAATACCAAAACACAATCTATGCAACTTCTCATTTCCAGAGGCCTTAATTCCGTGAGGTAAGGTATTCCGTCCTAAAGATGTAATTCCAAAGATAACTGATTAATATTGATAATTATTTCAAAGCTTTATTAAAATGAATATATTCACTAGCAGCTAATTTAATTGTGCGTAGAGGCGTGTAGTTAGGCATCACTTATTAGGAGGCAGGCCTTGTAGATTTTTTGGGGATGGAAGGTGTCTGGGTAGAAGGAGTGAGGGTCAATGGGTCTTTTTGTGGGTAGCTCTTGAAGCTATATTTAGTACATGCTTCAGACCCTAGTACTCTAATCTGCAGTTAGCCTTTAAATGGCTGGTAAAGTCGCTGTGGATGATATTACCTGTGCTGTCTGATATAAACGAAGATCTCTTCATTATCTTATATTTCCTGATATCTCTTCATTTTTAGGAATAATGCTAGGCATAGTTAAATGTTTGGCCCCTCTCGTTTTATGAGGAAGATTGCAAATCTTCAATCCAGAATAAAATGAATTGTTCGAAAAATCCCTTTAAAATTGGAGAAATGATAATCCTAAAATTACTTTTTGCTACTCCAGTCCTTCCTCTATGAGAAAATTTTTACATTGGGATGATTATCATTTTTGAAGTATTGTTACACAAATATTCAACTTAAATTTAATGGGGGTTGAGAAGGGGGTGTGACCGGCTCCTTCAGTCTAAATCAATCTATCAATCTATGGATTAAACAGTTTTAGTAAGATATTTTTTTGAAAGGACAAACCTTTTCCGTAAAAACTAAAACTCTAAAAAACTCAACTTGGTGACAATCTTTGGATTATTAGAATTTAGACTGATTTTAAATTTTCAAAACAGATAAATATTAATTTGTTATAAAAAATTGTAGTATTTAAAAATCTGTTAATTTCAAAAGAGAGGGTTGAAACACCCCTAAGTACAATCTGGGCAGAAATTGAAGAATTACGTCCAAAATCCGTAGAAACCCGTTTGTTTTTATGGTTGTTACTATTTCACTCCAAGACCATACATTACGTCATAGGGTATTTTTCATCGTTAAAGTCTTGGAAGAAATGACTTCAAGTAAATTTTTAGGCAAATTTAAGGCCGTGGTTTGAAAAAAATCTTCAGAAAATTAGAATATTTTTCATTCAAGAGGGAGATTAAAGCAAATGAAACGTAAAACCTACCATTTGATTGCCTTTCTCAAAGCAAGCTTTCGTTATTTCCGCAACAGAGCTCTTCTCATGGTAAGCTTTGTCAGCACTTAGAACTGGAGCGAACGTTGCCTAGAAATAAAAGATGGATTTCAAATTATTGAAGATTCTTACTTACCCTAGAGATTAAAGAGCAGTAGCGTACAGAGGAAAATAAAGAATGCGGAGTAAATGAGAAAGCTATAGGAGCCGGTTTAGAAAGTTTTAAGACAACTAACCTTTTGATATTTAGTTCCTGGATTAGAAAATGAGAGAATTGAAAAAACATGATTTGGAAGCTATATATTGCATATTTTACGCTAATATTAATTATAAATGGTATAAAATTATAATGATGGATAAGGACAGTAAAGTGAAGTTTCACAATGAAGCAAAGGATACAAGGCCATGAAAAATTTCTCAATAATTGGAACTTAATATCCAAAAATTTTTTGCCTCATGCATTAATTAAGAAAGATCTTCGTTAATTAAAAAAAAGTATTAGGGAAAAATACCAAATTACAATATTCCTGGTGTGATAAATCAGACAATATGACTTTTAATCTTTCTTTTTTGAATATGCACAAACGAACAGGTGTAAGCTGTCACACAAGTGTATTCAACTTAACAGAGGGGTTGATAGCTACAATTAATTCTAAAAAATCTTAGAAAAAGTGAGAATAGTTACGTTGTAGCAGAACATTTGAATCTTATGAAAATTTCAGAAATTCTTAAATAAATCATAAAAACTGAGTCTTTTTATAAATAAAAATCTCTTAACTAAATATTAATTGATTAAGACATTTTATAAAATATTTGCATAGCTGGTATGAAAATGTTACTGATGCATTAAAGACTGCGCCAAAATTTTAAACTTGTAAAATGTGTTTCAACTTAGACAAATACCGTGTCATTACAATTTTTCCATAAAGGGATAAAATTCAAGTAATATAAAAAAAGGACCTTTTGGAGATATTGGAAACTCCTGTATAAACACCTGACTTCAACTAAGAGTGGAAGAATGAGTCTTAAAAACATTAGTACTGCTAGTACTACTACTAATACTACGACTATTACTACTACTATTACTACTACTTCTGCCAATACTGCTACTACTACTACTACTACTGCTACTTCTACTACTACTACTACCACTACTACTACTACTACTGCTACTACTGCTATTACTACTGCTACTTCTACTACTACTACTACTACTACTACTACTACTACTACTACTACTACTACTACTACTACTACTATTACTACTACTTCTACTACTATTACTACTGCTACTACTATTGCTATTACTACTAAAAGTAATAATATCAAAAATAGTATACTACCGCAACAGACTACCAGAGGCCGAAGAAGCTGCTCAAGATACCAAATCTCTTCAAAATTTGAAAATTTTAAATCCTCCCTTACGTTCTTTTCCCATTCTTTTGCTGCTTGTCCATCGTTTGGCCCCCAAGAGATGGCCAGAAAGCAAAATATTAATTCAGGATCTGTAATCGAAAGGGAATCTGCTCCTCAGTAGAATGAGCAACCTCAGCCTTTTTTTCCACCATTATAGCTGTATTAATTAAGACCGAACCACAGTTTTCGTATAGTTTATTGAGATAAATGTTTACGTACATACAATACTGATGATATATGACATGTATTCTATGAAATAGTTTGTGGTAAGGAATTATAAGTAAGGAGTTACTGGGCTCAATAGTAACCGAAACTCAAAAAACTGAATTTTCATAACAATGGATACATCAAAAGAATTAAATTTGAATTTTTATTCGGATTCTAAATGTATAGAATTGATTAAGCATCATGTTACCTATCAAAAGTTACGAGCCTGAGAAAATTTGCTCAGTTTTCGACAAATAAAGAAAAAAAACCCAAAAAGTCAAGCGATCTGAAATGAAAATCGCACCATCAGATTTAGTGCATGACAGAATTCTACTGTATAGTTTTAAGTTCCTATACACAAACATATTGAATTTTGTACTTTTTTTGTCAGAAGAATGATTATGGATGCTTTTTTTCACAGATGATTGTATCGAACCAATGATTTTAGAAGAACGATAATGGGATCATTTGATCGGAAAATGAAAGCTCTAGCTCCCTTATTTAAGAACTAGAAAAATTGAAGGATAACCAGACCCCCTTCCAAACCCATTTTGTCCATAGTCACCCTATTAAAGTTTTGAGATAACCCTTTAATTCAGCATAGTTGAAAGGACGAATAACTTTGCCTTTGGAGATAACATGGGCCCCCATAATCCTCGGGGAAAGAGCCTTAAGTTCCACAATTTAACCTTTATTCATTTTTAATAATAATAGTGATTTAGTTTTAATCCGCTATAAACAACAACAAAAGCTTAGTAATGAATTACAACAAAAGAAAGAGACCAAAATAAAGCAATTAACATTCAACTAGAACTAAAACATGTGATTGCACCATGAAAGGGCCGAACCTTCCAAATAGCTGACTTGGACAACTCCTCAAGCAATAGGGCCAGTCTTGCCGTTATATCTGAAACATTAAAATTTTGCACAATTTTTCTATTGGCAAACAAATAGAAATCTCAAATGCGGAAAAAACGCTAAGCGGATAGCTCAGATATTTTTTTAAAGAAAATTTGAAACAGTATAATATTTGTATAAATCTATATATATCTATATATAAAAATATAAAAGTTGTTTGTTTGTGTGTCTGTCGACTGACGTCATGTTTGTCGACTGTCAACTAACGTCATGTTTGTCGACTGTCAACTAACGTCATGTTTGTCGACTGACGTCATATTTGTCGACTGACGTCATTATAAGGATTGAGGATTATGCCTTCGTGAAGTTGTTTGTCGACTGACGTCATGTTTGTCGACTGTCAACTAACGTCATGTTTGTCGACTGACGTAATGTTTGTCGACTGACGTCATTATAAGGATTGAGGATTATGCCTTCGTGAAGTTGTTTGTCGACTGACGTCATGTTTGTTGACTGACGAAATTACAGACCGGGACACAAATGACAACCGGGACACCGGGCCACAGGGAATATAAATAACGACCGGGACACTCAAAGAGAAATTACAGACTGGGACACCGGGACACAAATAACGACCAGGACACAGGGAATATAAATGACGACCGGGACACAAGGACACAACTACAACGGGGACACCGGGGGGCACAGGGGGGATATATAAATGACTACCGGGACGTTCAAGAGTCGGTAAACCTGACAATCCCAGGATACAAATGACGACCAGGACACAGGGAATACAAATGATGACCGGGACACTCAAAAAGAAAGTACAGACCGGGACACCGGGACACAGGGAATATAAATGACGACCGGGACACTCAAGGAGAAATTACAGACTGGGACACCGGGACACAAATGACGACAGGGACACGGGGAATATAAATGATATAAATGACGACCGGGACACAGGGACACAACTACAACGGGGATGCAGGGGGCACAGGGGGGATATATAAATGGCGACAGGGACACAGGGAATGTTCGACTAGCAATCACCATCAACAAAGCTCAAGGGCAATCATTAGAATAATGAGGTATAGATCTGAATACAGATTGTTTTTCCCATGGACAATTATATGTTGCATGTTCAAGAGTCGGTAAACCTGACAATCTATTTATATGCACAGACAATGGGACAGCGAAGAATGTTGTATATTCGCAAGTTTTACGTAGTTAAAAACATATATATATATCTATCTATATTCACAGGTGGGACACAGGAACACAACTACAATGGCGCGTAACTAACATGGCGCGTAACGACTTACGCGCGCGGCGGGCTTGGGGGGCGCTAGTATATATATAAATAAGTTGTATGTGTACTGACGTCATGTTTGTCGACTGTCGACTGACGTCATGTTTGTTTGTCGACTGACGTCATGTTTGTCGACTGTATATGGCGTCATTAAGAAGAAACAGCCGAGGAAGCTGCTCAAAGAGCTAATGCCAAAAGGCTTGCGGCTAATAGAGAAAGTAAGAAAAGAAAGCGTGCCGAGGAATCACAACAACAGCGTGAAAACAGGCTTGCGTCTCAAAGAGAAATCACCAAAAGAAAGCGTGCCGAGGAATCACAAGAGCAACCTGAAACAACCTGGACAGCGAGAGTCAAAACGTATCAAAACTGAAAATGATAGCAATGATGATTGGGTTTGGGATTTTGACTTGGATAAGGTCATCAATGCCTACCAGATTTTAGTTAAAAAAAAACAAAGGTTCGGCGATATGTATTTCATAGTGACGAAAGACAAGTCAAGGTAAAACAAACCAAACAACTTTGAAAGTGAAAGTGATAACGATGATAAAAAAATGGGATCGTGAACAAAGTTACAACACAATTGATCTATTGTCGTATGTTACAGACCGGGACACCAGGACACAAGGAATATAAATGATGACCGGGACACTCAAAGAGAAATTACAGACCGGGACACCGGGACACAAATGAAAGCGGGAGACAGGGAATATAAATGACGACTGGGACACTCAAAGAGAATTTACAAACCGAGACACTGGGACACAAATGACGATCGGGACACAGGGAATATAAATGACGACTTGGACAAAGGGACACAACTACAACGGGGACGCCGGAAGGGCAAATGGGGGATATATAAATGATGACGGGGACACAGGGAATATTCGATTAGCAATTACCATCAACAAAGCCCAAGGGCAATCATTAGAAAAATGCGGTATAGATCTGAATACGGATTGTTTTCCCATGGACAATTATATGTTGCATGTTCAAGAGTCGGTAAACCTGACAATCTATGTATATGCACGTAATATGGCGCGTAACGACTTACGTGCGCGGGGGGCTTGGGGGGCACGAAGCGCCTCCACCAACTAGGTGTTGGTGTGGCGCGAAGCGCCATACCAACACATACTATAGCATATAATATATAAAAATATAGTATTTGTCAATTAGAAATTTACGGAAAATTATTGAACGGTATTTTACGCGGGGGGGGGGAGGATTTTCCAAGGAGAGAATTTTTTGTGGGGAGGAGAGTTTCCCGAGTGAATTTTAAGAGGCTATCGTACACGAAAGGGGAGAAAATTTCCTGGCTTGGTCTAAAGGCAAGAAATTAAAACAAAAAAATCAATTGAAAGTAAGAAGCTATTCAAACTTAAAACGAACAGCTCTGCGTATGAGGGTAGACACTCTTTCCTTAATCCTCTGTCTTTACTCTAAAGCCTTACTTTCTGTCATATTTTATTGAGAAAGACAGCCCAAAAATAACACCGTTGATTTTAAACAAAATATAACTTTAAAAATCTTTAAGACTTTCGCGTAAAGAGCAAGGGTAGAGGAAGAGGCAGCCCCTCCTATATGGAATAACTTCTGTTTGTTTTAAGTTTTAATGTTGTTGCTAACTTTTAGTTGAAAAAAAGAACTTGTTGTTTTATTTAATATATATTTCGAATGTAGGCGTGTCAGTCTGCCTGCGCTTCCTGTATGCATTAAATCACTGTTCATCCGGTCGCCAGTAGTGACAGCATGATGCTTTTAAACGCAGCCATAGGGGGAAAAACTGAAGCTACTAGCCCCTCTTGACGTTATTTCGAGGCCTGTGCAATACTATAGCGCACCTGTAGCGATATAGTACAGTACACTTACGTCATAGTATTTGCATGTTACACAATAGGGAATTTTTTTAAGAAACACAGATACATGTTACTTCATAGGGAATGTTTTCTAAGAGGTAAAGGTGTCTCTTACGTAATGTTTACTATAGTGGTTATGTAATAGAGTGCTTTTTATGTAATAGTATTTGTTTATTCTTGGTTGCTACGCAATAGGACTTGATATAGACTGCTAGTCAAGCGGAAAATCCCCAGTTGTAGCTGAGGGAGGGCAAACGAGTGAGTGCTAAGTAATAACGGTGCACATGTAGGATCTGAATCAATCTTGTTTGAATTGATAGATTTATTGGGGGTGACTTGGTAGAATTATTGGGAATGGTGTATTAGCAGCGCACAAATGAGAATGAGAATGGGAACAAATGAGAATGGCAGCGCACAAACAAAACGGAATGACGCTGAACACAAGCGTGTTACAAGGTTTTTCTTCAGAATTTAATATTTTTTCAGGAGTTAATTTTTATTTCAACGCGTTTTTTCTTCGGGATTTCATTGTCTTTGAAGGCGTATTTTTAGATTTGATTTTCTTTCATTTTGTTTTTTCTCAGGGATCATTTATTACTTAAATATTTCTGTCCGCTTTGGGATTCAAAAATAAAACCAGAGATTTCTCCAATGACCAAACATAAGCCTTAACCAACATAATCAACAAACAATTCATAATATTTTAATTCGAGGAATGCTTTCTACATGATAGCCAATTGCAAGCAAGGAGAATCCCCTTTGTCCAATACTTGAACGATTAAATGATTCGCATGATTCCAACCCTTTCCAAATGTGAGCAAAAGAATCTCAATGCTATTGATTTTTGCTCTATTAGATATGCACCTACCTATTACAGCGTTATTAGTTTTCTAAAGTGACCTAGACAGGTTGAATTAACTGTTCGATCAATGAGATGTTACATAACACTTGCTTCAAATATTTCATTAGGTAAATGATTACGTTTTGAAGTTTTATCCTGGAACAAGTAATCTAAAGAATGAAGGCTGTTGTACTTGTAAATTTTATTAATAAAATAAATTTACAAGCTTTACTAAAACACATAAAAAGCAATTAAAACACAATAAAAGAAAAAAGTCTTGAAAAAAGCTAATAAAGGATAAAATATAAGCAAAGATAGCCATGAATTAATGAAAGGTAGAAGCCCTAGCAGCCATGGAATGGAATGGAATGGGTTTGCTATTAGAGATAAGTAAGACTTAATTCTAAGAGGTCTTAATGAAAATACATCGTTTCTATCCCTCTATTAACCGCATCTGTAAGAAAAAGAGAAATATTTTTGCACTCGGTTATTTCTTAGAGGTTTTAATGAAAATGCTATGTTTCTTTGAGAAAAGATAATGTGTATTTCCCACAATCGTGACATGATGAGCCTAGCCCACCCTAGCAATCCATCCCAGGGGGAGGGTAGATATTAGAGGTAAAATTTTATTTACGCTTTAGTTAATGTTTTACAAAGCTCCTATAACTAAAATAAAGAATTTTGTATTTTTGCTAGAAGAAACATCAAGGATGTTTGGGACTGTCTTGTTGGCAAAAATGAATGTCCATGTTAGCCGTTTATTTTGTAGGACTATCTGCACCTTCTAAAAACGAAAGCACCAACATGCGGCATTAAAGCTTCTTAAACTTGAGGCTGAATATCAGAATTTTCACAAAATGGCTTTTGGAATTATTTTGACTTCTATTGGAATTGTTGTTTTGAGCCAACACATGGCTGAAAACACAGCTTTGCTTTTGGACAGGCTTTTGGCTAAATTGTATATCTAGGATAATCGTTATTTTGTAGGACTTGCTGCACTTTTGGAAAATAATGTACTACCGTATGCCATTTCAGCTTCTGGATCTCATGGCTCAAAATGTGTAAATATTTTCAATAATTCAGAATCAACTAGCTATCTCAGAATGTTCACACAATAGCTTTTTGACTTCTTTTGGCTGGAATTGTTATTTTTTAGCATAGAATGGCTAAAAACACCGCTTTGCTGCGGGACAGTCTTTTTAACTAATCTAAATGCCTATGTTAGCCATTTATTTTGTAGGATTACCTCTACATTTAGAACCGAATAAGCTACTGCACAGAACTACAGCTTCTTATACTCAAGGTTCTGTATGCATATGGATTTCTGATAATTCTAGATTTGCTCTGGGACAGTCTTTTTGGCTAAAATATATATCTATTTTGAACTTTATTTTGTAGGACTACCTACAACTTTCGAAGCGAACGGGCTACCGTACAGCACTATTGCTTCTGAAACTCGAGGCTCAATTTTCCTATGGTTTTTCAATAATCATTGATCAATTAACTGTCTCAGAATTTTCACACAATAGCTTTTTTGACTCCTTCTGGCTAGATTTGTTTCTGCATTACAAAATGGCTGAAAGCACGGCTTTGCAGTAGGACGGTCATTTTGACTAAAACGAATGTCTATGTTAAACATTATTTTGTAGGAGGACCTGTGCCTTTACAAATGAATAAGAGAACCATCTTTTGGTTCTCTTCACCAGGAATAGTTTTTTTTGCACTGCAGAATGGTTGAAAACGCTACTTTGATGTGGGACAGTCTTTTTGGTGAAAACAAATATCCATGTCAACCCTTTACTTTGCAGTACTACCTGCACTTTTAGAAACAAATGCGCTACCGTATGGCATTTCTACCTCCAAAATAGGAGGGTCAATATGCGTATAGTTTTTCGAATCAAATGAGTATCTCAGAATTTTCAAACAAGGCCAATGTATGTCAATTTTTTTTCTTCGTGAAACTTATTGTACGTTAACTTTTTTATTCATGAGACTTGTTATATTTTTATTTTTATCTTCTTGAAGGTAGTTTATTTTGATTTTTCTTCGTCAAGCATGTTGTATGTTGATTTTTTCTTCGTGAGACTTATTCTACATTATTTAAAGGCTAGGTTAGATTATTCATTTAACCTAAGCTAACCGACCATGTCTAGATTCATTCGATTAGTGCATTTTAGCCTTACCTACTAGCATTTAAGAAAATAGCGTACAATTTTTACGAAGAGAAAAGTCTGTATGCAAAAAGTCTCATGAAGACGCAATGAAAATATAACAAGTTACTCGAAGAGGTAAATCAAGATATATTAAGTTTCTTGAGGAAATAATCCACATGGAACAAGTTTCACGAACAAAAACCAGCAGGCCACATAATTTAAGAAGAAAAAACCAACATAAAATATAATAAGTTTCTCGAAAACATAAATCTAGACACATATGTTTCTACAAGCAAAATTTTTGCACGAATAAAAATCTACATGCATCATGTTTAACGAAGCAAAATACAACAAAAGAAATGTTTAGAAAGAAATATACCGATATCAAATAAGTTTCATGCGAGAAAAAATTAACGTACAACAAGTTTCAAGAAAAAAAAATTTAAAGTAGAACAAGTTTCATAATGAAAATATGAACATGCAGTAGGTTTCACGAGGAAATAATCAACATATGACATGTGTCACGAACAAAAAAATTAACATAAGACAACTTTCATGAAAACAAAAAATTAAAATAAAAGTTTCAAGAAGAAAAATTAACGTATTATAAGTTTCACAAAAAAAAACCGACATACATTGGCATTGATCGAAAATTCTGAGATAGTCAATCGATTCAAAAAACTAAACGCTTATTGAGCCTCCTGTTTCAGAGGCAGTACTTCCGTTCGGTAGTGAATTCATTTCTAAAGGTGCAAGTTGTCTTTCAAAATAAACGATTAACATAGATATTTATTTTAACCCAAAGGATTCTCCCACAGCGAAGCGGTGTTTTCAGTCATTTTGTGGTGTGAAACTACAATTTTTGCCAGAAAAAGTCTGAAAAGTTATTATGTGAAAATTGTGAGATAGTTATTTGATTTAGAAATATCAAAAAGCCATACACATATTGAGCCTCGAGTATCAGAGGTAGAAATGTTGTACGCTAGCGCATTTGTTTCTAAATGTGTAGGTAGTCCTACAAAATAACGCTCAAAATAGACTTTTAATTTAGCCAAAAAGGCTATCTCACAGCAAAGTGGGTTTAGCCATTTTGTGGTTAAGAACAACAATTCTAGTAAAAAAAGACCAAAAAGCTATTGTGTGCAAATTTTTAGACAATCATATTATCAAGAATTATTGAAAAACCATATGGATAATGAGCATCGAGTTTTAGACGCAGTAATGCCATACGGTAGTCCATTCGTTTTGAAAGGCTTGAGTCTTCCTATAAAATAACCATTATCATAGACATTTATTTTAGACAAACAGACTGACCCACCACACAGCGATGTTTTCAACCTTTTTTGTTGTGCAAAATAACAATTCTAGCCAAAAAAAGTCCATAAAGCTATTGAGTGAAGATTCTAAGATAGCTAACTGATTTAGAATTATCGAAAATCTAAACGCATATTGAGCCTTGAGGCTCAGAAGCAGTAATGCTATACGGTAGCATATCCGTTTTTAAAAGTGCAGGTAGTCCTACAAAAAAAACGACTGACTTAGAAATTTATTTTAGCCAAAAAAAGGATTGTCCCAGAGCAAAGTAGTGTTTTCCATTTTGGTGTGCAAAACCACAATTTTAACCAAACAAAGGCTAAAATAATATTCTGTCAAAATTCTGAGATCGTTATTTATTTTGGAATCATCGAAAGTAAATACACATATTGAGAATCGAGTTTCAGAGGCTGTAATGCCGTATGGTGGTGCATTCGTTTCTAAAGGTGCACGTAGTACTACAAAATAAACGGCTAAAATAGACATTTATTTAGCTAAGAAGACTGCCCAAATAAAAGTGGTGTTTTTAGCTATTTTGTGGTGAAGAACAACAATTCCAGCTAAAAAATCCAAACAGTTATTGTGTGAAAATTCTGAGACAGTCAAGTGACTTAGAATGTTTGACGAAAGTAAAACAGTTCAAAATAGGGATGAAACCTTTTAATTGACAGTGAACAGATATAAAATTATTTAACTGGATATTTTGAATACATATACAGTGTTCATCATCAGCGGTTTTGAACTGTTGTACCTTCGTCATGGAAAGGCTTCGTGGTCTTCAAAGTTATCTAGAATGTTTGAAAAAACTATACGCATAATCTGAGCCTCGAATTTCAGAGGTAGTAACACCGTACGGTAGCTCATTTGTTTCTAAGGGTGCAGTAGACTGTCTCACAGTGATTCCGTTTTTTCAGCCATTTTTGGGAGTCAAAAAACTATTCTTAGCAGAAGAACACCAATAAGCTGTTTTATGAAAATATCTGAGATATTCAATTGATTCAAAAAACTATACGTATATTGAGCCTTGAGTTTGAGAGGCAGTAATTCCACATGGTAGTACATTTTTTTTAAAGATACAGGTAGTTCTGAAAAATAACGGTTAACAAAGACATTTGTTTTAGCCAAAAAGACTATTCTACAGCAAAGCCGTGCTTTCAGCCATTTGGCGGTACAAAACAACAATTCTAGCCAAAAAAGGTCAAGTAAGCTATTGTGTAAAAATTTTGAGATAGTTAAGTGATTTAGAATGAATGTAAAATTATAAGCATATTGAGCCTCGAATTTCAGAGGCAGTAATGCCTGCCGGTACCGCATTTGTTTCTAAAGGAGTACTAAAAAATAACGTTTAACATAAAATTTATTTTAGCAAAAATATTGTCCCATAGCAATGTGATCTTTCCCGCTATATTATGGTGCAAAACAACAATTCTAACCCAAAGAAGTCCAAAAAGCTATTGTATAAAAATTCTAAGATATTTAATTCTTTTAAAGCTATTGAAAAACTATAATCTTATCCAGCTTCAAGTATCAGAGACAGTAATGCCGCACAGTAGCTCATTTGTTTCTAGAGGTGCAGGTGGTCCAACAAAATAACGCTTAACATAGACATTATTCTAGCCCAAAAGACTGTCCCACACTAAAGCGGTGTTTTCAGCCATTCTGTTGCGCAAAATATCAATTCTAGCAAAAAAGTCCAAAAGGCTTTTGCATAAAAATTAGATAGCCGGTTGATTTAGAACTATTGAAAGTCCATGCGCATATTGAGCCTCGAGTTTCAAAGGCTGTTCTGCCACACAGTGGCGCATTCGTTTTTAAAAAGTATAGGTAGTCCTACAAAATAAACAACTAACATAAAAATTTATTTTAGACAACAAGAGAGTCTAACAGCACACACGCATCCATGATCTTTCTTCTAGCAAAATATATTTTTTTTATTTTTGCCTATAAGAGCTTTGTATAACATGAACTAAAGCTTAAATAAAACTTTAAATTTTATAATGACCCTCTTTTTTTGGAGTTTTTTGCAAGGGTGGCTAGCCATATATTGTAACAGTGGCACGAAATACGAATAGCATTGGCTTAAAGAAACGTAGCATTTTCATTAAAACCTCTCAGAAATAACCAAATTCCAAAATATATCTCTTTTTCTTACAGGTGTGGCTAATAGAGCAATAGAAACGATGCATTTTCATTCAGACCTCTTAGCACACAGGTCTTATTTATCTCTAATAGCAGCCAACTCCCTGAAAAAGGTTGCTAGGGTTCCCACCTTTCTTTAATTTATGTTTTTTTTTATATTTTATCCTTTATAAGCCTTTTTCATATTTTGTGGTTTGTTTGTTGTGTTTTAATAGCTTTTTAGGTATTAATAATGCTTGTAAATTATCTTTTATTAAATAAAGTTATATGCACAAAAGTCTTCATTCTTTAGATTACTAGTTCCTGGATAGAGCTTCAGTACGTAATCACTTACCAAATGAAACATCTAAAGCCAATGCTATGTAACATCTTATTAATTGAATAGTTAGCTCAACCTGTCTAGGTTACTTTAAAAAATTAATAACGCTGTAATAGGCAGGTGCATATTTAATGGAGTAAAATTCAGTAGCATTAGGAGGCTTTTGCTCTCATGAGGAAAGGGTTGAAAACATGTGAATCCTTTAAATGTTCGGGTATGCGGCAACAGAAGATTCTCCTAGTGTGCAGTTGGTTATAACATAGAATGTATTTTTGAATCAAATATTATTAAGAGTTTGCTCGTCCAGTTGGTTAAAGCTCACGTATGGTCATTCGGAAAATCTCTGGTCTTATACTTGAACTTTAAAGTGGACAAAAATCTTTAGATAGTAGAGGCTCCCTGAGAAAAAAACATCATAAAACAAAATGAAATCCTATAAAACACCTTGAAAGAAAAAACACCTTGAAAGAAGAAATTAAACCATGAAGAAAAATGACATCCTGAAGAAAAAAAAAAAATCTTTAAGTATTACATAACGCGTATGTGATCACCGTCATTACGTAACACCACACATGTGTCCCACCGGTACATCATTCCAAATAAATCTACCAACCCACCCCCAATAAATCTATCAAGTCAGGCAAGATTGTGCCACTTCCCAAGTCAGCATAGTCATTACCTATTACTCACGTGAGGCCCCTTTCTTGTCATAACCGTGGATTTGCCGCTTGACTAGTGGTCTTTAACAAGTCCTATTACGTAACAACCAAAAGTAAACAAAAGCTGTTACGTAATGACCAAACCCTATTACATAATAAACAAGATAAACATTAATTAAGAGACACCTGCATCTTTTAGAAAAGATTCCCTAAGATGTGACATGCATCTGCATCTCTTAGAAAACATTCCCTATTACGTAACATGTAAGCCCTAGATAGGTGTACTATGCCGTTACAGGTGTTCTATAGCATTGCGTAGGTGTGCGGAATAACGTCTTGAGAGGCTAGTAGCTTCGAGTTTACCCCCTATGGTTTCATTTAAAAGTATTATTTTGTCACTACTATCGCCAAGAAACTTTAATACGTTGTTCGCAAGCATACTCTTGCGAGGGTTTAAGGTTCCCCCCTTCACTTGCTCTCAAGTCCCCCTCAACCCTTTAAAAGCTGACTAAAACTTGAGAAATCTCAACACGCAAACATTTGACAGCTTTTTTCATCAAATTCCTCACGTTTTCGGATATTCAATTAACAGGTTATAACAGGAAATTTTGTCATTGAGCAAACTTCCGAGACTAAAAAATTCTTTTTTATTAAGCTTTCTGAATTTGGTATTCAGAAACACTTTTCAAATTCAAGAATACTATTGTTGTTTTAAACAGGAGAAATTTTTTTATCGGGAGGAAGGGGACTATTGGAGGAGGGTAGTTTCCAAGGAAGAATATTCCATATAAAAATGAACTTGATTTGAATATTTTCTTGACTCTTTAGCTATATAATTAAATTAATTAGGTAATCTATGCAAATGTGGGGAAAAGGACGACTATATTCAGTCTGGGATTAACTCAGCTATTGAAGGCATAACGTTCGAAAGAAAAAATTTAAGTACATTTTTATCGATTCAGTACACTACCGTTTTTTTTAATGTATGGGTTCGATTCCTCAATGAAGAGTAATTGTCATGGTGGCTTTTCAACGGGTAAATTTTTTCTGTTAGAGTAGAATCTTCCAGGGAGGATTTGTGGGATGAGAGGCTGTACTTTCCAGGAGGATTATTGTCCATGGGGGAACTTTTCGAGGGAAATTAATCAAATACTTTTAAATCATAAAATTTTGACAGCTATTAATAGGCAAGAGAATTTTCTGCCAGAAAGGGAAAATTTTCTTGGGGAACCTTCTATGGTGGAAATTTTTCTTGGAGGGGGAGTTTTCCAGAGGGAGGAAATTCCCACAAGGACAATTTGTAGTGGTAGGGGTATTTTTCTTTAATATCCTTTATTTAATATTGCTGTAACACGTTACAGGCAAGCTAGCATAACCCGCAACATATTGAGGATTTCTTAAGACTTATAAACGTCTTTTTATTTCAAATGAATAGCACGTCATTCTTTTTAGATCTTTATCGAGAATCACAAAAATCCAAGTGGAATATTTATTCTACAAAATTGTCACTCCTTCATGTACAAATAACAACTTGAAAGTTTAAAGTTCAATTAAGGGACGACTCTGGTCCTTAAGATATATGCATTTCCTGTAATTTTATGGCAACATTCACTTCTGTTTCCTTATAGCTAAATTCTTGATGTCAGTCCGGTCTTAAGAAAGGATAACGAACTTACCAGTGGGAAATGAATTCTAGGATACGGAACCAAATTAGTTTGGAATTCGGTCAAATCCACATTTAAAGCGCCATCAAACCTCAATGATAGAGTTATTCTGGAAAAGCAAAATGTCAAATACCACTACGAATTTAAGCAGGGTCTCATATAACAAAAGATAATGAAGCTATAAAGCAAAATATAATTAGACAACCAAGGATATAAACATAAGCTGTCGTTAAAGAGGAATAACAGATGTGACCTAAGATTAAAGGAAAACAAAAAGAAATAGTTCTAGTACAAATGTCATTCTAGTGCACTGTAAAAAAATGTATAGAGCTTGGTTTTATGTTTCATCTTTATGGGAGTTTTCTTAGCGTAAAAAAACTGGATTTGCATGTAAGCAGAACTCGTAGAAGACAACACCTGCTTGTTTTTACATACACGAATGCAAAGTAATAGTCAACATTCGAATGATTTGTTATACGTCTTCGAAGCCGTTAAACAAAAAGTCAAGAAAAAATGCCATTGATGGATTGATGCTTTTGCAAAATTGCCTAAAACATGGTCCTGAATTTAATCGGCCTTAGAACAAAATCTAATCGTAATAATTTTTTCTTCTGTAAAATAGTATTGGAAAGACTAACTTGAATACAGACTGTTGAAAAAAGGTGTTAAAAGAACATTTAAAATCAATGATATGTTAGCCCTGAAGCAAGTAAAGTTATAGGCTGTATTTATAGGATGTGTTCAACAGCACATTTAATCATAGGAAGCTCCCTCTGATAGATATAATCCGGTAGTTTCTGGAAAAAAGGTAGTGAATCACAAAATTCCAGAGCTATGTAATTTCGTATCATTAGATACATCAAACGAATCAGCTTATTCTACCGATTCCAAATATATAATATTTATCAAGTTTAGTGTTACCCATCAAAATTAGGAGCCTGAGAAAAATTGCCTGATTTCTTCAATAGGATGGAAATGCCCCCAAAAATTCAAGAAATCTTTGTGCGTTCCATCATATTCAGCGTACCAGATAACCCTATTGTAGAAGTTTCAAGCTCCCATCAGAAAAAAGGTGGAATTTTGGTATTTCTTCTAGAAGATAGATCGCGGATGCGTGTGAATTTTTTTTTCAGGGGTGTTCATATTGAAATAAGAGTCCTAAAAGATCGGGAAAGGGTGCATTCGAACGGAAATTACAAGTTCTAGTGTCCTTTTTAATTGATTAAAAAGATTGGAGGGAAACTGGGCCCCCTCTCAGACCTATTTTTCCTAAAGGTATCTGATCAAAATTTTGAGATAGCCATATTGTTCAGCATAGTTGAAAGACAATTAACTATGTCTTTATATGTAAATTGACGCCACACAGTCCATTGGGAAGAGGCCTGTAATCTATGAAATTTGCCCAATGTTTGCGTATAGTGGTTGTTATTTGGAAGTATAGAGACATTTTTGGAGAGAGAAGGTTGTAATTGGGGTGAATTTCCGTAGGGAAAATCTTCCTTAGGGAGGGAAATTTCTGGGAGCTGAATTTTCCAGGGGAAATGTTACGCTGGGGGATTTGACAGAATTACTATACGAAATTCTTAATAATTGTCTTTCATTCTCGTTGCACGTGTTTTGATTTCCATGGAATAATTTTCACGGGAGGGGGTATTTCTCGAGTGATCAAGAAACCGATTAGACATTAAAGTCTTATTCAAATAAAAGAATGCAGAGAAGAGTTTTCTGGGCTGAATCGTTCGCAAGCAATTTTACGGGAAGGAGGATTCTCAGCGAGGAATGAACTGCTTGGAGAGAATATGACTGGGAGGGCACTTTACTAGGGATGAAATTTCCACGAAGATTTTTTTCCGTGAGAGGGAGGGGTATATTTCATAGAAAGTGAGCCAGATTTACTGGCATTATATAAAAACGAACACAAATTATTCCATATATGAAGAGTTGTCCCTTCCTCAATACATTGCTCTTTACGCTAAAGTTTGAATGTTATTCCCAGTTTCTTAAGAGTGGGTACTGAAACACGGGGACCGTTAATTAGATTAGGAAGCTTTTTTAGAAGTGCTGACAGCTTTTGCGTGAACAGCAAAGTATTGAAGAGGGAACAACCCCATTCATATACTGAATAATTGTGCCAAAATTAATATGCAAAATTAGTTTTAATGTCCCTCCTTAATTTCAGTTAAAAAACTCATTGTTTTTTATTTAATAATAATAATTAAGACACGATGATCAAAATCAATGAAAAAACTAAAATAACATGGCAGTAAATTGCTGAAGAAGATCTAGTTGTCCTGGGAATCAACGGACTGCTAATGTTTGACCCTCGACGGAGAGAAGGTGTTGCCAAACTTAAATAGTTAGTTTGACTTATTTGTTTTCACGGTTCAGCATGGCAACACTGGCAAAATGTAATGCTGTTCTAAAAACCTAATAATTTGAAGCAAATTATGAAAATTTCTTTCAAAGAAAGAATTGCAAAATTTGATTTTTATGCATGGACAAATCTAAAATAGGTCAAGAGGGCAAAAAACGTTTTGTTTTGGTGACCCTAATATGTTTAAAATTAATTAAAATTTAGAAATGTTTGAGAAGTATATATAGTTTTCGTAGCACCACCATTAAAATAGTTATAATCAAAAGTTGGGACTTTTCTAAATGTATCATTTAAGACCCAAAGATTTTACATTTCAGAATCCTAAATGAGATCATAAAATCTCAGAAAAAGTTAATCTGTAAAACTAATAAATGTCAGACAGGAAGTTAAGTTTTAAGCAGTTATTCATAAAACAACAGAGCAGAACAGCTTGAAATAAAAGTTTAATTGGAAGTTAACGAAATAAAAATAAGCAGTTTGATGAAAAACATTAATTGTGACGTCAATTTACATATAAAGACATAGTTAAAGCAAGACTAATAAAAAAATAAAAGTATAATTATCATTTTGAGAAAAGGTTTCCGTTGTGGTTCGATTACAAACTATTTTGTTTAAAACATGTTGCTTTCTTTTGAGTTCTTAATTCCGAAGTTTACATTTTCAGCATGTTTTTTATCAGGATATCATTTTTGTGGATTCGGTTGACTTTCGCAAAAATGAAAGAAACTGGTAATTAATATGAAAACCTCAAAGCTGAAAAGATTCATCGCCAAAATTTTGAGATTTGGAAAACTGAACCCAAAAGGCAAGACTCTCTCCCATTTGATTTTGCCCGTTTCACTTCTATTATCTATCAAGAATTGACTTGTGCTATTCTTGTTTGTAGCTGAAACATTTTAGGTAAGCAATTTATAGGTCTATAAAAATCGTAGAAGTAAACACAGTATGCATAGGCATAGGCATGGCATAGGGCGTGTGGGAGCACATTTAATTTCCGAAATTCAGTTTCATTGATGGATATTGGAGGAATAGGAAGTTTGATTTCAGTTAACCTGAAGCTTAACTGATGATATTTCAGGTTGTATGTCATTTAGATACTATTCCATGTTGTATTCACGTCCAATTCAAATATAGAATTAAGAGCAAAGGAAATTTTTTTTTGAGGAGTAGAAATATAACAACTTGTTTAAGTAAGTGGCCTAGGAGTGTTTCGTGTATGTAATGCAATGGCCAAGATATTTATTAATGAGTATCAACAAAATATAGATACATGTTAAAATAGAAAAAAATGCAAAGGAAAAGTGATCTTTAAACAATCTATGTAGTTCTGGCCATTGTACCTTAAACGTGTGCTAAAGTGACCAGTTTAAATCATTTCAAGTAAATCGTCTGTTTACCATAACCGACCATTAGGGTAAGAGAGGAACAATTTTCTCTTAATTCTTCATAATGCCTATTTTTCACGGGTCTGTTTAAATATCTGGTTATAATACATAATATATACTTAATTTACTTAATTAAATGTAAGGGCGTGAGTCACAACATAAAAAAATGGTTATCAAGCTGGTCTTGTTCATTGTTATTATTATATTTATCATTATCGGTGGACCCACAATATAGCGCTAGTACCGTCGAAATTATCGTTTGAAATCCAAATTCAAATTCCTATTTATTTAATTGCACCAGATTTCATTTGTTGATTAAATTAGGTGTCTTATGTTTTTAACATCACTAATGCTGATTTTGACAAGTATTGTGGACCTACGACGACCCGGTATGCTGAGTTTAATGTTGATAAAAGCCGTACATGTTTGACATCTGACCTATTGAGTGCAACCACCTTTGCTAAGAATTGACATTAGATTTTTGATTATATATTGTCTAGAGGGGACATGGGGGTGGCTGTCATCAGGCACATTTTCTGAGGGGGGCTTTGTAAATGATTATCCGAGTCAAAAATAGATTTAATTTGCTGTCCCGAAAGAAATGTCTTGAAAATAGAGCAGTCCACTCGTTTTAGCAGCAGAAACAGCAAATTTTCGGCTCAATTTTTTTTTTAGTTACACACAGTACAATATTTCTGGAATAAAATATGTAGAAAATTTTTAGCCTATTTTCCAGATAAAAAATCCGCTTTCAAGATGGATTATGCTTTGAAAAGCAGTCTTAATATTTTACTTTCTTTATTGACTTTAAATTCAAATAAGGAAACTCTATTGTCAACAAATTTTATGATTTTATTCCCTTTACTTTTTTTGTCATAATAATAACATTCAGCTTAAAACGAAAATTTCTCCAGATTTTATCTCACTGCTGCTTTTTACTTTTCTGAAGAAATAATTCAATTTCCTTTGCTCTAAGCCGAACATGAGAAAAGGGGGGAATCAAATGACAGGCTTTGTTTTCGACAACTAAGGATTAAAAGCGATCCCTTTCACTGTGGAAATATTCTACTTTATTTACATAGCCTTGAGAGAAAAAGAGGAAAGAGGACAAAAAAGTATTATAAGATATAAAGAAATAACACTAAAAGAAGTATAAATTACAAGAAATAATAATTACAATACCTTTTTTAAATGCCTCATTTGAACAAAAATAGGATACTTATTTTATCAATTACTTCTCAAATTCTAAAAACCAAAGAATTCCGGGTCTAAAGCTACTAAACGGAATTAAGAAAAATATCAATGATGTTTAATGCGTTATACTTTGTTTTGCTGAAATTCAATTTAAGTAACATAAGGAATCGTGCGGTAAAAATATTTATATTCTTTGAAGTACCAAGGACATCAAAGTTAAAACATTTACCCCCCTCAAACCATCTTAGGTGTATTTATAACTGAAAATCTCAATTTTATTTTCTTTCGTTTCAAAATTACTGACAATTTCAAGGCAGTACAACATTTTGTCAGTGTCGACACCTTAAACTGCGAAAATAAATAAGTCCTACCAATTAGTGAAATTTGATAACATTTTTGTCCGTAAGAAAACAAGTAGTAACAATAAGTCGAACTTCAAAGAAAACTATAATTTTAAAAGAGTTACACCTTCTTGAGCCGTTTGCTGCCTTCATTTTTTAGCCTACTTTTACTTATTCTCCACGTACAGTCCTTTTTTCAATTTGTCTCCCAATAATACCAAAACAATAGTAGTGGATGGTTAGGCTTGCAGATGCCCCGACGAGGATAGACTGGGTATAAAATGCTGGAACCGTTCTGGTGTTGTGATATGGTTTTGGGTGTCGGTTGAAAAGTATTGCTTAGTATTGGGGGTAGGCATAATGTCTAATTGAATGAAGACGCATGTTATAAGAGGTGACCCGACAGCCCTATGTGGAATATGATACAATAAAGGGTTATGAAAAGTATTGCTTAGTATTGGGGTATGTATAAAGTCGAAAATAATAAAATCATACATATCTTAAGCAGTGATACGACAACCCCATAAAGGAAATAACATAATAAAGCCCTTTGAAAAGTATTGCGTAATATTGGGGCATGCGCAAAGTCAAAAGTAATAAAATTGCATATATTTTAAGCGATGATAAGACCGCCATATGAGGAAAATAATTCAAACTAGTAAAATACCTGAGAATTTTGTAAATAGTTTCAGAAATGAAATTAGTTTCAAAAAAAGACACTTGCGGCTAGATGACAAGCGAGACCGACAATCTGAGGGAGTCAAAAATGAAAATGAAGAGAAAAGACACACACGGTCAGAAGACAAGCAATACCGAGAATCTGAGCGAGGCAAAAATAAAGTCATAAAATTAAGTTATTATGTAAACTGGAAAAATATATATGGTGTCTGAGTAAAAGTTTTAATGTTTTAATTCAAACTAGTAAACTACCGAAGAAATTTTAAATTAGTTTTTTTTTGTTTGATAAAAACGGCTATACCTTAATAAGGCCTATAGGTTTGAACGTAACCAGGTATATAATACCTTTAGGAAGACCTAAAAACGAAAATTTGCGAATGTGATTAGAAGACAAGTGACACCAAGAATCCGAGCGACATACAAATGAAAAAGAAAACCAGACACATGTGGCTAGATGACAGGCGACACCGATAATCTGAGTGAGCCAAAAATGAAAAATGAAGAGCAATGACACACGCGGCTAGGAAAAAAGAAAACAAAAAGTTTGAATCTTAGTAGAAATCGTTATATATATGTATATATATATATATATATATATATATATATATATATATATATATATATATATATATATATATATATATATATATATATATATACATATATATATATATATAAATCTATATATATAAAAATAAGTTGTCTGTCTGTCTGTGGATGTGTGGATGGATGTGTCAGGTGACGTCACCTGAAAAAACTGGATTAGGTGACGTCAAAACTGAAAAAACTAAAAAAAGGCAAAAACTACAAAAAAAAACTAAAAACTAATAAAAAAAATAAAAAAGCTAAAAAACTAAAAAAACTAAAAAAAGGCAAAAACTACAAAAAAAACTAAAAACTAATAAAAAAGCTAAAAAACTAAAAAAACTAAAAAAAGGCAAAAACTACAAAAAAAAACTAAAAACTAATAAAAAAAATAAAAAAGCTAAAAAACTAAAAAAACTAAAAAAAGGTAAAAAACTAAAAAAACTAAAAACTAAAAAAAAAAAAAATAAAAAAGCTAAAAAACTAAAAAAACTAAAAAAACTAAAAAAAGGTAAAAAACTAAAAAAACTAAAAACTAAAAAAAACTAAAAAAAAGGAAAAAACTGAAAAATAAGCTAATATAAAGGTAAAAACCAATAAAAAACTAAAAAAAACTGAAAAAACTAAAAAAAAGGCAAAAACTACAAAAAACTAAAAACTAATAAAAAAAGTAAAAAAGCTAAAAAACTAAAAAAACTAAAAAAACTAAAAAAACTAAAAAAAGGTAAAAAACTAAAAAAAATAAAAAATAAAAAAAAACTAAAAAAAGGGAAAAAACTGAAAAATAAGCTAACATAAAGGTAAAAACCAATAAAAAACTAAAAAGAAAAAAAGGAAAAAACTAAAAAAAATTTTCATCTAAAAAACTAAAAAAAACTAAAAAAGGTAAAAACTAAAAGAACTAAAAAAGAAAAAAATAAATGACGACACTCAAAGAGAAAGCGACCAGGACAAAAGGAATGTTCGATTAGCAATCAACAAAGCACCGGGACACAGGGAGTATAAATGACGACCAGGACATAAGTAAAAAAAAAAATTAACAAAACTAAAAAGAAGGTAAAAACTACAAAAAACTAAAAAGAAAAAAAAACTAAAAACTAATAAAAAAACTAAAAAATCTAAAAATCTAAATAAACTAAAAAAGAAAAAAAAAGGAAAAAAATAAAGGAGAAAAACAAAACTAAAAAACGAATGTATATACAGACCGGTACACCGGGATACAAATGACGACCGGGACACAGGGAATATAAATGACGACCGGGACACAGGGACACAACTACAACGGGGACACCGGGGGAAACAGGGGGATGTAAATGACGACCGGGACACCGGGACAGGGAATGGTCGATTAGCAATCACCATCAACAAAGCTCAAGGGCAATAATTAGAATCATGAGGTATAGATCTGAATACAGATTGTTTTCCCATGGACCATTATATGTTGCATGTTCAAGAGTCGGTAAACCTGACAATCTATTTATATGCAAAGACAATGAGACAGCAAAGAATGTTGTATATTCGCAAGTTTTACGTAGTTAAAACCATATATATATATATATATATATATATATATATATATATATATATATATATATATATATATATATATATATATATATATCTATCTATATTCACAGGTGGGACATAGGGACACAACTACAATGGCGCGAAACTATTATGGTGCGTAACGACTTACGCGCGCGGGGGGGCTTGGGGGGGGCGCGAAGCGCCCCCACCAACTAGGTGTTGGGGTGGCGCGAAGCGCCACCCCAACAGCTAGTATATATATATATATATATATATATATATATATATATATATATTAATATATATATATATATATATATATATATATATATATAATAAAATGTCGAATATGTCGCCTCATCCCTACTCCTAAGAAATTGCATGCGAATCCATTTTTTACATTTCTTAAAATAAGTTTATAAAACACTTAAATATAGTGATTGTGAAATAATATTTGCAACAAGTCGTTATGGGTTTTTATATCTATGTTTTTTTAAACTGGGAATTAATTTTAGGCACAATAAGTACCCTTATCTATAAAAAAAAACACACACAGGTTTATTTATCACACTTCTTAAAATAATATAAACAAAAACTTAAAAAATAATTACCCTGAAATTATATGTGCAATAAGTCGATTCAAGTTTTTATACAGGGGTCTTTCAACTTGTAGATTACGTCGGCATAGTTCGTAAATGGCTTCATTGTCAACCATAAATGAGCAATCCATGTATTCCAAAGTTGTGTGGGTATGCAAAATTGCATTATATGGCTCTACCACGGCAGTGGATACCTAAAATACCAAAAATATAGCAATCAACATTCTTAAAGAGGAAACGGAGAGAAAGAATATAATCTGCTGTAATCAAACAGTTCGTGGTAACGAACTGTAGTAAGGAGCGACCCGGCTAAATAGTGACCGAAACTCTAAAAAATGGAATTTTGATACCAGTAGTTACATCAAAAGAATTGCATTTTAATGCTGATTTTAAATACAAAAGTTTCATCAAGTTTATTCACCCATCAAAAGTTACGAACCTGGGGAAATTTGCCTTATTTCAGAAAATAGGGATAATAACACCCCTTAAAAGTCATGAAATCTTAACGAAAATCACAGCATCAGATTCAGTGTATGAGAAAACACTACTGTAAAAGTTTCAAGCTCCTATATACAAAAATGTGGAATTTACGGTTTTTGCCAGAAGACACATCACGGATGCGTGTTTATTTGTTTTTTTGTTGTTTTTTTTTCTCAGGGGTGATCCTATGGACATAGTGGTCCTAGAATATCTCGAGAGGGTTCGTTCTAACAAAAATTAAAAGTTCTAATGCCGTTTTTAAGAGACCAAAAAAACTGGAGGGCACCTAGGTCCTTCCCACGCTAATTTTTTCCAAAAGTTACCGGATCAAAATTCTGAGACAGACATTTTATTCAGCATAGTCGAAGAACCTAATAACTATGTCTTTGGGGATGACTTACTCGCCCACAGTCCCCGTGGGAGGGGCTCCATGTTACAAACTTTGAACAGTGTTTACTTATAGAAAAAGGATATTGGGAAGTGTGCAAAGGTTTTCAAAGGGATTTGTTTTGGCTAGGGGAGGGGTTTAGAGGAGGGGTTTATTTGAGGGGCTACGTGGGGCGATGTTTCCATGGAGGAATTTGTCATTGGGGAAGAGAATTTCCATGAAGGGGGTGCAGGATTTTCTGGCATTATTTAAAAAAAACAACGAGAAAATAAATATGAAAAAGTTGTTTCAACTGAAAGTAAGGAGCTGCATTAAAAATTAAAACAAACAGAAACTATTATGCATATGAGGTGTTGTTCACCTCCTCCTAATACCTCGCTCTTTATGCTAAAGTATTTTTAGTAGTTCTAACTATTTATTCTACGGCCTTTGTTATTCTGGGGTAATTCTTAAGGAACTGGGAGAAAATTTAAGCTTTAGTATGAGGAGTGAGGTATTGACGAGGGAGGAGAACCTTCTCATATACGCAAAAAAAAACGAATATAGAAGTTCGTTACGTAAGTTAATTCTTAAGTTATGTATATTTTTTACTGATAAAAACGTTCGTAAAAAAATTCTAAAAAAAGTAAGTTCTAGTTGCCTTAGTCGCTCGTAAAGTTCTAGTTGTCTTTTTAAGTAACCAAAAAATTGGAGGGCAACTAGGCCTCCCCCCCACTCCTTTTTTCTTAAAATCGTCCAATCAAAACTATGAGAAAGCCATTTAGCCAAAAAAACTAATTATTTAATTTTTTAATTAATTAATTATTTAATTTAGTTTTAATTATTCATGTGCATAGAGCCAAAATCAAAATATGAATTAATTCAAAAACGTTCAGAAGTTAAATAAAAAAAAACAAGTTTTTAAACTGAAAACAAGGAGCGACATTAAAACTTAAAATACACAGAAATTACTCCGTACATGAAAGAAGCTTCTCCCTCCTCAACACCACGCTCTTTAAGCTAAAGTTTTTTATTGTTTTAAAAAGTTGATAGTAAGAGTCAAACTTTAGCGTAAAGAGTGGGGCGTTGAGGAGGGGGCAGTATCTTTTTTATCCGGAGTAATTTCTGTCAATTTTAAGTTTTAATGTCGCTCCTTACTTTAAGCTAAAAAAACCTGTTTTATTTAATTTACTTAAATAAAAGAAACGGAAATAGAGCCATAGAGTAGATGGAAAGATCTACAGCATGAGAATAGGTTATGTACAAAGCAAAAGCATAAACAATACTTGACAACCTAAACATTGCAGATTTTTATTTATATGCACGTACGTTTGGTTTGCAATATGCGTGTGGTTGCGTATTACAGGTGGTGCTCACGTAGTGTATAACTGGAGAGCAGGCTGAGTCAAGAACATCCATTGATATTGTTCTGGTCAAAATGCTTTAAGTACCAAGAGCAGTGAAAATTGTGGCTGTTTTTTTTTAATCTGTTAAATGGAAACTTAAGTAACTTAATATATAGTAGCTAAATATATTAAGTTACTTAATAAGTAACTTAATATATTTTGGAAACTTAATATATTCATTGAATAATTTGAAAAAAATGAACACCTAATTTTTAATGAGAGTTAAATCAACATGAAGTGGGGCAGTTTTGGCAAGAGAAGGTGTGAAAATAGGAACTTGGGTGAAAAAAACTTAAGAAGGTATAGGTTCTTACTTAATTTAATTATTGTATATCTGTCTAAGAACTATCGACATAAGTAAATCCATATACCTGACAGGTATATTTTGAGTTTTACACTTTCAGTTACACAGCTAATCATCAAGTAGTTGGTTGACTCCAAGCCTTCTAGAGAAAAGAAGCCTCTGTAGGCCTTTGTACAGAAGTGAATTATAGTTCTTATTATTCTGGTAATAAATAATAAAAAAAAAGATGAAAAGCCATAGAAGAGAGTTACCTGGGGAGCTGGATAAATTGAAAAACATAGCTTTGACCTTTTCCCATAATCAACAGATAAATGTTCAGCGAGAAGAGAAGTAAAACCAGAGCCAGTCCCTCCTCCATAGGAATGAGAAATCAGGAAACCCTGTAATCCGTCACATTGCTCAGCAAGCTTTCTTAGCTTGTCCATAGTGATGCCAATTATCTCACCTCCTGGAAGTAATGAAAATTCAAGTAGTTTAGAAGACTTTAGCTTTGCCTTCAACTACGTGAGACTCCAATAAGAGTTTGCTGAAAACAAGTTAGGTTGGCTTTGTTTAATGAATATGATTTGTGGAACACACTTCATTTAAGGAAGAATGTACAATAAATTTTGGAGAAAGGTGACATATGTATATATATATATATATATATATATATATATATATATATATATATATATATATATATATATATATATATATATATATATATATATATATTGGGGGCGCTTCGCGTCCCCCCAAGCCCCCCCGCGCGCGTAAGTCGTTACGCGCCATATTAGTTACGCGCCATTGTAGTTGTGTCCGTATGTCCCACCTGTGAATATAGATAGATATATATACATATGTTTTTAATTACGTAAAACTTGCAAATATACAACATTCTTTGCTGTCCCATTGTCTGTGCATATAAATAGATTGTCAGGTTTACCGACTCTTGAACATGCAACATATAATGGTCCATGGGAAAACAATCCGTATTCAGATCTATACCTCATGATTCTAATGATTGCCCTTGAGCTTTGTTGATGGTGATTGTTAATGGACCATTCCCTGTGTCGCCGTCGTCATTTATATATCCCCCTGTGCCCCCCGGCGTCCCCGTTGTAGTTGTGTCCCTGTGTCCCGGTCGTCATTTATATTCCCTGTTTCCCGGTCGTCTTTTGTGTCCCGGTGTCCCAGTCTCTGATTTCTCTTTGAGTGTCCCGGGCGTCATTTATATTCCTTGTGTCCCGGTGTCCCGGTCGTCATTTATGTCCCGGTGTCCCGGTCTGTATATACATTCGTTTTTGAATTGGTGTTTTTTTTTGTTTTTTACCTTTTTTTAGTTTTTTTAGTTATACCTCATGATTCTAATGATTTCCCTTGAGCTTTGTTGATGGTGATTGCTAATCGAACATTCCCTGTGTCCCCGTCGTCATTTATATATTCCCCTGTGCCCCCCGGCGTCCCCGTTGTAGTTGTGTCCCTGTGTCCCGGTCGTTATTTATATTCCCTGTGTCCCGGTCGTCATTTGTATCCCGGTGTCCCGGTCTGTATATACATTCGTTTTTGAAATGGTATATGATGAAATAAATTTTTGTTTTTTTCCCCTTGTTTCTTTTTAGTTTTTTTTGGTTTTTACTTTTATTTAGTTTTTTTTCTTTTTTCTTTTTATTTGTTTTTTATTTTTATTTTTTTTAGTTTTGTTTTTCTCCTTTATTTTTCATTTTTTTTCCTTTTTTTATTTTTTTTCTTTTTTAGTTTTTTTAGTTTTTTAGCTTTTTTAGTTTTTTTATTAGTTTTTAGTTTTGTTATTTTTAGTTTTTTTGTAGTTTTTACCTTTTTTTTTATTTTTTTTAGTTTTTTTTACTTATGTCCTGGTCGTCATTTATACTCCCTGTGTCCCGGTCGTCATTTGTGTCCCTGTGCTTTGTTGATTGCTAATCGAACATTCCTTGTGTCCCAGTCGCTTTCTCTTTGAGTGTCTGTCATTTGTGTCCCGATGTCCCAGTCTGTAATTTCGTCAGTCGAAAACATGACGTCAGCCGACACAGAAACATGACGTCACCTGATCCACAGACAGAGAGACAGACAACTTATTTTTATATATATATAGATATATATATATATATATTTATATGTATATATAAATGTATATATATATATATATATATATATATATATATATATATATATATATATATATATATATATATATATATATATATATATAAATTGTCTGTGTGTGTGTGTGTGTGTCTGTCGAGTGGCGTCATGTTTGTGTGTCGACTGACGTCATGTTTTCGACTGACGAAATTACAGACCGAGACATCGTGACACAAATGACGATCGGGACACCGGCACATAGGGAATATAAATGACGACCGGGACACTCAAAGAGAAAGCGACCGGGACACAAGGAATGTTCGATTAGCAATCACCATCAACAAAGCACCGGGACACAAATGACGACCGGAACACAGGGAGTATAAATGACGACCAGGACATAAGTAAAACTAAAACTAAAAAAACTAAAAAAAGGGTAAAAACTACAAAAAAACTAAAAAGAAAAAAAAACTAAAAAACTAAAAAACTAAAAAGGAAAAAAAAGAAAAGAAGGAAAAAAAGAAAAATAAAGAAGAAAAACAAAACTAAAAAAAATAAAAATAAAAAATAAAAAGAAAAAAAGGGGAAAAATACAAAAATTTATTTCATCATATACCATTTCAAAAACGAATGTATATACAGACCGGGACACCGACAATATAAATGACGACCGGGACACAGGGACAAAACTACAACGGGGGCTCCGGGGGGCACAGGGGGATATATAAATGACGACGGAAAACAGGGAATGTTCGATTAGCAATCACCATCAACAAAGCTCAAGGGCAATCATTAGAATCATGAGGTATAACTAAAAAAAACTAAGAAAAGGTAAAAATCTAAAAACTAAAAAAAAGACCATTCAAAAACGAATGTATATACAGACCGGGACACCGGGACACAAATAACGACCGGGACACTGGGACACAAGGAATATAAATGACGCCCGGGACACTCAAAGAGAAATCACAGACTGGGACACCGGGACACAAATGACGACCGGGACACAGGGAATATAAATGAAGACCGGGACACAGAGACACAACTACAACGGGGACGTCGGGGGGCACAGGGGGATATATAAATGACGACGGCGACACAGGGAATGGTCGATTAGCAATCACCATCAACAAAGCTCAAGGGCAATCATTAGAATCACGAGGTATAGATTTTAGAAAAGCATTCGATACAGTGGATTTTAATATACTACTCATGGAGTAGTATATTAGTAGTATAATACTACTAATATAGTAGTATATGCTACTACTAATATAGTAGTATATAGTATAAACTAATATAGTAGTAGTATAATAGTAGTAATAATACTACTATATATTAGTAGTATAGTAGTATATACACTTGGAGTTCGTGGTAATTATTTAAAGTGGTTTAATAGTTTTTTAAGTGGTAGATCTATTCAAGTTGTATTAAATGATGTGATTTCTTCTCCTTTTCAAGTGAGGTGTGGTGTACCTCAGGGGTCTGTTTTGGGACCACTTCTGTACCTTGTGTATGTTGATTCAATGCGTTTCTACTTACCTGAGTGTTGTATTACGACTTTTGCGGATGATACAGCTTTAACTATGTCTAGTCAATCTGTCGATGATTTGTTGTTGAAAGTTAATAGGGTATTAAAGGCATTTTTTGTATTTACAAGTTTGAGCCTTTTGTCAGTAAACTTTAATAAAACTAATTTTATGATTTATAGGAGAGTTGGTAAGCCTCCATGTCTTGATAAAAAGATATTTTTTAATGGCAGGCCTCTGCCACAACTGCATGAAGTGCGTTATTTGGGGTTCCAGCTTGATTGTAATCTATCTTGGAAGAACCATAGTGATCTTGTTGTAGCTAAAGTTGCTAGAGGTTTGGGAATTTTGCGTCGATAAAAGCATGTTTTACCATTAACAGTTCTTTTATTATTATACCACACCATTATTGCGCCTTATATTTCTTATGGTTGTGTCTTTTGGTCTAGTAATTTCTTTGCAAATTTTAAAAGAGTGCAGATCCTACAAAATAAAACAGTACGTCTTCTTGGTAACTATGTAGAAAATGTGAATGATACCGCGTCATGTTTTAAGAAATTACGAGTGCTTAACATTGGTCAGATTCGAGATTGTCAAGCTGCTGTTTTTGCGTATCGATGTTGCAATGATGTATGTCCTCGAGTTTTTACCAGTTTTTTTCGAGTAAATCGTTCACTCCATGGGTATGAGACAAGAGAGGCAGATAATTTTATTGTTGAGTACCGAGACACCACACGTGCAGCTTTCAGAATTAGGTATTTAGTTCCGGCTATTTGGAATGATATCCCAGCTGGCATTAGGGAGGCGGAACATATTGGGTTGTTTAAAGTAAATTTAAAAAAACATTTATTGGAAGTGGGGAGATAATTCTTTTTTTTTCTTCTTTTTTTTAATTATTGTTAGCCTTAATTTATTTATATTCTGGTATTAAGGAGTAATTGAGTGAGAGTGTTTTGTTCTTCTTTAGTTTCCATTTTTTTTAGTTTCTGTTTTTTGTTGTTGTTTTTCTTATTAAATTAGGTTGAGAATCAGAGGATTGCAGCCGTCCAACATCAGGCTCTTTGAGCCTTCCCCAGGGCGGTTGTGTGTATTTATAGTTTTTGTAATTAGTAGTTAATAAAGATAATTCTAATATTGTGAATACGGATTGTTTTCCCATGGACCATTATGTTGCATATTCAAGAGTCGGTAAACCTGACAATCTATTTATATGCACAGACAATGGGACAGCAAATAATGTTGTATATTCGCAAGTTTTACGTAGTTAAAAACATGTATATATATATATATATATATATATATATATATATATATATATATATATATATATATATATATATATATATCTATATTCACAGGTGGGACATAGGGACACAACTACAATGGCGCGTAACTAATATGGTGCGTAACGACTTACGCGCGCGGGGGGGCTTGGGGGTGGGGGGCTCGAAGCGCCCCCACCAACTTCGCTTTTTCGCTTTTTTGGCTAAATTGCTTTCTCAAAGGCTTGACCGGACGACTTAGAGAAAAAAGAGGTGGGGGAGGGAGCCTAATTACCTTCCATTTTTTGGTTACTATAAAAAGACCACTCGAATTTTTAATCTCATTCAGGAAGGTTTTTATTCAGGACGATCTAGAGAAAAAGGAGGCGGGGGAAGGAGCCTAGTTACCTTGCTTTTTTTGTTACTATAAAAAGGCCACTAGACCTTTTAATATTATTCATGAAGGATTTTATTAGTAATTAATAAATGTAACTTGCAAATTACCTTACGCAACGAACTTCTATATTCGTGTGTTTTATTACGTATATGAGGGGGTTCATGAGGGGATTCCAGGTCAATACCCCGCTCTTTAAACTTAGATTTTTAATTTGGTTCCAATCCCTTAAGAATTACCCCCGAATCACAAAGCCCGTTTAATTAGAATAAATATTTCTTTTGAATTTACTAAAAATAACAAAGAGCGAGGTGTTAAGGAGGGACAAACCCCCTCAAATACATAATAATTTCTGTTCATTTTAAGTTTTAATGTTGCTTCTTACTTTCAGTTGAAAAAAACTTGTTTTTATATTTGGTTTCGCAACGTTTATTAACTAATGCAGGTTTTTATTTTGGCTCACCATACATGAATAATTAAAGCGAAATTTGCATATTAATTTTAATTCCTTTTGGATACATGCCTTTCTCAAAGTTTTGAACAGACGATTTTGAGAAAAAAGGGGTGGTGGACGAGTTTAGTTGCCTTCTAAATTTTTTACTTACTTAAAAAGACCACTAGAACTTTTAATTTTATTTACGAACGATTTTATTAGTAATAAATATTCGTAACTTACAAATTAAGTTACGTAACGAATTTCCACATTCATATATTTTTATTACGTACATGAGGGGGTTCGCCTCCTTGTCAATACTTCGCTCTTGACAATAAAATTTAAATTTTGTTCAAATTCTTTAAGAATGACATCTGGATAATAAAGATGGTTTAAATAGAATTAATAGCTCTTTTTAAATTATTAAAAATACTTTAACGTAAGAGCAAGGTATTAAGGAGGAGACGAATCCCCTCATATACGTAATAATTTCTGTTTATTTTAAGTTTTATTGTTTTTACTTACATTCAGTTAAAAAAAACGTGTTTTTTTCATTTAATTTTCATTTTTTTTATGCTGGAGAATTCAGTGCCCCCAGCATGAGAATTTACTTCCCCCATGATAAATTCCTCCATAGAAAGATCCTTTCATCTAAACCCCTCCCCCCGATCCCCCCAAACGAAATACCCCCTGAAAACGTCAGCATACTTCCTAATAACCAGTACTATATGTAATCAATGGGCAAAGTTCATGACTTGCAGCCCTTCCCCTGGGGACTGTGGGAGATTAAGCCGTTATCAAATACATAGTTATTAGATTTTTCGACTATGCTGAACAAAATGGCTATCTCAAATTTTTCATCCCGTGAATGTGGGAAAATTAGCGTGTGAGGGAGCCTAGTTGCCCTCCAATTTTTTTGTCACTTAAAAAGAGCACTAGATCTTTTAATCTCCGTTAGAATAATAACTTTCATGGCATCCTAGGACCAACGGGTCGATACGATCACCCCAAGGAAAAAAAAAATAACAAATAAACACACATCCATGATCTTAGTTCTGGCACAAAAAAAGAAATTCCATATTTTTACAGATATAAGTTTGAAATCTCTACAATAGGGTTCTCTAACACGCTGAATCTGATTGTGTGATTTTCATTAAAATTTTGTGACTTTTAGGGAGTGTTTTCTCATTTTTTTAAAGTAAAGCAACTTTTCTCAGGCTCATAACTTTTTATGGATGAGACTAAAACTTGATGAAACTTATATATTTAAAATCAAACAGTTCGTGGTAACGAACCGTAGTAAGGAGCGACCCGGCTCAATAGTAAACGAAACTCTAAAAAACGGAATTTTGATGCTAAAATATACATCAAAAGAATCAGATTTCCATGCTGATTTGAAATATATAAGTTTCATCAAATTTAGTCTTTGTCATCAAAAGTTACGAGCCTGAAAAAATTTGCCTTATTTTAGAAAATAGGGGAAAACCCCCTAAAATACACAGAATCTTAACGAAAATCACACCATCGCATTCAACGTATCAGAGAACCCTATAGCGAAATTTTCAAGCTCCCAACTACAAAAATGTGGAATTTGGTAATTTTTGCAAGAAGACAAATAACGGGTACGTGTTTTTTTTTTTTTTTTTCCCCAGGGGTCATCGTATCGACCCAGTGGTCCTAGAATGTTTCAAGAGGGCTCATTCTAACGGAAATGAAAAGTTCTGGTGCCCTTTTTAAGTGACCAAACATTGGAGGGCACCTAGGCCCCCTCCCACGCTCATTTTTTCTCCAAAATCAACAGATAAAAATTTTGAGGTAGCCATTTTGGTCCGCATAGTCAAAAACCGTAATAACTATGTCTTTGGGAATGACTTACTCCCCCACAGTCCCTGGAGGAGGGGCTGCAAGTTACAAACTTCGACCAGTGTTTACATATAATAATGGTTACTGGGAAGTGTACAGTCGTTTCCAGGGGATTTTTTGGGGGTTTTGGGGGTGGGGTTGAGGGGAGGGGGATACGTGGGAGGATCTTTCCTTAGAGAAATACGTCATGGGGGAACAGAAATTCAATGAAAAGGACGCAGGATTTCCCAAAATTACTATAAAAAAAAATGAAAAAATAAACATGGAAAAGTTTTTTTCAATTGAAAGAAAAGAGTAGCATTAAAACTTAAAACGAACAGAAATTATTACGCATATGAGGGTTTCTAAAAATACTTTAGTATAAAGAGCGAGGTATTTAGGAGGAGATAAATACCTCGCTCTTTATGCTACAGTATTTTTAGTAATTTCAACTATTTATTCTACGACCTTTCTGATTCAGGGGTCATTCTTAAAGAATTGGGACAAAACAAGATTTAGTGTGAAGAGCGAGGTATTAACGAGGGGACCAACCCCCTCATATATATAATCAAAAATATAAGAATATAAAAGTTTGTTACGTAAGTTAATTCTTAAGTTACGTATATTTTTTACTAATAAAAGCGTTCGTTAAAAATTAAAATTTATAGTTGCCTTTTTATGTAACCGAAAAATTGCATGGCAACTATGCCTCATTCCCCATCCCTTATTTCTCAAAATCGTCTGATCAAAACTAAGCGAACGCCTTTTAGCCAAAAAAGGAATTAATATGCAAATTTCATTTTAATAATTTATGTGTGGAGAGCCAAAATCAAACATGCATTAATTCAAAAACGTTCAGGAATTACATAAAAAACTAGTTTTTTAACTGAAAGTAAGGAGCGACATTAAAACTTAAAACGAACAGAAATTACTCCGTATATGAAATGGGTTGTCCCCTCCGCAATCCCTCGCTCTTTACGCTAAAGTTTGACTCTTTGCCACAATTCCGCTTTTTAAAACAATTAAAAGCTTTAGCGTAAAGAGCGAGGGATTGCGGAGGGGACAACCCAATGTGAATAAATACACACTTCGATTATCAAGGTGTCGTAAAAAAAAATAAAACTGTTGAATTCCTCATCCAGTAGGTCCTGCAAACATTGTTGGAAAAGTCAAAGTTTAGCATGACGAATTGCGATTGAGGGTATAGTAGCACCAGAATAAGATCTACCCGTCTGGAGCTTTTAGGCTTGAAAATTCGTGTAGCCGGTTTTTGGTGTCTTGATAGTAAAATTTTTATATAAGATCTTTATCCACGTTTAACTTTGCTGTTGTTCAAAACTTACAGTTAGTGCCTTTAAACTTGATGCTATTGTATATCTGATATCAGTTTAAAAAATTGAATTTTCCCAATTTCTATGTTTTATTCTAGTTTCTGTCTTTAACATTTACTATGGATATATTTTACTATTGATATGGGTCGCTCTTTAATTAGTTTTGTCACTACGAACAATTCGAACAACCATCATTTACCGCAGCCACAGCTTTGCTTCCATACTCCTTATTAACACGAAGGAAATCGAACATACATTTTATTGAAATTATGGCCATTCCCTTTCACCATTTGTACTTTGGCGACAAAAATTTGATTCTGTCCTGTATTTGTTTCCCAGGGCCAAAGCTTTTTTACACCGTTCATTAAATATAATGAAATATATATATATATATATATATATATATATATATATATATATATATATATATATATATATATTTGTATATATGTAATATATATATATTTGTATATATATATTACATATATATATACAAACAAAAGCGCATATTAGGTCCAGGTAAAATGAAATTACTGCCGTGACGTTGAATGAATGGTGTAAAAAAGCTTTGGCCCTGGGAAACAAATACAGGACAAAATCAAATTTTTGTCGCCAAAGTACAAATGGTGAAAGGGAATGGCCATAATTTCAATAAAATGTGTGTTCGATTTCCTTCGTGTTAATAAGGAGTAGGGAAGCAAAGCTGTGGCTGCGGTAAATGATCGTTGTTCAAATTTTTCGTAGTGTCAAAACTAATTAAAGAGCGACCCATATCAATAGTAAAATATATCCATAGTAAATGTTAAAGACAGAAACTAGAATAAAACATAGAAATTGGGAAAATTCAATTTTTAAACTGATATCAGATATACAACAGCATCAAGTTTAAAGGCACAAACTGTAAGTTTTGAACAACAACAAAGTTAAAGGTGGATAAAGATCTTATATAAAAATTTTGCTACCAAGACACCAAAAACCGGCTACACGAATTTTCAAGCCTAAAAGCTCCAGACGAGTGGATCTTATTCTGGTGCTACTATACCCTCAATTGCAATTCGTCATGCTAAACTTTTACTTTTCCAACAATGTTTGCAGGACCTACTGGATGACGACTTCAACGGTTTTATTTTTTTACGACACCTTGATAATCGAAGTGTGTATTTATTCGCATTGGGTTGTCCCCTCCGCAATCCCTCGCTCTTTACGCTAAAGCTTTTAATTGTTTTAAAAAGCAGAATTGTGGCAAAGAGTCAAACTTTAGCGTAAAGCGCGGGGGATTGGGGAGGGGACAACCCATTTCATATACGGAGTAATTTCTGTTCGTTTTAAGTTTTAATGTCGCTCCTTACTTTCAGTTAAAAAACTAGTTTTTTTATGTAATTCCTGAACGTTTTTGAATTAATGCATGTTTGATTTTGGCTCTCCACACATAAATTATTAAAATGAAATTTGCATATTAATTCCTTTTTTGGCTAAATGGCTTTCTCTTAGTTTTGATCAGACGATTTTGAGAAATAAGGGATGGGGAAGGAGGCATAGTTGCCATGCAATTTTTCGGTTACATAAAAAGGCAACTATAAATTTTAATTTTTAACGAACGCTTTTATTAGTAAAAAATATACGTAACTTAAGAATTAACTTACGTAACAAACTTTTATATTCTTATATTTTTGATTATATATATGAGGGGGTTGGTCCCCTCGTTAATACCTCGCTTTTCACACTAAATCTTGTTTTGTCCCAATTCTTTAAGAATGACCCTGAATCAGAAAGGTCGTAGAATAAATAGTTGAAATTATTAAAAATACTGTAGCATAAAGAGCGAGGTATTTATCTCCTCCTAAATACCTCGCTCTTTATACTAGAGTATTTTTAGAAACCCTCATATGCGTAATAATCTCTGTTCGTTTTAAGTTTCAATGCTACTCTTTTCTTTCAATTGAAAAAACTTTTCCATGTTTATTTTTTCATTTTTTTATAGTAATTTTAGAAAATCCTGCGTCCTTTTCATTGAATTTCTGTTCCCCCGTGACATATTTCTCTAAGGAAAGATCCTCCCACGTAGCCCCCTCCCCTCAACCCCATCCCCAAAACACCCAAAAAATCCCCTGAAAACGACTGTACACTTCTCAGTAACCATTATTATATGTAAACACTGGTCGAAGTTTGTAACTTGCAGCCCCTCCTCCAGGGACTGTGGGGGAGTAAGTCATTCCCAAAGACATAGTTATTACAGTATTTGACTATGCGGAACAAAATGGCTATCTCAAAATTTTGATCTCTTGACTTTGGAGAAAAATGAGCGTGGGAGGGGGCCTAGGTGCCCTCCAATGTTTTGGTCACTTAAAAAGGGCACCAGAACTTTTCATTTCCGTTAGAATGAGCCCCCTTGCGACATTCTAGGACCACTGGGTCGATACGATGACCCCTAGGAAAAAAAAAACACGTACCCGTGATTTGTCTTCTTGCAAAAAATACCAAATTCCACATTTTTGTAGTTGGGAGCTTGAAAATTTTGCTATAGGGTTCTCTGATACGCTGAATGCGATGGTGTGATTTTCGTTAAGATTCTGTGTATTTTAGGGGGTTTTCCCCTATTTTCTAAAATAAGGCAAATTTTTTCAGGCTCGTAACTTTTGATGACAAAGACTAAATTTGATGAAACTTATATATTTCAAATCAGCATGGAAATATGATTCTTTTGAAGTATATTTTAGCATCAAAATTCCGTTTTTTAGTGTTTCGTTTACTATTGAGCCGGGTCGCTCCTTACTACGGTTCGTTACCACGAACTGCTTGATTTTAAATATATAAGTTTCATCAAGTTTTAGTCTCATCCATAAAAAGTTATGAGCCTGAGAAAATTTGCTTTATTTTTAAAAAATGACAAAACACTCCCTAAAAGTCACAAAATCTTAATGAAAATCACACCATCAGATTCAGTGTGTTAGAGAACCCTATTGTAGAGATTTCAAACTCCTATCTGTAAAAATATGGAATTTCTTTTTTTGTGCCAGAACTAAGATCATGGATGTGTGTTTACTTGTTATTTTTTTTCCTTGGGGTGATCGTATCGACCCAGTGGTCCTAGGATGTCATGAAAGTTATTATTCTAACGGAGATTAAAAGATCTAGTGCTCTTTTTAAGTGACAAAAAAATTGGAGGGCAACTAGGCCCCCTCACACGCTAATTTTCCCAAATTCACTGGATGAAAAATTTGAGATAGCCATTTTGTTCAGCATAGTCGAAAAATCTAATAACTATGTATTTGATAACGGCTTAATCTCCCACAGTCCCCAGGGGAAGGGCTGCAAGTCATGAACTTTGCCCATTGATTACATATAGTACTGGTTATTAGGAAGTATGCTGACGTTTTCAGGGGGTATTTCTTCTGGGGGGATCGGGGGGAGGGGTTTAGATGAAAGGATCTTTCTATGGAGGAATTTATCATGGGGGAAGTAAATTCTCATGAAGGGGGCACTGGATTCTCCAGGATAAAAAAATGAAAATTAAATGAAAAAAAACAAGTTTTTTTTTTTAACTGAAAGTAAGTAAAAACATTAAAACTTAAAATAAACAGAAATTATTACGTATATGAGGGGATTCGTCTCCTCCTTAATACCTTGCTCTTACGTTAAAGTATTTTTAATAATTTAAAAAGACCTATTAATTCTATTTAAAGCATCTTTATTATCCAGATGTCATTCTTAAAGAATTTGAACAAAATTTAAATTTTCTTGTAAAGAGCGAAGTATTGACAAGGAGGCGAACCCCCTCATGTACGTAATAAAAATATATGAATGTGGAAATTCGTTACGTAACTTAATTTGTAAGTTACGAATATTTATTACTAATAAAATCGTTCGTAAATAAAATTAAAAGTTCTAGTGGTCTTTTTAAGTAAGTAAAATATTTAGAAGGCAACTAAACTCGTCCACCACCCCCTTTTTCTCAAAATCGTCTGGTCAAAACTTTGAGAAAGGCATGTATCCAAAAGAAATTAAAATTAATATGCAAATTTCGCTTTAATTAGTCATGTATGGTGATCCAAAATCAAAACCTGCATTAGTTAATAAACGTTGCGAAACCAAATATAAAAACAAGTTTTTTTTCAACTGAAAGTAAGAAGCAACATTAAAACTTAAAATGAACAGAAATTATTATGTATTTGAGGGGGTTTGTCCCTCCTTAACACCTCGCTCTTTGTTAGTTTTAGTAAATTCAAAAGAGATATTTATTCTAATTAAACGGGCTTTGTGATTCGGGGGTAATTCTTAAGGGATTGGAACCAAATTAAAAATTTAAGTTTAAAGAGCGGGGTATTGACCTGGAATCCCCTCATGAACCCCCTCATATACGTAATAAAACACACGAATATAGAAGTTCGTTGCGTAAGGTAATTTGCAAGTTACATTTATTAATTACTAATAAAATCCTTCATTGATAATATTAAAAGGTCTAGTGGCCTTTTTATAGTAACAAAAAAAGCAAGGTAACTAGGCTCTTTCCCCCGCCTCCTTTTTCTCTAGATCGTTCTGAATAAAAACCTTCCTAAATGAGATTAAAAGTTCGAGTTGCCTTTTATAGTAACCAAAAAATGGAAGGTAATTAGGCTCCCTCCCCCACCTCTTTTTTCTCAAAGTCGTCCGGTCAAACCTTTGAGAAAGGAATTTAGCCAAAAAAGCAAAAATTAATAAGTAATTTTTTTTTTAATTATTCGTGTACGGTCAGCCAAAATCAAAACCTGAATTAATTCAAAAACGATTAGAAAATAACAAGACAAGAAAATAGAAAAAACAAGTTTTTTAAACAGATTGAAAGGAGCGACATTAAAATTTAAAACAAGCAGAAATTATTCCGTTCATGAAAGGGACTGTCCCCTCTCAAAGCCCTGCTCTTTACGCTAAAGTTTGACGCTAAAGAATGCCCAAGTGTACCTCCACCACAGAGGAAGAATAGTTTTTTTTTCCGAGCATCTTAAGGACACTTCAATATTTACGAAGAGTGATGCACATAAAAAAAAAAAAAAAAAAAAAAAAAAAAAAAAAAAAAAAAAAAAAAAAACTACAAAATGCACATTCAGGAACGGAGAGGGGGAGGTTTTTAACATTGATATAGAAGGGATTGGTGCAATAGGGGAGAGACAAATTTAAGTGAAGGTGCCCAATAAAACTTGAAATAAGATGTATTTTTAACTGTTTTACTTCGCTAAAAACTAAAATTTTATTTCTATTTAAGGAAAATTCTGACCAATGCCCGTATCCCCAAAAGAAGGTGAGGGTTAGCAATAGCAGTGAGAACTTGGCCACTTCTGTAGACACCCAGCCCCGTGGCATTGAAGTTACAGTACCTTCTATATCTGCTCTCCCATTACAAAGCCTAAAGAGGAGCCCTTCTGCAATGCAAAACATGCTAGGTGCAGCTGCCAATCCTAACGTAAGTTAAATTATTGATATTCTTTCGTAAAAGCTTAAGGTTTCAGCGGTAAAAAACTTAAAGTTTTTCAGCATGGAGAAATAAGTGGGATGTCAGGGGCCTTTTTCACTACCCCTGGAGCGGGGTTTGATGGTATTGCCCAGTCCTAAGTATAGGTTTCTTTTCAGCTTAATAAAATAGCCCTCTTTTTAGGTTTGGAGGGGCTTTGAGGGGACCCTAGAAGCCCCACGAAATGGACTTTTCACCATACTTTTATGCTAGAAACTTAATGAGTTTCGGTATGGAGAATCTATTTTTTTAGCGATTGGTATCGTTTTGAATATAAAGTATTTTTAACATCCTTTATTCTAGGGGAGAGGGACTTAAAGTTTTACGTTTGATATTTTAAGAAAACCTAAGTATATGGAAAGTACGTTAATAGTGTTTGTCTTGAAAGGGGCCAATGCCTCTAAAAAGGGATTGGAGGAGCCTAATCCTTAGATTAATATTCTTTTTCAGCCTAATGTATATTCTTTTTTCAGGGTAAGAATCTACTCCTTTTCAGCTTAAAATAAAAAGTGTTTCAAGGGAATAATGAATTGTCACTCTTTTTTCAGGCCGTGTCAGAAAAGCCAGGTTAGATTGTAGATTTTCTGGGTGATTCTTTTCGAGTACGGAGCGAGCAGCATCCCAACAGTGGACACTGACACCCCCTCCGCAAATATTTTAAGACTAATAATTTCAATGGGGGGATTTCGTAATAGCTGATTTGTAAAGAGGGGCAACTTACCCCGATGTAAAGGGTAATTTCTGGCTCTTAGATTCTTAGCTCGTAGTGTAGGGTCACCGTATCCTAACGGTCACTTTGGGTCGATGTATGGAATACTTTCTAGTCATTACACCTTTAGTGGTAGTAAGGTCCTTCTAGCTCTGAACGGTCACTCTTAAGTATAAGCAAGCACCTCCTTCAAATATTTACTGACTAATGTTGCATTCTCTTTCAGCCTAATACAAATTCTTTTTCAGGATGAAATCAAAAGTTTTTCAATGGGCTAATACGCTCCTATAAGACTTTCAGGGTCACATACCAACATTCATGGGGCCCACAACCTCTATGAGGATATCAAGTGGTTAATGGAGTTGGTTGGGTAGTGCGGGAGTGAGCCCAAAAAGTGTAGCGGCTTGACAGGAACTATGAATGGGTTGACCAACTACCATTTAGTGAGGCTGAAAAAGTTCCCAATCAACAAAGTGGCCGTGATATGGGGGAGCAGGACAAAGTGGAAGTAGTTCACCCCCTATATTGCCTGATTTTTATTTAGCAGATTCTGCTTTGTGCAATGTTTATCTTTTTAGGGCAGAATTTGGAGACTCCTTCAACACCCTTACAAGTAGTAGTATTAATATGGTTCCAGTTCACATAGAAAACTCCAATGTAAGCAAGATTCAGACACTTCTTGAAAAACAGATTCGGGAGGGAGAGGGCAGAATAGCGTTAAGGCATAAATTGCTCAAAAAATTTCTTTAATGAAAAGTCGGTTTAGGTGTAATCACAATATCTACAACGAACCGCTGGTTCAGACCTTAAGGGTCTAGTGCCGCACTCTTTACATTTTTTCCACATTACCTACAAAGAGAAATGCAGACGCTTCACCCAGAATTACACAATTTTAAGGGCATATTTTTGGACAGGGTGGGTTGCATTTTTCATAGCGCGGAGAATCATAATGAAAATGGGAGTGATTAAATAGCGTTATTTGTCGAAAATTTAGATTTAAATGATACGAAGTTTAAAGAAGAATTTTTTTAAGTGGCAGGAGAGAGGTAAGAATTTTATAAAATATAATGATGATTCAAAGGGTTGTTGAGATTGAGATGTACAACATTTGTTTCCATACAGGCTGAGAGTGATTCATGTATGTGATCCTTGTCGCAGACCATAAAACCACGCCAAAGGATGCCACTTAGACATATTTAGACAATTTGGAAGTTATTGGGGATTTTGAACAGTCAAGGGGATAGATATTTTTGAGAGGACAAATGAGAGTTTAAAGATTGGGGTTTTTAGTGTTACAGTATAATACAAAGTATAAGAAGGGGAAGCTCTCCTTGAATCGATGAAATACTGAGTATGGCTTTTTTACGGGCATGCCAAAGACCCAAATTCAATTAAGCATTTCTTTCCTATTCCTCACGTTAGTTCAATTTTTTAGGGAGGGTAAGGGAAGCAAATGGGATACTTAATACTGTTGTCCAATCTGTCTTTCTAGATTCCATACCAAATTAAAATTTAAACATCACATGAAGTCCGATAACCGTCATAGGTATCAGTCCATGGAGACTGTTTCAGGAGAAAATGCTATCTAGCGTTTCAAGAATTTCCATAATACACTCTTGCAGAGCGACAAGGTGGCATTAGATAAAGAAGCTAAAATCAAGGACGTGTACGATCAGTCAAATTTGAGAAGTGTTTAAAAACATAAGGGGCTGTTGCAGCCCCTTATGGCCACACGCAAAAACTCGAATAATACCATGCAATTGGTAGATATATTTGAGACTTAGTGTGGGGAAGATTGTGTCGGCGTTGCATAGGTTGTACCTATTGTAGCAGCAAATGAGTCAATTTCACAGTGTTAGAAAAGCCACCACTAGCTTTAGTAGTAGCAATAGCTGTTGTTGTAGTAGTAGTAGCATTAGTAACAATGTGAAAATTACACCTTTTGTTTTTTTAACATCCTCCTCAACACATACTGAAGGATTCAACCCTTTTCCGTAAACAGCTCCTGGACTATTACTGGGTCCTCAATTTTATTACACATTCTATGTGATTACCTTTTGGTAAATTGAAAATCCCTCTTATCATCCCCTGGAAGTTTCTGCTTGATACGGTAAGCTTTTCCTAAGATGTTACTGATACGCCCTTTTGACAATCTGTATGCCCATATTATGCTTTGATTTATTTTTACATCCCCCTAAACGTTTCACTTTCCTCGCCATTTCCTCATGTTTACACCTCAATACACTCAGCGTTAGTAGTAGTCTCTATGGAAGCAGTATTTTTAGTAGGAGTAGTAAGAGGGGTAGTAATAGTAGTAGCGGTAATAGTAGGAGTAATAGCAGTAGTAGTCTGCAAATATTGCCTTTTTTGCCAATTAATCTGTACCCTAATCATTTACTGAAATTTTCAACTTAATACCCTTAGTCATTCCTGAGTTAAGCCGTTTTGAAACCTGTATGCACATAGTGAGTTTTGATTTAGTTCAACCCCCTTAACATTCTCTGAGAGCTTCACCTGATTGTCTTTTATCTTTTCTAACACTGAAAGTCAAACATGACCTCTGTCACAATTGCAAATACAATCTGTAACTAATAGGCGAGTTGAATAGCTTACAGCCATTGTCCCCCCTTAGGAAGCCCCTTGTTAATATCCCGCTCTTTACACTAAAGCTTGATGTTTGTCCCAATTTTTTAAGAATGATCCCTGAATCACAAAGGCCGTAGAATAAATATTTGAAATTACTAAGAGTACTTTAGTGCAAAGAGTGAGGTATTTAGGAGGAGATGAACTCCTCAAGCGTGTAATAATTTCTGTTCGTTTTAAGTTTTAATGCTGCTCCTAACTGTCAGTTGAGAAAAATTTTTCATATTTATTTTTTCATTGTTTCTTTTAAGTAATGCTAGAAAATCCTGCGCCCCCTTCATAGAATTTTTCTTCCCCCATGACAAATTACTCAAAGGAAAGATCGTTCCACGTAGCTCCCTCCCTTAGTCCTCTCCCGAATCGAACAAAATCCTCCTGAAAACTTCTATACACTTCTCAATAACCATTACCTTATGTAATTAAATGAAAAATCCATTTTTTTTAAGTGCAAGTAAGGAGCGACATTAAAACTTAAAACAAACAGAAACTACTCTGTATATGAAAGGGGTTATCCCCTCCACAACGCCTCGCTCTTTACCTTAAAGTTTGACTCCGTCACATCTCTACTTTTTAAAACAATAAAAAAAAAATAGCGTAAAGAGTGAAGCATTGCCGAGGGAACAGCCCCTTTCATATACATTGCAATTTCTGTTTGTTTTAAGTTTTAATATCGCTCCTTACTTGCAGTTAAAAACACATGTTTTTTTTTATTTAATTTCTGAACATTTCTGAATTGATACATGTTTTGATTTTGGCTCACCGCATTTGAATAATTAAAACGAAACTTATATACTAATTTTCTTTTGCTAAATGGCTTTCTCATTGTCTTGATCGGATGATTTTAATAAGAAAAAGAGGGTGGGGGAGGAGGTCTAGTTGTCCTCCAATTTTTGGTTACTTAAATTAATTCATCTAGATTTTTTTTATTATTATTTGTGCGAACACTTTTATTAGCGATAAACATACGTACCTTACGAACTAACGTATGTAACGAACTTCTATATTCGTGTATTTTAATTAGGTACATGAGGGGGTTTGTCTCCTCGTCAATACCTCGCTCTTTAGAATAAAGCTTTCAGATGGACCCCTGAATCATAGTTGAAATTACCAAAAATACTTCATCGTAAAGAACAAGGTATTGTGGAGGAGACAAACCCCCTTATATCCTTAATATTTTATGTCCATTTTAAGTTTTAATGCTACTCATTGCTTCCAGGTGAATTTTTTTTCTCATTGTTTTTTTTAAATAATGCTAGAAAATCATGTCCCCCCTTCATGGAAATCCTCTTCGCTCATGATAAATTCCTCCATGGAAAGATTCCCTCACATAGCCCTCTCCCCCAAACCACTCCCACAAAAATGCGAAAAAGTCCCCCTGAAAACGTCTGTAACTATATATAAACGTCAGCTACTATATGTAAACTATGGTCAAAGTTTGCAACCTGCAGCCCCTCCTCCTAGTACTGTGGGGGATTAAATCGTCCTCATAGACGACTATGAGATGGGGACAATTATAGGATACGACTCATAAGACATAGTTATTAGGCTTTCAACTAAGCTGAACAGAGTGGATATGTCAAAATTCTAACCCAGTGACTTAAGTGACTTTTGATGGGTAAGGCTAAACTTGATCAAACTTATATATTTAAACTCAGCATTAAAATGTGATTCTTTTGATGTAACTATTGGTATCAAAATTCCGTTTTTTAGGGTTTCGGTTACTATTGAGTCGGGTAGCTCCTTACAGCAGTTCGTTACCAAGAACTGTTTAAATACTAGTCAAAGTTTGTAACTTGTAGCCCCTCCCCCGAGGACTGTGGTAGACTAACTCGTTCCCAAAGACATTTTTATTATGTTTTTGACTATTTTGAACAAAATGGCTATCTGGAAATTTTGATCCGTTGACTTTGGGAAAAAATGAGCGTTTGAAGGGGCTTAGGTGCCCTCCACTTTTTTGGTAGCTTAAAAAGGACACTAAAACTTTTAATTTCCATTAGAATGAGCCCTTTCGCGACATTCTAGTACCACTGGGTGGATAAGATCACCCCTAGAAAAAAACAAACAAGTAAACACGCTTCCGTGATCTGTCTTCTTGCATAAAAAAAAACAAAATTCCATATTTTTGTAGATAGGAGCTTAAAATTTTGTACATCTCTGGAGCTTAAAATTTTGTGTAGTGTTCTCTGATACGCTGAATCTGTGATTTTTGTTAGAATTCTTTGACATTTAAGGGGTGTTTCCCCCTATTTTCTAAAATAAGGCAAATTTTCTCAGGCTCGTAGCTTTTCACGGGTACCACGAACTGTTTGATTCATGATTCGGCAGGATGAAGAAAATTATATTTTAAAATGCCGTCAATTGTTTCACCAATACGTCGTTGATATGTATGCTAAAATTGAATCAGAACGTTTGCTTTATATCCGCCTGAATCAGACCAAGCTCCGCTCTGAACAATACATTCATTTGCGACATGCAGTTGTAAATGACGTTAATACCACAAACGTTGGAAGATTAACAATTTTACCTTCGTCATATGCTGGCAGTCCCCGTCATATGCATGAATATGCTCAAGATGCTATTGCGTATGTTCGTCTCTATGGTCGTCCAGATTTATTTATTACATTTACATGTAATCAATCTTGGGACGAGATACAGCAGCTTTTACTTCAAGGACAATCGGCGGTTTATAGACATGACATTATGGCCCGTGTCTTCCGGCAATAGTTGAAATCACTGATAAACTACATAGTAAAACTTAAAGTGTTTGGGTCAGTGCGATGCTGGATGTACTCAGTGGAATGGCAAAAACCAGGTTTGCCACACGCACATATACTAATCTGGCTACATAAAAAAATTACTTCGAACGAAATTGATGATTTGATTTCCGCTGAAATACCTGATGAAAATGTCGATAAGGGGTTACATGATATTATTGTAAAAAATATGATACCTTGTGCACCTTGCGGTGCACTGAACGAAAATTCACCATGCATGGCCAAAGGAAGGTGCACAAAGCAATATCCTCGACTTTTAGTATCCAACACAATTACTGGCAATGATGGTTACCCACAATATAGAAGAAGATCTACTGAAGATGGCTGTAACACAGCAATAATAAAGAAGCGTAACGGTACCACCATCGAAGTAGATAACCAGTGGGTTGTTCCATATTCCCCATTATTATCAAAAACATTTGATGCACAAATAAACGTTGAATAGTGTAACTCCGTAAAGGCAATCAAATACATATGTAAATACGTCAACAAAGGCAGTGACATGGCAGTTTTTGGCTTGCAGCCCGAAATCAAAGATATCGACGAAATCGTACAATATCAGGCTGGAAGATGCATAAGCAGTAATGAAGCTGTTTGGTGAATTCTTTTATTTCCGATACATGAACGTAGTCCAGCTGTTGTTCACTTAGCGGTATATTTACAGAATAGTCAACGTGTTTATTTCTCGGAAACCAACGTGCAACAAAGAGCCCTGAATCCATCGGATACAAAGTTAACCGCTTTTTTTTCGCTTTGCAAAAATGATTCTTTTGCAAAAAAACTGCTGTATACTGAAGTGCCTTCGTATTACACGTGGAATATTAAAAATAAAGTATTTGAACGTCGAAAACAGGGTAAGTCAGTCGACGGCCAACCTACCATCTTCAAAGATACCACGATAGGAACCGGGACACCTGGACACAAATCACGACCGAGACACCGGGACACAAGGAATATAAATGACAACCAGGACACTCAAAGAGAAATCACAGACTGGGACACCGGGACACAAATGACGACCGGGACACAGGGAATATAAATGACGACCGGGACACATGGACACAACTACAACGGGGACGCCGGGGGGCACAGGGGGATATATAAATGACGACGGCGACACAAGGAATGGTCGATTAGCAATCACCATCAACAAAGCTCAAGGGCAATCATTAGAATCATGAGGTATAGATCTGAATACGGATTGTTTTCCCATGGACCATTATATGTTGCATGTTCAAGAGTCGGTAAACCTGACAATCTATTTATATGCACAGACAATGGGACAGCAAAGAATGTTGTATATTCGCAAGTTTTACGTAGTTAAAAACCCCCCGCGCGCGTAAGTCGTTACGCGCCATATTAGTTACGCGCCATTGTAGTTATGTCCCTATGTCCCACCTGTGAATATAGATAGATATACATATATATATATGTTTTTAACTACGTAAAACATGCGAATATACAACATTCTTCGCTGTCCCATTGTCTGTGCATATAAATAGATTGTCAGGTTTACTGACTCTTGAACATGCAACATATAATTGTCCATGGGAAAGACAATCCGTATTCAGATCTATAGCTCATTATTCTAATGATGTGTCCCTGTGTCCCGGTCGTCATTTATATTCCCTGTGTCCCGGTCGTCATTTGTGTCCCAGTGTCCCAGTTTGTAATTTTTCTTTGAGTGTCCCGGTCGTCATTTATATTTCCTGTCTCCCGGTCGTCATTTGTGTCCCGGTGTCTATATATCCGGCCTGTGCCCCCGGCGTCCCCGTTGTAGTTGTGTCCCTGTGTCCCGGTCGTCATTTATATTCCCTGTATCCCGGTCGTGATTTGTGTCCGGGTGTCCCAGTCTGTAATTTCTCTTTGAGGTTCCCGGTCGTCACTTATATTCCCTCTGTCTCGGTCGTCATTTGTGTCCCGGTCTGTAATTTCTCTTTGAGTGTTTTTTCTTTTTAGTTTTTTTTTAGTTTTTTACCTTTTTTCTTTCTTCGGTTTTCTTTTTCTTCTTTATTTTTCAGCTTCACTATGAAGTACATATCGATGAACCTTTGTTTTTTAACGTAAATCTGGTAGGCATTGATGACCTTATCCAAGTCAAAATCCCAAACCCAATCATCATCGCTATCATTTTCAGTTTTGATATGTTTTGACTCTCGCTGTCCAGGTGGATTTTCATCTAACTGCGCGGTTTTGCGTTCTTTAGCCGCAAGCCTGTTTTCTTGCTGTTCTTGTGATTCCCCGGCACGCTTTCTTTTCTTACTTTCTCTATCAGCTGCAAGCCTGTTTTCTTGCTGTTCTTATGATTCCTGGGAACGCTTTCTTTTCTTACTTTCTCTATCAGCAGCAAGTTTTTTGGCATAAACTCTTTGAGCAGCTTCCTCGGCTGTTGCCATTGTAGGTTCTTCAGTCATTTTACAATTAAACATTTTTCCGTGAACAAATGTCTTAAATACCGTTAATGACGTCACCGTCATAGCAAAAATGACAACAACTAACTTCATGAGGTCAGTCGACACAGAAACATGACGTCACCTGACAGACAGACAGACCTACAGACAGACAACTTATTTTTATATATATAGATATATATATATATATATATATATATATATATATATATATATATATATATATATATATATATATATATATATATATATATATGTATGTATATATATATATATATATATATATATATATATATATATATATATATATATATATATATATATATATTTAACTACCTAAAACTTGCGAATATACAACATTCTTCGCTGTCCCATTGTCTGTGCATATAAATAGATTGTCAGGTTTACCGACTCTTAAACATGCAACATATAATTGTCCATGGGAAAAACAATCCGTATTCAGATCTATACCTCATTATTCTAACGATTGCCCTTGAGCTTTGTTGATGGTGATTGCTAATCGAATATTCCCTGTGTCCCAGTCATCATTTTTATATCCCCCTGTGCCCCCCGGCGTCCCCGTTTTAGTTGTGTCCCTGTGTCCCGGTTCTTGTGTCCCGGTCGTCATTTATATTCTCTGTGTCCCGGTCGTCATTTGTGTCTCGGTGTCCCAGTCTGTAATTTCTCTTTGATGGTCGTCATTTATATTCCCTGTGTCCCGGTTTCCCGGTCGTCATTTGTGTCCCGGTGTCCCGGTCTGTAATTTCTCTTTGAGTGTCCCGGTCATCATTTATATTCCCTGTGTCCCGGTCGTCTTTTGTGTCCCGGTGTCCCGGTCTGTAGTGTCATCTTATAATGACGTCATATACAAAGCCTTATATACTTATAATGACGTCATATGCAAACCCACAAACAAACAAACATGCATACATACAACTTATTTTCTTATATATAGATATAGTTTCTTTTTTAGTTTTTCTTTTTTAGATTTTCTTTTTTTTTAGTTTTGCAGCTTTTTTTTATTATTTTTTTTTCTTTTTAGTTTTTTACCTTTTTTATTTTTTTCCTTTTTTAAATTTTTTTTTTAGGTTTTTTCTTTTTTTTAGCTTTTTTTGCGCCATACTAGTTACGCGCCATTGTAGTTGTGTCCCTGTGTCCCACCTGTGATTATAGATAGATATATATATGTTTTTAACTACGTAAAACTTGCGAATATACAACATTCTTCGCTGTCCCATTGTCTGTGCATATGAATAGACTGTCAGGTTTACTGACTCTTGAACATGCAACATATAATTGTTCATGGGAAAAACAATCCGTATTCAGATCTGTACCTCATTATTCTAATGATTGCCCTTGAACTTGGTTGATGGTGATTGCTAATCGATCATTCCCTGTGTCCCAGTCGTCATTTATATATCCCCCTGTGCCCCCTGGCGTCCCCGTTGTAGTTGTGTCCCTGTGTCCCGGTCGTTATTTGTGTCCCGGTGTCCCAGTCTGTAATTTCTCTTTGAGTGTCCCGGTCGTCATTTATATCTCCTGTGTCACGGTGTCCCGGTCGTCATTTTTGTCCCGGTGTCCCAGTCTGTAATTTCGTCAGTCGACAAACATGACGTCAGTGGACAAACAACTTCATGACGGAATAATGCTCAATCCTTGTAATGACGTCAGTCGACACACAAACAAACAACTTATTTATTATATATATATATATATATCTATATATATAAAATTAAGTTGTCTGTCTGTCTGTCTGTGGATCAGGTGACGTCATGTTTCTGTGTCGGCTGACGTCATGTTTTCGACTGACGAAATTACGAAATTACATTGGGACACAAATGACGACAAGGACACCGGCACATAGGGAATATAAATGACGACCGGGACACTCAAAGAGAAAGCAACCGGGACACAAGGAATGTTCAATTATCTATCACCATCAACAAAACACCATCAACAAACCATCACAAATGACGACCGGGACACAGGGAGTATAAATGACGACCAGGACATAAGTAAAAAAAAAACTAAAAAAAAAAGGTAAAAACTACAAAAAACTAAAAAGAAAAAAACAAACTAAAAACTAATAAAAAAACTAAAAAAGCTAAAAAACTAAAAAAACTAAAAAATAAAAAAAAAATAAAAATAGGAAACAAAAAGAAAAATAAAGGAGAAAAACAAAACTAAAAAAATAAAAATAAAAAAAAACTAAAAAGAAAAAAGAAAAAACTAAAAAAAACTAAAAAATGTAAAAACCAAAAACAAAACTAAAAAGAAAAAAAGGGGAAAAATACAAAAATTTATTTCATCATTTACCATTTCAAAAACGAATGTATATACAGACTGGGACACCGGAATACAAATGACGACCGGGACACAGGGAATATAAATGACGACCGGGACACAGGGACACAACTACAACGGGGACGCAGGGGGGCACAGGGGGATATATAAATATCGATGGGGACACAGAGAATGTTTGATTAGCAATCACCATCAACAAAGCTCAAGGGCAATCATTAGAATCATGAGGTATAACTAAAAAAAAACTAAAAAAAAGGCAGAAAACTAAAACCTAAAAAAAAGACCAATTCAAAAACGAATGTATATACAGACTGGGACACCGGGACACGAATGACGACCGGGACACCGGGACACAAGGAATATCAATGACGCCCGGGACCCTCAAAGAGAATTCACAGACTGGGACACCGGGACATAAATGACGACCGGAACACATGGAATATAAATGACGACCGGGACACCGGGGGGCACACAGGGATATATAAATGACGACGGCGACACAGGGAATCGTCGATTAGCAATCACCATCAACAAAGCTCAAGGGTAATCATTAGAATCATGAGGTATAGATCTGAATACGGATTGTTTTCCCATGGACCATTATATGTTGCATGTTCAAGAGTCGGTAAACCTGACAATGTATTTATATGCACAGACAATGGGACAGCAAAGAATGTTGTATATTCGCAAGTTTTACGTAGTTAAAAACATATATATATATATATATATATATATATATATATATATATATATATATATATATATATATATATATATATATGTATATTCACAGGTGGGACATAGGGACACAACTACAATGGCGCGTAACTAATATGGCGCGTAACGACTTACGCGCGGGGGGGGGGGGCTTGGGGGGGGGCGAAGCGCCCCCACCAACTAGGTGTTGGTACAAGCTATACAACAGCTAGTATATGTATATATATATATATATATATATATATATATATATATATATATATATATATATATATATATATATATATATATATATATATATATATATATATATATATATATATATATATATATATATATATATATATATATATATATATATATATATATATATATATATATATATATATATATATATATATATATATATATATATATATATATATACTAGCTGTTGGGGTGGCGCTTCGCGCCACCCCAACACCTAGTTGGTGGGGTGCTTCGCGCCCCCCCAAGCCCCCCCGCGCGCGTAAGTCGTTACGCGCCATATTAGTTACGCGCCATTGTAGTTGTGTCCCTGTTTCCCACCTGTGAATAGAGATAGATATAAATATATGTTTTTAACTACGTAAAACATGCGAATATACAACATTCTTCGCTGTCCCATTGTCTGTGCATATAAATAGATTGTCAGGTTTACTGACTCTTGAACATGCAACATATAATTGTCCATGGGGAAAACAATCCGTATTCAGATCTATACCTCATTATTCTAATGATGTGTCCCTGTGTCCCGGTCGTCATTTATATTCCCTTTGTCCCGGTCGACATTTTTGTCCCGGTTTGTAATTTATCTTTGAGTGTCCCGGTCGTCATTTATATTCCCTGTGTCCCGGTGTCCCGGTCGTCATTTGTGTCCCGGTGTCCCGGTCTGTAATTTCTATTCGAACAATCCCTGTGTCCCAGTCGTCATTTATATATCCCGCCTGTGCCCCCGGCGTCCCCATTGTAGGTTCTTCAGTCATTTTACAATTAAACATTTTTCCGTGAACAAATGTCTTAAATACCATTAATGACGTCACCGTCAAAGCAAGAATGACGACAACTAATTTCATGACGTCAGTCGACACAGAAACATGACGTCACCTGATCTACAGACAGACAGACAGACAACTTATTTTTATATATATAGATATATATATATATATATATATATATATATATATATATATATATATATATATATATATATATATATATATATATATATATATATATATATATATATATATATATATATATATATATACACTAGCTGTTGGGGTGGCGCTTCGCGCCACCCCAACACCTAGTTGGTGGGGGCGCTTCGCGCCCCCCCTAAGCCCCCCCGCGCGCGTAAGTCGTTACGCGCCATAATAGTTACGCGCCATTGTAGTTGTGTCCCTATGTCCCACCTGTGAATATAGATATATATATATATATATATATATATATATATATATATATATATATATATATATATATATATGTATATATATATATATATATATATATATGGTTTTAACTACGTAAAACTTGCGAATATACAACATTCTTTGCTGTCCCATTGTCTTTGCATATAAATAGATTGTCAGGTTTACCGACTCTTGAACATGCAACATATAATGGTCCATGGGAAAACAATCTGTATTCAGATCTATACCTCATGATTCTAATGATTGCCCTTGAGCTTTGTTGATGGTGATTGCTAATCGACCATTCCCTGTCCCGGTGTCCCGGTCGTCATTTATATCCACCTGTTTCCCCCGGTGTCCCCGTTGTAGTTGTGTCCCTGTGTCCCGGTCGTCATTTATATTCCCTGTGTCCCGGTCGTCATTTGTATCCCGGTGTCCCGGTCTGTATATACATTCGTTTTTTAGTTTTGTTTTTCTCCTTTATTTTTTTCCTTTTTTTTTCTTTTTTAGTTTATTTAGATTTTTAGATTTTTTAGTTTTTTTATTAGTTTTTAGTTTTTTTTTTCTTTTTAGTTTTTTTGTAGTTTTTACCTTCTTTTTAGTTTTGTTAATTTTTTTTTTACTTATGTCCTGGTCGTCATTTATACTCCCTGTGTCCCGGTGCTTTGTTGATTGCTAATCGAACATTCCTTTTGTCCTGGTCGCTTTCTCTTTGAGTGTCGTCATTTATTTTTTTTCTTTTTTAGTTCTTTTAGTTTTTACCTTTTTTAGTTTTTTTAGTTTTTTAGATGAAAATTTTTTTTAGTTTTTTCCTTTTTTCTTTTTAGTTATTTATTGGTTTTTACCTTTATTTTAGCATATTTTTCAGTTTTTTCCTTTTTTTTAGTTTTTTTTATTTTTTATTTTTTTAGTTTTTTACCTTTTTTTAGTTTTTTTATTTTTTTTAGTTTTTTAGCTTTTTTACTTTTTTTATTAGTTTTTAGTTTTTTTTGTAGTTTTTGCCTTTTTTTAGTTTTTTCAGTTTTTTTTAGTTTTTTATTGGTTTTTACCTTTATTTTAGCTTATTTTTCAGTTTTTTCCTTTTTTTTAGTTTTTTTTAGTTTTTAGTTTTTTTAGTTTTTTACCTTTTTTTAGTTTTTTTAGTTTTTTTAGTTTTTTAGCTTTTTTATTTTTTTATTAGTTTTTAGTTTTTTTTTGTAGTTTTTGCCTTTTTTTAGTTTTTTTAGTTTTTTAGCTTTTTTATTAGTTTTTAGTTTTTTTGTAGTTTTTGCCTTTTTTTAGTTTTTTTCTTTTTAGTTTTTTTGTAGTTTTTACCTTCTTTTTAGTTTTGTTAGTTGTTTTTTTTTACTTATGTCCTGGTCGTCATTTATACTCCCTGTGTCCCGGTGCTTTGTTGATTGCTAATAGAACATTCCTTTTGTCCTGGTCGCTTTCTCTTTGAGTGTCGTCATTTATTTTTTTCTTTTTTAGTTCTTTTAGTTTTTACCTTTTTTATTTTTTTTTAGTTTTTTAGATGAATTTTTTTTTAGTTTTTTCCTTTTTTTCTTTTTAGTTTTTTATTGGTTTTTACCTTTATTTTAGCTTATTTTTCAGTTATTTCCTTTTTTTTAGTTTTTTTTTATTTTTTATTTTTTTTAGTTTTTTACCTTTTTTTAGTTTTTTTTAGTTTTTTAGTTTTTTAGCTTTTTTACTTTTTTGATTAGTTTTTAGTTTTTTTTTGTAGTTTTTGCCTTTTTTTAGTTTTTTCAGTTTTTTTTTTAGTTTTTTATTGGTTTTTACCTTTATTTTAGCTTATTTTTCAGTTTTTTCCTTTTTTTTAGTCTTTTTTAGTTTTCAGTTTTTTTTAGTTTTTTACCTTTTTTTAGTTTTTTTAGTTTTTTAGCTTTTTTATTTTTTTTATTAGTTTTTAGTTTTTTTTGTAGTTTTTGCCTTTTTTTAGTTTTTTTAGTTTTTTGGCATTTTTATTAGTTTTTAGTTTTTTTGTAGTTTTTGCCTTTTTTTAGTTTTTTTAGTTTTTTAGCTTTTTTATTTTTTTTATTAGTTTTTAGTTTTTTTTTTTGTAGTTTTTGCCTTTTTTTAGTTTTTTCAGTTTTGACGTCACCTGATCCAGTTTTTTCAGGTGACGTCACCTGATCCACAGATCCACAGATCCACACACAGACAACTTATTTTTATATATATAGATATATATATCTATATATATAAAAATAAGTTGTCTGTGTGTGGATCTGTGGATCAGGTGACGTCATGTTTCGGCTGACGTCATGAAATTAGTTGCCATCATTTTTGCTTTGAAGGTGACGTCATTCAAGTTATATAAGACATATGTTCGCGTAGAATTCTATTAATGTTTAAGTTTACAATGACTGATGAAGATGCTCAAAGAGTCTATGCCAAAATACTTGCTGCTGATAGAGAAAGTCAGAAAAGAAAGCGTGCCAAGGAACTACCAGAGCAACGCGAAAGCAGACTTGCTGCTAAAAGAGAAAGTGAAAAAAGAAGGCGTGCCGAGGAATCAAAAGACCAGCAGGGAAACAGGCTTGAGGCTGATAGAGAAAGAAAGAACAGAAAGCATGCCGAGGAACTACCAGAGCAACGCAGAAGCAGACTTGCTGCTAAAAGAGAATGTGAAAAAAGAAGGCGTGCCGAGGAATTACAAGAACAGCAAGAAATCAGGCTTGCTGCTGATAGAGAAAGTAAGAAAAGAAAGCGTGCCGAGGAATCACAAGAACAGCAAGAAATCAGGCTTGCTGCTGATAGAGAAAGTAAGGGCCTTTTGAGGGTGAGGCTGTTCTTATTCCTCGCATTCCCATGATTCCAACAGATCTGCCTTTTCAATTTAAAAGATTGCAATTCCCAATTCAATTAGCATTTGCAATCACCATTAACAAAGCTCAAGGTCAATCATTAGAAAAATGTGGTATTGATCTTAATACTGATTGTTTTTCCCATGGACGATTTTACGTTGCATGTTCGAGGGTCGGTAAACCTGACAATCTATTTATATGCAGCGAGAATTGGACAGCGAAGAATGTTGTATATTCGCAAGTTTTACGCAGTTAATTTGTATTTCGGAACCAAATGAAGCGGTTAATTATCCATCTGAATTTTTAAATTCCATAGATCCTTCAGGGTGTCCACCACACCTGCTACAACTAAAAATAGGCGTAGCAATAATACTTTTAAGAAATATCAACCCACCAAAGCTTTGCAATGGCACGCGACTTGCCGTAAAAAAAAAACAATGGAAAACCTAATAGAGGCCACAATCTTGACAGGGCCTTATGAGGGTGAGGCTGTTCTTATTCCTCGCATTCCCATGATTCCAACGGATCTGCTTTTTCAATTTAAAAGATTGCAATTCCCAATTCGATTAGCATTTGCAACCACTATCAACAAAGCTCAAGGGCAATCACTAGAAAAATGCGGTATTGATCTTAATACAGATTGCTTTACCAATGTACAATTGTATGTTGCATCTTTGAGGTTCGGTAAACCTGACAATCTATTTATACGCACAGACAATGGGACAGCGAAGACTGTTGTATATTCACAAGTTTTACGTAGTTAATTTGTATTGTATCTATCTATCTATCTATCTATATAAAAACGAGTTGTGTGTATGCATGTTTGTTTGTAAAAAGAGCGTTTGCATATGACGTCATTATTAGTACATACGGCTTTGTATATGGACAGACAATGGGAAAGCCAAGAATGTTGTATATTCGCAATTTTTACGTAGTTTGAAACACATATATAAATCTATCTATATTCACAGGTGGGACACAGGGACACAACTACAATGGCGCGTAACTAGTATGGCGCGTAACTAATATGGCGCGTAACAACTTACGCGCGCGGGGGGGCTTGGGGGGCGCGAAGTGCCCCACCAACTAGGTGTTGGAGTGGCGCGAAGCGCCACCCCAACACCTAGTATATATATATATATATCTATATATATATAAATAAGTTGTCTGTGTGTGGAACTGTGGATCTGTGGATCAGGTGACGTCACACTAAATTATTTCACACTAATACAAAAGAAGAAAAAAACTAAAAAAGGTAAAAACTACAAAAAAAAATAAAAAGAAAAAAAAAATAAAAAAGCTAAAAAACTAAAAAAAACTAAAAAAAGGTAAAAATCTAATAACTAAAAAAAAACTGAAAAAAATAAAAAAAGGCAAAAACTACAAAAAAAATAAAAACTAATAAAAAAACTAAAAAAGCTAAAAAACTAAAAAAACTAAAAAAAAACTAAAAAAAGGTAAAAAACTAAAAAAAACTAAAAACTAAAAAAGAAAAAACTAAAAAAAAGGGAAAAACTGAAAAATAAAAGAGAAAAAGAAAACTAAAAAAATATGAATAAATATATATAAAAATAAGTTGTTTGTGGGTTATGTCTGTCTGTCTGTCTGTCGAGTGACGTCGTGTTTGTCCGCATATGACGTCTGAATTATTTCACACTAATACAAAAGAAGAAAAAAAACTAAAAAAGGTAAAAACTACAAAAAAAACTAAAAAGAAAAAAAACTAAAAAAGCTAAAAAACTAAAAAAAACTAAAAAAAGGTTAAAAAACTAAAAACTAAAAAAAACTGAAAAAACTAAAAAAAGGCAAAAACTAAAAAAAAAACTAAAAACTAATAAAAAAACTAAAAAAGCTAAAAAACTAAAAAAACTAAAAAAACTAAAAAAATGTAAAAAACAAAAAAAAACTAAAAACTAAAAAAGAAAAAACTAAAAAAAAGGAAAAAACTGAAAAATAAGAGAAAAAGAAAACTAAAAAAATATTAATAAATATAAAAAATATAAATATAAATATAATATAAATTAGCAATCAACAAAGCACCGAGACACAAACGACGACCGGGACACAGGGAGTATAAATGACGACCAGGACATAAGTAAAAAAAAAACTAAAAAACTAAAAAAATGGTAAAAACTACAAAAAAACTAAATAAAAAAACTAAAAAATCTAAAAATCTAAATAAACTAAAAAAGAAAAAAAAGAAAAAAGGAAAAAAATAAAGGAGAAAAACAAAACTAAAAAACGAATGTATATACAGACCGGGACACCGGGATACAAATGACGACCGGGACACAGGGAATATAAATGACGACCGGGACACAGGGACACAACTACAATGGGGACGCCGGGGGGCACAGGGGGATATATATGACGACCGGGACACCGGGACACAAGGAACTGCTATGACATGTGTGATGAATAGCGCCAAAATAGAACGTCTACTTCTAAAAATTAAGTCATTTGGTCAGAACCAAAGTCAATATAACTCTGCTTTTGGGGAAGGGGGCTTACTGAAGCTTTTCCGGAGAGCCAAGATTGTAATTTTAATCATATCAAAATTATGAAACTGAAAAAAAAAAGAGAATTTACTACATAATAAGAGGGTTTCAGGGTTGCATCCTCTTGCGTTCAGTATTAAACCGAAAGGCTATGGCAAACATTATTCCTTTTTCTAAAGGAAAAGTGAAGGTAATAAAAGTATTTGGTATCCTTTGCCGTAGAGAATTATTTTCTTGAAACTTTCTAACAGACACTTGAATTCTGAGAGGATGTGTAAGTGTCAGTAAAAAGGTATTACGTTGGGCACTCCAACTCCGTAATGCTCTAAATGGTCGTGATTTTATTCTAGAAGAGCTCAGTTTATTTCCTTGAAAAAGCTTCAGAAGACATGATCCTTCTAAGACATAAGCTCCCAAGAAGCAGGGACAGACGTATATTTGACATGATATACTTTAATTTTATGACGCATTCTATGTGACATTATGAACTTCATTTTATATTATGATATGAGATATATATTGTAAAATATGTTTTGTCTTAACCTAAGAAATATTTTATACAAATAATTCATCACAATTTATCGCTGCTTTTTTCTCATCTTGGTATTATATTAAATTAAATAAAAAAAACAAGTTTTTTTAACTGAAAGTAAGGAGCGACATTAAAACTTAAAACGACCAGAAATTACTTCGTATATGAAAGAGGCTGCTTCCTCATTAACGCCTCGCTCTTTACGCTAAAGTTTGACTCTTTCTCTCAATTCTTCTTTTTAAAACAGTAAAAAACTTTAGCGTAAAGAGCGGGGCGTTGATGAGGAAGCAGCCTCTTTCATATACGAAGTAATTTCTGGTCGTTTTAAGTTTTAATGTCGCTCCTTACTTTCAGTTAAAAAAAACTTGTTTTTTTTTTTTTATTTAATTTCTGGACGTTTTTGAATCAATGCATGTTTTGATTTTGGCTCTCCGCAGAGGAATAATTAAAACAAAAATTGCATTTTTTTTTTTTTTTTGGCTAAATGGCTTTCTCATAATTTTGATCGAATGATTTTGAGAGAAAAAGAGCGGGGGAGGAAGCCTAGTTGCCCTCCGGTTTTTTGGTTAATTAAAAAGGCAACTAGAATTTTTGATTTTTTACGAATATTTTTATTAGTAAAAGATTTACGTAACTTATAAATTAGCTTAAGTAAAGAACTTTTGTATTCTCATATTTTTATTACATATATGAGGGGGTTCCCCCCTTGTCAGATCCTCGCTCTTTACATTAAAGCTTAAATTTTGTCCCAATTCATTAAGAGTGACCCCAGAATCACAAAAGCTGTAGAATAAATAGTTGAAATTACTGAAAATACTTTAGCGTAAAGAGCGAGGTATTAGGAGGAGGTGAGCCCCTCAAATGGGTAATAATTTCTGTTTGTTTTAAGTTTTAATGCTGCTCCTTACTTCCAGCTGAAAGAACTTTTTCATATTTATTTTTTCATTGTGTTTTTAAATAATGCTAGTAAATCCTGCGCTCCCTTCATGGAGATTTTCTTCCGCCATGACAAACTATCGATGGAAAGTTCCCCCAGCATATCCCCCTCTTCTCAACCCCTCCCCCAACCAGAAAAATCCTCCTGAAAACGCCTGTACACTTCCCAATAACCATTACTATATGTAAGCACTGGTCAAAGTTTGTAACTTGTTGCCCCTCTCACTGGGACTGTGGGGGAGTAAGTCGTCCCCAAAGACATAGTTATAAGGTTTTTCGACTACGCTGAATAAAATGGCTATCTCGGAATTTTGATTTGTTGACTTTGGTAAAATGATTAGCTTGGGAGGGGGCCTAGGTGCCCTCCAATTTTTTTGGTCACTTAAAAAGGGCACTAGAACTTTTCATTTCCGTTAAAATGAGCCCTCTTGCAACATTCTAGGACAACTGGGTCGATACAATCACCCCTGGGAAAAACAAAAAAAAAACAAAAAACAAAAAAACAAATAAACACGCATCCGTGATCTGCCTTCTGGCAAAAAATACAAAATTCCATATTTTTGTAGATAAGAGCTTGAAACTTCTACAGTAGGGTTCTCTGATACGGTGAATCTGATGGTGTGATTTTCGTAAAGATTCTGTGACTTCTAGGGGGCGTTTCCCCCTATTTTCTAAAATAACGCAAATTTTCTCAGGCTCGTAACTTTTGATGGGTAAGACTAAACTTGATGAAACTTACATATTTAAAATCAGCATTAAAATGCGATTCTTTTGATGTATGTATTGGCATCAAAACTAGATTTTTTAGAGTTTTGGTTACTATTGAGCCGGGTCGCTCCTTACTACAGTTCGTTACCACGAACTGTTTGATAAATAAAACAAGTTTTTTCAGCTGCAAGTAAGGAGCATCATTGAAACTCAAAACTAATACGAATTATACCGCATGTGAAGTTGTTACCTCCCACCTCAATACCTTGCTTTTCAAGCGATAGTTCTTAGCACTTTTTAAGAAAGATTCCTGTTCTAATTAAACGCCGCTTGTGTTTCAAGAGTCGTTCTTAAAAAAAACTGGGAACAAATTCAAACTTTAGCGTATAGAGCAAGTTATAGAGGAGGGGAACAACCCCTTATATATGAAATAATTTGTTTATTTGAGTTTCAATGCAGGTCTTCACTTTCAGTTGAAAGTTTTATTGAATTTCTGGTGCATTTTTCAAATAATGCCGGTAAATATGGCTCCCCCAACACGAAAAATATCCTCCCATCAAGGAAAACTCCTCCGTTTAGGGTCCCTCCCGCCTAAAACACACCCCATCATCTATAATTCTTCCGGGCAATTCTATCCTTGCTGAAATCCCCTCGTTCGTAACATTTCTTGCGAAGAACTTGCGAAGAAGCCTGAAAAATTCTCATGAGCATACTTTCATTTGAAAACGGCAATTTCTAATCGTTTTCCGAACGCTCGGAAAACATCTCCTTTCGTAGTATTTTTTTTCTCCGGAAATGTGAAACGGGAGAGAATTTCCCTGGGCACTTCCCCCAGAACATCTTGACATGTAAAATTGAGTTGTAAAAGAGAAAGCAAGACACATAAAAAGAAATTCACATAAGAATTCAGTCAAATCCCCTCAATGTAATTCACCCCAAAAATTTCTCTCCCCACGAAAAAAATCTCCCAATTATTATGGACGAATCACAAATTCCCAAATTGCCCAAATCACAAAATTCCCCTCCTGATAACTGTCTATATGATTCCCAATAAGAAATGCTATATGCTCACTGCTCACTCACTACTAACCACTCATCAAATCTACTTACTTGATACAAAACACTGATGTTTGGTAAATACTGATTTTTCCCAAAGCTATTGAAACAGAAAAGTTTCATAAAACAAAGGTTAAATAATGCTAATTAACAGGACAATGTTCCAAAAGCGCAGGGATACAACTGTGCAAAACAACAGCATAATCAAATTTGTTTTGCAAGGCTGTAGCTGTTACATTTCTGTTGCTGTGCATTACACAGCAATGCCTGGCTTCCACCCTCTGCATTACGAATAAATATAATTGTTTGACAGAAATTTTTAATTATTTTATTTTAAAATTCAATGTCATAACTCTCAGTTTTTCCTGACCTAATTAGAAAACCACATTTGAACCGATGATCTCTTGATCTGCAATCGTATGGTCTAACACTAAGTTATGAAGTCTATGTATATTTCAATAATAGAAATTATGTGTACACAATATGGGTAAATTTCACAGCTAACACCCCTTTCCGGTATATGAAGGGAGTTACCCTCTCCCCAACACCTCGCTCTTCATACTAAAGTCTTTTCGTTTTTAAAATATACATCTTCTTATTGTTCAAACTAAATGACATTTGGACAAAATTCAAGCATTTAACATGAAAAGTTAGAAGTTGATGAGGGGTTAACTCCCTTAACGTATGTAATAATTTGTATTCGTCCTAAGTTTTAATGTTGATTCTTATTTTCATTTGAAAAAATTTGTTGTTTTTAGTTTTATTTCTAATTTTTTTTCAATAATGCCAAAATATATGGCTCTACCTCAACAGAAAACCGCCCTCCCCTCGAAAAGAAACTATAGGCAATTCAAAATCAATGAAAAACATACGAATATAGAAGTTCGTGACGTAAGTTAATTCGTAAGTTACGTATATTTTTTACCAATGAAAACGTTTGTAAAAAATTAAAAGTACTAGTTGCTTTTAAAGTATCAAAAAATTGGAGGGCAACTAGGCCTCCTCCCTCGCTCTTTTTTCTCAAAATCTTCCTAAAATTTTACAATTGCAATTAACTAATATGCAAATTTCGTTTTAATTATTTACGTGCGGACAGCCAAGATCAAAACATGCATTAATTAAAAAAATGTCCAGAAATTAAATGAAAAAACAAGTTTTTTTTTAAATGAAAGTAAGGAGAAACATTAACACTTAAAACGAACAGAAATTACTCCGTATATGAAAGGGGCTTTTCCTCCTCAACGCCCCGCTCTTTACGCTAAAGTCTCTTACTGTATTAAAAATAGAGTTAAGACAAAGAGTCAAACTTTAGCGTAAAGAGCGGGGCGTTGAGGAGGAAAACCCCTTTCATATGCGGAGTAATTTCTGTTCGTTTTAAGTTTTAATGTTGCTCCTTGCTTTCATTTAAAAAAAACTTGTTTTTGTATTTAATCAAACAGTTCGTGGTAACGAACTGTAGTAAGGAGCGACCCGGCTCAATAGTAACCAAAACTCTAAAAAATTGAATTTTGATATCAATAGCTACATCAAAAGAATCGCATTTTAATGCTGATTTTAAATATATAAGTTTCATCAAGTTTAGTCTTACCCATCAAAAGTTACGAGCCTGAGAAAATTGGGGATGACTTACTCCCCCACAATCCCTGGGGGAGGGGCTGCAAGTTACAAACTTTGACCAGTGTTTACATATAGTAATGGTTATTGGGAAGTGTACAGACGTTTTCAGGGGGATTTTATTTTGTTTGGGGGTGGGGCTGAGGAGAGGGGGCTATGTTGGAGGATCTTTCCTTGGAGGAATCTGTCATGGGGGAACAGAAATTCAATGAAAAGGGCGCAGGATTCTCTAGCATTACTATAAGAAAACAATGAAAAATAAACATGAAAACGTTTTTTCAAATGAAAGGAAGAAGCAGCATTGAAACTTAAAACGAACAGAGATTATTACGCATATGAGGGGTTCTAAAAATACTTTAGCATAAAGAGCGAGGTATTTAGGAGGAGATAAATACCTCGCTTTTTATGCTAAAGTATTTTTAGTAATTTCGACTATTTATTCTACGGCCTTTCTGATTCAGGGGTCATTTTTAAAGAATTGGGACAAAACTTACGATTTAGTGTAAAGAACGAGGTATTAACGAGGGTACAAACCCCCTCATATTTGTTTGACTCTTTGCCACAATTCTGCTTTTTAAAACAATTAAAAGCTTTAGCGTAAAGAGCGAGGGATTGCGGAGGGAACAATCTATTTCATATACGGAGTAATTTCTGTTCGTTTTAAGTTTTAATGTCACTCCTTACTTTCAGTTAAAAAAACTAGTTTTTTTATGTAATTTCATATAGGAGCCTGAAACCTCTGCAGTAGAGTTTTCTAACACGCTAAATCAGGCGATGTAATTTTCATTAAGATTGCTTTCGAACAGTTCGTGGTAACGAACTGTAGCAAGGAACGACCTGGTTTAATAGTAACCGAACTCTAAGAAACGAAATTTTGATTTCAATAGTTAAATCCGACGAATTGCAATTTAATACCGATTTTAAATATAAGTTTCATTAAGCTTAGTCTTACCCATCAAAAGTTACAAACTTGAGAAAATGCACCTAATTATAGAAAATAGGAGGAAACACCCCTTAAAAGTCATAGAATCTTAACGAAATCACATTCAGTTGTTTCATCCACAACACCCCGCTCTTTGCTCTAAAGTTTTTTTTACTGTTTTAAAAAGTAGAGTTGAGAGAAAGAATCAAACTTTAGCGTAAAGAGCGGGACGTTGAGGAGGGAACAGCCACTTCCATATACGAAATAATTTCTGTTCGTTTTAAGTTTTAATGTCGCTCCTTACTTTCAGTTAAAAAAAGCTTTTCTTTATTTATTTAATACTTTCAGGGAAAGTTTGTTGCCTTTTCCGATAATCAGGCTAATTTTTTCTGGCCTATAACCTTTGACGAGTAACATTAAACTTGATAAATCTTATTTATCTAGAATCAGCATAATAAACCGATTCTTTTTATACATTTCTGGGCATCAAAGCTCCGTTTTTTAGAGTTTTACTTAATATTTAGCCGCATGGTAGGCATTTTCGAAGACCAAACTACCTTTCTATGGCGAACGAAAACATTGTTCAATAGGGATAAATCCTCTTGTTAGACATTGAAAAGAGTTACGAAACATAAAAATGCAATGTGGTCTTGTAAAATACCTACGTCGTATATATGGGGATGATCTGACCATACCAGCATATGACTATAAATTTATCAAATTTTCAAAAAAAGATTGTACAACCTTGAACCTTGAATGGAATTAAACTTACATTTAGGCACTATTAAGGGGGAGAAGCTTACAGATGAAGACTTTGAATGAAGCCTGATAAATGAACCCCCATTAAAAAATTTAGCCAGTGAACCGTAAACCATATATGACCCGGTAGTAGTTATTTTATTCTGTATAAATATCGTTGTTTTTTCTGTAATACTTTAGTATATCTCCTGATGAAGATCACTACGTATGTAATAGAAATATCCAGAGATTTTGTAACCGTTTTCATTGCATAATGAAAGGATTTAACCCTATTAAACTTTTTTTTTTTTCTATTTTAGAAGTAGCGGATCATTTGTTTGACTTCGTCTCAATGGACATGGTAAAAGCTTTCATTGAGCATGGAATCAAATGGAAAAATGGAAAAATAAAAGTGAAATAGTTTTTTTTCTTGGAATGTTAAGAGTGCCCAGGAGAAACTAAAAGCTCTTGAGAATCTGTTATTTAAGTATGGTATTGTCTTTTTAGTTGAACACTTGCTTAACGTGGGTAAATATTCAATGGTAAAAGTTTCGTGTGATTATTTATAAGATATTTCGCGATAACGAGCTATATGTAAGGAGCGACCCGGCTCAATAGTAACCGAAACTCTAAGAAACATAGTTTTGATACTAATAGATACATCAAAAGAATTGAATTTTTATTTTGATTTCAAATATATAAGTTTCATTAGGTTTAGTCTTACCCATTAAAAGTTACGAGCCTGAGAATATTTGCCTTATTTTCAAAAAAGGGAGAAACATCCACTTAAAGTAGTGGAATCTTAATTAAGATCCAACCATAAGATTCAGCGTATCAGAAAACCTGTAGACGTTGTAAGCTTTTATCGGATAAATTGTAAAATTTTGTATTTTTGGCCACAGGACAGATCACGGATGCGTGCTTATTTGTTGTTGTTTTTTCCTCTTTTTTTTTCCAGTGGTAATCGTATTAACCCAATGGTCCTGGAATATCGCAAGAACGTTTATTCGCATGAAAATAAAAATTTCTAGTATCAAATATTTCGAATTTTCGTATAATATACCTTTTTTTGAACCATAGTGGAATCCAGGAAAATATTTACACAAACTGGAAAAAGTGAAAGCGGATCCGCTTTTTATCACTTTTACTCAAAAACTTCAGAAATGGAACCATGAAAAATACATGAGGTGCAAACATTGAATTATAAATTATAGCAAGTGTTTGTTTATCAAAACGACCTTTCACCCTGACTAGTAGGCCATCTGTTTTCCTAAGTTTTCCCAACACAGATGATAACACCAACTCCCGCGTAGCTTTAATTGACGGACCAAAAGGCAACCCAAGGTAATTAATGGAATCTTTATTAATAACATCAAGTCATCCCACCCTAATTGAATGATGCTGGATATCACTTTTACTATTCGCCACTAGGAAATCTGTTTTAGAAGGTTCAATCTCTAATCCTATCTCTCGTAGATGTGAGTGGAATATATTAGTTGCATTCTGCATTGATATTAAATTATCCGAGAACAACAGAATATCATCAGCATACGATAAGTGGCTAATGTCTATGTCTTTAATCACATATGGGGGTATGAACCGTGTGGCTGATCTAATTGCGTTATTAAATATAAAGGGGCTAAGAACTGACCCTTGTTTTAACTCCACGACGTAAATAAATTCGGTCTGAAAATCGCCCTCCCGAAAAGATACTCACAGATGAATTACCATACCAGTCCGCCAAACACTGACCTACAAATGGGTTCAACCCACTACGCAACAATGACAGAAAAGCGTTGTTATACAAGATACTATCGAACGCTTTTGAAATATCAACTCCACATACAAATAATTGTTTTTTTAATCTTATGGCGGTGTTCCAATATTTTTAGAATTACTGCGTGTGCATTTTGAACTCCTACACCCCTTCAAAAACCCGACTGTTGATCCCCCATATCACACTTTGTTGTTAAATATGGAAGTAAAATCTTTTCAAATAATTTACTAATAACAGAACAAATTGTTATAGGTCTATACGATAAACAGTGGGAAGGATTCTTGCCCTTTTTGCGTATGCAAACAACTTTACCTTCACTCATCAAAGAAGGGACATGATAATGGGCTACTATTATTTGATATAGTAGCGTAAGATGCTCTGGTAATTTTGAAGTACCATACATAAGATACTCTGGTAATAAACCGACTGGACCTAGGGCCTTCCCACATTTTAGTGATTTAATTTTAGTCAAAATCGAAGATGCAGTAAAATTAACTATGTGACCAAAAAATTGATGGAAAACTCGGCCCCCTCCCAAGCTTATTTTTCCCAAAGTCACTTCATCAAAATTTTGAGATCGCTATTTTCATCGGTTTTCATTGTGTCATAGTGTTGGAAATGTACATGTAGGTTTTGTGACTATTTTGGAGAGTCATGACAGAATGAAGAACTCTTACATATTTGAGCTATAGAAATTTCTAACGAATTTGATTTGATTACACACTCCTAAGCTATTTTAGCATAATTGAGGAGCGGTCCAAACTGATTTATTTCTGCCTCTCTGCGGCATGTGCCCGCATTTTGCCAACATCTATACGTGTTCGCATCAAATATCCTTATTGCAACCGAACTCCTGTGCGTCACGAAGTAAAACAGCACAAAGTGTTAAGTCATGGAATGTTCAACAACAATATTCACTATACAACCCGCAATTAACGGCATGGATCAAACCATCCATTAATGAGAGTTACTTTTCACACATAGATGACATTCTCCGCCTATCTGATAACTTGCAATCACTGCAGGCTGCTTCGAATAGCCTATGTGCCGTTTGATTTGAAATCAGGCTATCAGGTGCTTCTGCTAAAACTTAATTTCTTTTCTTTTGCTTTCATCGCCCTCCTGATTCAAAATATAAGTTGGCTCTGCTATATTTCTGCTTCTGTATTTATTAATTACCTCGGGCTTGCATTCGGGACATCAATTTGAGCAACACGGTTACTAACGATCAAATGGTTGAGAGAGAAGTTGAGAAAGTCCCAAGGACTTCTTTCTAGAGTTAAAGGCCATCTGATCATAAAATACTTGGTCGGCTTTATAACTCATTTTTGCCCCTTACGTGTTTTCTCTGGTATCATTATGGGAGTTTTTTTTTACCACGTTGAAAAATTGACGAACTCCGTTCGTTTTTTTGAATTTTAAGCATTTTCTCTGTGTTCCTATCTTGTCCTGTAATAGTTATACATCAAAAGTTACCGAGTTTCTTAGATATGTGATAAGATAGATTTAGTTTTAATAAAACCATGTAACTTATGCAGACTGCGCACCCACTTTATCCTCAGATAGTTGCATGTTTGCTTAAGCTTCATTCACGGAGCCTTCAAGAACTGGCAATAGCAGTGTTGCCCTGCCACATGTTCTTGAAGAGAAAACCAATCAGGATGATTTTCAGTACTGCAATATTAAACAACTCTAATAAATCCCCATAAGCACTTCATTTTTGGAACTCTGTCATTTGATACTAAGAACATAATTAGGTAATCTTTTAGTAATAACAAAGGATATAGCTATGATTACATGTCATTTTTGACCTTTTTGGAATGGCGAATAGAAAAATAGCATCCATTTGTCCTTGTATTTATTGCTATGCTGCTGCTCCTACACCACAAAAATTTCGTCTTAGAATATTTCGTCTATGGTCTCGGCGGTTGGCTATCTAGTCTATTTTGTTTTGCACTACCCCTGGTTAAGAAATAAACTGTGCTGGATGCTTTACATTTTACATCTATAGCATCCAAAATTGGAGGTCTTGCAAGGATTTTAAGGAAAGCGTTTCAGAAAATCTTAGATTCTCCTCTTGAGACCTCAGAATATCGGCAAAGTGGGAAAGGTTTACAAAGATTGAGAACCCTCTTCCTAATCATCAGTTATTTATTCGAGACAGAAGCCAAAGGCACAAGAGATGTTTTAAAAGCAGCAAAAACAAAAAATGACAAAGAAAGGTAGTTGAAAGATCAAAAAGTGATTTTGAGATCGTAAAATTTCCGCACAAGGAATCTCATCGGTTCATTTTTACACCTTTCCAATGCAGAAAATGTAGATGTTAGTGATGTTATATATTGAGATGTCAGGTTACTACGAACAATTTCATTCGTAGCAAGCGCAGCAATATGCAGCCTACCGTGACTAAATTAGTGGATTTGTATTCCACGTCTATAAATTTGCTTGTGGCAGTCAGGAAATCCACCAATAAAATGTCGACTTACAAAAGACTTGTGGTATGAACATTGTGTATTGCTTAATTGGTTGAAGCACAATTAATGTCTACAAAAATGGAAAATAGAAGAGCACTAGCAACAATCTATTGAAAAGTTACTTACAGTTTATGTTGATGGACACAAGGCCCGATAAGAAAATGAGAGGCTCGGCCAGGAGATACGAATGTATACCAGACATAGAGTCTATTATTGCAGGTAAAATTGCAACAACTAGCCACTTGCATTTAGCTGGTAAAAAAAACCATTAAACCTTAAATGTATCCCATTGGTTACCACCACATGTCGACACACATGTCGATGTAAAATTAACTTTTACTCCATCAACTTTCATTTTAACTTGCAAACGCATCCTTGTGGACCTGATCCATCAGCCACTATTACCTCGGCGAAACTTCACGTCCGAAAACAGCAGGTTATAAGTCAAGTTGCCCTTGCAATTGGAAAATTGAGATCCAGTGGAAGCAAAATTAAACTTCTAATCTCTCATACAATCAACAAATAATTATGTGTTTCCGCATTCACGCATCTATACTAATTCGTCACTCACAAACGACGAATTCTTTCAAAGCTAGCATTGCATTTTGTTCAAACCGCCCGGGCCGTACGATCATGGACAGCATCCCCAAACTATTTAAATTGTTTGGATTTTTGAACCTTGAATGTAAACTGAAGGGAATGTAACTGAAAAACTGAAGTTTGAAAACTTTGTAAACTGAAGGGAATTCTGCTGAAAATCTGCTCTTTAATCCCTCAGAACCTCTCAATAAGGTGGAATGCGATCCCTGGATCGAGATTCGCAATTATTCGAAAATGAAAATAACCAATTTAATGTTTTCAGAAGTTCATGGTATAACTGTAGTGGAGTTGTCGGTCACTCTAAATATGAGTATTGTACCAACAGGTGCTGTACACTTGGAATACAAATTTTCTGAACCCTTGAAAGAGAGCATAACATTAACGTCGGTCTCGCTTAGTCAACTTGAAACCTACTGGGAAATCATCCCCGATGGATGTGTTCTATTAAAGTTGACACCATGAATACCAATCAAATAACAAATGTGTTTAAGATTAATCCAAATATGTCCGAATATAAAACCTTTTGTTTACTGTCTTATTTCCTCGAATAATATCACAGTGCCAGTAGTGTCAATATTATTGTTAATAGCACATCAGATATTAAGATTAGACATTGGCTTTGTATTTTTGAAACTAGGAAACTTGTAGAACTTTTCTATCCTCTTGGCCTACGTTACACACTCTACAGTACCCATTTTAACACCTTTATTGAAAACGATGGAAAACATGCTGTCAAAGCCGGAAGAGAGTTCAAGATTTATCGGCCCAGAGCTGTGGGGTTCATTCATTACTGCATTTTGTATTCTGATGTCGATGCTATACCTACAAACAATTTTTTTTGCATTTACGAGGACAGACCTTTTCTTTATGATTTCATTGTGGAAAATACACTTTTCTATTTGTATATTCTTGACTTCACTACCCTGAGAATAATATAGACTAGTAATGTTTATAAATTTGCTTATCAATTATTGTTTTATATGTACGAAAAAGTACTTTTCATTTTTGTGAATAAGTTTTCCTTTTAATTCTTTTTCGACATGCAAATACCCGTGGTAAACAACAACTAGTGATGACAGATCCCTTTGATTGACCATATGAATCGGCATTTATATTATGAAACTCGCGTGCATCAATTTACTTTTTGATGCAGTATCACACGCGGAATTTTCAATTGATTCATTGCTCTCTGTAAGATAGCAAATATGTAGGTTTATTGTCATTGTTTTCACGACGATGACTAAGAAAGTAATCACTCCTACTACTCTAACAATTGGAGCTTAGATCAGATTCTTCCTCCTAAAACTATATAAAGCCACGACGATACCAGTCTTTTACAATTAAGCTAAGATTCCTTGTAGGTTTTTTTTCAAAATTAAACCCAGACAGGTGTTATCTCACTGTTCACACTCAGAGGCTCCATTTGGACCAAATCTTGGGGTGGGTGTGAACTCCATCTTGGCCCCTCCCCCTACTCACTTCTTGTAACGTAAAAAATGCGGGTTTTGGCAGCACACCGATCGTATATTCTGGGTAAAAACACATTTTCAGCACTCGTGTGTTGCTTGGAAATGTGCTGTAATCGAATATGGAACTCAGCCACACTGACCTCTAAGATTAATTATAACATCGAAGATCACAATCAACGAGGCTAAGTGATTAAACTGAAATTGGAAAATTCTACCAGACTACAGGCTGGCCTTCCTCAGCAAGAAACTTTCTTATTTAAGTAAACAATACGTCAGTGAAAGTAATCTTCATTAACATGCTGAGGGTCGCCGAGGTATCATCTGTGCAAAATTGTCAACAAGCTGGTCGTAGTCCAATTTTATACTAAATCCTTCTCTGCAAACATCTAAAGGAGGTGACTGAGACAATCATCTCCTGTTGTAGACCGCAGGTAGTTTTTCACTATTTCCAGGCTAGAAAACAAACGCTCATTGCTCGCTGTTGTCACAAGAAGTTTGGCAGTAATACAAAGTACTTTAATTAATTCTTAGTAAGCCACTGGTAGTGCCTGAAGATGGTCGACAATGTCTAGGAAGTTTTATGGCTTTTTCTCCTCATCGAGCAGTAAACGCTTGGCAATACCAGCTTGAGATTCGAGATGAATGTCGTCGATATCCAGCTCGCCGTAAAGAGCAGAGAAACGCTTGAGCAACTCTGTGTCCATAAGCTTGTTCGAGCTTGGATCCAAGGCTCCGAGTGTGCTCAGCACTGGCAAGTTATCTGTGAACCTTCTGTCAAGTTCGGTTAGTTGACGATCGAAAGTCTCTGAGTAATCTCGCTTCATTTCATCCGCCAAAGTAGTAGTCCGATTTCCAGATTGGATGAAGTTCTTTCCTAACGTCGAAGCTGTCACAAATTGTTTCAGATGCTTGGTGATATTTTGGTTTCTAATGCTAATGGCTATTAATAAATTCATATTTACCAAACTAAAAATTAATAGGCTTAATGATGTAAAGTCTTCTACTTCTCTCTGTGCTCTCGTCTTTAGAGTCTTATGGTAGTGTTGGCCTACTATCTGGGGTTCGACCGAGAGGATGTCAAGCGTCTCTAACTTTAATAAGGTTTATGTGTCAAGCATAAAAGTATTTATTTACACATGTGATCCAGTAAATGTACATAATACGAGGACAGAAACAGAATAAGAACTGACTCAAGTAATCTAAAACAGTGGCTTATACTCACTAAAACAAGGAAATAAACATCAAAGCATTTGACAGGAACTGATCTATTTTAATCTTTCAACTTAGAGGAATTACTGCAAATATTCAGAAGTTATAATATTAATATAATCATCTAGGAAATGGGCATTTGACAGAACTTGAGAATTTTATTATGTATCTAACCTACTTTCAAAGTTTACGATGATTGAGAGCAAATAGCGTAATTACCCCAAGGGTCGTCAGGTAATTACGCTCTTTGGTTAATAGACGTGCAGTAATTTCAAATCAATTGAACACAATGGATTATGTTGGACATAATGGATTATTATGGCCAGCAAAGGGCCCCTTGTGGTGGAAGCTTGGGCCCCCTGGAAAATGTGGGGTGGGAATTTGCACACCCCTGACCCCCCCCAGGCGGCGCCTCTGTCGGCACTTGCCATAGTGACAGTTAGGACATAGGAATCATTTAGTATGACTGCCATCTGCAGTTTAGGAACTACAATCCTCAGTTTGAATTCTGCATCGTCTATGTTGCTCAAACGGATTGTTTATCTTCATAAATTCACCATATCGTTCTGCAATATTTCAGATCTCACAGGACCAGCTTCCCAATGTATGAATATATAGAGGACTTGTGCGGAAAATTCTTTAAATATTGACTCGCAAAATGCAGTTTGCAAACCAACTTGTACCCCAAGAATTTTTTTATGCTGAATGCCTGCTTAAAGCAATCACTTATTGGCTCCTTAGATGGGGGAAAGAGTGATCGTGCGATAGCCAACTAAAATATATATCCAGAAAAAACTACCAGGTCATTGTAATTTCTTTATTTAAAATTGTAATGAAAGGTTAGCAAATATTTCACTCTTTTTTCATAACATGTTGTCTTCAATCTAACTTACAATTAGATTCAAAACTTCGTGTAGTCTAGATAGATATATTATGTTCATCTTAGCCACAAAACATAACTGTTCCTCCATCCTTAATCTGCTCAAATATTACGCCTACCAAATACTTCATCCTACTCAAAAGTCAATCGGTAAATTTTTGCAATTTCTTCTGCCACACTAGGGACGTTTGTCCTCATATCACTACTCTCCACTCTGTTAGCCTCAAATAGTATAAAACCACTTGCTTTAACAATAAACTTCTTTAAAAAATTGAAAAAATTTAATTGCATTGTTATCTCTTTTAACAATGCTTCTCTACCGTGAAAAAATGCATTTAATATTCTTGCTTATGTCCTTGAGTCAAGGATAGGCCCTCGTAAGCAGTTCCAATGACATTATTGACCTAAATAGGCAGGGTACTGTAGTATTTGCTGTGGCTACACTGAGGGCACGGTATTAGCGGTTATATGCACAAGCAAGATATGTCAGTAGTTGTCATGGCAATAGGTAGGGTGCAGTAGTAAACTATATGGCTACATGGAGGTTGTGGTAGTGAACCTCATGGCTACAGGAAAGACGTGGTGGTTAGCATAATGAATAAAGGCTGGGTGCAGTATTTAGACTTATAGACAGGGGTAAGGTGCGGTAGTAAGCCTTATGGCTATAGCTAGGGCGCGGTAGTACATCCCATGGTGTACTATCGATTGGCGCGGTAGTACATGTAAAGAAGGCAAAGGGATGATAGGTTGCCTTATGAAATGATTTATCAAAGAGAGGGTTTAACACCGTAAAACCATGACACTAATATTCTTTACTGGTAGTTTAGACTCTCCCCCAATAAATATTTTAAAGGCGCATTTTTTTGTCAGGTAATTATCAATGGGGAATGACTTGAGCATTCTTGTAGAAATACTAAAGTTGAATTTTAGCAAAGGTGGCCGATGGAGGGCAGTTGCATCCACTCTCATATTTCAAAGAGCCTTTGATCAAAAATTTTATTGTAATATACTGTAATCAAAAAGCTTTCATGGTCAAATACGAAAAAAAAAATCACAAAAATAAACAACGCTTGCTTTAATAAAATCAACTATTTATCCTCCTTTTAAACATGGAAAATTCAATTATTTTAAAATGCTCTTCAAACACTATTAGGATATGACAGTTCATGTAATTTTAGAGAGATGGGATAAAAAAACCCCAAACATAGGTAAGATCTTTGTATGCGGTAGCATATTTGTCAAACAGTTCGTGGTAACGAACTGTAGTAAGGAGCGACCCGGCTCAATAGTAACCAAAACTCTAAAAAATGGAATTTTGATACCAATACCTATATCAAAAGAATTGTATTTTAATGCTGATTTTAAATATATAAGTTTCATCAAGTTTAGTCTTACCCATCAGAAGTTACGAGCCTGAGAAAATTTGCGTTATTTTAGAAAATAGGTGGAAACGCCCCCTAGAAGTCATAGGATCTTAACGCAAATCACACCATCAGATTCAGCGTATCAGAGAAACCTACTGTAGAAGTTTCAAGCTCCTATCTACAAAAATGTGGAATTTTGTATTTTTTGCCAGAAAGCAGATCACGGATGCGTGTTTATTTGTTTTTTTTTTGTTTTTTTTCCCCAGGGTTGATCGTATCGACCCAGTTGTCCTAGAATGTTGCAAGAGGGCTCATTCTAACGGAAATAAAAAGTTCTAGTGCCCTTTTTAAGTGACCAAAAAAATTGGAGGGCACCTAAGCCCCCTCCCACGCTAATTATTTTACCAAAGTCAACAGACCAAAATTCTGAGATAGCCATTTTATTCAGCGTAGTCGAAAAACCTTATAACTATGTCTTTGGGGACGACTTACTCCCCCACAGTCCAAATGGGAGGGGCAACAAGTTACAAACTTTGACCAATGCTTACATATAGTAATGGTTATTGGGAAGTGTACAGGCGTTTTCAGGAGGATTTTTTTGGTTGGGGGAGGGGTTGAGAAGAGAGGGATATGCTGGGGGAACTTTCCATCGATAATTTGTCATGGGGGAAGAAAATCTCCATGAAGGGAGCGCAGGATTTATTAGCATTATTTAAAAACACAATGAATAAATAAATATGAAAAAGTTCTTTCAGCTGGAAGTAAGGAACAGCATTAAAACTTAAAACAAACAGAAATTATTACCCATTTGAGGGGCTCACCTCCTCCTAATACCTCGCTCTTTACGTTAAAGTATTTTTAGTAATTTCAACTATTTATTCTACGACTTTTGTGATTCTGGGGTCATTCTTAATGAATTGGGACAAAATTTAAGCTTTAATGTAAAGAGCAAGGATCTGACAAGGGGGCGAACCCCCTCATATATGTAATAAAAATATGAGAATACAAAAGTTCTTTACGTAGGCTAATTTATAAGTTACGTAAATCTTTTACTAATAAAAATATTCGTAAAAAATTAAAATTTCTAGTTGCCTTTTTAATTGACCAAAAAATCGGAGGGCAACTAGGCTTCCTCCCCCGCTCTTTTTTTCTCAAAATTATTCCATCAAAATTATGGGAAAGCCATTTAGCCAAAAAAAAAATGCGAATTTCGCTTTAATTATTCCTCTGCGGAGAGCCAAAATCAAAACATACATTGATTAAAAAACGTTCAGAAATTAAATAAAAAAAACAAGTTTTTTTTAATTGAAAGTAAGGAGCGACATTAAAACTTAAAACGAACAGAAATTACTTCGTATATGAAAGAGGCTGCTTCCTCATCAACGCCCCGCTCTTTACGCTAAAGTTTTTTACTGTTTTAAAAAGAAGAATTGAGAGACAGAGTCAAACTTTAGCGTAAAGAGCGGGGCGTTGATGAGGAAGCAGCCTCTTTCATATACGAAGTAATTTCTGTTCGTTTTAAGTTTTAATGTCGCTCCTTACTTTCAGTTAAAAAAACTTGTTTTTTTTATTTAATTCTAAATTATACCTAAAACATAAAAGTAAACATATACCATTGTTATAAATCCTTTACCAAATAAGACCAATGATTAGAGGTTAGCACAAGGGTACATTTCGACTAGTATAATGAGAAGAAGCAGATTCTTAAATGGAGAGGGGGCACCAAGGGACTCAAGAAAGCATTTTTCGCTTTAACTTTAAAAAATTCTATCAGAAATGTTTCAGATGAATTGGTTGATCAATAGGTGAACATGGAATGAGCTAAACATTATGCCTACATTAATTTAGGAAGGTATACGACGGAGTATCACCGAAGTGTAGGGTATCGATGCTAGGGAAATGGAAACTTCCTACTTTTTGTGAGAAGAATAGTTTGCTTACTAAAATTTTATTTGGTTTTGAAGAGTAAATTCAGTCAAACCACAGTTTTCCCAAACCTATCTTCAAACCGGCTAGAAGTAAACATTTTCGAGCCAACTGCCGTTATATAAGCATTCACCAATTGCCGTTTTTTGGGAATACATTGTTGAAATAAATCGTTATCATTAAAAGAAAATCATGTAACCCAAATATCGAATTTCTAACTTGTATTGCTTTGGAACTTTATTTTCTCTTAATTGGCATTTAGAAAATACGATTCTTTTCTCAAATAACTTTCTTTTGGAAGAGACTTTCAGGAAAAATTATGGTTTTGAGGTTTGATTTTACGCTAATAAAACCGTTTATCTGAAAGTCTCATTACTCAAAATCTAATTTTTAACCTAATGAGCAGTAGTTGACGGGCACTCTCCCTTATGTCAAGAATAAAGTCTGAATATTGTGCTAAGACGAATAGAAATTTTGTTTTATTTTTAACATTTTTTTTTTCGAAATTAAAAGCGGAGACCAATATTTAACCTTACAAAAAGATATTAATAAGAAAGCTGATATGTAGGGTGCTACAAAAAACACTTTTTTCCAATTTCCAGCTCTTTACTCTAAATTGTGATTGAATTCCCCATTGTTTCGAGAATGAACTCCCTAGCACAAGGGCAATGAGAATTTGGACAAAAAATATATTCCACATTTTTTTAAAAACGAGGAGCTTATTCATGCCAATTAACTCTTAGCGGTAAAATTGTGATTTTTTGTTTTATGAAAGGCATCCGGTAAGTAAAACAGTATTGGCTATCAATTGGCAATAATTAGTGCATTGAGTATGTTTTCTTTCTTTAGCGGATAGCTCAAGGGGTTGAGGAGGGGAGTGGGACAGCCACCTCTAATACAGAATAACTCCTGTTTTTTCAAGTTTCCAATATCGCTTTTTTACTTTCAATGGTAAAAACTGTTTTTTTTAAATACTTAATCCGTAGACAAACACAAACTGCACTTTACGAAGTTTAAAAAAAATGTGAAATAACAATTTTAATTTTTTTTTAAACGTTAGATTTGTTTTCTCTCCTTATAAATAACTTTGAAGACCACACTGCCTTTCCATGACGAAAGTGAAACAGTTCAAAATAGGGATGAAACCTTTTAATTGACAGTGAAACAAATATAAAATTTTTCACTGGAGATTCTGGACACATATACAGTGTCCAGCATCAGTACTAACCAGATGAGGGATGATGTATATGTGTCCCAAATATCAAATTAAAAATTTTATATTTGTTTCATTGTCAATTAAAAGGTTTCATCCCTATTTTGAACTGTTCTATTTTCGTCGTTTTCGCTCTTTGGTAGGATGGAAATTAGCATCCCTTTCTAAATAGTACCCTCCTGCCATTGAAATAAGTTTATCTGTAAGTAACAATTCCTTATGTATTCAATAGCTAAATAGTCAAAGAGTAGCTTAACAGTACCTATTGTGTAGTGTCCTCTAGCATAATTGTTAGCTGCATCTTCTTTGCCCGCTATCAGCTGTTCAACTCCAAATAATTCCTTTAAATCTCCAACTCTTATGCTATCTACAAGAAAGAATAATATTTGAAAAGAACTTAATCATATCCAAAAAGTATTTTCGAGCTTTTCTAATTCAACAGAATATTGGGTAGCCTAAATCAGGGTTGCGGTAACAGCTGCAGCCTAATAAAGAGGTACATAGTTCGTAGTAACACACATTTTAGATTTATCTCCGAACAAAGAAACTCTTTAGTGAGAAGAATATTTCGTAGAAGGGTGATTAGGAATGAGAAACACGAGTGCTACATGGGTTAATCTTAATAATTTACGTTTATTTTGAGAACGACTTTTACAAAAAAAAATTAAAAAAAAGATCTCGAAATCCCAGGTGGAAATGAAAAAAGTATCACTGGAATAAACGAGGCTGACAACCATCAGCTGGATGCTATAAGCCTCTTGAATTGCACTGAGCAGTAAATGCTTGTTTTTAAAAATTCAATGGTACGCAGAAATTTAGCAACACTTTTACAATTTAGTATAATTGTAACTTTTAGTATATAAGCAGCTTTTACAATTCAGTATTATTGAGCTAGTCTTTTAAATATATATTGCATAAAATGTGAAACCATAATTTTCGTTTGTTTTCAGTTTCAACTTCACTCTTTACCTCCATCAAAAATGCTTTTCTTCATTTTAATAAACTATGGGCAAGCTTTAAACAAATTATTGAAACCTGTATGAAAGTCCATTTAGCAAATCAAAGTCATTAAATTTATATAAAAAAGAATATTTTTTTGTCTTTGTTTTTATTTTACTTTTTTTATTTATTCAATATATTATATAATTTTTTATTAAATTATCTATTATATTATTTATTTATTTTATTTATATTATTTTTTATTTGTATTTTTTTATTTGTCTTTGTCCCTCTCCCTCCCTCTCGACGGAAAAAAGTAAGAATTGGTATTATAATATATGATATATTAACTTTATTTTAATATGTTTGTTTTTATAGAATAAAGTGGTATATATTTCGTCAGTGTGATCCCTAAAAGTCATACCAGACACCTCTAAGATAATTGCCAATGCCACTCACTAGGCTGATGTCGAAAAGGGGATCCAGATTTCAGATTGGTTGATCATAGATGAAGAGAATCCAAGAATGATTCAATATACATCGCACTGATGACCTCTCTGTGAAAATTAAATAAAGAAAAAACAAAGTTTTTTTAACTGAAAGTAAGGAGCGAAATTAAAACTCAAAACGAACAGAAATTACTTCGTATATGAAAGGGGCTGCTTCCTCATCAACGCCCCGCTCTTTACGCCAAAGTTTGACTCTTTCTCTCAACTCTTCTTTTTACAACAGTAAAAAACTTTAGTGTAAAGAGCGGGGCGTTGATGAGGAAGCAGCCCCTTTCATATACGAAGTAATTTCTGTTCGTTTTAAGTTTTAATGTCGCTCCTTACTTTTAGTTAAAAAGAACTTGGTTTTTTTTTTATTTAATTTCTGAACGTTTTTGAATCAATGCATGTTTTGATTTTGGCTCTCCGCAGAGGAATAATTAAAACGAAATTCGTATATTTTTTTGGCTAAATGGCTTTCTCATAGTTTTGATCGAATGATTTTGAGAGAGGGGGAGGAAGCCTAGTTGACCTCCGATTTTTTGGTTACTTAAAAAGGCAATTAGAACTTTCAATTTTTTACGAATGTTTTTATTAGTAAAAGATATACGTAACTTATTAATTAGTTTACGTAACGAACTTTTGTATTCTCATGTTTTTACTACATATATGAGGGGGTTCACCCCCTTGTCAGTACCTCGTTCTTAACGCTAAAGCTTAAATTTTGTCCAATTCATTAAGAATGACCGCTGAATCACAAAAGCTGTAGAATAAATAGTTAAAATTACTAAAAATACTTTAGAGTAAAGAGTAAGGTATTAGGAGGAGGTGAGCCCCTCAATGGCGTAATAATTTTCTGTTCGTTTTAAGTTTTAACGCTGCTCCTTACTTCCAGTTGAAAAAACGTTTTCATATTTATTTTTTCATTGTTTATTTTAATTAATGCTAGAAAATCCTGCCCTCCCTTCGTGGAAATTTTCTTCCCCCATGACATATTCCTCGATGGAAAGTTCCCCTAAAATATCCCCCTCTTCTCAGCCCCTCCCCCCAACCAAAAATCCCCCTGAAAACGTCTGTACACTTCCCAATAACCACTACTATATGAAAGCACTGGTCAAAGTTTGTACCTTGTAGCCCCTCCCACGGGGACCGTGGAGGAGTAAGTCGTCCCCGAAGACATAGTTATAAGGATTTTTGACTACGCTGAATAAAATGGCTATCTCGCAATTTTGATCCGTTAACTTTGGTAAAATAATTAGCGTGGGAGGGGGCCTAGGTGTCCTCCAATTTTTTGGTCACTTAAAAAGGGCACTAGAGCTTTTCATTTCCGTTAGAATGAGCCCTATCGCAGCATTCTAGGACCACTGGGTCAATACGATCACCCTTGGAAAAAAACAAACAAAAAAACAATTAAATAAACACGCTCCGTGATCTGCCTTCTGGCAAAAAATACAAAATTCCACATTTTTGTAGATAGGAGCTTGAAACTTCCACAATAGGGTTCTCCGCTGAATCTGATGGTGTCAAGATTTTACGACTTTTAGGGGGTGTTTCCCCATATTTTTTAAAATAAGGAAAAATCTTCTCAGGCTCGCAACTTTTGATTGGTAAGACTAAAATTGATAACTTATATATTTTATATCAGCATTAAAATGCAATTCTTTTGATGTAGCTATTGCTAACAAAATTCCGTTTTTTAGAGTTTTGGTTACAATTGACCCGGGTCACTCCTTACTACAGTTCGTTACCACGAACTGTTTGATTACTTCGTATATAAAAGGGGAAGTTTCCTCATCAACGCCCCCGCTCTTTACGCTAAAGTGTGATACTTTCTCTTAACTGTACTTTTTAAAGCAGTAAAAAACTTTAGCGTAAAGAGCGGGGCGTTGATGAGGAAGCAGCCCCTTTCATATGCGAGGTAATTTCTGTTGTTTTAAGTTTTAATGTCGCTCCTTACTTTTCGTTAAAAAAACTTGTTTTTTTATTTAATTTCTGAACATTTTTGAATCAGTGCATGTTTTGATTTTGGCTCTCCGCACATGAATAATTAAAACATAATTTTCATATTTATTTTTTTGGCTAAATGGTTAACTCATAGTTTTGATCGAATCATTTTGAGAAAAAAGGAGCGGGGGAGGAGACCTAGTTGCCCTCCGATTTTTTGGTTACTTAAAAAGGCAACTAGAACTTTGAATTTTTTACGATTTTTTTAAATGATTTTATTAGTAAAAGATATACGTAACTTACAAATTAGCTTACGTAACGAACTTTTGTATTCTCATGTTTTTATTACGTATATGAAGGTGTTCACCCCCTTGCTCTTTTCATTAAAGCTTAAATGTTGTCCCAATTTCTTAAGAATGACCCATTAATCACAAAAGCCGTAGAATAAACATTTGAAATTACTAAAAATACTTTAGAGTAAAGAACGAGGTATTAGGAGGAGGTGAGCCCATCATATGCGTAATAATTTTTGTTCGTTTTAAGTTTTAATTCTTCTTCTTACTTTCAGCTGAAAAAACTTTTTCATATTTATTTTTTCATTGTTTTGTTTTTTTAAATAATGCCAGAAAATCCTACGCTCCTTTCATGAAAATTTTCTTCCCTCATGAAAAAAATTCCTCCAAGAAAAGCTCCCCCAAAAAAAACCCTCTTATCAACCCCCCCCCCCAACAACCTAATAATCCCCCCTCAAAACGTCTGCACACTTCCAAATAACCATCACTATATGTAAGCACTGGTCAAACTTTGTAAATTGTGGCCCCTTCCACGGGACTGCGGGGGAGTCGTCCCCAAAAACATAGTCATAAGGTTTTTTGACTATGCTGAATAAAATGGCTAACTCAGAATTTTAATTTGGTGACTTTGGGAAAATAATTAGCGTGGGAGGGGGCCTAAGTGCCCTCCAATTTTTTTGGTCACATGAAAAGGGCACTAGAACTTGTTATATTCGTTAGAATGAGCCCTCTCGCAAGATTCTAGGACCAATGGGTCGATACGATCACCCCTGGAAAAAAATAAACAAAAAAACAACTAAATAAACACGCATCTGTGATCTGCCTTCTGGCAAAAAACACAAAATTCCACATTTTTGTAGATAGGAGCTTGAAACTTCTACAATAGGGTTCTCTGATACCCTGAATCTCATGGTGTGATCTTCGTTAAGATTCCTAAAACAAAGAATCTTCATCCCCTATTTTCAAAAAAAAGGCAAATATTCTCAGTCTCGTAACTTTCGATGGGTAAGACTAATCTTGAAAAAACTTATATATTTAAAATCAGCATTAAAATGCAGCTCTTTTGATGTAGCTATTAATGTCAAAATTTCATTTTTTAGAGTTTTGGTTACTATTGAGCCAGGTCGCTCCTTACTACAATTAAATAAAAAAAACTAATTTTTTTTAGCTGAAAGTAAGGAGCGACATTAAAACTTAAAACGAACAGAAATTTTTCCGTATATGAAATGGGTTGTCCCCTCCGCAATCCCTCGCTCTTTACGCTAAAGCTTTTAATTGTTTTAAAAAGTAGAATTGTGGCAAAGAGTCAAACTTTAGTGCAAAGAGCGAGGGATTGCGGAGGGGACAACCCATTTCATATACGGAGTAATTTCTGTTCGTTTTAAGTTTTAATGTCGCTCCTTACTTTCAGCTAAAAAAATTAGTTTTTTTTATTTAATTTCTGAACGTTTTTGAATTAATGCATGTTTGGTTTTGGCTCTCCGCACATAAATTATTAAAATGAAATTTGTATGTTAATTCTTTTTTTGGCTAAATGGCTTTCTCTTAGTTTTGATCAGACGTTTTTGAGAAATAAGGGGTGGAGAAGGAGGTCTAGTTGCCCTCCAATTTTTCCTTTACTTAAAAAGGCAACTAGAACTTTTAATTTTTAACGAATGTTTTTATTAGTAAAAAATATACGTAATTTAAGAATTAACTTACGTAACAAACTTTCATAATCTTATATTTTTATTATGTATACGAGGGGATTTGTACCCTCGTTAATACCTCGCTCTTTACAGTAAATCGTAAGTTTTGTCCCAATTCTTTAAGAATGACCCCTGAATCAGAAAGGCCGTAGAATAAATAGTTGAAATTACTAAAAATACTTTAGCATAAAGATCGAGGTATTTATCTCCTCCTAAATACCTCGCTCTTTATGCTAAAGTATTTTTAGAACCCCTCATATGCGTAATAATCTCTGTTCGTTTTAAGTTTCAATGCTACTCCTTGCTTTCATTTGAAAAAAATTTTTATGTTTATTTTTCATTGTTTTCTTAGAGTAATGCTAGAAAATCCTGCGCCCTTTTCATTGAATTTTTCTTCCTCCATGACCGATTTCTCCAAGGAATGATCCTCCAACATAGCCCCCTCCCCTCAGCCTCATCCCCAAACAAAATAAAATCCCCCTGAAAACGTCTTCACGCTTCCCAATAACCATTACTATATGTAAACACTGGTCAAAGTTTGTAAGCCCCTCCCCCAGGGATTGTGGGGGAGTAAGTCATCCCCAAAGACATAGTTATTATGGTTTTTGACTATGCTGAACAAAATGGCTATCTAAAAATTTTGATCCGTTGACTTTGGGAAAAAATGAGCGTGGGAGGGGGCCTAGATGCCCTCCATTTTTTTGGTAACTTAAAAAGGGCACTAGAACTTTTCATTTCCGTTAGAATGATCCCTCTTGCGACATTCTAGGACCACTTGGTCGATACGATGACCCCTGGGGAAAAAAACAACAAAAAAACAACAAATAAACACGCACCCGTGATTTGTCTTCTTGCAAAAAATACAAAATTCCACATTTTTGTAGATAGGAGCTTGAAACTTCTACAGTAGGGTTCTCTGATACGCTGAATCTGATGGTGTCTACGACTTTTAGGGGGTGTTTCCCCCTATTTTCTTAAATAATGCAAATTTTCTCAGGCTCGTAACTTTTGATGGGTAAGACTAAACTTGATGAAACTTATATATTTAAAATGCGATTCTTTTGATGTAGCTATTGATATCAAAATTCAATTTTTTAGAGTTTTGGTTACTATTGAGCCGGGTCGCTCCTTACTACAGTTCGTTACAACGAACTGTTTGATTCGTTACCACGAGCTGTTTGAAAAAACCTAAGCGTAAAGAGCGAGGTGTTGAGGAAGGGACAACCCCTTTCATATACGGAATAAATTCTGTTCGTTTAAGTTTTAATGTCGCTCCTTAATTGAGGTTATAAAAACTCAATTTTTTATTTAATTTCTTAAAGTTTTTGAATGAATTCATGTTTTGATTTTAAGGTCACCGCACAGTAATGTTTAAAATGAAATGTGCATATTATTTTTTTTATTTTGTTTTTGCTAAATGGCTTTCTCATCGTTTTGATCGGACGATTTTGGAAAAGGGAGAGGGGGACGCGACCTAGTTGCCATACTATTTTTAGTTACTGAAAATGCCACTAGAACTTTTATTTTTTTTTCAGATGTTTTTAAAAACTTTTAAAAACGAACAAGTAATTTCTGTTCGTTTTAAGTTTTAATGCCGCTCCTTACTTTTCGTTAAAAAAAACTTTTTTTTTTATTTAATTTCTCAATGTTTTTGAATCAATGCATGTTTCGATTTTGGCTCTCCGCAGATGAATAATGAAAACGAAATTTGCATTTTTTTTTTTTTTTTTGGCTAAATGGCTTTCTCATAGTTTTGATCGAATGATTTTGAGAGAAAAAGGAGCGGGGGAGGAGGTCTAGTTGCTCTCCAATTTTTAGGTTACTTAAAGAGGCAACTAGAACTTTTAATTTTGTACGAATGTTTTTGTTCGTAAAAGATATACGTAACTTACAAATTAGCTTACGTAACGAACTTCTGTATTATCTTGTTCACCCCCCTCGTCAGTACCTCGCTCTTTATACAAAAGCTTAAATTTTGTCCCAATTTCTTAAGAATGACCCCTGAATCACAAAAGCCGTAGAATAAATAGTTGAAACTACTAAAAACACTTTAGCGTAAAGAGCAGGGTATTAGGAGAAGGTGAGCCCATCATATGCGTAATAATTTCTGTTCGTTTTAAGTTTTAATGCTTCTCCTTACTTTCAGTTGAAAGAACTTTTTCATATTTATTTTTTCATTGTTTTTTTTTAATAATGCTAGAAAATCCTGCGCTCCATGCATGAAAATTTTCTTCCACCACGACAAATTCCTCCAAGGAAAGTTCCCCCAAAATATATCCCTTTCTCACCCCCCCCCCCAAACCCAACCTAAAAATCCCCCTGAAAACCTCTGCACACTTCTAAATGACTATTACTATACGTAGGCACTGTCTGGTCAAAGTTTGTAACTCGTAGCCCCTCCGACGGGGACTGTGGGGGAGTAAGCCGCCCCCAAAGACATAGTTATAAAGTTTTTCGACTACGGTGAATAAAATGGATATCTCAAAATTTTGATCCGGTGACTTTGGGAAAATAATTGGCGTGGGAGGGGGCCTAGGTGCCCTCCAATTTCTTGGTCACTTAATAAGGGCACTAGAACTTTTCATTTCCGTTAGAATGAGTCCTTTCAAGAGGTTCTAGGACTACTGGGTCGATACAATCACCCCTGGGAAAAAAAAACAAAAAAAAACAACAAAAAAACAAACAAATAAACACCCATCCGTGATCTTTATTCTGGCAAAAAATGCGAAATTCCACATTTTTCTAGATACGAGCTTGAAACTTCTACAATACGGTGCTCTAATACGCTGAATCTGATAGTGTGATTTTCGTTAAGATTGTATGACCTTTACGGGGTGTTTCCGCTATTTTCAAAAATGAGGCAAATTTTCTTAGGCTCGTAACTTTTGATGGGTAAAACTTATCAAGTTGCGATTCTTTTGATATAACTATTGGTATCAAAATCCCATTTTTTAGAGTTTCGGTTACTATTGAGCCGGGTCGTTCCTTACTACACCTTACAGTTCGTTACCACGAACTGGTTTGATACCTAAGCAAATAGTTTTTTGCTCTAGTCTCAAAAGTAGCAAAATGTCAAAGATGACATTAAGATGTGTTGAATGACTATATTCAAAAATCGCAAACATTCAAAATATATGTTCGTCCAATTGTTGTTATTTTTACTATTTTTTTGCGAGAAAGCTTGTAAGCGAGTACTACTGAAAATAAGTGAAATCCCTGTATGCATGATTAGAGTAGTAAATAAAGGTAGTAAAGATAATAAAAAAAAAAAATTGACAAAAACATACAGAGCTAAAAATGATAAAATATTTACACAAAAACTTAAAACAAGTTTTAGCTTAACTTGTATGTCCTTAATACTTAAGTTTTAAAAACATAAAACTTAATCAGATTATCTGTTAGAATAAAGAAGAATGTATTGCGCAAGTAATAAAATGTATAAATGAAAGAACACAATACAAAATTTTATCTCACTGTAGAAAATAGGTAAATTCTGAATTTTGGCATTAAACACAATCGTATTTTAAATTTTACTTGTTTCGCCCAAAAGAAAGCAAGAATTTTTCCGCTGCTTTTTTCTATAGGCTTCCAAAAAAGTACCAATAAAACAAAAATTTGAGATTTCTCTTAATATTATGCATTTGCATTCATTGGTAACAGAAAGTTTTCGGTTCAATATTATTCAGATTAAATGACTGAAAAAAATAATTTCGAGGATTTAAGCTTTAAAAACAAGATGTTTTTGAAAACACGACTGTTGAATCTGTAACTTTTTGCAGTTTAAGAAAATCCCCTAGGATCTAGTTTTCGAAAACATAGAAAATACAGAAATAAGGGTTAGTATTGGAAGTACTGATCAAATGTAAAGAGAGTACAATTAAATAAAGAGATCTGCCAAAGAGCCTGTCGGACGATAAGCAGAAATGAAAACAAACGGATTTTGTTACACTCCGTAAGGACCATAAAATATTTTGCCCCCATTTTTAAATTACATAAATATAAAGTATTTTACCCCTTTCCTTCCCCAAAAAAATTGCTCTTAAAATTTCAGCTCAATCCATCAGCCAAGTGACAAAACAGGGTAGACCTGATTAAGCCGAGCATAGAATTTGGTATCAAACAGTTCGTGGTTTAAGCTTTAGTGTAAAGAGCGAGGCATTGACGAGGGGGTGAACCTCCTCATGAACGCAATAAAAACATACAAATATAGAAGTTTGTTATGTAAGTTAATCCGTAAGTTGCGTATATTTTTACTAGTAAAAACGTTCGTAAAAAATTACGCCTACTTCCGTGCTCCTCTTTTTCCTCAAAATCGTCAGATCAAAACTTCGAGAAAGCCATTTAGCCAAAAAATTAAATTAATATGCAAAGTTCGTTTTAATTATTCATGTGCGGAGAGCCAAAATAAAAACATGTACTAACTCAAAAACTTTCAGAAATTAAACAAAAAAACAAGTTTTTTTAACTGAAACTAAGGAGCGACATTTAAAAACTTAAAACGAACAGAAGATTACTCCGTATATGAAAGGGGCTGTTCCGTCCTAAACGCCCCGATTTTACGCTAAAGTTCTACGCTAAAGTAGAGTTGAAAGAAAGAGTCAAACTCTAGCGTAAAGAGCGAGGCGTTGCGAAGGCGACAACCCCTTTCATATACAGAGTATTTTCTGTTCGTTCTAAGTTTTAATATCGCTCCTTACTCTCAGTTAAAAAAACTTGTTTTTTATTTAATCCTTTAATAGAACACATTTACTCTATAAAATCTCAATAATGACAAACAATAGCCTGTTTTTAGGCTTCAGTTAGGCTAACCATTGTAAAACTTCTTGCATATTTTTTGTAAGAACAGAGGATTGGTAATTGTTTGGGAGTTACAGACTCCTTTTCAAACAGTTTGTGGTAACGAACTGTAGTAAGGAGCGATCCGGCTCAATAGTAACCAAAACTCTAAAAAATTGAATTTTGATATAAATAGCTACATCAAAAGAATCGCATTTTAATGCTGATTTTAAATATATAAGTTTCATCAAGTTTAGTCTTAGCCATCAAAAGTTACGAGCCTGAGAAAATTTGCCTTATTTAGGAAAATAGGGGGAAACACCCCCTAAAAGTCGTAGGATCTTAACGAAAATGACACCATCAGATTCAACGTATCAGAGAACCCTACTGTAGAAGTTTCAAGCTCCTATCTACAAAAATGTGGAATTTTGCATTTTTTGCCAGAAGACAAATCACGGGTGCGTGTTTATTTGTTTGTTTTTTTGTTGTTTTTTTCCCCAGGGGTCATCGTATCGACCAAGTGGTCCTAAAATGTCGAAAAAGGGCTCATTCTAACGGAAATGAAAAGTTCTAGTGCCCTTTTTAAGTGACCGAAAAATTGGAGGGCATCTAGGCCCCCTCCCACGCTCATTTTTTTCCCAAAGTCAACGGATCAAAATTTTGAGATAGCCATTTTGTTTGGCATGGTCGAAAATCTTAATAACTATGTTTTTGGGGATGACTTACTCCCCCACACTCCCTGGGGGAGGGGTTGCAAGTTACAAACTTCAACCAGTGTTTACATATAATAATGGTTATTGGGAAGTGTACAGACGTTTTCAGGGGGATTCTTTTGGTTTTGGGGGTAGGGTTGAGGGAGGGGGCTATGTGGGAGGATCTTTCCTTGGAGAAATATGCCATGGGGGAAAAAATTCAATGAAAAGGGCGCAGGATTTTCTAGCATTACTATAAAAAAAAACAATGAAAAAATAAACATGAAAACGTTTTTTCAAATGAAAGTAAGGAATAGCATTGAAATTTAAAACAAACAGAGATTATTACGCATATGTAGGGTTCTAAAAATACTTTAGCATAAAGAGCGAGGTATTTAGGAGGAGATAAATACCTCGCTCTTTATGCTAAAATATTTTTAGTGATTTCAACTATTTATTCTACGGCCTATTTGATTCAGGGGTCATTCTTAAAGAATTGGAACAAAACTTACGATTTAGTGTGAAGAGCGAGGTATTAACGAGGGTACAAACCCCCTCGTACACATAATAAAAATATAAGAATATAAAAGTTTGTTACGTAAGTTAATTCTTAAGTTACGTATATTTTTTACTAATAAAAACGTTCGTTGAATATTAAAAGTTCTAGTAGCCTTTTTAAGTAAACGAAAAATTGGAGGGCAGCTAGGCCTCCTTCCCCACCCCGTATTTCTCAAAATCGTCTGATCAAAACTAAGAGAAAGCCATTTAGCCAAAAAAAAAATAATATACTAATTTCATTTCAATAATTTATGTGCGGAGAGCCAAAATCAAACATGCATTAATTCAAAAACGTTCAGAAATTAAATAAAAAAAAACTAGTTTTTTTAACTGAAAGTAAGGAGCGACATTAAAACTTAAAACGAACAGAAATTACTCCGTATATGAAATGGGTTGTCTCCTCCGCAGTCCCACGCTCTTTACGCTAAAGTTTTTAGTTGTTTTAAAAAGTAGAATTGTGGCAAAGAGTCAAACTTTAGCGTAAAGAGCGAGGGACTGCGGAGGAGACAACCCATTTCATATACGGAGTAATTTCTGTTCGTTTTAAGTTTTAATGTCGCTCCTTACTTTCAGTTAAAAAAAAACTAGTTTTTTTTATTTAATAATAATACAAAGAGCGATATATGACTACAGACGTCATTCTGAATTCAATTATGGTCAAAACCCCAAGAAAATTTAGTACCTTATTTGAATAATTTACCACACATTCTACTCTTGCATCGCCGATTAACGCTCCGTTGGCAAGGTGTTTGCACATGCAATCTAACTGCCTATAGACAATTAGCTCACGCAACCGAAGCCAAAGCGTATCACTGTTTTACTTCAAGTCCGTTATCAGATCAGCTTTATGATCAGATGTTTAGCTTCAAATTGGGGGTGTTGGGTGAGGATTTGATTAAAACGATATATCGATGTTTTAGCTTCTTATTTTTGTAATATCGATTTCGACACCTCCGATCAATTTTTTCTCAAATTAATTAACTCTTCGTTTGGCCAAAGTTCAATGTCAAAAATTGTAATTAAAGAGTATTCTGCACAATTTTTTCCATAACATTAGACATTAGACATTCATATATAACATTATAACATTCATCCATTAACATTAGATAAAATTGAAACAAGCTTTGATGACACAAATGCTTACTATAAATATCTAGATTTGAAATTACACGGGCTCAGCGTTCAGATAAAGAAAAATAAACTGTTGTTAATAACGAGACGAAAATTAAAAGAGAAAAATAAACGAGAGGGGCTCTTGTAAACTTCCAGTGAAGGGATTTGGATCACAATTATTACAATCATATACCGTTTTATGGAGTATTATCCACATAAAAAGTGGCGCCAAAAGTGCCGTTTTTAGTTCTATATCGCACTTCAAGATGGAAAATTGTTCAAAGTACGTAGACATGAGTAAAAGCTTTAAAACGATCCATTAAATACCTCTCTAAAAAGTTCTATTAGCCCACTAGCTCCCGCTTTTTCACTTGAGATATGATACCAAAAGTGCCATTTGGCACTTGCAGATTATGATATTTATCGGAAAAACGTGGATATGAGCAAAATGAGTTATTGCATACGGACCTCTAAAAAGTTCTAAAAACTATATAATAGGTAAAATTATACAATACAAATAATACTATATAATAAAAATAAACTATTTTATACAATAACTATATATATATATATATATATATATATATATATATATATATATATATATATATATATATATATATATATATATATATATATATATATATATATATATATATATATATATATATATATATAACTATATAATAAATTGGACCTCTAAAAAGTTCTACCTCTCTAAAAAGTTCTATTAGCCCACTAGCTCCCGCTTTTCCACTTGAGATATGATACCAAAAGTGCCATTTGGCACTTGCAGATTATGATATTTATCGGAAGAACGTGGATATGAGCAAAATGAGTTATTGCATACGGACCTGAGATGTTCTGGTAGCCCGCTAGCCCTGCCCTTTGAAAAAATAGAGCAGAAAGTGCCATTTTTATTGTCATCTGTCAATTGCACAAGGCGAAATTTATCGAAATCACGTAGGTTTGATCAATAGCCTCTAAACGACCCATAAAGTATCTTTCTATGATGTTCGGTTTTAATCGTGTTCTCTAAAGGATAGGGGAAAAAGAAATAGAGGATGAGAAGAGCCCTCCACCCTTCAATGTAACTCCTGGATTCACTTTTTATTTCTTTTCTACCTCTATCTAGCTCTCTTTTCTGTAGTCTCTCTTTAGTTCTTCTCTACTCTTAGCAATGTTGTATACGTTATCAAACAGCTCATGGTAGCAAAACGTAGTAAGGAGTGACAAGGCTCAATAGTAACAGAACCTCTAAAAAATGGAATTTGACACCAATACATACATCAAAGGAATTATGTTTTAATGCTGATTTTAAAAATATAAGTTTAATCAAGTTTGGTTTTACCTATCATAAGTTATGAGCCTGAGAAAATTTGCCTTATTATCAATAAAAGGGGGACCCCCCCTAAAAGTAATTAAATCTTAATTAAAATCTCATCATGAGATTCAGCGTTTCAGAAAACCCTACCGTAAAGGTTTCAAGCTTCTATCTAGAAAATGTAGAATTTCGTATTTTTCCCCAGAAGAAAGATCATGGATGAGTGCTTATTTGTCTCTTTCTCCATGGGTGATCAGTAGTAGAGTAAATGTATTTTCTGGACCACTCATAAAATCAATTAAATTGAACCCTTTTCAATTGAATTCGCACTATTTTAAACGAAAATTTCCAGCATTTTTTAATTTCCATCCCTACATTCAAAATGAAAACAGATCATTGGAAATCAAAATTGGTCTCATTTTTATTCTTTTTCACAATGCAAGCACGTGTTCTAGACCCCACCTAGATCACACCATTAATTTATCCTATCTTTTATTGAGTTCACACAATTTAAATGAAGCATCCAACATTTCTATAATTTCCCATCCTGAGCTTTAAGATCAAAACAGGTCTTGTGAAATAAGTTACATTCCATTTTGCCTATACTACTGACAAAATGTAATAATATAATATTTAGTGGATAGTTCGATATCAATACCTAAATAATTTTATTTTATCTTTATTTTTTCTTTCAATAACCTTTAAAATCATACCTTTATCTAATTTTTTAAATTTCCTTTCAAGATCGGCTGCCTTAGAATCAAAACACTTAGGTACAAATTGATCAACCATTTCAAACAGTTCGTCGTAACTAACTGTAGTAAGGAGCGACCCAGCTCAATAGTAACAAAAACTCTAAAAAATTGAATTTTGATATCAATAGCTACGTCAAAAGAATTGCATTTTAATGCTGATTTTATATATATAAGTTTCATCAAGTCTAGTCATACCCATCATAAGTTACGAGCCTGAGAAAATTTGCCTTATTTAAGATAATAGGGGGAAACACCCCCTAAAAATCGTAGGATCTTAACGAAAATGACACCATCAGATTCAGCGTATCAGAAAACCCTACTGTAGAAGTTTCAAGCTCCTATCTACAAAAATGTGGAATTTTATATTTTTTGCCAGAAGACAAATCCCGGGTGCGTGTTTATTTGTTTGTTTTTTGTTTTTTTTTTTCTTTTTCCCAGGGGTCATCGTATCGACCAAGTGGTCCTAGAATGTCGCAAGAGGACTCATTCTAACGGAAATGAAAAGTTCTATTTCCCTTTTTAAGTGACCAAAAAAATTGGAGGGCATCTAGGCCCCCTCCCATGCTCATTTTTTTCCAAAGTCAACGAATCAAAATTTTGAGATAACCATTTTGTTCAGCATAGTCGAAAACCATAATAACCATGTCTTTGGGGATGACTTACTCCCCCACAATCCCTGGGGGAGGGGCTGCAAGTTACAAACTTTGACCAGTGTTTACATATTGTAATGGTTATTGGGAAGTGTACAGACGTTTTCAGGGGGATTTTATTTTGTTTGGGGGGTGGGGCTGAGGGGAGGGGGCTATGTTGGAGTATCTTTCCTTGGAGGAATCTGTCATGGGGGAAGAAAAATTAAATGAAAAGGGCGCAGGATTTTCTAGCATTACTATAAGAAAACAATGAAAAATAAACATGAAAACGTTTTTTCAAATGAAAGGAAGGAGTAGCATTGAAACTTAAAACGAACAGAGATTATTACACATATGAGGGGTTGTAAAAATACTTTAGCATAAAGAGCGAGGTATTTAGGAGGAGATAAATACCTCGCTCTTTATGCTAAAGTATTTTTAGTAATTTCAACTATTTATTCTACGGCCTTTCTGATTTAGGGACCATTCTTAAAGAATCGGGACAAAACTTACGATTTAGCATAAAGAGCGAGGTATTAACGAGGGTACAAACCCCCTCGTATACATAATAAAAATATAAGATTATGAAAGTTTGTTACGTAAGTTAATTCTTAAGTTACGTATATTTTTTACTAATAAAAACATTGGTTAAAAATTAAAAGTTCTAGTTGCATTTTTAAGTAACCGAAAAATTGGAGGGCAACTAGACCTCCTTCTCCACCCCTTATTTCTCAAAATCGTCTGATCCAAACTAAGAGACAGCCATTTAGCCAAAAAAAGAATTAATATACAAATTTCATTTTAATAATTTATGTGCGGAGAGCCAAAACCAAACATGCATTAATTCAAAAACGTTCAGAAATTAAATAAAAAAAAACTATTTTTTTTATCTGAAAGTAAGGAGCGACATTTAAACTTAAAACAAACAGAAATTACTCCGTATATGAAATGGGTTGTCCCCTCCACAATCCCTCGCTCTTTACGCTAAAGTTTGACTCTTTGCCACAATTCTATTTTTTAAAACAATTAAAAGCTTTAGCGTAAAGAGCGAGGGATTGCGGAGGGCACAACCCATTTCATATACGGAGTAATTTCTGTTCGTTTTAAGTTTTAATGTCTCTCCTTACTTTCAGCTAAAAAAATTAGATTTTTTTTTTATTTAATCACCATTAAAACCGATACTAATAACGAGTTATTTCTATATTTAGTTGTAACACATTTTATTCCCGTAATCGTGTGATCGTGTATAATAATTTTAATTTTAGTTAGCTCTGGCTTTCTTCCCAAGGGAATCCGATATCCGGAGTTCTGGGAAGAAATCCAAACACCTACATTTGAAACATCACCATAAGCTTCGAAAGTGCAACACAAAAAGAATATATAAGGTCTCATTGCAGGCTGGGATGGCCTAGTTAGTTAAGTGATCAATAGATCATCGATTAGGATCCAACAATTTGTCTCTCACTGTTACTTGGTGTAGCAGTTGACGACATCAAAACGATCGGACCAAGGGGCCCAGATTGAGGAATAAGAAACAGCCAACTTCCCTCCAAACAAAAATTCCTGTGGGGTTTGCCTCAGAACCCAGGCTAATGTGAAACCACCAACACCAAAAAAAAGAAAAAAAAATGGATAACAGCCTGGGGGAGGAGTTTTGCAAAAATTTCATTTTAATCTTCAAAATTTCATTTTATTTAACTTTTGTTTATATATATTCTATTAATTTATCTATTGAAAAAATATTACTGAAACAAAAAAAATTGGATAGCGGCTTGGGGTAGGGGTTTTGTTATTTTTTTTACCATAGCTAATGATTCATCTGTATTTTGATTTTTTATTCTATTATTGATAAAATACTTATACTACTTCCTTTATCTATGCTTTGAGTTCTTATCAATAAAACTAACTCATACATTAATAATGAAATAATAACTAGCTTCTGTAATAGAGCTTAAACAAGTCAGACACGATTGCGTCAGAAACCTGTGCGCATTCTGGTGTTAAAAAAGAGCCTTTCGGTAATTACGCGTTATTTAGTTACATGGTATATGAGTTACATGTTGCGTGTTAAGCTTTACAAATAATATGTTTTCTAATTCTTCTTCCATTTATATTTGAAAATAAACTTTAGTCAAAATTCTGTGGATCCATTCCCTTCAATATTCTTTTTATACAATCAATACACAAATAACCACAATTCGTATCGTTAAAATTTTGGGCTTGAGCAGAATGATAAGCACTTTGCTTATTTGAATTCTTTAAGTAGTTAAATGTTTTATTTTCAGATTGAATTCCAAACAAATCATAAAATTCTACAAATGAGTAGTTGGGATCATTGAAATAACAAGTCCAATGCGTCCCAGAAGATCCCTTACACTCATAATTGATTACACCACATTCTTTTTCCTTTATTTAACTTATGGTCCTTGGAAATCCTTGGTCCTCAGTCCTTGTATGGATGGAAAATTTTAAAAATGCTAAAAATTTCATTTAAAATAGCACAAATTTGATTGAGAGGGGGGTAAATTTAATTTATTTGATGAGAAGTCCAGAACCCGTGTTCACTTTGTAAAAAAGTATAAAAATGAGACCAAATTGATTGACCTGTTTTCATTTTGAATATATAGATGGAAAATTGTACAAATGCTGGAAATATTGTTTAAAATAGTACAAATTCGATTGAAAACGGGTAAATTTTATTGGTTTGATGAGTGGTCCAGGGCCCGTGTTTACACTGTAAAAAATATAAACATGAGACCAAAATTGATTTCCAATGACCTGTTTTCATTTTGAATGAAGGGAGGAAAATTGTAAAAGTGCTGAAAAATTCCATTTAAAATAGTGCAAGTTCGATTGGAAAGGGAAGGGGGGGGGGATTTAATAGATTTGATGAGCGGTCCAGACATACATTATCTATACTACTGTGATTGTATCCACCCAGTGGTCCTAGAATGTCGCAAGAGAGCTCATTCTAATGGAAATTAAAAGTTCTAGTACCCTCTTGAAGTGACCAGAAAATTGGAGTACAACTAGGACCCTTCCCAAGCTCATTTTTTCTCAAAGTCACTGGATCAAAATTTTGGAATTGTAATTTTATTCAATATAGTCGAAAAATCTAATAACTATGTCTTTGAGGACGACTTTATCCCCCACAGTCCCCAGGGATAGGGCTGCAAATTATGAACTTCAAACATTGTTTACATATAGTATTCGCTATAGGGAAATATACAGACCTTTTCAGGGGGATTTCTTCTGGTGGTGGGTGGGGGGTCGGGGTTGAGGGTTACGTGGCAGGATCTTTCCATGGAGGAATTTTTCATGGTGGAAGACAATTTTCATGAAACGGGTGCTGGATTTCCCAGCACTATTTAAAAAACAATCAGAAATTCAAAGTTTTTCAACTGAAAGTACGGAGCAATACTTAAATTAAACATAAAAATTAAGATTTTCGCAAAACTCCTCCCCCAAGCTGTTATCCATTTTTTTTTTTTTAAGAACAAAAGAGAGAATACAGAAAAGAGATCTAGTTTGAGGTAGAAAAGAAATAAAGAGTGAATCCAGGAGTTACAGTGAAGGGAGGAGGGCTCTTCTCATCCTATATTTCTTTTTCCCCTATCCTTTAGAGAACACGATTAAAACCAGCCTAAAAAATGCTTGAAGCGATAGGAATACCCATTCCAGGCAAGATGGTTCAAATATTTTTTTTTTCTGCCGCATAGTGGTGGATACCTTAGAAATATATGTCATTAAAAGTTTAGTAATCCTTACATTTGCCTCTTAGAAACTATTTTAGGAAAGCAAATGACTTTAAAACTAATATTGTACCTTAAGAGTCTAAGTTTTAAACAAGTTGCCATTGGGAGGCGTCACTTCTTTGCCTATTAATAAATTAAGTGGGTAAATAGTATGAATGAACTATCTTCCAAATCGTTCAATATTTTATGGAGCAAAGTATTTTAAAATTTTGGAGTTTACCACTAAAACGTCCATTTTCTTCTTTTCTTTTCAAATAGCTTTCCTAGAAAGCAAATAATCTTAACTAGAAACCCGAGTATTATTCTGCGAAGCCACAAAATTTTTATAATTTAGTATTAAGAATTGTCACTTTTCAACTTATAAGTGACTAAAACTGGCTGTCATAGTAACTGGTTAAAAGTAAAACTTTTTCTTGGGAACAGGCTACAAAAATGTGCGGAAAGAATAAAAAACGTACATACTGTATTAAATTAAAAAAAAGCAGGAGTGGCAAAAATTTTTTGTAGACGACGAGTGGATAATTTAAAAAAAAAAATAATGCTTTTCTGCCGTGAAGCGACAAAAATTTTAGAAATTTGTCTAAAAAAATGTTTTTTTTTGTATTTACATCTTTAAACACATATTTTAAAGTAGGTGAAATTAAAAAATGAATATTGTGCCGCCAAGAGTCTAAGATTAAAAAAAAAAAAAATCAGAATTAAGGAATTTCTTTTTGTTTATTTGCTCAGAAATTAAATAAGTAAATGGCATGGGTAAGGTTTGGAGCCACACTGACTGTATGTCACGACTACAAAGAAAACAAGGTTCTTTCAAATATTTCTGGCACAATATCTTAGATAGATACCCACCAATTATATAAAATTCTCTGTCAAAAAGCGGGAGCTAGTGGGCTAGTACCGGCTATGATTCCGACACATGATAGAATTTATATTTAAATTTTTCTTGCTTCTGATTGGTAAAATAAACTGGTAGAAATTGTGTTGTTTTCTTGCTATGTTTATTTCTATTCTTTTATTTTATACCTCGTGTTTTTCTTTCCTTCCTTGCATTTCTATCCCAAGTTACTTGCCCTTCCCTTTATCTTTTTATTTGTATTTATTTTTCTGCTTCAAAATAGAAAAATCAAGTTCTTACCATTGCCTTTTTATTGCGCTTTGGTGAGCTTATTTACATAACGACTGTTTTTTCGACTACCAACTGATCTCTACATCACTATATTGGTATGTGACTATGTTTGATTTTGATTGTCCATCTAGGGCCAAGGATAATCATAAAAATGAAAATTTAGATGAACATAAAATTAGAAGAGGTGATTTTAATAAAGTTATGAATAACCTGGTAGGTCAAGGGCTTAACATATATTATGGAGAAAATCTTAAAAAAAATATTGATGAAGGATCTGGTATTTCTGGATTCCAGAGTCTGGTTGGGGGAGGTCCTTGCGATTGTGTATCTTAACGTACAGTGACTGAATTCTTCGTTTGATGAAATTGAGTTACAATGTAGGTTCTCACGTCCTGCAGTAGTAAGCCTGTATGAAATGTTTTTGAGCAATGAGATTCAGCTGCTTCTGGTTATTCCTTAATATACATCTACGTTTTTGAGCTGGAAGACGGCAAAAAGGGGGACTCGGATTTTCTATTTATAATAATCTACCGGCTATCCGAAGAGATGATAAATATATAAACATAAAACAGATTTTTGAATCTTTGATTTTAGAAATTAAAATTAATAATAACATAAAGGTAATAAACAATGAATAACATAATGACCTCCAAGTGTTTTTTTTTGTCAAATTTTGGAAGAGGTTTTTTTGAAAATTAAACCTGAAAAAATCAGAAGTAACCCTAATGGGTGACTTCGACATTGATTTAAAGGATATGTTATCTAGTTAAACTTCCGATCTTTTGTCTCTGGTAATTTCATTCGGGCTAGTTGCTTGCATAAACTTAACAACACGAAATTCAAATCATTCATCAACTTTATTAGATAACATTTTTTCAGCAATACATTCTGTATGAAATGAAGTGCTGATCTCGGACTTATAAGATAACTTTCCGATTCCAGTCCTGCTTTCACTTCCTCGGATTTATAGACGACAAATTCATGGTAAACCGATGTATCGATGTACACCAGTAGGGCTTGACCAGCTCAAGATAACTCTGAATACTACTTCGTGGGATTTTGTACTAAAGGAAGAAGTTAATTTAGGGAATTACGATAGTATATTTGATGAGTTTCATTACAATGACAAAAGTAAGTATTTGTAACGTGTACGAAAACCTCCAACTAGTCGGTCTAAAAGATCAGCATCCATAGCCCTGTGGACAGGAGTTGGAATTCTGACGTCAATAAAAGGAAAACGAAATCTCTGAAAAGCGTGTAAGAAAACGCCAAGCGGCGAAAATCTAGAAACATTTAAATTATATCGAAATAGGCTAAAATTACTGACGCACAAAGCTAATATGGCAAGTTTTACTAGGAGACTTGTAGATTCTGGAAATAATGTTAAGAAGACATGGGATGTGGCAAAAGAGACTATACAAAAATCAACTAAACCACTAGGTTGATCAGCTGATGCAATTTTTTGCCGAGGTGGGGAAAAACAGTGGACGGTGTGCCTCCTTCTTCTAAAGCTCAGTCTTCGAAGTAATTTCTTGGTACTCAGTGCTGTAAATCAATGGTTCTCACGCCATTCACAGAGCATGAATTATAATTTTAATCCTCAAGAATTTTTCTACGGGTTCCGATCAAACTCCTGTTTAAGTCATTAAGTTCATTTTTTCATCAATTATAAAGCCACTGTGTCACTTGGTTAGCAAGGCATTCCAATTAGAAGTATTCCCCCAGCAAAGTTGGCACGAATGATATCTCTTTTGAAAGAAGGTGACCGTGAGCATCCAGGGAATCTCGACGCTAAACAGTTTTTCCATGAACATCAATTATATAAAAAGGTCAAGAAATCGCTCATATCGGTCAGGTGGGTGTCATATAGGACCACTTGAACTAGGAAGCTCCATTACCGTAGGACATCTCTTACCCATACGGAGGAAATAATTAGGTATGACTTTCTTACATTCATAGCTAAAAGATTACTATCAACTCAATGGTGAACTTTCTCGGTCATCGTTTGTAAATTTAGTGTAAGGAATTCTTCATCTGTAGCCGATGTACCTAACGTACTGTCATCATTGAATGCGATTAATTCTTCATGTTTATGGGACGCAGCTATTGGTGTGATTCGGGAATCATGTTTATGACATAATCCAGAGAAGAGATTTGGTGTTGTGATAGTAAAAGGCCGATAGTGGTCGCTGATGTAAGTGATGAAAAGTGAAAGTCCGAAACTTGAGCCTTGAGGCGTTCTATAAGTAACTGGAACCTGATCATCTGAAGATTCAGCAGCGATAGAATGGCTGGTGAGGTATGAAGAAGACAATGACAGCTGTTCCACACGGACTCCGTGACGAGGCAGATTATCGATAAGGATCTTGTGGGTCAGACTGTCGAAAGCTTTGCTCACATCAAAGAAAATGGCTGCCGGTATTAGACCATATTCCAATGACTGCCGTTTGAACTAAAGAAACCTGTTGCACAAATGTTCCATTGAATGTTTTGCTCTTGTGTTGAATGGTATTCCTTAATTTCCACGGAGATCTCCCATTATGTTTTTCTGGTATGTTTCAATGAGTGAGTGAAGTCCTTCCTCACCCTTAGTGAGTTCAGACTTTGGTCTTGCCGTTACTGTGGGGTATGCCTGAAAATCTATTCCTGTTGGGTTTCAACACTCCCATACCCTTGGATCCTTTAAAAAACACCTAAAAAGATTGTTGTTGGAGAAGAATAGTTGATATTAAAGTTTACTAAATATAGGAATTTTAAATTGGAATTTTAATGGAATTTATGTTTTTACCATTATCATTTTATTTCCTTTTATTTTCTTTATAATTTAGTGTCGGTTCTTTATGTCGATGACAATTTGGGATCTGTTGTTGGTGTTAGGTGATGTGGGGATCGGTTGTCTTCGTTTGAGGATTCGTGTGAGCAGTACTTCTTGTTTATTTTTGCCTGGGTCTAGGTCAGTAGCCTACAAATGATTAATATTTAGTTTTTTTCCAGTTAACCGGCCTCTAGGCCCTTTGGATTTTTTGGGGAATTTTAGAGTTTTTTATATTTATTGAATAAAATAACTTGAGCCTGAACTTGAATTTTATGCCAGAAGCAAGATCACGGATTCGTTTATTTGTTTTTCTTAGGGGTGATTTTATCAAGCCAAGGATACTGAAAAAGTGGGAGAGGGCGCATTTGATCGGAGATAAAAAGTTCTAGAGTCTTTTTTAAGTGACCAATATTATTAGAGGGTAGCTAGCCCCCCTCCTCCCATAACCCTTTTTTACTCAAAACTGTCCGATCAAAATTGTTAGATAGCCGTTTTCTTCAGCATGTTCAAAAGATCTATTTACCCTGTCTATGAGGATGACTTGACCCCCACAGCCCAGAGGGAAGGGGGCTGCAAGTTAAGAGCTCTTCCAATTGCTTAAATATAATATTGGCTACTGGGAAGCATCTAGGTTTTTACGCTAAGGTTTTTTTATTTTTTTTTAAAGCTTATTATTTCAATTAAACAGTCTTTGTGCATCAGGAGTCATTCTTAATTAATTGGAACAAAATGTCAAACTGTAGCGTAGAGTGGTGTATTGAGGAGGGGAAATCCCCCCATCTACGTAATAATTTATGTTTATTTTAGTTTTAGTGTTGCTCTTTTTGAAAAAAAAACTTTTTTTTAATTTTGCGTTAAAAGGTCTTGGGAGACGTAGGTATCGTTAGTTTAAAAATGAGGATTGTTGGGGCTAGATATCATTAGCTGTTTTGTTCAAATAAAGTAAAAAGAAAAATAAGAGTTCCGCATAAGGTGAATTATATGTTGGACGGTAGCAGAGATATGTGTCTTAGCTGTCATGACATATGTAAACACTATAAAAATTTAAGATAAACTAAAAAGGGAAAAAAAGAAAATTATTTTTTTTTGGGGGGGGGGAATCGGGCTAGCTGTATCAGTTAGTTGTTATAATATCTTGTAATTATCACGTGCTTTCTGCAGGAATGATAGATGTGTCAGAAGAATAAGCAATAAAACAGAATAAGAAAAGTAAAAACCCAGCAAAAGTAAAAAATTAACCAAAAAATAAAAATTTCATATGGGGGGATAAAATGATTGAGGGAGGTATGGATTAGCATCTTGGTTTTTTTTTTCTTTTAGATTCGTGAACAATACAAATTCGAAATAGAGCAAAACATTCATATTATGTGAATAAAATGTTGTTAAGTGAATAAATTGTAAAACTTATATTAAGTGAATAAATTAAGTGAATAAACATATTAATATTAATTAATTAAATCATTAATATTAATATTAATTAATATTAATTAAACATATTAATTAAGTGTTACATATTAAGTGAATAAATGTAAAGTAACTGTGACTAGTAGTGTCAGCTTTTTTGATATGATTGTTTGTAATTATTACGCAGGATATTTTGACCCTTTTGTTTTATTCAGGCCGACCTTGAAATAGGTTTAAATCTTAACATACTTCATAGCAGCAGGGATGGGACTAAAAAAAAGGGCAATTTTTTTTAACCTTTTAAAAAGACACATTAATTTTAAACTGTGACATACTATTATCATCTTTATTTCCGGAAGATAGAATTGTTTTGATCTCTTGATTAAATTAGTTTCTTTTTTTTTTTAATAGAGGCCTTAAAAAGAACTAATTTAGAATTAAATTAGAGTCATTTACTAAGGGGAGACAAAACAGTAAAGACAGGCTTAGAACCTCCTCTTAATAGTTTTACTAAGGGTTAGAACATTCATACTTCTTAAGTCATGTAATTTGGCAGTTGATAAGATAATTAGATTCTTTAAGTTAACAATACTCAATTACTCTTTAGCTGTCAAAATAGTAAGTTACCAAGGAGAAAAAGCGGAGTGCAGCCTAATTTCCTCATTATATGTTGCTGGTAATTACTGCTGAGAATGGTAAAAATGAAATGAAATTGAAAGGCCGCTAAATTGCGGCACTCCAAATTGTCAAATGCACACAAAGGTGGCAATTTTAGTTCTATTTAGCAAACTTTTCCCATTATATCTAAATAATCAAACAGTTTGAAATGAACTGTAAGTAAGGAGTGACACGGCTCAAAAGTAACCGAAACTCTAAAAAAACAATTAATTTTGGCGTTAATAAATATATCAAAAGAATTGGCTTATTTTGCTGATTTCGAATATATATAATTCATTAAGCCTATTGTTACCCATAAAAGGGTACGACCTTGAGAGACTTTCCCCGATTCTTCCAAAGGGAGAAAACACACCCTAAAAGTCGAAAAATCTAATAACATCATCAGATTCAGCGTATTAGAGAACCCCTCTAAAGAGGTTTCAAGCTCCTATCTGCAAAAATGTGGGCTTTTCTTAGAAGAAAGATCACGGACGGGTGTTTATTTTGTTTTTTGTTCTTTCCCCCCAGGGGTGACCGCATCGAATCAATGGTACAAAAAAGCAGAAGAGGGCTCTTTCGAACGAAAAATAAAAGTTCTAGTGCCTTTTTTAAGTTACCCAAAATATTGACTGCAACTAACCCCCTCACACGCCAGTTTTTCCCCAAAATCGTCTGATCAAAATTTTAAGATAGTGATTTTGTTCAGTATAGCTGAAAAGTACGAAAAGTTTGTCTATGGGGAAAACACAACCTCTTCAATTCCTCGGGACAGGTCTCTAAGCTATAAAATTTGCCCATTGTTTACATATAGTATTTATAGTATTTGTGATTAAAACTCATGCTGAAATTATTTTGGGGGGATTTTGTGTTGGGGGGTTTTCCATGGGGATTATTTTCTGACTGGAGCAAAGTTTTCGGGGGTAAACTTTCCAAGGAAAATTGTGGACTAGGGGGGCTGTGAAATTTCCAACACGAAATTCTTTTTATTTGTCTTGCTGTCTCTTTGCCTAACCAATTTTGAATGTGGAGAGGTCCTGGGGGAAATGTCAGGAGTAAATTTTAAGTGTGTTTGGATTTCTGGGAAATAATACCCACGGAAGGTAGGATTTCCAGAGTTATCAGAAAATGATTAAAATTTAAAGTCTTTTTCAAAAGAAAATTTGCTAAGGAGAGTTTTTAAAGCTGAATCTTCGGCAAGAAAATTTACGGTGGAGGGGGGATTTTACGTGGTGAAACTTTTCACGAAGGAATTTCCCTTGAGGGGAGGTAATTTTTAGGGGGGGGGGGCATATTACCGGTATTATTTTAAAAATTACCCTGTATTATATAAAAAAACAAGTTTTTCATGTGAAAGTAAGGAGTAATGTTACTCCTTTCAATGTTAAAACTCATTAACAGTTTTAATGTTAAAACTCAAAACGGAGAGCAATTACTCCGTATATGAATTTTCAATCAACCTTTGTTTTTTATAGCGTATTTATGAAGAGTATTATCCTGAAATTCAGTAAGTTTCTTGAAAGCTTGGTAGGACATTTTTCTGGATGGTGGTTTTGAGCTTTTCCTAAATCATACAGTATTTGCCTACAATAACTCTTAAGCTAGGCTCTTTACAGTTAGTTATTAAAATGCTTATTGAATACAAGAGGATAATAGCTATAATCTTCTTAGCAGATAAGGTTAGCCCCAAAAAGGGACTGGAGAGGATAGTGCATGACTATACAATTGAATTAACTCCAGTATATTGTCAAGTCATTTCAGTTAGTCAATTCATTTTGACATTAACCAGCTTCTAGGTAAAATGTCAAGGGTCGGGGTGTGCATATGAGAAAAGTCAGGTAATATGTTTGCTCAAAAACTGAGCCAGTCCTGTTGTCAAAATTTAAACAAGATCAGCCCTTCTACAAAACTCAGAAGGTATAGGTGAATTTGATGTTTATTAAATATTATTATGTTTTTTTTGTGATTTTTTGTTATATTTATATTTCCATTTTAGATTCTCAACATTTCTTTTGTATTTTCTCAAGAATATAATCTACCTTTGGATATTGCATTCCTAGAAATTACTGGAAAAACACAAAACCTAGTTTGTGTTTGCAAAACACGTGTTCCCCAGCCACTTGTAGAAAAACACGTGGCTGAGGCATCAAATTTTGTTGCATTTGAAAATTATTTCTAAAACTTTTTTCCAAAAAATAGACATACAAAAAGTATTTTAGGCGAACATTATTTCTATTGAAATAATGACCGAATTTGTATTAATTGTGCTAAAAAAACAGAAAAAAACAAAGTCGTCAAGTTTCTCCCTTTTTCTTTTTCTATGTACTATTAATTTCGATAAATTTACAAATGCTTTCACAATTTTATCTCACTCAATTTTATTCTCAGTTTACATTACGTGATTCCATAATTCAATCAAAGACTTCACGCCATATCCAGTTTATAAGAAAGGTTTAAGATTGTGTTTCTCTCTTTTTTCCACTTTAGACATATTGTCAAATCCAATAAATTTTCAGCAACCCTTTCAATTTTTTCTCATATTTTTTTATAATTTTTTCAATTTTTTCCCTCTCAATTTTTTCTTCATTTTTTAATTTCAAATTCAACAATTTCACAATAAAAATAGCTTGCACTTTACATTTAGTTTGCCATTTTAGCAATTATAATTCACTATTACATGGTTCAAGGGAAAGAGTCGGAGCATTCCTTTCCTATGAAAGGTTTCCTTAAGCTCATTGCCTATCCCTTTCTTGGGAAAGTCTAATTATTCTGCTTAGCCATTCCTTATCAAACTCATAATGAAATACCTTGTGGGGAATGAAGGCAATGACAAAGCCGATAAAGGCAGCATTAATTAAAAACTATTGTAAAGGACCTGGTACCGAAAAATAAGCTTTTAAAATCCTTTGTTTTTTCTTTACTTTTTCAAAAATTATGCTTTTTTCTAAGGATAGCTACTTCGTTTGAAAACAAGCAAAATTAATCCAAAAATATAGATTAGACCTTCCATTTTCCAATGACTAAAGAAACGAATTCCCTATGCAATGTTGGATTTAAAATCATCAAGCAGATACTTTTCTGTTTTGATTGTGGAAGGGGGTGAGGGACGAGGAATAAGTTTTCTGAGAGCAAGGATGATGAAAAGTACTACTATTACTTACTTTTTTTATAGAAAGTTTAGAGTAATTTCTTATACATTTATAAGATCCGATCTTCTTTTTACCCTTCAAGACGTCAGCATTAGAGACCGGTCCAAATGGAGGCGGCATGTAGCATCACTCTCGACGCCGGAAGCATTTCGGCAGGAGCATTAAGTCAGGTAAGTCAAGTTTAAAATCGACTGGGAGAAGCATCTACTGGCTGTTCTTTCAATGTTTATCAATAGGCTGTATGGGAATTTTTGAGCATTTTCAACATTTATATTTTTTTGGAACATTTATAAAATCGACTAGGAGAGGGATCTACTGACTATTCTCTCAATATATTTCAACAGGCGGTATGGAACTTTTGTATTATGTAATTTATATTTAAAATCCATCCCTTCAAATATTAAATAAAAAAAAAGTTTTTCAACTGAAAGCAGTATTAAAGGGTAAAATGAATAGAAATTATTATTTAAATAAGGGGGTATCCATTCTTCAATACCTCTCTCTTTACGCTGAAGTTAGCTGTTTGTTGCAATTAGTTAAGAATGACTCCTGAAACATAAAGGCTGTTTAAGCGACATAATAGGATTTTTTTTAAGTTCTAAAAAACTTAACCGTACAGAACATGGTATAGATTAAAGGAAAGCTCCCTCATGTACTTAATAATTTCTGTTTGTTTTCAGTTTTGATGTTGCTCCTTACGTTCAGATGAAAAACTTGTTTTTTTTTAATTTTTGATCTTTTTTAAATAATGCGAGGATATCCAGCTTCTCCTTCATTAAAACTTTCCTTACTCCACAAATAATTCCTCGATGGATCCTTCAATATACTCCAATCATAGTTATTAGATCTTTTGATTACTTTGAACCAAGTTCCAAATTTTTCAAATTTTGATCGAATGACTTATGGAAAAAAAGTAAGTAAAACAAAGTAGTATAAAGAGCGAAGTACTGAGAACGGGGCAATCTTCTTCTTATATGAAATAATTTCAGTTTCTTTTGAGTTGTATTGTTGCTCATTAATTTCAGTTGGAAAAAACTTTTTTTTATTTGTTTTTTGATCGTTTTTTAAATAATACCAGTAAATATGGCTTACCCTACATGAAATACTCCCTCCTCTCACGGAAAAATCCTCTGTGGAAAGCTTCTCTTGCACAAAAAAAGTCTTTTCCTCTAGTAAAATTCCTTCTGGGGAAGATTCACTAGGAACAATTCTATACTTGCCGAATAAAATATTTTGCGGACGATTCAGCCTGAAGAATTCTCCTTAGCGTACTTTTATTTAAAAAAGACCAATCAATTGCCTGATTATTCCAGAAATCCTCCCTTCCATGGAAAGTTTCCCCCAGAAATCCAAAAAAAGATGAAAATAGCCTCCAGATGATTCTCCCAAAACATCTCCACATGCAAAATTTTATCGAAGGATAAAATTCCCCCTTGAAAGTTCAACCCAAGAAAATTCTCCCTCTCCAAGAAAAATTCTCCCTATCAAAAAGCACCTAAAGCATAAAATACCCCTTCCCCCAAAAATATATGTTTCTACACTTCCCAATAAGAAATACCATCCTTAAACAATGGACAAATTTCATAACTTGTATGCCTTTCCCGAAGGGCCATGGGGGGGTAGGTTACCTCAAAAGACATAGTTATTGGATTTTTCAACTATTCTAAACAAAACAATTATCTCAAAGTTTTGATCGGACAACTTTGGGGGAAAACAGGCGTGGGAGGGGGCTAGTCACCCTCCAGTTTTTTGGTGACTGAAAATGGGTATTAGAACTTTTAATTTCCGTTTGAATGTACCATCTTCCAATCTTTCAGGGCCACTATTTCAATAAAATTCCCCTGGAAAAAAACAACAACAAATAAACACGCATCCGTGAACTTTCTTCTGGCAAAACATGCAGAATTCTGTATTTTACAGTAATTACAGTGTATTCTGTATTTTCTACAATAGGGATCTCTAATACGCTAAATTTGATGGTATGATTTTTGTTAGGGATCCTTGAATTTTCAGGGATATTTCCCTCTTTTTCAAAAATCAGGAAAATTTGTTCAGGCTCGTAACTTTGAATGAATAATATAAAGTTAATGAATCTTACATATTTGGAATCAGCGTATAAGCTGTTTCTTTTGGTGCATCTACAAAATTTCCTTTTTTAGAGTTTCGGTTACTATTTAGTTGAGTCGTTCCTTACTTAAAATTTGTTACCACAAATTGTTTGATATGTCTACTCGCTTGGTAGTTCCCATTGTTCTTATTTTATTTGGTTGTCAAGATTAACGTTTTTATGATTGTGTTTTAAATTCCCTCTTCTTAAACAGTAGGTGGCAACGAACGGTAAGTAAAGAGCGGTTCGTTATCATTGTAATCAAAAGTGTAAAAAGGGTAGGAGAGGTTGGGGCTGAACCAGACAACCAGACGCAACGAACTTCTATATTCGTATTTTTTTATTACATATATGAAGGGGTTTACCCCCTCGTCAGTACCTCGCTCTTTACACTAAAGCTTAAATTTTGTCCCAATTCCTTAAGATTGACCCCTGAATCACAAAAGCCGTAGAATAAATAGTTGAAATTGCTAAAAATTACTTTAGCGTAAAGAGCGAGGTGTTAGCAGGAGGTGAACCCCTTATGTGCGTAATAATTTCTGTTCATTTCAAGTTTTAATACTGCTCCTTACTTTCAGTTGAAAAACTTTTTTCATATTTATTTTTATTGTTTTTTTTTATATGATGCTAGAAAATCCTGCACTTCGTTCATTTAAATTTTCTTCCCCACTGACAAATTCCTCCATGGAAACCTCCCCCAACATATCCCCCCCTTCTCAACCCCTCCCCTAACCAAAAATCCCCCTTAAAACGTCTGTAAACTTTCCAATAACCATTACTATAGGTAAGAACTGGTCAAAGTTTGTAACTTGTAGCCTCTCCCAAGGGGACTGTGGGGGAGTAAGGCGTCCCCAAAGACATAGTTATAAGGTTTTTCGACTATGGTGAATAAAATGGCCATCACAGAATTTTTATATGGTGACTTTGGGAAAATAATTAGCGTGGGAGGGGGCCTAGGTGCCCTCCAATTTTTTTGTCACTTAAAAAGGGTACTAGAACTTTTAATTTCCGTAAGAATGAGTCCTTTCACAACATTCTAGGACTAGTGGGTCGATACATTCACCCCTGGGAAAAAAACAAACAAACAAACAAATAAACACGCATCCATGATCTGCCTTCTGGCCAAAATTATAAAGTTCCACATTTTTGTAGATAGGAGTTTGAAACTTCTATAGTAGGGTTCTCTGATACGTTGAATCTGATGGTGTGATTTTCGTTAAAATTCTATGACTTTTAGGGGGTGTTTCCCCCTATTTTCTAAAATAAGGCAAATTTTCTCAGGCTCGTAACTTTTGATGGGTAAAACTGAACTTGATGTAACATATATATTTACAATCAGCACTAAAATGCAATTGTTTTGACGTAGACATTGATATAAAAATTCCGTTTTTTTAGAGTTTTGGTCACTATTGAGCCGGGTCGCGGTTCAATAGCCACGAACTGTTTGAAATCGATCATAGCTTCAGCTTCTGTAAAAATCTTTCCTAATCCAACACAGTAGGGAGTTGACTTCTTTAGCTGGAACTTCACAAGGACGTTATCTCCCAATGACAAGGAAGAAGGTTTGAATTGGTGGTCATCATGGTTCGATTCTTCACCAAGGTGAAATAACTCATCAGATAACTAACTCAATTTGAGATCCACCACGGGCATTTTCTTGGTGTTTTTTCCTTCCTTTCCTACCCTATTTTGCCTCCGTTTCTTCCCTTTCTTGGGTGTCTGTGAGTGTCCTAGCTCTTTAAGTTTTGCAGTGCTTACGAGAGCTTGCATGAGCAGTTTCTTTTTACGGGGAAGGTCTAATAATTTGTGGGGTTGGTTGTTAAACGCCTGTGATCAGGACTTAGGCCAGTTGATCACCTGTCTGTAGAAATATCATCTCTGGCTGCGTACTTGCAAAGTTCATCATGTTCTAAGGCTGTTATACTTTCCTGACTTGAAGTTGATTCATCTTACATAAATTTGGTCGATCACTTTGAGTGTGTTGAAACCCACATAACCGAACAGAGTTCTATCGAAAGACTAGACTCCAGCCCTTTTGAACGAAGAAATAATATTGACCAGAGAAAGCGTTCCTGGGTAGAGTGTAAGACAAAGCTCAGCTACTTGGTGAATAAACACCCTTTTTTAGAGTTTAACTTGAAGCTCTCATTAAACCTTAGCTTGAAACCACTCTAGAAAGGACCAAGAGCACCAATATCTAAAGGATGGGGTAGGTGGGAAAAACGTGGTGAAAAAGTTAGAAGAACAATTTCTTCATTTTTAAAACGAAGTGAATTGAAGCTGCTCAGATCGAAATCCTTGTTTCTAAAGGTGCTCGAACCGCCTCTGTCTGATTTTCCTGCAACTAACTGTTGACCCCAAGTGTTTTTTGTGTTTACTTTCTGGGCATTAAAGAAAAAAATAGTCATAAGCAAAGAAATAAATAACTAAATACTCTGAACCCTGCAAGAATGAAGAAAGAGATGGAAGAAAGAAGAGAGGAAGAGAGAGGAAGAAAGAGATGGATAGATACATGGATAAATGGAGAGAGACAGAGAGGGAGATAAAGATTGAACATGGTGCTGAAAAACACGAGCAATCTTCTTCCTCTTATTTTATCTGGGTAAAGGCTGTTTTGATAAAATTTGAAGTCGGAAGTACGCGTTTATTTACAAAAAAATTAACGATTTTTTCAAAATATGAGGACATTCATGTTCTACTTTTAAGAATTATTTAAAATTCATAGTTGTAAGAAGAAAATAAAGCAATCATCTGCTCTTACCCATGTAGGGTAGAACAAGACGTCGTGCGACTCAGTCAAAAAAAAAATGTTCGAATCAACCCCTCAGTCATGACCTGAAAGAGACACCCACCTGGACTAAGAGCATTAAAGATAACATTACTTTTTCTCGATTCTACAATGACAAGAGAATTTAGAGAACAAACGAAAATCTTTACCGAATCATGCTTGTATGTTGGATCTCAACACATAAACAATGAAAGTGGAACAAATGAAGTGTTTATAAACAGTAAACACAGTTGTTCCTGTTAAACTTTTGAAAGTATATATATATATATATATATATATATATATATATATATATATATATATATATATATATATATATATATATATATATATATATATATATATATATATATATATATATATATATATATATATATATATATATATATATATATATATATATATATATATATATATATATATATATATATATATATATATATATATATATATATATATATATATATATATTTATTTATATATATATATACCAAAATGGATTTATCAACCAAAACGGAAATTTTTCCTTGAGATATGAAAGTTAAATGGCACTCACACTAATTTTCGTGGAATGTTTCATCAATAGCTACCGGAATAATTGAGAATGTCCGGTTCTACCCATGTCCGTCTCAGGCCCGACCTTTTTCACTTTCATAACTATATAAATTAACAGAATTGGCAAAATTACACATCAAAATAGATTTCTTTTTTTCCAGAAAGATTGTCACGGATACGTAATCCTTTGTTTATCATATCGGGGTTATCATATCCAACCATTGGTCTTAAAATATTATTAAAGTTTTCATTTAAAAGTAAATTAAAGTTCTATGGCTTCTTTTAACCAAGAAACGAGATTCCACCACAGCAACTTGCGGTTTTAGCCCCTTATTGTTCAAGTTATAATTTGGAGATAGCCAATTGATTTGGAATTACCATAAAGATATCTATATAGTTTCTTTAGTTCAAAGTCATATTCCTGTGTATTAGCATATTTGCTCCTACCGGCTTATAGTTGTGCAGGTGTATAGGTATAAAGCTGACGATATCAGAGGATTTTTCTATGAGGCAAGGGGATGGGGGTATTTGCAGCACTAAAACTGTACTTTTACGTTGAATATCTTTAATTTTCCTTGAGCCTTTGGGTTAACATGGGTGTAAGGGGGAATTTTACCCCTAGTCTTTCCAGGGAATATTTATAAGATTAAGCCTATAATATGCATCAAAAGAATCAACTTATTATACTGATTCCAAATACCCATCAAATGTTAAAAGCCTGAGAAAATTTGCCTGATTTTTTAAATACGGAAGTGGAGACATCCCCTAAAATTCAAGGAATCATAATTAAAGTTATGCCATCATATACAGCGTACCAGAAAATCCTACTGTAGAAGTTTCAAGCTTCTATATACAAAATGTGGAATTTTGCTATTTTTGCCAGAAGACAGATCAAGGATGCGTGTTTATTTTTTTTTTTTCCTTTTTCCCAAGACTGATTATATTGACATAATGGTCCTAGAAGATTGGTAGAGGGTGCGTTCGAAAGAAAATTAAAAGTTCTAGTGCCCTTTTCAAGTGACCAAGTGTAAGGAAACAATCAGTTTGAATTTCTTACGAATATTATAAGAGGAACAGCTGAAAAGCAATTGGAAATACAATTACGAAATCCAGAATATGTTACATGTTCCAGTTGCTAAAAAGTTTCCTCCGTATTCTGTCTGGGAATTCCAGTTCCTTTTCAGCTTTACTTTTTATAATATTCGTATAAGATTTAAACTGATTGTGTTCTTGCACTTGTCGTAACTTCTCACATTTAAGTGCTTCTTTTATGACCTCTTTAAGATCAGATTTCAGTCATCTTATTGCTTTTCTAATGCTTTTGAGTGCTTCGTAATATTAAGTTGATAGTAGCGATTGTTTTTGTCCAAAAAAAGAAATTGAACTAAATTTGATGTTCTTCTCTGGGTATTTATTTTCTTGTTTCAACATATTAGTTGCAAAATTTTTTTGTTGGTATTTGTGTATTAAACGAAACAGTCCCAAAAAGTGATGTTATGTTAATGCTAATGGAATATACCAAAACATGGTGATAATATAATACTTGAGAAACAAAATTATGGAAACTACGACAAAGAATTATGGAAAGCGGGCTGCGTGAAACTCATTATATTAGACACCTAACCCAACCATAACCCAAATGGGAGGATATCTGGGAGGTCCAAGCGATGCGAAATGACTGAAAACTTTTTTTTAGATGCCCTTAGTACCTCTAGAGGAAAAAAACAATCGTGCCTGTTCACCAAGTACTCTTAATTTTCTTAAAATCTGAAGGTATAAAGGTTCAGTTCGAAGAGGAAGGGGTGATAAATTGTAATTTTTACATGCAAAAATACAATAGATAGATATGTAAGAGATTAAATGGATTCGCCCTTTTGCAAGGAATCCCCGCGGTTTAAAATTGTCGCGAAGTTTGTTTCATTTTGCATGTAAAATTAGTTACTCATGAAACTTGAGAATTATTCTCCGTAAACTAATTTAGACAAACTTATTCTTTGTACTTATAGAATTTGAAAGAAATTGGGGTGAGTGTTAAATGTTTTCCTGTGGCAGTGTTTAAGCAAAAGTTGGAGCTACATTTTTTCTCTGGGTACAGATGATACTGTGTGTTATGTTATATATGGCATACTATACTAATGACGGTGATGAAATGCGTTTTTAAAACGTCTAGACGTTGAAAGACACTGGGGTAAGTGATAAACTTTTTCCAGTGGCAGTGTCTGCAAATAAGTTGGAGCTACATTTTTTTTCTCTGGGTTCCAATTATACTGTATGTTATGTTCTATATGGCATACAATACTAATGACGATGATCAAATGTGTTTGTGAAACGTGTAGACGTTGAAAGACATTGGGGTAAGTGTTAAATATTTTCCAGTGGCAGTGTTTAAGTATAAGTTAGAGCTACATTTTTTCTCTGGGTACAGATGATACTGTGTGTTATGTTATATATGGCATACTATACTAATGACGGTGATGAAATGCGTTTGTAAAACGTCTAGACGTTGAAAGACACTGGGGTAAGTGATAAACTTTTTCCAGTGGCAGTGTCTGCAAATAAGTTGGAGCTACATTTTTTTTCTCTGGGTTCCAATTATACTGTATGTTATGTTCTATATGGCATACAATACTAATGACGATGATCAAATGTGTTTGTGAAACGTGTAGACGTTGAAAGACATTGGGGTAAGTGTTAAATATTTTGCAGTGGCAGTGCTTAAGTATAAGTTAGAGCTACATTTTTTCTCTGGGTATAGATGATACTGTGTGTTATGTTATATATGGCATACTATACTAATGATGGTGATGAAATGCGTTTGTAAAACGTCTAGACGTTGAAAGACACTGGGGTAAGTGATAAACTTTTTCCAGTGGCAGTGTCTGCAAATAAGTTGGAGCTACATTTTTTTTTTCTCTGGGTTCCAATTATACTGTATGTTATGTTCTATATGGCATACAATACTAATGACGATGATCAAATGTGTTTGTGAAACGCGTAGACGTTGAAAGACATTGGGGTAAGTGTTAAATATTTTCCAGTGGCAGTGTCTACTAATAAGTTGGAGCTACCTTTTTTTTACTGAAGGTATGTCAAATAACAAGGTGTACAGAAACGTGCTCCTATTTCACTTTTGAGAGTATTAATCAAAGGAAGGTTGAAATAGCTTAGACACGTTTTATCGATGAAAAATTACAGCTTATTGCCATTCATCACCAGACTGATTATTAAAGATCTTTTCTTTTTGCCATTAATTTGGAACCAAACGAGAAGCAATTCGTCTCCGAATGGGGTAGGGAGAGGTCATAAAGAATAATTTAAAGAAATTACAATTTAATGTGGTGGGCTGCAGGAGAAGCGCGTGCACCTGTTTTGGCTTCAGGCAGCTTGTTACTGCAGTAATTTCCTATCTGTAGTCATTAATCAATGAAATTTCAATGAAACTTCAATGAAACTAGTCATCAACCAATGATAGCAAATTTTCTTACGTTGAGAACATAGAGTTAAGCAGTAAACCAAAATCATTACAACAGTTACCATTAGCATTACCATAGTTGCCGTCGTTAAAACAGGATGGTTTGGCCTGAAATCCTTGTGAAAGGAGAATCTAATCGCAACTGAAGTGTGGTAGCTACACTAGAAACTAGCTTTCCACTTAGCTACGGTATCTCAGTATGCTATAATTTTTCAAAAATTCCATCATCAATTCTAGCTAAAAACATCGTCTGTTTGATATCAATTTCTTGATGTTCACTGCCTTTAAAGGGTTTTATAATAGCGTTTGGCCCTTTTGTGTGCTTCTCTTATACTCATATTTTTCTCGAATTTCTTTAAGAATAGTAACTTGGCAACGAATCTAAAAAAGGGGTGCTTTTATATAGTTTTTATTGGGGTTTTAAAATTTAAAAAATTTATAATCCCACGTAAATCTTTTAAGTTAGCAAAGAAAAATTAGATGTACGTTGCATGGGCAAAGTGAGGTGTTGCGACAACGTTTGTTCAGTTTCACCGAGCAAAGTGTTGCGAGAGCGACACTTTAGCTATGTTTCCTCGCTCGATTAAACGCTGAATTTGTTAGTCTGTAAGGATCTTAAAATAATCAAGTCCCCTACATGTGTTACCACTGGAACCAAATTGGTCTTACCATCAAATACACCGCAAACAATGAAAAACAAGTAAGAATGAAAAACAGGATCTATTTTAACTTAGCGCCATCATCAGAACCCAATTAAATAACCTAACACATAATCTATTAAACTAATGACGATATAGAGTCTACTAATTCCCAAAAAGGACTCTCTATTATAGGATCCAATAGTTCTTCAACTTTCTAAGTTAAAATAGCACGTGGACAGCTTTGTTTTTGCTGATCCAAAAATTGAAGTACCAAGGAAAGGCTGTTTCAAAAGACGTAATCGCACTTGTAAAACATAGATGTCATCAATTTTCAGAACACCATCATCAACTTCTATAACGTCATCAACTTTCGAAAATAAAAACGCCGAGTGAACAGTTTTCTTTTTAGCTGATCAGAAGATGAAAGTACCAGAGAACAAAAGGAGATAGACTATTGTTTTCAAAGACATAATAGCACTCATAAAACAAAGACCTTTTGAAAAAAACGAGCTAAAGAGATATAGTTCCGCGCGGTACGTAAGAATAGGATTGTTGGTGATTGAATGTGAAAAACCTGAAATTTTAGTTGCATTAAATAAAAGAGATTTTGGTTTAAGTAAAGAAAAGTGTGTATATTTTGGTGGGCACAACATTGATGGACGGTGACTAAATTAAAACCATTAGGGTTATAATGAATATCAGTGATATTTCACAACAGAGATGCAAGCATGATTTCGCTTCTGCAAAGGGGTACACAACTTTCAAAAAATATGAGGCAAATCTTATGGAAAAAATCGAAATTACTAAGAGTATCGTAAAATCTTGAAACTTTAGTAAATAAAGATGCCTCCTTCCTTTTTACTTCTGTGTAAGAATTTTTCACGTAAAACAAAACTGAAGATATTTCAAGCCTCGAGATAAAGCAAACAAAACCTTAACTGCTTCAGTTGAAGGATTTAAGAATGTTAACATCCAAAAATATCAAATGTTGATAAAACGGACTTTTGGAGTTTTCATGTTATTGGCGTTCTAATTTAAAAGGATATGCGTAGAACAGTAACGCTCAATATATTTTTTCTTACTAATTAAAGACAAATTAGAATTTTTATTAATTTTTTAATTTATTTGAATCGCAATTTTATTAAATTAAAATAATTTCTTATAAAAAACTAAAACAGTTATTTTTTCTACATCTTGTCAAATCTTGTACTACTTCTGCAAATGGTAAACGACACGCTAGTTTGGCCTTAGGATATGCGTAGGATAAACTGGTAGGATATGCGTGTGGTTCTCCTAATTTTTGATCGATTACATTTTGGCCCCGTTCTGGGCAAAAATATTTTTTTGTTGACCCAAATGCTACAATTCTGCTCTTCCCTATGGCATGATCTGTTTTGCTGCTTAGAAAGGGCACCAGATCTTTAAATGATTAAATAAAAGAAACAAGTTTTTTCAACTGAAAGTAAGGAGCAATATCAAAACTCAAAACAAACAGAAATTACTACTTATACTGAAAAAGATAATCCTCTTCAAGATCTTTACTCTAAAGTTTTTTTTATATAGGATTTTAAAAACACTTCATTAGACTAATTAAACGACCCTTTTGTTTCAGGAGTTGTTCTTAAAGAATTCGGACACAAAATCAAATTCTACCGTAAAGAGTGAGGTCATAAGGAGGGGCAACCTTTTTCATATACATAAATGAGTTTTCAATAATTTTCCTTACTTTAAGTTGAAAAAACATGTTTTTTTATTTAATTTCTGATCGTTTTTAGCAGTACAAAGTTGCTCCCACTGAAAGTTCCCTTTGTAAAATTTATCCCGTGGAAAACCCCTCTATGGAGAATTTCTCTCGTTGAAAATCTCCCCTCCCCTCTCCTACTGAATGATTCTTTAGACAATAACAACTCGGACAAAATTTCCTCCAAATGATTCCCCTCAACATCTCACATGCTAAATTGAGTCAGAAATGAGAAAGTAAGGCAAATATAAATAATTTCGTATAGGACTCCTGGCAAATTCCCCGAGAATAAAATTCTCCCTGGAAAGTTCACCCCCGCAAAAATTCCCTTCCCACTGAAAATTCTCCCTAATAAAATTGTCACCATGGAAATCTCCCCCCCAGAAAAAAGCGCCGGTTTACTTCCCAATAACAAATGCTATACGATAACAATGGGCAAGCTCATGATTTGCAAGCCTTTCCTCAGGGGCTATAGGGGGTCATGTTATCTCTGGAGGCATAGTTACTGGGCTTTCAACTATACTGAACACAATAGCTATTTTAAAATTTTGCTTGGTCAACTTTGGGGGGAAAAGGGGACTGTGAGGGTGAAAGCTCCCCTTCAATCCTTTTGGTCACTTAAAAAAGGTACTAGAACTTTCAAACTTGCACTAGAATGAGTCCTTTCTAGATATTTAAGACTCATGTTTATGTCTGATCACCCTTGGGGAAACCAAACAAAAAAACAAACAAATAAACACCTATCCGTGATCTTTCTTCTTGCAAAAAAATACAAAATTCTATATTTTTACAGATGACATCTTAAAACATTTACAATAGAGTCTTAGGATGTGTTGACTTTAACGGTGTGATATTCATTAAAATTCCTTGAGATTTAAGATTAGTTCTCCCCCCCCCCTTTCGAGAATCAAAAAAATTTTCTCAGGCTCGTAGCTTTTGATGGGTTGTATTAAACTTAATGGATCTTAATATATTTGGAATCAGCATAATAAGCTAAATCTCTTAGTATATTCGTTAGTATCAAAGTTCCGTTTTTTAGAGTTTCGGTCACTAGTGAGCCGTGTCGCTCCTTACAGTTCGTTACCACGAATTGTTTGATTTTCGAATGATTAATCACTCAGCAATCCTCGACCCAGTAAAATCCAAAACAATCCAAAACATGAAAGTATTTTTCAGCATTTTGTTCTGGAACTTCCCTAATTTCACCAGGACTTCACCCCATTTTGATTGAGTTCATCTTTTATATTGTAAATTATGCAAATTTCCATCTTTAAACAGCATTTGAAGAGCCATTATAAAAATCAAGGCATTTTGTATTTTAGAATTAGGATACCTATCGTATATAATGTAACTAAAGGTATTTTTACAGTTTTAGTTACTATTAGCACGGGTCACTTCATAGTGGTTCTAGAGAACCACTATGCTACTTCCCAAGCATGATAAAAATGAATCAATTTAGTAAAGATTCTAGCTGATATCTTAAATCAATATACTGACGCTATTGAAATTGGTATGATAATTCATTATTAATAATTAAAAAAAAAAACTCACTTATCACTGAATCTTCCAAGTCCACCATAATTGCCCGTGGTACGTATCGTCCAGCAACAGTTTCCATAAAAAAGCTGGTATAAGCATCATCCAGTCTCGCAACGTCTTCATTTTCTTTCAGTTCACGCTGTAACGTACCGTCTGGACCAATGCCATGTTCAAGGCAATACAATTCCCAGCAGGCCTTACCCATTTGCACGCCTGCTTGGCCTATATGCACGGCAATACATTCGCGCTTAAAGAAAATTGAAAATTGAAAGACCAATCAACCTAAAGTTTGACTCTTTTTTTACTCTTCTTTCCTCAAAAAAGCACTTATTTCTATTTTTACCTTCTTTATTTCATTATGTGCCCAAGTTTATAATTGGTTATCAGTAATCTGGACAGTGGCGTTTTTATACCTCATAATATGAGTGGGGGGGTGGCAAGGTACTTTCTTAGGAGTGGAAAAAATTTAAAAGAAAAGAAATTTAACATGATATGTCAGAAAGATTGTAGAGAACTGTCCACCCACCTCTGCTCAGGCTTAGAACCGCCACAATTTTATGGCTTTCTTGAGACACAAGTTTGTGAAGAAAAAAATTTCAAATCAAGAAAAACAGTGACATTAAAACTTACACAGACAGAAAATTGCTACTACACAAATGCAGGAGTCTATCTGCTCTTCACGCTAAAGTTTTATAACGCTATTGTGAAAGAATTTATGCGTACGACAGACGTATTTATGGATAATTGCAAGTCAATTATTTAACAGTTACCTCTTAAAACGTTTAAACTGAAATTTTGTTTTTTAAAGCAAAAGCATATCTAAAAACTCTTCCTCTCTTGAGGGTTTGTAAAATGCTTTTATCCGATTTCAATTGCTTTCTGCTTAAGCTGTCGTTCTTAAGGTACTAGGGGCAAAAACTTAACTTGCTGAATTTTCGTCTCTACGCCTATACGACAATGGGAAAAGATTCAAAGAGGGTGGTTTGGAATGTGACCATTACCATTATATGAATGTCTCTCAATAAAAAGAAGAATTTAAAAAAAAAGCTTGACCTTGATAACTTCGAAGACCACACTGCCTTTCCATGACGAAAGTAAAACAGTTCAAAATAGGAATGAAACCATTTTATTGACAGTGAATAGATATAAAATTATTTAACTGGATATTTCGAACACATATACAGTGTTCATCATCAGCAAAAAATATATACAAAAAAATTTATAAAAAATAACTTTATATCTATTCACTGTCAATAAAAAGGTTTCATCCCTATTTTCAACTGTTTTACTTTAGCTTGACCTTGTTCTTTCAAATAAGACGAAATCCTTACTGGTTGTGTTGCCAAGTGCTGTTCACTCTTTGATATCGAAATTAAAGAAAATATCTTCCTCTGGTGTTGGTTCTATTTCATCAAGGCACCTGCAACTTGTAGGTTCTTTAATCGAGCAGCATTTAGCACTATTGTTTCAGATGGTCCTTGTTTGTGTGTAGTCCTTTTGCAATTTTGTCTCGGACAACTCCCGTCCTTAAAAAGGGCAAAAAGACACTTCTCTGTGCAGTTCTTATCGCCCCATTTAAACATTATCTTAAACATTTGTACATGTTTAAGATACATGTACAGAAATCTGAAGGCTGGAATTGAAGATGGTACTCAACTATTTCCGATTTTGAAAGGTGTACGCCAACACGCTCTGACTTGTCCAGTTTCATTTAATAATTGTGTTACTGGTGCTCAGGATAAGCTGAACTGTACTTCAAAGGAATTGATTTTTCGTTAGTTACGTTGGCAGATGACCTGCTAAACCTTTCCTGCACTTCTCAAAGATGCTCTTCAACCTTTGAGTTTCTCCAAGAAGAGTATGAACGCATTGGCATCAGCTTTAATACTGATAAAACAGTTGTTCTACCATTCAACTATAAAGGGAATAGAGATTCAGTAGGTATTTCTGGCTCTGAGGTTTCTTTTGCAAGCAGCCTCACTTACCTGGTCATGCCTATTGGAGCAAACCCGAAAGAAACTTTAAACCTAGCAATTAAAAATAATGTCAGTAGGATCCCGGCTGCGTATGCCTCCTTAGCTTCACACATTTCATATCAAAGTGGAGTTCACTGCTCTCACTTATATAATAGCCCAACAGTTCCTCACTTACTTGCCCTTGCTCCTGTTTGGTCTTTTCTTAATTGTGGCAAAAGAAACAAATTTCACCTTCTTTACTTTAAATTTGCAAGGTATTTAATAGAACTTCCAACTTGAACAGGTAACTCTTTTCCGCAAAGAAATTATCATTTGGTAAACCCAGCTGGAGATATTGAAAAGGGTATTTGTGATTTCACTACCGAATGCAAGAAGTTTTCCCATCTTTGGTCATTTCTGTTTGTCCCTTGTTTGTAGTTGTCAAATTGTATTTTTATTTCTGTTGTCTCTTTTTGTTTTTTTTCTGTTCTTGATTTTGTTCTGTTCTGTTAGGAAGCAGGTAGCCGCTCTGGCTGGTAACCACTCTGTCTTTTTCTGGGCTTTCTGCCCAGTTTTTATGATGTTTTATAAATAAAATCCTGATGATGGTGATGATTAAGATATATATCCAATTTAATTACCAGCTTGTGTGTGATTTTTCTGTTACTACTATGAATTTCATATGACTTTCAAATGTTTTAGTTAATTGTGTCTATTTGTTATTTAGATATCTCTGGATGTCAAGAAAAATCAATAAATATGCATGGTTAGAAGTCTACTTTTGAAAATTAATTTGAAAAAACTTTTGAAAAAAAGTTTTTCAAAGAAAAGTGAAGATCCATAGTGAACATAGTACCGGCAGAAATAAATATCTATGATAATTCAAATTAAAAATGACTAAAAATTACTGTTAAAGAATTAATTAAACTCAAAACGAACAGCAATTAAAATAAACGATCATAGAAAACATAAAGGTAATATGTACAAATGTAGATGAATAAATGAATCTTAAGACGAGTAAAAATTAAATTCAATATTCAAGTCAAACTTAAAACGAACAAAAGATACTACAAACAAGAAACTAGCTAATTTTCTCTTTCCTCTCCCATAACGGCAATTGTTTTTTATCCTATTGTGTCATTTTTTTATTAAACACTATATGTATCTTTAACTGTGTGCTTTTATTTTTCAAAAAAGAAGACAAATAAACTGTAAATCACTCAAGATAACTGAAAAGAACTAGTGAACATAAACTGAATATGTATAATATAATGATACTAATTCTCAGAAACTCGGCAATTTAAAATTTTATTTCACAATATTTTCTTTAATGCAGTAAATCTAAAAGAATGTAAGTGTAAAATAATTCGTAAAAAGAGCATGGGAATGTTGGCTGGTTGCCCTTCAGTCACTTCTAACTCTTAATAAGGGCGCTAGAGCTACCAATGTCCTATCAATTGAGCCCGTACAAAGTTTCAGCGACCACCCCTTCCATATGAAGTGCCTCTGGGGGGAAAATATATAATACAATGAAGCCTTATCACCCTTTACTATTAACAACGCTTTAGCGTTGCCTACGGATTGGAACTTTCTTTTCTCTTGCTAGAAAGACTCAAACAATTTGTTTTAAATGAATTATACTGCCTCATTAGATAGGTCCCCTGGCAAACTCCAAATATATTTACCTCACGTTCTCCTAATATCTCAAAGCCACAATTAAGAGTAACACCAAAGAAAAATATATCAAATACCATAGTTTGTGTCTAATTTTTAACGTTTTATCTTCAGGTCTTTTTTGGCAATAAGACTTAATAAAAGACTAGTTATTGGCATAGCACGCGAACGAAAAAGAGGGGATCTTGGATGTGCGTTTAAAGCTTTTTTAGCTTGTTTACAGAGTTTTCGGCAGACAGGAAATATTGGGGCAATTAATTAGTTTATTTTATTTTTCACCCACACGATACATAAAGTAAATATGGTGGATCAAGAATAAGTATAAGAAAAAACACAAAAAAAAAAAATACACACATAGTCCACGAAAAAAATGGAATATGTTTTTTTAAAGACTGTAGAGCAATTTGAAATAAGTAATTATTATTTGTTTTTTATTTTATTTCTTAGAAACAATCATCTTTGACTTGTTGCATTTAATTTTTTATCTTCAGTACTTGTTAGTTAGACAGAACACACTCAAGTTTTTGGTCTTGTGAAAGATCTAAGAAAACCGGTTTTATAGTCACAAAGAGAAGTGACGGGTTACAGAATGCATTGAACTTACGTAATTTGGGTTGTATGTTTGCACATTAGGGGGTGGGGGTAAAGTATTTGGACAACATGAAGTTAGAAAACAATTTTTGCTTCATAATATGCAGAACAATTGTAGCCAAAACTTTTTGCATGCATACTTACTATACTTTACCCCCCCCCCCCTAATGTGCAAATATATAGCCTAAGTTATATAAATCCAATGCATTCTGTCACCTGTCACTTGCTTTTGTGGCTTTGTAACCAGTTTCCTTGGATCTTACATTCAGATCAAGAACTTGAGTGTGTTCTGGCTAATTTACAACTACCTTATTTTCTGACTAAGATTAAATGGGGTTCATTTTAATGTGTCTTTTTTATTACCATCAAGACATGAAAATTAGTTAAATAATATTTTGTATGAGTTTTTGGTCTGTATACAATTCCACAGTCATTTCTTCGGTTGCAATGTATTACAAGAGTAAAATCCTAATTTACTAGGTCCTCTTTTATATTAAGTTCCATTTAAAAGTTGCAACATAGGCTTTTATCTTTCTGGATTTGATTTCTCTTTTATATATTTTCAGCGGGCTTCTCGTTATTTTTTCCCGTCTTGAGAAGTGATAATGTTAAGAATTCCATGAAAGAATTTAAATACGTAACAAATTGTGGGATAGATTGCCCTTTAGACGAAACTCGGTATTTACGTATTATAGCGACCACATCAATATTTGGACAGCGTCACTTGTAAAATAGCCACTGAAATCATTTAGTTTGCAATGTATACTGACAATTGAAAGTATCTGATAGTACAATTCTGCAGCCATAAATGTTCTAATGAAGATTTGGGATTTGATAAGAACTGAAGAAGAGACAATTAGACTTTTCCAGGATAAGGGGGTGTTCCCCAAAACAAAATAGTGCTTCAATGGACACACCATGACTTTGTACTCTTACGAGAAGCAACATTTTTGGAAGTGTAACACAGCGTATTGGGAACATACTTCCAAGTTGTAGTTTTCACAATTTTGCTAATAAGATATTCTATTTTCATCATATTTTGTTTTGTTTTTTTTTTCATTAGCATTAACCAAGCATTAGCATTATTAATGCAAATTTTAAGGACACCGGTTAGTTTGCTTTGACTAGTGATACCAATATAGTGTCTCACCATGGATGTTTAAATTAAGATTCGGGATTTGCCAAGGACTGAAGAAGAGACAATTAGACTTTTCCAGGATAAGGGGATGTTGCCCAAAATATAACGGTGCTTCAAGGGACACATCATGACTTTATACTCTTTCTAGAAGGATCTTTTTAGGAAGTGCTCAACTAGGTCATGTTTTTCTGTTTCAGTTTCAACAGTCTTGTTAATAAAGAATTATATTTGCATCATACTTAGGTATATTTTATTAGGATTAACCTAGCTCATTTCTTGGGTGCCGTTGCTATAATACATAAGTACCAAAAACTCTATGAGCTGTTAAAAGGGAATCCCGTCGGTGATGCAAAACTGCCTTAGGGACATTAGGGACATTAAGGGACATTAAGATGGCGGTAACTCAAAAGAAGTTTCTTATCAATTTTCCTTTGCTAACAAAAAAAAATAGGACATGATTCATCTTTTAAAACTCAGTATGCTCTACTGATTGGCCAAATTTTTTCCCTTGTGCTTAAGGGATAGAGATTAAGTCGTTCCTAGGATATTATAGAAATGCTGTTTGCATCACTTTGTAGCACATGATGTACTTTATTTCGCTACTTAACAATGAATAGGTTGTGGGTCAAATAGAGGCTATTTTGTTTATATGGTAGATGAAGTAGAAAATTCCATTTTTAGACATTTGGCCATCAAAAATAGTGTAAAAAATTATGGAGTTTACAGTTTTTCACCCTATTGTAAAATTTTCTTTTGTTTGACGTGGTATATCTTGAGTTATTCCGGCAGCAGAATATTATCCCCTCTCACAAATTTCATCTCTCATCTTTGTCTAATTTTCCTTTACTATTAAAAAATATTTTCTTTAAAGTAGTTCATATAGTCTTTAAGACGTAAGCACCTTTACTTAACACTTAAAACTTTTTATAAACTTCAAACATCACACTTTTAATTTCTATTCATACAAAAACTTATCACTTCAAGCTGTATATGAACTTATATGAAGCTTTATATGAAGTTTATGCTTCAAATTTTCTGGGAAAAAATGATTTCATTATATTTCATAGATTTTGGTGTTTTACAAAAGCTTCGTGGATTTTTATTCAAAGTATCATAAAACCAGCCAAAAATTTGAATAGATTGGGATAGACTAGGAACATGTAGAGCTACTCTGACAGCTGTAGCTGGCTTCTTGGTGCAGTGAGTTCTTAGCAATAGTAGTATCACAGATAGCTCCATATCCCTGCATAAGTAAAGAGTGACATGGGCACAATGTATTTTTTTTTCAAACTAGGGCACTTCGTATAGAAGGGGGTCGTCGTAGAAACTTAGAAAAGGGATTTTTCGGCTGAGTATACCCTGGGGCATACAAGATTTTACAGAAAGAGTCATATAAATTTCGGAGGGGGCTCATTGGGCTGGTAATTGAAAGTTAAAGCGCCCATTTTAATAGTCAAAGTGATCAGAGGGTAGCTATCCTCCAGCCCCCCACCAGTCGTATTTTCCCAAAATGTATGTGTTAGAAACTTTGAAATAGTCATTTGTTCAAAAAATAGTCCAAAGATCAAATAACAGGTCCTTTGGGTTTGATACAACCACCTAGGGTCTGGGGGCCAGGATTGTGAGTTATGCCCCGGGACATATAGAGTTTCTTATAGAAGGAGTGGTCATGTAAACTTTAGAGGAAGCTAATTTGATTGGCAATGTATAGTTTTAGTTCTTTTTAATGAGTCAAAAAGGATGAAGGATGACTAGCCCCCCCCCCTGACGTCCTCTTTTCCCCAAACGCATCAGATAGTCCTCTTTTCCCCAAACGCATCAGATAGAAATTGTAAGATGTCCGTTTTGTTCACATTAGTCCATAGAGCCTGTAACAATGTTTTCAGAGTGGACAGAACCCCCAGAGCTTAGGGGCAAGGGTTGTAAGGTGTACCCCGGGGCATTTTCAGTCTTTATGGAACGGGTGGTCACATAAGCTTTCGAGCAGATGGAGCTTATTTGATAGGAAGTTGGAAGTTCTAAAGCCCTTTTTAGAGTTGAAAGTGAATGGAGTGAAACCATTTTCCTCCCATCAAGCCTTTCCTTCCCAAAAAACAAATTCGATCTAAATTTTAATACAGCTATTTGGTTCAGCAGTGTTGAAAGATTCAGTAATTATGTCTTTGGGGATGCCAACCACTTCAGAGTCTTCAGGGCATTTCGTTTGTTTTTCGCATATATTATATGCTAAGATAGTATTGTATTGTATCAGATTAACGACGCTTCTTGACTACTAAGGTCCCTGCGTTGGCCCCGCAGTGCATTGCTGCAGCATGATTCGATCTCTGGGTCTCGTATTACCAAGCTAAAGTCAAACCCACTGCGCCACCACAGGACTAAAATTTTATCCTAAGATAGGTATTGAGATAAGTGTGTATTTTGAATTTTACTTGCCAAAAAGGCGAAAGGCATTCAGGTGAGCCTTTCAGAGAATGTTGAGTAGAGTGTTGAAGTAAATCAAAACCCTTTCTGTGTATAAAGATTGTCAAAAGGGCGTAAGTCGGAATGATTGTGTATATTATCTTGGAACTCATGAAATGGTAAGAGAGATGATCAAAAAGGCAATATTTGCACACTACTAATACTACTAAAATTACTACCAATATTACTGCTACCACTATTACTTTCACAGAACTCCACTTACAATATGGATGTGAATTTTGAACTAAATCAAAAGACGCTATGTGTATGTACATTGTCAAAAGAGCATGCCTCAAGAATGGGTTTGGGTGAGAGAACATTCTCTGAAAGTTCAGAGTCATGCTTCAAGAATGAAGTCTTCATTCTCTGAAGAACTTTCAGAGAATGCTTAAAGGGGAATATCCTCTGACCAAATGCATTATATGCACGCTACTACTTCAACTACTATTTTTATTGCAGCTACTTTTAAGGGTAAGAGAACTGAGCTGAAAATTCCAAGAAGTATATGAACATACAGATTGTCAAAAGGACATATCAGCAATTTCATATCAATGGTTAATTCTGTTAAGTCCAGGACTTGAGGAGAGGGATGTTCAACTAACCAAAAGGTAATACACTAATATTGCTGCTGCTGTAAGGACTACTGGTATTACTATTAATATTACTACTAGTAATACCAATGCTACTGCTGTGACTATTATTAAAACTATGGCTAATGGTATGAACGTAAAATTTTCAAAGAATTTTGGGGGAAAAGGTGAACTAAACCAAAACATGTCATATGTATGAAGGCTGTCAAAAGAGCGCAACGGCAATATCTTAGGCACAGTTTGGTGTGTGAAGTTGACATCAACAGGGCTTGTTTCGGGGGGTGTTGAGCTAACCAAGAGTTTTGGAACTCTATGGAGCCAAACCGAAACACACTATGCCCACAAAGGCCGTGAAAAGGACTTACCAAAAATACCTAAGGAACGGTTGATGGTATTAAGTTGAAACTTTCAGCTTGTGTTGAAGATGATTTTGAAGAAACCAAAAGTGCAATGCGCATTCTGCTACTATTGCTTCTACGCTAGCTAAGAGTATTAAGGTGAAATTTTTAAAGAGTATCAGACAGCTGTTTAACTGAATCAAAGCAAACTATGAGTATGCCGATTTTCAAAAAGGCGACAAAGTATTAGTTTAAGAATGGCTTATATTATTAAGTTGAACCTTTAAGGGTAAGCTGCGGTGAATTTTGAAACAATCAGAAGGTACTCTGTGCATACCATTAATACTACCTCTATAGTTACTGTATTTCATGCTGCTAAGGATATTAAGGTGAAACTTTCAAGGGACGTTTAAGGGCAGTTTCAATTAAACAAAAAACTATATACATGCAGGTTTTCAAAAGGGTATATAAGCAACACCATAAGCAGCACCGCTTTATAATAGCTAAAAATGTCATTGAAATTTTAAAGGAGCTAATTTGATTCAAACTTAAAAGTTCTATTGCACCTTTGAAAAGAAAACCAGAATAGAGGGGAGCCAGTTCATTCTCCTAACTCATCCAATCGAAATTTTAAAACAGCCATTTTATTCAGCATAATAGAACGGTCTAGTAACTATGTCTCTAGGGATATTGGGTATATTAGTCCCTTCCAAGTATGAAATTGACCCATTATGCTTTGAAACTAAACATTGCTTAATAGCTAAATCAAAAGGCACTGCATGTATGGTTGCCAATAAAACACCAGAGCTATATCTCTTAAAGGACTTGTGGCATTAAGTTGGGACTTTCGGGGCTACTACAATTACTACTTCTTTTCTCACACTTCAAATAAATCATAAGAATTTAAGTTTATCCAAGTTGTCGAATACCATAGATAGAATGCTTTGGGAATAATAGTAACTTTTATTTTTCAGCTCAACCTGAGGCGGTATAAAATCAAATTAAACAATACTTTGTGCGTCCAGATTAAAATTGTTTTAAACATTCTCCAACTTATATATAGCGAGCCAAACTATGGATTCTTATAGAAAAAACTGAAAACATATAAAAAAAAATTTTCCATGAAAAAGACATTGTCAATAAAAAACGAACGCAAACTAATTTAAAAAAAATTGCACAAAAGAAGTTTTTCATAGAATATTAAACAGCTCCATTAAGTCGGAAATGAGTAGAAATAAATTCAAGTTAGTCTTCCAAGCATAACAGTAGCCTACTACAAATCACCATCAATAAAATAAATGAAACCCAAAACGAACAGGAATTGCAATAAATAATCAAGTCAAACTCAAAAGGAGCAAAAATTAACATGAGCAGGGCTGAAAACCCTCATGCCTTCTCAAGACCAGAACTTAATTTGTACTTTACTGAAAACAAAATACATTTTAAATGTTTTCCCTTTTTTAACTTTAATAAATAAAAATTCGAAACTTAAAGGAAAAAAATCGATATATGCATGTTAAACTGAAAATCAATGTTAATTTTTTTTATTTTTTTGTTTTATTTCAGCAGTCTTTTAAAGTTTGATGAGAGATCACAAAGAAGCACTCCGTTCCAAATCAGTCACCTTTGTTAATGGTCTGGGGATTGCCTACGGGTCGTATCTCGATGTTAAAGAAAATTAACGATAATCCTAGTAAATATTATGCAAATCGGTAGTATATACTTCTTATTATTCGATGTTTGATTAGGGATAACATTCCCCACGAGAGAAGTTTGCGGAAAACAGCACCATCCCATTGCTACCATGGTCACTAAAAGTTTTGTCTGACGTGGCTGACAGAGTCGTTACTCGTCACATCACAAAACTTCAGCAAAAAATTCAATCTCGATGGAATTACAAGATCAATATATGTCATTCAAGTTAGATTAAAAGCTGAATGACGATTGATTGTTTTTTTTTCAGCAATAGAAAGGCTTTTCAAGCTATCAGTACTGTACAGACGCTATAAGTCAACATGGATGATGAAAGAGAACATCAGAATTTAATAATTTAACCAACTTAGTTTCATGGATCCATGAAATAAGGGATAAGGCCATGATTATTTTTAATAGAATTCCAAGTTTAAGGAAAACGCTTTTTTGATGGTATCACAACAAAATGTTTACAGCTCAGGATAGTAATAAAACATTAGCTTGTATCGTACGATCTGACGTGATACCAATTATCGTGAAAGATTTCCCAATAATGGCTTTTCTGTCACTTATAGAAAATTGGAATAACTAGCAAAAAGTTGAAAAGTCAAATGAAGGTGATGCATTTTACTCTAAAAATGAAGCAAAAAAGCTTTTATGGTATTTGTAACCATGTAATTACATGAATATATTTTCCTCTTCTCTTAATAACGGGCAAAGATAATACGCCCTTAATAAAGAGGGGGATCAATTTAAAAGCTGAAGATCTTGTTAGATTGTTACAATCTAACAAAATGAAAAAAGCCCCAAAAAAGAAAAGAATTTTCCAACCCATGAAGTTGAAGACAAGATTCATTCTTCATTTTGTCTGCTTTTGACACCTCGAAAACTGAACGCGTCAAGACGTTAAATAAAAAAAAACTTATTTTGTCAAGTAAAACTAAAAAGTTGAATTAAAACTTAAAATATAAATTATTTTGTATGTGAGGCTTGAATCTCCTACTCTTTACGCTAAAGTAATAAAATAGCTTAAAATTAGTTCTTATTTCATAAAAAGAGACTTTGTGCTCGTGCAGTCGTTCTTCAAGAATTGAGACAAAAAGTCAGACTTTAGCGTAAAGAGCGGATGGTTCAGTAAGAGGCAGCCCCCTTCGTTTACGGAGTATTTTTTTGTTCGTTGTAAGTTTTGATATCGCTGTTTACTTTCATTTGTAAAAAACTTGTTTTTAATTTCCAATTTAAATTCATTTTTCACAGTATATCAAAGAAAACCCAACTCCTTAAATCATGAGTTAACTTTTGCGATCTCTCACTACTGAATCATCTCTTTGTATTCATTGATCATTTGTGAATAAGCTTTTTTGTGAATAAGGTAATTGATAAGATTGAATAAGCTAATTCTGAATATATATATATATATATATATATATATATATATATATATATATATATATATATATATATATATATATATATATACATTTTACAATAAAAGTTTTCTTTTACAATAAAATAATTAATTTTATATATTTTTTTTACAATAAAAGTTTTCCGCTAAAAATCCATTCTTTTTTTTAAAATAGCCTTGGCATCAATACTTCTTAACGAAAAGTCCAGGCAAGACTGTGTAATAAAAACTAATATTTTACAATCTAAAAAGATTCATTCATTGAACTAACTGTATTTATTAAAAACTGTAATAGTTTTTTATTTACCTTCTAAAAATTGACTTCTCCTACTATTAAAATTATCTAAAATTTATTTAAAATTTTTAAAAATTTTCAAAAAACTACTATCTAAAAATTACCTTCTCCTATGACTTCTATGGGGCGTTTCCCCCTATTTTCTAAAATAACGCAAATTTTCTCAGGCTCGTAACTTTTGATGGGTAAGACTAAACTTGACGAAACTTATATATTTAAAATCAGCATTAAAATGCGATTCTTTTGATGTAGGTATTGGTATCAAAATTCCATTTTTTAGAGTTTTGGTTACTATTGAGCCGGGTCGCTCCATACTACAGTTCGTTACCACGAACTGTTTGATATTTGCCTTCTCTGCAGCTAATCTTGTAGTTCTTTTGGGATTGGGCTTGTTTTTATTCTTTCCTATTTTTGTTTTATTTTGAATTAGATTATTTTCTGTAATTAATTTTGTGTACGTAGGGTTGAGTTTGTATTCACCCAAGTCTCTATTTAGAGATGTATTATTATTTAAGTTTCTTTTGATTTCGATTGCCTCGCGGACAGTTTGTTTGATTCCTAGGTCACTGCTAATTAGAATTGTTTCGTCAAATAGAACACAATGGTCTAGATTTTCAAAAATATAATTGCTTAAAGCTGAATCGAAAGATACGGAGCTATTTCTAGATTTTAATGCTTTTTCAATGCTTTTATTGTTTTGCTGTAATCTTGTTCCTAAATTTTGATGTGTTCGACAAATGTAATAATTTCCACAGCTACATGGTATTTGATGCACCAATCTTAGACGAGTAACTGGGGTTTTATCCTTACCAGAATTGAGAAGATTCATTATACTTAAATTACTTGTGAGTACTACCTGTAAATTGTTTCTTAAACTAAAAATTTCAGTTTTGAAGTAATTTTCGGACTATAAGGTAGTCTCATGCATTTGGTTAAATTATGTAAAAAAATGCCATGCACTACCAGTTTCGAGATTCAGGGTCCTTCCTATGGGAAGGACCCAAACAGGTTAGGGTCCTTCCTATGGGAGCACCCCTATCAGGCCTACTCGAAAATATTTTCGTCGATAATCTTGAAAATTGGGCTCTGGATTCGTTTTTCCTTAATCATGTGTTTTGGGGACGTTTCATGGACGATGTAATTTCAGTTTGGAATTATGACGAAAGTGAACTTAAAGGTTTTCTAGAACATTTAAATACTTACGATACAAACCTGCAGTTTACTCTTGAGACCGAAACAGATGGAAAAATAACTTTTTTAGATGTATTGATAATACGCAGTGTGAATAAACTTGATTTTGCGGTTTACAGAAAACTTACACATGATATTAGATACCTTCACTTCAAATCTAACAATCCTCCTCAGGTTAAAAGAGGTGTGGTAATATCTCTTGTGGATAGAGTACTTAATATCTGTTCAGAGCCGTATAATAAAAGAGAATTAAATTTTATTGCAGGCATACTTTTTGGCAACGGGTACCCAATTTCTCTCATAAATACTGTTATTGCTCAAAGATTAAAGATGCATTCTTCCAAAGCCTTAAATGCCACACCAGAAAATGATTCAAATAATCCCACAAGCACGATTTATCTACCTTATATTCCGAAAATTACTTCACAACTGAAAAAGTTTTGTTTAAAAAACAATTTACGTGTTGTATTCACAAGTAATTTAACTTTAATGAATCTTCTCAATTCTGGTAAGGATAAAACCCCAGTTACTCATTTAAGAGGATGTATCAAATACCATGAAGTTGTGGAAATTATTACATTGGTCGAACCCACCAAAACTTAGGAACAAGATTACAGTAACACAAAGAAAGTATTGAAAAAGCATTAAAATCTAGAAATGACTCCATATCTTTCGATTCAGCTTTAATCAATCACATTTTTGAAAATCCAAACCATTATGTTCTATTTGACCAAACAATTCTAATTAGCAATGACCTAGGAATCAAACAAACTGTCCGTGAGGCAATCGAAATCAAACGAAATTTAAATAATTATACATCCCTAAATAGAGACTTGGGTGAATGCACACTCCACCTTATGTACACAGAATTGATTACAGAAAATAATCTAATTCGAAATAAAAAAACAATTGGAGCGAAGAAAAACAAGCCCAATCCCAAAAGAACTACAAGATTGGCTGCAGAGAAGGCAAATATCGCAATAAAAAACTATTCCAATTTTTAATGAATACAGTTAGTTTAATGAATGAACCTTTTTAGCTTGTAAAATGTTAGCTTTTATCACACAGTCTTGGATGAACTTTTCGTTAAGAAGTAATGATGCCAAGGCTATTTTAAAAAAGAATGGATTTTTAGCGGAAAACTTTTATTGTAAGTTTTTTTATTATTTATTATTTTTTTGATGAAGACCGCCCTTAGATATAGGGCCGAAATATTCAAATAGGTTTTGTTGGTTCACTGTTTTGGAAAAAAGTCCTATATATAATGGGCCAAATTGGCTATTTAGGTCACTTCTGTATTACTAGCATTGTTTCTAATAAGTATTCTTCTTAATTTAAATTCTCTAAGGTTTTTTCAATGAGGTGTGGCTTGTGGGGTGTTCTAAACAGGCCAAATCGGGTATTTAGGTCTACTTCTGCATTACTAGCATTGTTTCTAGTAAGTATTCTTCTTAATTTAAATTATCTAAGGTGTTTTTTATAAGGTGTGGCTTGTGAGATGTTTCAAACAGGCCAAATTGACTATTTAGGTCTACTTCTGTATTACTAGCATTGTTTCTAATAAGTATTCTTCTTAATTTAAATTCTCTAAGGTTTTTTTTTTTATAATACGTGGCTTTTGGAGCGTCTCAATCAGGCCAAATTGCCTATCTATTAGTTAATTATTATTTAACATGCTAGGTTAGGGTAGGTGACAATAGAGCTTTTTTTTGTTTATTTTTTTTTATTTTAGGGTATAAATTAAAAGGAAAGTTGCAATTTATTACAACTATCTATTAGTTGCGTTAGTTAGTTAATAATTAGTTTGCATGCTAGGTTTCAGCAGAGTACAACAGAGCTTGTGTGTGTTATCTTTATATTTTACTTTATAGTCTAAATTAAAAGTAAAGTTGCAATTTACTGTAACTAATTATTAGTTGCATTAGTTAGTTAATTATTAGATAATCATGCTAGGTTTTGGTGAAAACAACAGATAGGGGAATGCCCGACAGATATGTAGAGTACCTCCCTCGGTACCTCGGTACTCTCTTGGTACTAAGGAGGACCTTGTCCCTGGGGGCCCATAATAGAAACTGGGTACCCTCTCCTGGGGTTATAAATAGAGGTGGAGGAGGAAGAAAGCCCCGTAAATGTATACTCAACAGGGCCCACTGGCGTGTCTACACGTCACCTGAGTTACAAACATTCTCCCAGTAATGCGTTAAATTGCATGGTGATGCAGAACACCATCGTGGGAGGATCCTCTATAGGAGGACAACTGCGGCTGGGCGTAAAATCCAGATTTATGGACAACAGCCTCTGTAAAGGGCTGCCTGGACCCTTTCGTGGTACCTGCAAGACTGGGAAACTTGCGGTCAACTTTTCCCACTTGAGAGGTGGCGCCCCTTGACCAAATTATAGCCTAGTAAACAACACAGCACTCGCGCGGGATTCTGATTATTGGATATTCTTCTGGGCTTGAATTGTTTTGATGGGCGTTTTTGGGCTGAAAAATCTCTTCCTAGCTATGGGTAGCCTCCCCGTAGTAGCATAATATTTGTAGGAATGGATATATAATGAGTCGGAGGTAATATGCTTGGGACTGTCTGTGCAGGATTTTGATTCTTGTTGATAGAAGAGCATCGCCAAGTGCTGAAAACCATGTTTTGACCAAGATGGGCCCAGGATTGCACAAAGCCTCCAACTTCCTGGAGGTCCTAGGGACTTCTTGCTGTCCGGTTCTAAGCCGGGTTAAGCACGTCGGTGTAGACTTGAGAAGATATTTTGGCCCCCATTCTGCACTGGTATCCGGGATCATTGCTTTTCCTGAGGCAAAAATAATTTCAAAGATTTAAAGAACATGAAAATTGGAACTTGGAATGTTACAACGTTAAAAAATGAATATCGCATCGGCATTTTGACTGACGAATTCAGATGGTTTGAATTGGATTTATTAGGCGTTTCAGAAACTCATATCCCAGGCGTAAGAAGCATGAAATTAGGTGATATAGAATTTGTTTACTCAGGCAGGAAGGATGGGGTACATAGACAGGGAGCAGGGCTCATGATGAGGAAGCTGCTAAGTCTTGTTTAGGCTGGGAAGGTATTAATAATAGAATACTAATTGCTTATTTTAAGACTAAAAAGTTCAGGGTATCAGTTATAGTACTATATGCCCCTGTTGAACCAACTGATGCAGATACTAGTGACTCAGATGAATTTTACTTACAGTTACAGGAGCAAATAGACAGGGTACCAGGTAGAAATATGGTGTTTTTGCTAGGAGATTTTAATGCAAAGGTTGATAGAAATAGGGATAGATGGTATCCTAGCCTAGGTAAATTTGGTGTAGGAAAAGAAAACAGTAATGGCTATAGACTTTTGCAATTTTGTAAGTATAACAACCTAGTTATAACCAATACGGTGTTTGGTCACAAAACGGCCCATAAGTTGACACGGTATTCACGTGATGGTAAGACACCAAACCTTATTGATTATGTTATTGTAAACCGAAGACTAGCAGGATCAATACAAGATACTAGGGTGTATAGGAGTGTTGTTATTTATGTTAAAAGTAAAGATCACCATCTAGGAGTGTCTAAGGTTAATTTAAAGCTGAAATTTCAGAAGGGTAACTACCTCCCGGAAAGTTATGATGTTGGTAGACTCCAGGATGAAAACTTGAGAAAAAAAACTTCCAGGAATAGTTGAACACTAAACTTGAAAATTTAAAATTTGACAATGTGGAAGATGGATAGAATAATTTCAAGAAAAAAATGTGAATTTGCTGATGGTGTCTTAGAGAAGAGTGCTAAGACTGCAACTAGGAATATTAGTGAAAAAGCTTTAGGTTTATTAGAGAGTAGAAGGGGTTTGTACAAGAATTATCTGAGTGATAGGTGGAATGAAAACAAAAGGAATGTAAAAAAGTGGAGGAAGCATTGAAGTATGAACTAAGGAGATGTGAAGTGGAGGGCATGGATAAAATTGCTGAGGATCTGGAAGATGCGGCTAGACGGCATAATAGTAAAGTATTATACTGGCATGTTGATAAATTGAAAGGGAGTAGACAATCCGGACTAGTCCCAGTTAAAGATAGGAATGGGACCATAATTAGTGATAAGAAAAAAGTTATAGAAAGATGGGTGGAACATTCTGAGAATTTGATAAACCGAGATACAGTTGCACAAAAAGATATAGAGGAAAATGAAAAATTTTGTGGTACCCTTGATGTGAAGGAAGATTTGTTTAGTGAGGAAGAATTAGCGACAGTAATAAAAGGATTGAAAAATAATAAGGCTCCAGGTGCTGATAGTGTGATGAATGAGTTTCTTAAATACGGTGGCTCTGAGGTTAAGAATAAGCTACTGAAGATTATGAACACGATTTTTGAAAAAAGGGGAAGTACCTACTGATTTTAGGAAAACCTTAATTAAACCACTGTATAAGAAAGGTGACAAGAGTGAGTGTCGTAATTATCGAGGCATTAGTCTGGTCTCTGAAGGTAGCAAATTAATCAGTAATATGATTCTTTTTAGACTGAGAAATGCTGTAGACAAAGTTTTAAGGGAAGAACAGTGCGGTTTTAGAAAAAGGTAGAGGATGTGTCAACCAAATTTTCACTCTTATGTCAATAATTGAGAAGTCCCTTCGTTGTCAAACACCTTTGGTCCTCAGTTTTATCGATTATGAGCAAGCTTTCGATTCTGTTGATAAAAGAGCGTAAGCAAAGGTCTTATCCTTGTATACTACTACTACTACTACTACTAATAACTCACTGCAGCACCAAGCCGCCTGAGGCCAACACAGCTACGCACGCTTCTCCTCCAACCTAATCTATTTAAAGCCTTCCTCTTTACACCTTTCAGGAATGGTTGATGATATTTATTAAGCTGAAACTTTCAACGTGTGTTGCAGTGGATATTGAAAAAAACAAAGGTGCTATGCCCATACTGCTACTAATGCTGCTAGAACTATTGCTACTGCACAAGGTAAATTAAGGTGAAGCTCTTAAGAAATATTCAGGCAAATGTTGAACTAAATAAAAAAGACAATGAGCATGTGGACTTTCAAAAACGTGACTAAGGAATAGACTGTATCCATGCAGGTTTTCCAAAGGGCATATAAGCAATAATATAGGCAGCACCAGTCTATAATAGGTAGAAATGTCAGTCACTTCTTAGCGTATACAGCAAGGCAATAAGTAGAGGTCTTTCTCCTCATATACGGAATAACTTCGTATCGTTTTTTGTCTTAATATAGCTCCTTAACTTATCGTTGAAGAAGCAAAAAAAAAACTAAAGAAGTGCAACATTCTGCATCTCTGACCAATTTAAAATCTCAAAAACTTCTCAGGTCTTGGTTTTCACCTCTTAGCGTAAACAGTGAGGCAGTCGATATTAGTTCTTTCCCATGGTATTAGAATGTCATTAAGGTCAAAAAACTCTGGCCTTTGAAAAATCTCAAAAATTACTCTGGTCGTAGTTTAAGTTCTTAGTGTGAAAAACGATGTATTCCCTAGCCATTCTGGTCCTTGCTAAAAATCTCCATATCTATGAAAAATATCAAAAACTCCTCTGGTCCTGGTTTTACCTCTTACCGTAAACAGCTTGACATTATTTTGCCGATATTTCCCATGTTATTAGAGTGTTATTAAGAAAAATACACTCTGGCCTATGAAAAATCTCAAAAACACCTCTGACTGAAAATCGAACTCGTGAAATCGATTCAATGAACAACCATTGAATGAACGACTATTGGAATCAAAAAAATCTGGCCTTTGAAAAATCTCAAAAACTCCTATGCTCATAGTTCTGGTCCTTGCTATAAATCTCCATATCTATGAAAAATCTCAAAAACTCCTCTGGTACTGGTTTTAAGTCTTAGCGTAAACAGCTAGATTTTCTTCTTCTCTTAATAACGGGCAAAATAATACGCCCTTAATAAAGAGGAAGATCAAATTAAAGGCTGAAGATCTTGTTAGATTGTTACAATCTAACAAGATGAAAAAAGCCTCAAAAAGAAAAAAAAATTCCAACCGATAAAGTTGAAGACAAGATTCGTTCTTCATTTTGTCTGCTTTTGACATCTCGAAAACTGAACGCGTCAAGACGTTAAATAAAAAAAAAAAAAACTTATTTTGTCAAGTAAAACTAAAAAGTTGAATTAAAACTTAATATAAATTACTTCATATGTGAGGTGGGCTTCAATCCCCTACTCTTTACGCTAAAGTAATAAAATAGCTTAAAATTAGTTCTTATTTCATAAAAAGAGACTTTGTGCTCGTACGGTCGTTTTTCAAGAATTGAGTCAAAAAGTCAAACTTTAGCGTAAGAATCGGCTGGTTCAGTAAGAGGCAGCCCCCTTCGTTTACGGAGTATTTTTTTGTTCTTTGTAAGTTTTAATATCGCTGTTTACTTTCATTTGTAAAAAAAAAATTCTTTTTAATTTCCAATTGAAAATCATTTTCCACAGTAGGCCTATATCAAAGAAAACCCAACTCCTTAAATCATGAGTTAACTTTTGTGATCTCTCACTACTGAATCATCTCTTTGTATTTATTAAGCATTTGTGAATACGCTTTTTTGTGAATAAGGTAATTGACAAGACTGAATAAGCTAATTCAATATATATATATATATAATATATATATATATATATATATATATATATATATATATATATATATATATATATATATATATATATATATATATATATATATATATAAATAATGACGAAGACCAAACTGCCTTTCCCTACAGAAGAGAGAATAATGAGGACTTTTTTTCCAAGGCAGTGAACCAACAAAACCTATTTGAATATTTCGGCCCTATATCTAAGGGCCGTCTTCAGCAAAGAAAATAATAAATAATAAAACACTTACAATAAAAGTTTTCCGTTAAAAATCCATTCTTTTTTTAAAATAGCCTTGGCATCATTACTTCTTAACGAAAAGTTCAGCCAAGACTGTGTGATAAAAGCTAACATTTTACAAGCTAAAAAGATTCATTCATTGAACTAACTGTATTTATTTAAAATTTGAATAATTTCTTATTGCGATATTTGCCTTCTTTGCAGCTAATCTTGTAGTTCTTTTGGGATTGTTCTTGTTTTTATTCGTTCCTGTTTTTGTTTTGTTTTGAATTAGATTATTTTCTGTAATTAATTATGTGTACATAGGGTTGAGTGTGTATTCACCCAAGTCTCTATTTAGGGATGTATTATTATTTAAGTTTCGTTTGATTTCGATTGCCTTGCGGGCAGTTTGTTTGATTCCTAGGTCATTACTAATTAGTTTTTTTTCACGTAAACTGTTTTTTTAAACAAACTTTTTTCAGTTTTGAAGTAATTTTCGGAATATAAGGTAGGTAAATCGTGCTTGTGGGATTATTCAAATAGTTTTTTGGTGTGGGGTTTAAGGCTTTAGAAGAATGCATCTATAATCTTTGAGCATTAACAGTATTTATGAGAGCAATTGGGTATCCGTTGCTAAAAAGTATGTCTGTAATGAAATTTAATTCTTTTTTAGTATACGGCTATGAACAGATATTAAGTACTCTATCCACAAGAGATATTACCACACCTCTTTTAACATGTGGAGGATGGTTAGATTTAAAGTGAAGGTATCTATTATTATGGGTAGGTTTTCAGTAAACCGAAAAATCAAGTTTATTCACACTGCGTATTAGCTGTAATTTATGTGTGAACTGTGACTCACGTAAAGTGTAAGTGAAATTTATGCCTGAATGATTTAGGAATAATTTTATTCCTTCTGCAAGATTCCAGAAACGTTTGTTGATTAATAATGTTCGCGTGTTTTTTCCCTAAACTAATAAAATGAAAAATATGGTCAAATGCTCCCCATAACCGTGAGGTAAATAATGACGAAGGCCATACTGCCTTTCCATAATACAAATACAGAAGAGAGAATAATGAAGACTTTTTTCCCAAAACAGTGAACCAACAGAATCTATTTGAATATTTCGGCCCTATATCTAAGGCCCGTCTTCAGCAAAGAAACTAATAAATAATAAAACACTTACAATAAAAGTTTTCGGTAAAAATTCATTCTTTTTTTTTAAATAGCTCTGGCATCATTACTTCTTAACGAAAAGTTCAGCCAAGACTGTGTGATAAAATTTAACATTTTACAAGCTAAAAAGGTTCAATCATTTAACTATCCCTTGTGAAATGTTAGCTTTTATCACACAGTCTTGGATGAACTTTTCGTTAAGAAGTAATGATGCCAAGGCTATTTTAAAAAAAGAATGGATTTTTATTGGAAAACTTTTATTGTAAGTGTTTTATTATTTATTATTTTCTTTGTTGAAGACGGCCCTTAGATATAGGGCCGAAACATTCAAATAGGTTTTGTTGGTTCACTCTCTTGGAAAAAAAGTCCTCATTATTCTCTCTTGTGTAATTTATATAGTTACATATATATATATATATATATATATATATATATATATATATATATATATATATATATATATATATATATATAACTATATAACTATATAACTATATATATATATATATATATATATATATATATATATATATATATATATATATATATATATATATATATATATATATATATATATATATATATATATATATATATATATATATATATATTTATATTTATATATATATATATATATATATATATATATATATATATATATATATATATATATATATATATATATATATATATATATATATAAGTTGTCTGTGTGTGTGTGTGTATCGAGTGACGTCATGTTTCTTGATTGACGAAATTACACACCGGGACATCGGGACACAAATGACGACCGGGACACCAGGACATAAGGAATATAAATGACGACCGGGACACTCAAAGAGAAAGCGACCGGGACAAAAGGAATGTTCGATTAGCAATCATCATCAACAAAGCACCGGGACACAAATGACGACCGGGACACAGGGAATATAAATGACGACCAGGACACTCAAAGAGAAATTACTGACCAGGACATCGGAACACAAATGACGACCGGGACAAAAATGACGACCGGGACACCGGGACACAGGGAATGTAAATGATGACCGTGACACTCAAAGAGAAATTACAGACTGGGACACCGGGACACAAATGACGACCGGGACACAGGGAAAGAACAACAACGGGGACGCCAGAGGCACAGGGGGATATATAAATGACGACAGGGACGCATTTCTCTTTGAGTGTCCCGGGCGTCATTTATATTCCTTGTGTCCCGGTGTCCCGGTCGTCATTTATATCCCCCTGTGCCCCCCGGCGTCCCCATTGTAGTTGTGTCCCTGTGTCCCGGTCGTCATTTATATTCCCTGTGTCCCGGTCGTCATTTGTATCCCGGTGTCCCGGTCTGTATATACATTCGTTTTTTAGTTTTGTTTTTCTCCTTTATTTTTTTCCTTTTTTCTTTTTTTCTTTTTTGGTTTATTTAGATTTTTAGATTTTTTAGTTTTTTTATTAGTTTTTAGTTTTTTTGTAGTCTTTACCATTTTTTTAGTTTTTTTAGTTTTTTTTTTACTTATGTCCTGGTCGTCATTTATACTCCCTGTGTCCCGGTCGTCATTTGTGTCTCGGTGCTTTGTTGATTGCTAATTTATATTATATTTATATTTTTTATATTTATTAATATTTTTTTAGTTTTCTTTTTCTCTTATTTCACAAAAAAGCGTATTCACAAATGCTTAATAAATACAAAGAGATGATTCAGTAGTGAGAGATCACAAAAGTTAACTCATGATTTAAGGAGTTGGGTTTTCTTTGATATAGGCCTACTGTGGAAAATGATTTTAAATTGGAAATTAAAAAGAATTTTTTTTACAAATGAAAGTAAACAGCGATATTAAAACTTACAAAGAACAAAAAAATACTCCGTAAACGAAGGGGGCTACCTCTTACTGAACCAGCCGATTCTTACGCTAAAGTTTGACTTTTTGTCTCAATTCTTGAAAAACGACCGTACGAGCACAAAGTCTCTTTTTATGAAATAAGAACTAATTTTAAGCTATTTTATTACTTTAGCGTAAAGAGTAGGGGATTGAAGCCCACCTCACATATGAAGTAATTTATATTAAGTTTTAATTCAGCTTTTTAGTTTTACTTGACAAAATAAGTTTTTTTTTTTTTTATTTAACGTCTTGACGCGTTCAGTTTTCGAGATGTCAAAAGCAGACAAAATGAAGAACGAATCTTGTCTTCAACTTCATCGGTTGGAATTTTTTTTTCTTTTTGAGGCTTTTTTCATCTTGTTAGATTGTAACAATCTAACAAGATCTTCAGCCTTTAATTTGATCTCCCTCTTTATTAAGGGCGTATTATTTTGCCCGTTATTAAGAGAAGAAGAAAATCTAGCTGTTTACGCTAAGACTTAAAACCAGTACCAGAGGAGTTTTTGAGATTTTTCATAGATATGGAGATTTATAGCAAAGACCAGAACTATGAGCATAGGAGTTTTTGAGATTTTTCAAAGGCCAGATTTTTTTGATTCCAATAGTCGTTCATTCAATGGTTGTTCATTGAATCGATTTCACGAGTTCAATTTTCAGTCAGAGGTGTTTTTGAGATTTTTCATAGGCCAGAGTGTATTTTTCTTAATAACACTCTAATAACATGGGAAATATCGGCAAAATAATGTCAAGCTGTTTACGGTAAGAGGTAAAACCAGGACCAGAGGAGTTTTTGATATTTTTCATAGATATGGAGATTTTTAGCAAGGACCAGAATGGCTAGGGAATACATCGTTGTTCACACTAAGAACTTAAACTATGACCAGAGTAATTTTTGAGATTTTTCAAAGGCCAGAGTTTTTTGACCTTAATGACATTCTAATACCATGGGAAAGAACTAATATCGACTGCCTCACTGTTTACGCTAAGAGGTGAAAACCAAGACCTGAGAAGTTTTTGAGATTTTAAATTGGTCAGAGATGCAGAATGTTGCACTTCTTTAGTTTTTTTTTTTGCTTCTTCAACGATAAGTTAAGGAGCTATATTAAGACAAAAAACGATACGAAGTTATTCCGTATATGAGGAGAAAGACCTCTACTTATTGCCTTGCTGTATACGCTAAGAAGTGACTGACATTTCTACCTATTATAGACTGGTGCTGCCTATAATATTGCTTATATGCCCTTTGGAAAACCTGCATGGATACAGTCTATTCCTTAGTCACGTTTTTGAAAGTCCACATGCTCATTGTCTTTTTTATTTAGTTCAACATTTGCCTGAATATTTCTTAAGAGCTTCACCTTAATTTACCTTGTGCAGTAGCAATAGTTCTAGCAGCATTAGTAGCAGTATGGGCATAGCACCTTTGTTTTTTTCAATATCCACTGCAACACACGTTGAAAGTTTCAGCTTAATAAATATCATCAACCATTCCTGAAATATATCTGATGCGTCCGCTTGACAACTTGTGTGGGCATAGTTTGTTTCAATTTAGTTCCATAGAGTTTTTATATTTCCAAATTTATCGCCTTAATATCCTTATTTTTAATAGCAGTAGTAGTAGTAGTAGTAATCGTGGAGTTAATTATAGTAGGCCAAGCTTTAGAGGCAGTAGCAGTAATAGAGGTAGTAACAATAATAACAGTAGTGGTAGTAAGAGTAGAAGCAGAAGCATACAACATTCAACAACGCTGAACAAAATAGCTCTCTTAAAATTTTTATCGGATATTTTTGGGGAATGATCGGGTTTGGAAGGGGGGACTCATGTTCCTCCCTTCACTTTTGACTCTTAAAAGTTGAATAGCTATGTTTAAAATATTTTAACTTTTTTACTTTAATAAATAATAGAATTATTAAAACTCTAAGGAACAAATGCCAGTATATTACGCCAAACTTACAATTGACAGCCATTTTTTCAGTAAAGTGCAAATTATGTTCTGGTCTTGAGAAGGTATGGAGGCTGTCAAAGACATTATTACTAGACCTTTCAACTACGCTGAACAAAAGGCTATTTTAAAATTTCTATTTGTTGATTTTGGAAATTAATAGGCGTGGTGGGGGCTTGTTTCCCTCTAATCACTTTTGACCAATAAAAAGGGCACTAGCTCTTTCAAATTTTCAATCGAATGAGACTTTTTCGAAGATTCTAGGACGACAAATGGTCATCTCAAAATTCCTATCAGATGCATTTCAGGAAAATACAAAGTTTGGGGGGATATCAATCATCCAATCACGCTCAATCTTAAAAAGGCACATAAAATTTATATGCCACCAGGGCAAAACATACGACACTTTCCCTAAGGGCTGTGAGAGTGTTGCCATCCTCAAAGACAAAGTTTTTGTATCTTTTAATTACGTTGAACAAAATGGCTATCTCAAAATTTTGGTTGGATGTGCTTGAGGTAAAGGTGGTCGTGGGAGGAGGGTTACTTGCCCTCTAATCGCTTTCAACTATTAAAAAGGACACTAGCCCTTCCAATTTCCAATCGAATCAGCTTTTTTCGAAGTTTCTACGACAAAAAATGGCCATCTCAAATGTTCTATCAGATCCACTTCGGAAAAATACAAGGTGTAGGGGAAGAAGGTATCCACCATTCGATCACTCTGAATCTTAAAAAGGCTTGTGAGAGCTTGTTTGTACGTTGAAAACAATAGCTATTTCAAAATTTTAATCAGTGGTTTCATGGGAAATGGTGGACGTGTGAGCAGGGGTTAGTTGCCCTCCAATCACTTTTGACTATTAAAAAGTGTTCTAGCCCTTTCAATATCCAATCGAATGAGCAATTTTCGAAGTTTCTACGACAAGAAACGGGCATCTCAAAATTTTATTAGATGTATTTCGGGAGAATACGAGGGTTGGGGGGGGTATCCACCCTCTGATCACTCGGAATCTTCAAAAGGGCTCTGATTGCCGAATTCTATGAGCCCCCTCTGAATTTTATGCCATCACCCTTTCTTTATATACCTTATAAGCCCCCACGGCAAAACTTACAGCCCTTGCCCTGAGGGCTCTGGGAGGTTTGTCATCCTCAAAGACATAACTTCCGAACCTTTCATTTACGTTGAACAAAATGGCTATCTCAAAATTTGTATTGAATGTGCTTGGAAAATGGTTGGCTTGGGAGGGGGAATAGCTGCCCTCCAATTAGTTTTGACTATGAAAAGGCCACTAACCCTTTCAATTTACAAATGAATGAGCCTTTTTTGAAGTTTCTAAGACAAAAATAGCCATGTCAAAATTTCTATCATATGTATTTTGGGAAAATATGAGGTGTGGGGGTATCTACCCTCCCATCACTCTGAATCTCAAAAATGGCACTAAAACTTCTAATTAGCAATCCAATAAGCTCCCTCCGAAGTTCATACAATCACCCCTTCTAAATCAACCTTATATACCCCCAGGGCATGAATTATCAGCCTTGTCCTGAGTGCTTGAGGGGGGGGGGGTGTCTTCGTCAAGTAAATAATTCCTGGACCTTTACCTACGTTGAAAAAACTGGCCAACTCAAAATTTTGATTGTATGTGTTTGGGGAAATGGTGGGTGTGTGGGAGGGAGGTAAGTCACCCTCCGATCACTTTCGACTATTAAAAGATGCACTAGCCCTTTCAATTTCTAATTAAGTAAGCACTTTTTGAAGTTTCCAAGAAAGCTCCTTTGATAGGAAGTGACCTGGTCTAAAACCAAAAAAAAAAAAAAAATGTACATTGTGCTAACGTCATTCCTTACTTAAGAATGCTATTGTGCTGCCTATTAACAGTGAGCCGTTTGGTTGTTGTTCCTTTCCATGCTGTTAGAATATCATTAAGAACTCTGACCTACGAAAAATTTCAAAAACTCCTCTGCTCTCGGTTTCACCTCTTAGCGTAAACAGCTAGGAATTCTATAGTCGTTCTTTCCCGTGGCACTAGGCAGTCATTTCGAAAAAAAAAAAAAATCAGGCATATGAAAAATCTCGTAAGCCTCCTGTGGTCTTCGTTTCAGTTCTAGGGAAAAATTTAAGTTCAATGAAAAAATTTGGAGGACAAAAAGCTGGAGGAAATGGTTTTCGGGCCCCTGGAGGGGGACTCTTGGCCCTGGATGGGAATCCAGGCGACCGAAAATCATTCGCAAACCTCGGTAATAGAAAACCAGTGTGCTCAGGACTATTACATTACAAAAAGAATACCTGGACAGTTGTAGTTATTACAATTTTTGGAGATCAAAACCAGTTTCATTGACCATTAAAAGAATATGTGTGACCAGTAAGCATCTCAAATCATTGGGGTATGCATATTCTTGGAACGATGCCAAAAATTGTAGACAAAAACAAATCACCGATAGCATTTACCTTACATCTAACTCTAATCGAGAAATCGATTGTGCAATTAACCCTGTTACTGTATAGTGACGCTTGACACCAGTTGGTTAGCGCTCAGAAACAATACATTGTTTACCTAGAATTTTTTTTTCTGTCTAAAAAATGACTTGTCTAACAAGTCGTTCTTTTACGATAAGAAATCTTGGGTCTCACGTTCGATTCCTAAACTAGACATAATCAATGGAAAAACTGTTTACAAGCTAAGAAATGTTTTGTTGGAAAAGAAAACATGTCGGCATCTAAAACTGTAGTTAACAATAACGCAATCTCTGATGTTGGTTAAGTATTTCGCATTCAAACGTATCCAACAGCGGAAGCCGAGATAACGTTATGCGTATGTCTGACAGTACTCGTTGATGGGATATGGGGGTACTGGCCGTTTGCATTTCCTGAGTTTCCAAGAGCACCGGCCGCTCATAGGGCTGGGGTAATCACCGCTTGAAATACTGGGGGTACTGTCTGCTTGAATTTAAAGAGACCCCGGGGGTACTGGCCACTCGGACCCGAAGGTAACCCGGGAGTACCGGCCACTTGGATCGAAAGGGCCTATACTGCTTAAACATTCTTTGAATGTTGTTAACAATATATATAATAAAGTTTTATTTAATTTACATGCGTAGTTTGCGATAGACGACTCTTGGATATAGAGTAGAAAAATCTTTTCGGAGCAAATTTTAGTGTGTTAGGTAAATCTCCTGTGATTTTACTTATTGTTGTATTGATCCATGATCATTCTTTAGCAAAATATACACAATGCCAAACATTTGCTGATTCGAGCTTTAAACCTCCAAAGTAGGGTTCTCTGATTGTTTTGTAGTAAAGGATACATTTTAATGCCAAAGCATCCTAACTCCTATTTAGCCTTTAAGTAAATACAGACTTAGTTCTAAGGAAGTTCGGAAGAGAAAGCAGATGCTCGTATTTATTCCTTCTTGATTTCTGGGAATCACAAAGCAAACTTAAACCACGAAAAGAGCAGATCTAATTCACATAGGAGGGGGCTGCCTCTTCCTCACCTCTGCCTTAAGGTCTTATGATCTTCGGATAATGCTCCTTTTCTATAAGTCAAAAGTGACTGAAGACCAACCAGCCCTGTCCTAAAATTGTTTTTGATATCTGGTCTTTTTGTTACTTCTTAGGACATCTGATCGAAATTTTAAGGTACCTATTTGTACTTTATCTTTGGCTTCTCAATTTTGCGTGTAGAAGAAATTTTCCGTGGGAGGATTATTTATCTGGTGGTAACACTTTTTTTGGAGGGGGGTAATTTTCCAGGTGACTATTTCGAGAGGAAAATACCAACAAGAATATATTAAAACGGAAGGTTTCTTTTGATTTAACATGTCTTAACTAGATTCACATTCCGTTGATCATATACTGTTGACTTCGCGCGTCTAATCTTCATTTCTAGTAAAATATCTTAGTCCTTCCTGGCAATAGGCAAGTATAGGCCAGATTGGGCTTAAACAGGAAAATAACAGAAATCATTATGTTTCTACTATGGTTGATTAAAAATGAACGATCTATGCGGGACCGAATCCAGGATTTTTGGGAGAGTGGGGGGGGGGGTTGGAGGGACACAAAAAAAAGCTCAAAAACGCATAAAGGTTTTTTATGTCCATTTTTGTTACGGTTTTGCAAGATAGGCAAACATTTCAGGAGAGGACGGGGTTCAAACCCTCTAGCCCCCCTAGGAAACTGCCTTGGGTCTATGCATTTTAGTTAGTTTCATCAATCTGTACGGGAAGACAGTCAAACATAGATAGTGGAATAGGCATTAAACCGTTTATTTGTAAGGATTGTGTTTCGATTTTGATGGCTAACTGTCCCGAAACTGCTTTCTGATACAGAGTTTTCAATTAAAGGTACTTACCATATTTCCTTATTTTAAGCTCACAATCTTAATATCAACTGACTTTTTCATTTTTTTTCTTATTGTGAACTTCGTTTCGTAGCAACATTTATAAAGTAGTATCTTATTTATAAGCCATGGACGAAATCACGATCAATTGGTTTCATCTTTTTTAATTTTAAAGAAAAGAAGAAGCAACACAGCAGGAAATTAAATGGTTAATAATTCAAAAGTGTTCCCTATCAATTTTAAATCCGGATCTATTCTTACAATTATTAATGCTTCGGTAATTAATGTGCGCGTGTTGGTTAAGTATTGAATTTGATTAATTATTAATGAAAAAACAAATTTCCGAAAAAGAAGTTTTTTCAAATTCAAATACAGTTTTTCAGTTTTTCAAATACAAGTAAAGCCCATATTAAACTTAAGATTAGCAGGAACAAAAGCCTATAATAACTCAGACTCAAAGAGACCAGAAAGTACTATTAAAGAAAAATTCCTAATAGTCTAATAACTTTATTTTGTAAAACCTGAAGACGTTTAAAATTTGTATCAAATCTACCAGTCCATCACACACAATCATAAGAAATATAAGGCAATGACAATATAATGATAAGTTAAAAAGGTAGAACGAGGTAACTGGTTTCAAAGAAGTCACTCAGACTAAGCCCTCTAGATACCTTAGCTGCCACCTGATTACTATGTACTTTCCAACTCAGATTCTGATCAAGCTTGAAACCAAGATATCTCATCATAGGTACTTGTTTCAATGGCCTATTTCAAAAAAAAATATTTTTCCACTTAAATAAACTGGACTTCCTTTCCGATTAAGCCATATAAAATGAGTTTTGAAAACATTTACTGATAAACGGCTCAAATCCTTGTAAAAATTAAAAGACGACTTAAAGTTCGATTAATTTTCTCCACAGATCATCAAAATGTCTTGCAAAAGCTAACAATACCGTGTCATCAACGAAAGAAGTATTAACAGCACTCGGAACATAAATCCAAATAGTATCTACTTATACAAGATATAACAAAGGACCCAGAACAGAGCCTTGCGGAACACAACAATTTATAAAAAAAATTATTAGATATAACATCATCAAAACATACAAATATCGACCTCCCTATCAAATAAGATTCAAACTACTTCAAAATACTACCTTTGACTCGAAATGGCCTTAGCCTATCAATTGAAATTTCAAAATCAACCGTGTCAAACCCTTTTTTAAAATCTATAAAAACCGATAAAATGATTTCACCATTTTCCATTGATGTATTCAAACAAGAGCTAAGAGCTCATATGGCACTTGTGACGAGGCGAGAAGAGCTAAGAGCCAAGAGATCATATGGCATGAGCTCTAACAAAATTTTATGAATCAATAGATTGATTTAAAAAGGAAAATAAGAGGCTTAATGCCGGTCAAGATTTAAAATAAGAGCTCTGTTTCACAAAGTCCTTCTAAATATCAAAATTCATTAAGATCCGATCACCCACTCGTAAGTTATAAATCCCTAATTTTTTCTAATTTTTCCTCTCCCTTTTGCCCCCCAGATGGTCGAATCTGGGAAAACGACTTTATCAAGTCAAATTGTGCAGCTCCCTGACATGCCTACCAATTTTCATCGCCCTAGCACGTCCAGACGCACCGAACTCGCCAAATCACTGAGCCCCTCCCCCAAATTCCCCCAAAGAGAGCGAATCCAGTACGATTCTGTCAATCACGTATCAAGGACATTTGTTTATTCTATCCACCTAGCTTCATCCCGATTCCTCCACTCCAAGTGTTTCCAATATTTCCCCCTCCAACTCCCCCCAATGTCGAAAGATCTGGTCGGGATTTGAAATAAGAGCTCTGAGACATGAATTCCTTCTAAAAATCAAATTTCATTACGATCCGATCATATATTCGTAAGATAAAAATACCTCAGTTTTCATGTTTTCCAAGAATTCCGGTTTCCCCCTCCAACTCCCCCGAATGTCACAGGATCTGGTCGGAATTTGAAATTACAACTTTAAAGCACGAGATCCTTCTAAATATCAAATTTCATAAAGATCTGGTCACCCTTTCGTAAGTTACAAATACCTCAATTTTCAAAATTACCCCCCCCCCCCGAATTCCACCAAAGAGAGCAGATCCGGTCGAGTTATGTCAGTCATGTATCTTAGACAGGTTTCTATTCTTCCCATCCAGTTTCATCCTGATCTCACCGCTTTAAGTATTTTCTAAGATTTCCGGTCCCCCCAACTGCTCCCCCCCCCAATTATACTTGGTCCGGTTGAGATTTAAAATAGGATATCTGAGTTATGAAGTCCTTCTAAATATGAAGTTTCATGAAGATCCGATCACTCCTTCGTAAGTTAAAAATACGTCATTTTTTCTTATTTTTCAGAATTACCCCCCCCCCTCCAATTGAGCGGATCCGTTCCAATTATGTAAATCACGTATGCAAGACTTCTGCATATTTTTCCAACCAAGTTTCATCTCAATCCCTCCAATCTAAGCGTTTTCCATCATTTTAGGTTTCCCCACCCCAAACTTCCCCCATTGTCACCAAATCCGGTCAGGATTTAAAATAAGAGCTTTTAGACACGATATCCTTCTAAATATCAAATTTCATGGAGATCCAATCACCCGTTCGTAAGTTAAAAATACCTCAACTTTTCTAATTTTTCAGAATTACCCCCCCCCCCCAACTATCCCAAAGAGAGCGGATCCGTTCTGGTTATGTCAATCATGTATCTAGGACTCGTGTTTTTTCCCACCAAGTTTCATCCCAATCCCTCCACTCTAAGTGATTTCCAAGTTTTAGGTTTCCCCCTCCCAACTCCCCCCCCCAATATCACCAGATCCGGTCAGGTTTAAAATAAGATCTGATCACCCGTTCGTAAGTTAAAAATACCTCATTTTTTTAATTTTTCAGAAATACCCCCCCCCCCCCCAACTATCCCAAAGAGAGCGGATCCGTTGCGCTTATGTCAATCATCTATCTAGGACTTGTGTTTATTTTTCCACCATATTTCATCCCGATCCCTCCACTCAAAGTGTTTTTCAAGTTTTAGGTTCCCCCTCCCAACTCCCCGCCCCCGTCACCAGATCCGGTCGGGATTTAAAATAAGAGCTCTAAGACACGATATCCTTCTAAACATCAAATTTCATTGAGATCCGATCACCCGTTCAAAAGTTGAAAATACCTCATTTTTTTCTAATTTTTAAGAATTACTCCCCCCCCCCAACTACCCCAAAGAGAGCGAATCAGTTCCGATTATGTTAATCATGCATCTGGGATTTGCGCTTATTTTTCCCATCAAGTTTCATTCCAATCCCTCTACTCTAAGTGTTTCCCAAGATTTTAGGTTCCCCCCTCCAACTCCCCCCAATGTCATCAGATCCGGTCGGGATTTAAAATAATAGCTCTGAGACACAATATCATTCTAAACATCAAATTTCATTAAGATCCAATCACCCGCTCATATGTTAAAAATACTTCATTTTTTCTATTTTTTGCGAATTAACCGCCCCCCCACTCCCCCCCCCAGATGGTCAAATCGGAAAAAAGACTATTTCTAATTTAATCTGGTCCGGTCCCTGATACGTTTGCCAAATTTCATCGTCCTAGCTTACCTGGAAGTGCCTAAAGTAGCAAAACCGGGACCGACAGACAGACCGACAGAATTGGCGATTGCTATATGTCACTTGGTTAATACCAAGTGCCATAAAAATCGTGAAAATTCTGCATAGCATGAACAGTAGACTGGCCTTTCCTGAATCTGAACTAACTATCACTTAAAAACTATGTTTTGTTAAACGTGCATAAAGCCTTTTGTGCACAACTTTTTCATACAATTTCGAGAAAACCGACAGAAGTTTAGGCTGACATATCAAGCTCTGCCTACTGTTGTCATAAACGATAATTTTGCTGCAACAATATTTTTCTTATAAATTTTTTTCTTGCTTCATTTACACGTAATTTACAGTCGCAGTCCAAAATCTTGCTAACAAGTTAGATATTATCTTAGAACTTGCGTCCTCTTCTGGTTCATCCTCCTTCTTTTCTTTCTTATGTTGTCTTTTTAAGACCTTTTTGTTAAGTTATTTGGCATTGCTTTCAATATATTTCTGGTTTTGGCTGACATATCAAGCTCTGCTTACTGTTGTTATAAACTATAATTTTGCTGCAATAGTATTTTTTTTATAAAATATTTTCTTGTTTCGTTTACACCTAATTTATAGTCGTGGTCCAAAATCTTGCTAACATGTTGGATTTTTTCTTAGAACGTGCGTCCTCTTCTGCTTCTTCCTCCTTTTTCTTTCTCATGTGGGCTTTTTATTTCTTTTAAGATCTTTTTGTTAAGCTGTTTGGCATTGCTTTCGATTTATTCGTGGCTTAGGCTCATATATCAAGCTCTCCTTACTGTTGTCATAAATTATAATTTTGCTGCAACAATATTTTTTTTATAAAAATCGTTTCTTGTTTACGTCCCCTTCTGCTTCTTCCTCCTTCTTTTCTTTCTCATGTGGGCTTTTTTTTCTTTTAAAATCTTTTTGTTAAGTTACTTGGCATTGCTTTCAATATATTTGTGGTTTAGGCTTACATATCAAGCTCTGCTTACTGATGTTATAAACTATTTTTTTTGCTGCAACAATATTTTTTTTTTATATAAAATCTTTTCTTTTTTCATTTACACGTAATTTACAGTCGTGGTTCAAAATCTTGCTAATATGTTGGATATTCTCTTAGAACGTGCGTACTCGTCTGATTCTTCCTCCTTCTTTTCTTTCACATGTGGCGTTTTGTTTTTGCTTTAAAATTTTTTTGTTAAATTTCAATTTATTTGCGGTTTCAGGCTGACATATCAAACTCTGCTTACTGTTGTTATAAACCATAATTTTGCTACAACAATTTCTTATATAAAATCTTTCCTTGTTTCATTTACACATAATTTACACCTGTGGTCCAAAATCTTGATAATATGTTAATTTATTAACATATGCTCTGTTACTACGTAGTGCTCTGGTTACTGTTATTATAAACTATATTTTGCTTCAAAAATTTTTTTTTTCCTGTTTCAATCACACATAATTTACAGTTACTGTTCAAAATCTTGCAAACATGTTGGATAAATTCTTAGAGCGACTTTAAAATGTGAACAGCATTTACATGTGTAAATGTTAGAAATGTTTATACTACGAAAAATTTGAAAATACTACAAAAAATTAATTTAGCCGATGCTTTGAGATTTCTTTCCCCAAAACTATCTTTATAAGTTTCCTCTTGTAAGCTCGATTTCAAAAATTTTCGGAAGGAGTTATATATAGCTTTGTCCCTCCGGTAAGGGAGGACAGATATCATGAGATTAATATTAAGGACATATAATGATGTAATAGAGTTTTTTATCATACTTTTTTCAAAATAATAAAAAAATTATTAAGAAGATAAAACAAGCTTAATTTCAGCCATTAAAAAAAAAAAAAAATTATTTGTCAATCAGAGCTAATATTATCTTAAAATGGTTTATGATTTTTTAAACACAAGATAGCTGCTAGATTTCATGAGAAAGAGATCTAACTTAATAAGGAAAAGAGATAATTTTTTTTAATAAAATTAATAAATTTCATGAGAAAGAGCCACCGAATAAGGAAAAGAGTGGCGAAGAAAGATGCGAGGATTTGAGACAAATAACGGTTTAAAGCTTTAAATATAAAACGATGGTAATTCTTCGTTTTCTCGTTCTAACTCATTCTTTTTTTCATTAAAGTTAACCTGCCAAACATTATGTTACTATTTAATTAGCTGGTGCTTTGGGTTAATGCTTTTCTGAAAATATGTTTATGAGTTTTCTTGGAATTTTCATCCTTTGGTATTTGGCATAGGTTTTCATCATGACACCAAATTTGTTGAATTACTTGCAATCATGGTGGAATGTATGTCTGAAATTTAATTTCTTGGAACACCGAAAGATTTAATGGATACCCCATTAATCTGAAGTCATCCAGGTCTAGTCATAGTAAAGATAGTCAAAATGTTTTAGTAATCACTACAGATTGCAGCACCTTGACAATTTAGTAAATGATGCAGGTAATGCCTTTCAGGGTTGTAACCTGGTATTTTGGCAATTTTTTGCATCTTATTGTAATTTAATCTTTCCTCTCCAATTTTATAGATATTTCCCTGTTTTGACCTACATCAGTAAAATAGTTGTTAAAAATAACTAGTCATTCTATAAATCTGTTTGCTTCCCTTCCTTAAAAATATATGCTATCGTTAAGTCATGCTACAACAATTATTCGTTTAATTAGAACTATTGAACTAAGCTTTTCGTAATTATTTTGCTAGATATTTGTTAGTAAATTTGACTGAATTTATCAATTATTGAAATTCGAAAATACCGTTAGAAACATGATTTAACTTATAATATAAAAAATCCTTCAAAAATTTGACAGAAGACGAAAACGAAATAATAAAATCAAAGAAAATTTTATTCATGCCTTTAATAACAAACCTTAGTCAACAATAAAATTTTTCTTTATTGGCTAATTTTTTTCCGTCATCACTAATACCCATATCAACTTTTCTTTTTAAAAGGCAGAGGAATATGAAATAGAAAGTCTTTAGAGACTGATGAAGTTCACAAATCGAATTTCCGAAGGGACATGGGCTTTTACTCACAAAAAGGAAATTCAGTTACTGCTTAATATAGCATATTCAAAGAAAATGATGAGATAGTCAAATCATTAGCTGAGGGCTCTGAACTAGAATTCTAAAAGAGCAAAGTAAACTAAAAGGAAACTGTCCTTTTGTCCGTATTTGTTTCATTTATCCTCATCGTTATGACAACACTTCTTGGATCTTTGTTTTCTCTGTCGGATTTTGCTTTTCGATAGTCCTGATGTATTGAATATTTTTATTTTTCTCTGTCATTTTTTGCCGTCTTAAAGTCTAGATAACAAGATAACTTTTTAACCATATTATTTGTGCTTAAGTTTTGTTCCTTCCATTTGTATTTTATTTTTTTAAACCTACTTTTCACAATTCCTAGGATTTTATTTCTAGTTTTACTGTAGCGCTGTTTCTTGCAGCAGATACTTCAGTTGCCTGGCTCTGATTATATTCTTAGTTTTTCCTCCATTTAGTCTTGCTCTCTTGACACCATCAAGTTTATAAGTGTTTTCACTAATTACGAACTTTGACGGTTAAGGCGACCTTACCTTTTCGTCTTTTATATTTGTACATTTCGCTATTGCTACTGGAGTCATCATAATTTTACTATTATGATGTCATTTATGAGCCTATAATTATGATGTCATTCATCATTTTGTATGTGAAGAATCAGTTTTATTTAAAAGTTCAATTTTTTTCAAATATTATTTTATCTAAATATAAAAGGCCCCTGGTAGAGCGATTCGCTTTCAAATAAGCAGTTATAACGTATTACAAAGAAATACTTTTCCAATTAAATCAACTGGACTTCCTTGCCGATTAAAAACATAAAATGAGTTTTAAAACATTCACTGATAAACGACTGATACCTGTAAAATTAAAAGACGACTTAAGGCTTGATTATTTTTTTCCACAAGATCAGCAGCATTTAGTGCAGCAGCTTACAATACCGCTTCATCAGCAAAACAATTATTAACAGCACCCGGAACGAAAAACCGCTTAGTATCTACATATACAAGATATAACAAAGGACCCAAAACAGAACCTTGCGGAATACCATAATTTATAAAAAATTAATTAGGTATAACATCATCAAAACTTACACATATCGACCTTAAAATCAAATTTTTTCAAATTTTCAAATCAAAGATTAAACCACTTTAAAATACTACCCGTGACTCCAAGTGACCGAAGCCTTTCAATTAAAATTTCAAAGTCAACCGTGTCAAACGCTTTTGTAAAATTTATAAAAACCGACAAAATCATTTCACCATTTCATAAAGAAAATCAATAAAATGCTGCTTAGGATGAGCTGTAAAGTGACCTTTTCTGAATCCAATCTGACTATCACTTAAAAAACCGTAATTGTTAAATGTGTGTAAGGCCTTTTATGCATAACTTTTTCGTACTACTTCGAGAAAACCGTTTGGCAATGTTTAGCAATGTTCTTTGACAATGAGCATAGTTTCTTGTTTTAGGGGCTTCAACGTTAAGACAGAAAATGTTGAGTTCAACAGCTCCTTTCTAGGACTATTTCTATAACCCCCCCCAAAAAACAGTTTATTTTCTAGAAATGGGTTCATTTTGGCCTATAAAAACCCAGTGACGTACACAAAAAAGGTTAGCTCCAATACCTCAAGACCTTCGCTGCTAAGAAAAAAATAATGTTTAGTTCAGGAAGTCATTTTTAATCCCAGAACAAGCGGTTTAATTTTGGCCTGTACGGAACACAAATTCGCTAAAAGAAACTTAGTTTAGGCAGCTATGCTCTAGATTTCAGTTTGAGCCAAAATATCAAATCAAAACTTGAGTTGGCAAAGCCAATAGGAAAACTCATTAGCCAATTCTTTTTTGGCGTAAAATTGTAATGAAACTACATTTTCTGACACCCTTTCGACCAAAGTATTTCCTAATTTGTCTGACAAATACTGACTGTTCTGCTACTGAAATTCATTAAAACGACATAACAGCAATCTCCTACTTTCAGATTTAAATGGATTAATTAGATAAGAAATTCCGTAGTATTTTTAATAAAAGTTAAAGTTACTACAGCAACAAACTCCATCCCATTTCTAACTTTGCCAAGATACAATTACGTGTAACCAGGAAAACTTTTAATTTTAATTTTGTCTAGAAAACATTTAAATAGTCCTTATTAGGAAAGGTACTTCAAGAAATCCACCCGAGGTCATATCCAGGATTTGGCTTCCTGAGGAGGTGAAGGGAAGAGAAAGGGCAAAGTAATGCATGTGTGTGGGTTTCGTCTGACAACCTCAATTCAGATAAGGGTCGAATACTCTTAAATATTAAAAAATCCTTTTTCTTAAGTAGCTTTAATTATTTGTACCTCTTTTCCCAAGCCAGAGTAAAAACTTAAGGTTTATTTTTTTTTTAAATGAAACATAATTAATTATATATGTTATTATTTACATAATAACATAATAACATTATTTGATAACACATAGAATAAAATAAATAATTACTTATTAATTACTTATATAAAACATAATTGAAAGTAAAACATAGTAAATTATGTATTATTTTATTTAAAAAAAAGATATTGTATTTTATTGGTTTTATATGCCCACTAATGTATTTTGTAGAAGGTGGGGATTTTAAACACTTTCAGCTGTATTTGAGCGTGATAAAAATTTTGGAAATTCTTTCGCATTTACAAATAAGAGTAAGAATTAACATAGTAAATGTGTTCAATAAAATGCAGGAACCCATTCTTTGTGTAATCCAAGTTGAAACATTAGCAATGACTTTAAATCCATTCGCAAATGAAGAGCTATGAGGGATTGTTCACTCTTTGAAGTCAAATTTAGGAGATGTTGAGAGTTTGATGCTGAAAACAGATAAGAGTATCTTATATAACATATTTTCGTGCTTTGTTTTAAAATTGAGCTCACCAAAGAAAAAGAGTGGTGCCCCAATCGTTCAAATTTGCAAAATCTGTACCTTTCCAAAAAGGTGGAAGTAAAGATGACATGGCTGTATACTGATTCCACTACTTCCTTTGTTTTTCATCTTTCTGCAAAATTTTTGAATATTTTTTTTTAATTCGGCTCCATAAGAACTAGGTTCAAATAAGCCAAATATAATTTGGTTTCTGTAATGGTCATTGAACAACGCATGCTCTGCAATATCTTGTTTAGTTAGTACACCGGATAATGGTTATACACCTTATTGACATCAGGAAAACGCTTGACCAAGTACTTGGAAGTAAAAAGTGCTTAGAAGTTTGGCAAAGAGGTGATTAGTAAACAAAATCAGACTTTCGAAAGACTTGGAAAATATACCAAACAAGGTTTATTGTTTATCATAATAAAAAAAAAATAATAAAAAAAAATAAATAAAAAAAAAATATAATAAAAAATATAATAAAAAAAAAGTATAGGTTCCAAGTATAGGTTTTACTACCTATGTTTTACTACTTATGGTCATTGAACAACGCATGCTCTGCGTTGTTAAAAAATAATAAAAAAATAAAATAAAAAACAATAAAAAAAAATAATTCCCAATGACACACTGTAAAGCTAGTAGGCCTGTTGATGTTGCGGGAAAAGTAGCATAACAAGTAAGGTTTAACTACAAGTTGCTGCAGTTTCACAAGGCAAGGGCGTCCTACGACTGCTGCTGCATGTATTGTCGTGGAGAATCCTACTTACACTGTATGACTCTGTTATGTACCGATATGTATTTATGGTTACCGGTTTAGGAGCAGTAATTAGGCAGTTGCAGTAACCATAAACATATGCATGTCTTACCGAAAAGCAGTTAGAGTCATCGGTAAATTGACAAGGGATATAAGTGATGTATACCAGTGTTATAAGTCTGTAAAAGTTTTTAATGTAGGAAAAGTCCGTGAATATTAGGTGACTAATTTTGCCTACCTTGTGCATTGCAACCTGTAGTATTTCGTGAGTTACCTCCACTTACTGAGTGAGTGACCTCTTTAAATTCTAGTTTTTACTTATTTTTCATTGTTTTCTCTATCCTTTCTCTCTTGTTGTTATTTTGTGCATTTAATTAGTTTCTGTGTAAACCTTGAAAATTATTCTTTTTTCTCTTCTTATTTGATTCTGTTCTTAAATTTTAATCGTTTAGTGAGAAAAAGGGCTATAAAGTTATATGCAAAGTTCTAGTACTGTTAACTCGTTTTCCTACACTCCTCGACCAACAAGTAATTTTCGTCAAATAAATTTATTAAATTTGTAAGTTATTTTTCGAACAATTTCAGCTGTGCAATTACTTCCAAATTTTGTCAGTATACACACTTTTTATGACAGTGAAATAACACAGCATCGAAATTCCCCCTTGGTCTCTAGTTTTGGAGAAGATTAAAAAGTCGGAAAATATTATAAAACGCATTCAGAATGGACTGAAAAGCAGAAATTAAGTTTTTCTTGAGAATCTATGAATATAAGGGAAAGCGAGGGGCATAAAACTGATTGGAATTTTTATAACTTAACCTTCTTAATCTGTTTTCTCACAGACTTTTTTAATTTATTGATTTACAACTTAAATCAATTTGATATCTGTGTTAACTAACTCACGTGGAAAAAACAGGTAGTTCCGTGGTAAGTCTTTTGAATTACCTGCTAGAGTCTCCTACAAAGAGTCATAGAAGTATATTTCTTTGCAAAAAAAAGTAGTTCATTTGTAGATGAAAATGAAGGTAATAGCCAAAAAAATAGCTTATGATTTTTTTTTGTCTCCTGATTAGTAAGCTATTAAATTTCTTTTGAACTTAATAGTAGCATGATTTGAGAAATTCCACATTTTGATGGAATGGCTGTATCTAATACTACTATGAGGTATTTAGGAGAAGAGAGTCTTCGCGAATTTCCTATACAGTTAATATTTATTGATAACTATTGTAGGAAAAATAGGGGGAAATGAACATCATGTCTTATGGAAATTTATCTTTGGTAAGGTTACAGTTCTGGAAAAGTGCGGTAAGGCTGTTAAGAAAATATTAGGCTAGAGGAGAGTTGATTTATGCTAAAATTTTCGATTTTTCTTTTTCCTATGTTTTTACTACTTATAATAACAATTAATCATAGTGTCAAATCGTTTGGTGTCACCAGAGGCAGACATACTTTGTAAGTATTATTATGTGTCAAGAGAACTCAACATTTAGCCAACCGGTCAGAGTTAATACCCGACTAAAAAATATTTCGTAATTCTCTTTCCTATTAACACTAATAAATTAGCATTTTATTGAGTAAGAAGATTCATAGCAGTAAATACAAAAGTGGGTGTGTGTGTCTTGGGTCTATGTCTTCTAGATTTCTATGATTTTTTATTTATTCTCGTACTTCATGTAATTTGCCCATTATTTTTATTTTGAACTAAAAATTACAATTATTTTATTATTTTATTGACGAGCAAAAAATTCTAAACGTCAAAATTCACAGCTAATAAAATGTCACAGACAATAAAAAGGTCACAAGCACTTACCGTGCACTTCTTTTTTTTCGATGGGCGAATTAAAAGAAAAGATAAGTTTATAATTTCAAGTTTACGCAAAGACGGTGAACTTTATTATAGACTCGATGCATCCTCTCCCGGGGGAGGCATATTCAGAGACGGCCAGGCTGAGCCAAAACCATTGGCTTCAATCAGAGGGGGGAGGCAGATTTTTGACTCCCTAGACTTGGAAAATTCGTGTTTTTTATTTTTAAAGAAAAGTGTCTTTTTTAAGGGTTTTTAGAAACGAGAAAAATCAAAAGTCAAAATTGACCCCAACTAGTTTTATTGAAAATATATGTCACACACCCTCTAATTCTCATGAATTAGAGGGTGATCTCCGACCAGAACCCTGAAAATTCAAGAAATTCTTAAAGACAGAACATCTTTGTCACCTTCCAGCTGTGATAAGTTTCAAGCAGTAGGATCAGTAGTAATAGCATAAGTGTTATTTTGTTTAGCAAAAATTCATGGCTTCTCAGTCAATACAAAATTATCTATTTCATGTGTTTTCTCTGGAGATAACTTTTAGAGAAAAAAGGAAGTGACAAACAAAGCTCTTTATACCTTCCCCTAAGACTTCCTGGGTTTTCCACTTCTTGTTTTATTGAATCTTTGTTACTAACTCAAAACTGTAGTTGGTTGTTCCGCTTTTTTTTATAACAAACACAACGTAATTCTTTTTCCTATTAGCACTAATGAATTAGTATTTTATTTTATAGGAAGATTTATAGCGCAAACAGCAACGATTCTATGCCGTTAGATTTGCTGATGATCCAAGAACTGTAAAAATGAATCCTGATTGTATGAAATGATTATTTGCAAAATTAAGCCATTTATTTCTATCTATGTTGAAATTAGCCATCTATGTTGAAATTAGCCGTCTATGTTGAAGTTAGCCATCTATTTTGAAATCGGCCATCTATGTTGAAACTAGCCATCTATGTTGAAATTAGTCATCTATTTTGAAATTAGCCATCTATATTGAAATTAGCCATCTATGTTGAAACTAGAAGGGCTCAAAAATATCTAATAATCTGTTGGTTGTTCTTGACGTTTATTCTACAATTTTCATGTAAAAGGATGTAAACTGAAATTTAAAAATTTTGTTTTGAAAGGAGGATTAAATTTGCAATGTTTTGACACCGATCAATTTCCTTGCATTGGTAATTCCAAGACAATATAGTGCGACTGAGAGTGATTAGAGATTAATTTAGAATTTAATCGGTGGTATTGACGACTGTGAAAATGCAGTGACAAAAGTACTTCTTGGAGCAAAAGCGCCCAACATACAAACTTCAAATAAAGATTATACCTTTTTATTCTTTGCTCACTCTATAAAAGATTTACATAGAGAAACTAGCTTTTTGCAAAAATTCAGATTTTACTTATTTTTTAATTTGGGCCCTAAAAGACCTTGCACCCCAATTGCGCTAGTGTCATTCGAGTTTTAATCGAAACAATATATATTTAAAGTAATGTCTCGTTTATCATTGAGAAATAAATAGATTAACCAAAGCTCTCGAGATAAATGCGATTATATTTTGTAAATGAATATAGTTCCATCTTGCTGATTTATGCAAAAATTCCATAAACTTTCTTCATTCTTAGTTTATTTCTTTAAAATACATAAAAGAGTCAAATAGATTTGTTATTGCAAAACTTGAATTCAAAGAATAAAATAGATTTCTTAAAAAATTATAACTATTCATTTTAAAAATACATTTAGGCACAATTGCTTTCTATGTTTAAATATAGCAGGCTGATAAAGAATCATTTAGACATAAAGTTGTTTTTTAAACAGCTTTTTAAACGACATAAAGCTGTTCTTTTGCGTGATATTGATAGTTATTGTAGCTTTTTTTTTCTAATTTAGTGTTTATTTTTTATTACATGAACAACAACGAAACAAAGAAAAATGGCCTCCCAGGACTAAATCAAAGTTTACAAGAAAATGGTGGTTTCTTTAGCATTTCTTCCTTTTTACAAACTCTAAACTGAGTTTCATTGAAGATAATATAAATTTTGAGTAGTTTAAGTTTTATAGGGTTATATCTAGCCCTAAAAAAATTAGACATCCCTCTAGGGAGGGATGTTTACAAAAAAAAGGTTGCAAAACACATCAAAATTTGTTCAAATGCATTGTTACCGGGACTGAAGTCCAGTGGCACGTTTCATTCTTGATGATTTATTTTGAATTGTTGTTCAAGGGGGATAAAAAAAAAATAAAATTACAAAATGCATCAAAATTTGTCAATTGGCATTTTTGTAGTTTTTCATTTACCTGTAGACTTTAACATTTAGGCAATAGGGAGGGGGGATGATCTGAAGCCTGGAAAACCCTTTACTCAAGGTACGGCCTTGAGTTTTTATTTGAGAAAACATCCGTTTTTTCTTGCTCTCGCTTTCAAATTACTTAAAATATATATCGCTTTCAGTAAAGCGCGAATGACACTCCCGCTATAATTGGAGATTCAAGGGGGCGACTTACCAGTTCATATCTCTAGTATATCTCTAGTAATTTCTGCTCGTTTTAAATTTGAGTTGAATGTCAGTTTTACTTTTCGTAAATTATAAGTTCATTAGTGGATTCGTTTTTTATTAAGGATCATATTTGTTTCTTTTGACTTTTAGTCTATTTTTTATTATAATTTATGGTTGCTTTTTTTGCTCTGTTCAAGGCATAGCTTTGCTCTTTACTTTTGTTATTTTTTATTTAATTTAACTGATTAAACGACGTGTTTCTGCATAAGACACGATAATTATAGGAGAAAACTTTCAGAAATATTTTTCAAAAAAGATAGAGAAATATATTTTCTATTTAAAGAAAAATCCAGTTCACATATCATATTTAAAGTGCGTGATCTGTTAGTTTTGATGCTAGATTCTTCTTAAATTTATTGCAGCCCTTTCAAATAATTGACTACATGATATGAATTACCAAACGAGGAGAAGAATAAACTTCCCTTTCTGAGATATTATCTGAACACATTTGGAGCACTTCTAAGATAAGAAATGAGGTGAGAATCGTTCCCTAGATTGTCGTTGGTTACGCTCATAAAATGACCCCTGGTGACCAACACTCAGGAATATTATACGTGATTTCCACAAGTAAAAGGAAAACCTTTCTAACTCACAGCTAAATGTATTCCACCGGGATGAATTCGATATTTAATTTTTAGCAATGATATCGACAGCAGGAGGGAAAAAAACGGATAAAAATGGTACTAAAGCGTAAGCGAGTAAGGATTAGTACTTTCCTTTTTTACATTCCCTGGAATGTGTTTGGAGAAATATCTCCAAAATTTATTCATTATTTCTTTTATATCTTTTTTTATTATATTTTTTGTCTTGGAGTGGTCTAGAAGACGGATTTAGCCATTCTATGTAAAAGTTAAAAAAGAAATTTGAATGCTGACCAAGCATTAAAGGCACTTAAATCAGAAGTAAAGCACAACTACAAAGGGCCGTATAATGAGTGTGAAACTACTAGCCAAAGACTAGTACTAGTACTTATTAGTACTAGTAAGTACTAGTACTTATTTGGCTAGTACTTACTAGCCAAAGAGTCAAAGTTTCCGGTGTTTTAATATCAAAAGATCCCCTTTGTGGTCTTTTTGAGAACTCGGACTATCGGCTCTCACAAATTAAAATGTTGTTTTGTACATAACATCTTCAACACTAAAATTGAACCCAGCCGCAGCGAAATGAGGCACATGTGGAGAAAAAGTTGAATATTTCATGTCATTCCAAGTCAGTTCTTTATTTTTCTTCAAACAGTTATTGTCCTCGAAAAGCTTCCTTTGGCCCCCTAAGTCATAATTTCAAACCCATTTGATATCTGTGTCTTAAATTCCCTCAAAGTTTCAGCTTGGCTATCAAGGCGTTCATCTATATTCTTGAACCCTCATGAGATATTGCAGATTCGTCCTTTTGAAAATCTAGATGCAGATAGTGTCTTTAGAATCAGTTAAAATTCTCCATGACCATTCCTTAAAAGTTTCGATTTGAAATCCATTGCTGTTCCTAAGATTATCCAAACACGCGCTTGTGACAACCTGAATGGACATAATATCTATTGGTTTAGATCAATATCTCCCTTCTACATTCATCTATAGTTTCAAGTTAATACTTTTAGCCATTCATATGATATTGCACTTCCTTCCCTTTGACAACTTGGATGCAGATAGTGTCTGTTGATTTGGTTGAGCATCTAAATAACAATCCTTGACAGTTTCAACTTGATATTCTTGGACGTTTCTGATATACTGCAGATAAGCTGTCCTGAGAACCTGGATGCACGGTTTCAACTTTATACCCTAAGCTGTTTTTTTTTTTATATTATAGATAAACCCTTTTGACAACTTGGATATAAATAGTGTGTTTTGATTTAGTTCACCATTCCCCTCAGCATTCCCTAAAAGTTTCACTTTATAGCCTCAGCTTTTTGGACACGCAGGATTAATTATTCCCCCTTCCCCCAATAAAAAAGCCTATATGTGATGAAAAGGCAGTTTGCCTAATTGCAGACCCTGCCCCGAGGGCTGTGGGTGATATATATGCCATCCACTAAGCATAAATATTGTATTATTTGAATATTTTGAATAAAGATGACTATTTCAACAATTTTTAGTAAACGTCTTTGAGAGTTAATGAGGGTGGGCAGCTAGGATGGGTATGGGAGGAAGTCCGTTGCTCTACAATCCTTTTTGAATCTTTAAAAGGGCACTAGAGCTGTCAAATAGCCAATCAAAAAAGATCCCTTTGAAGTTGCTGAGACAGCCTCTTCCTCAAGAAGAAGTGTAGAAAAAAAATTTATTGAAGTCGTATTGCTGATTACTCAGGCAGCGCTATTGCACTGCCTAAAAAAAGTTAAAAACAGGTTGTTCCAAATTAAAATCCAAAAACGAACATGTACCATCCTGTATATGAAGGGGGCTCTTCCTCCCCCTCAGTCCCCTCCCCGTCATGCTCTTTATGCTATTTTTATTGGAAAGATTTTTCAGTGAAAATATAGCTTGGTGTACTTGCAAGAATTTTACTTACTTAGTGCCTTAGAAGTTACTTAGAATTTTACTTTCAAAACATATCAGCTGAAATTCAAAAGTTCGCTGTAACAAACTGTAAGTAAAGGGTGACCTGGCTCAATAGTAGCCGGAAATTTAAACATAAACTTGGAATTATAATGCCAATAGATATACCAAAAAAAAAATCAGCTTATTGTGCTGATTTCAAATATATTTGTTTCATTAAGTTTAGTTTTACCCATTAAAGGCTACGAACCTGAGAAAGTTCACCTTATTTTTGAAAAAAAGAAGGAAACACCCCCAAAAATATAGAATTTTAACGAAAATCCTGCCACAAGATTCAGCGTATCAGAAAATCCTACGGTAGAGGCTTGAAGTTCTAATCTGGAAAAATACGGAATTTTCTATTTTTTGCCAGAAGAAAGATCACGAATGCGTGTTTATTTGTTTCTTTGTTTTTGGTTGTTGTTTTTTTCTCCAGGGGTGATTGCACCGACCCAGTGGTCTGTATAATATTATGAAAGGGCTCATTTAAATGAAAATTAAAAGTTCTAGTGCCCTTTTTAAGTGACCAATAATATTGTAGGGCAACTAGACTCCACCCCTTTTTAGGCCAACATTGTCCGATCAAAATTTTGGGATATCCATTTTGTTCATCATCGTTGAAAGGCCCAATAATTATGCCTCTGGATACAAAATAACCCAACACAGCCCCAGGGGAAATGTGTTTAAGTTACAAAATTTGTCCATTGTTTACGCACAGCATTTGTTATTGGGAATTATGTATACATTTTCGGGTGGGGGAGACAAATTTTCTGCTGGGGATTCTTTCCATGGGGATTTTCCATGGAAATTTCTAGGTAATGAACCTGTCAGGTGAAATTATTTACGGGGGGGGGGGGAATTTGCCAGAATTCTTATATAGAATTCTTTTAATATGTCTTACTCTGTCGTTTCCATCTTAATTTTACGCGTGGAGTTGTTAAGGCTAATTGTCTGGGGTAAATTTTCACCGGTATTGAATTTTATAGAGGATATTTCTGTTGTGTGGGGGATTTCTCCGTGGATGTAGGGCCAGATTTGCCGGCACTACATAAAAAAGATCAGAAATTATGTAAAGAAAATTTCAACTGAAAGTAAGGAGCAATATCAAAATTTAAAACGAATAGAAATTATTGCGTATATGAAGGGGATTGCCCCCTCTTCAACACCTAGCCCTTTACGGTAAAGTTTGAATTTTTGTCTCAATTCTTTGAAAATAACTCATCAAATAGAAGGGTTGTTTAATTACAACAATAAGAAACTTTTCTTAAAAGTACTAAAAAACTTTAGCGTCATGAGTGAGGTGCTGAAGAGGGGGTAATCCCCTTCACATACATAATAATTTTTCTTCGTTTTAAGTTTTATCATTGTGATATGATTTTAAATTCTTCAATTTCCTCCCCCATCTCCTTCTATCCTTGTCTGAAAGCGCGTTGATAATTAGAGGACTTGGGCCTAGAAATGCATTTTCGAGGCTTCATACACCTACCATTCCAAAAGGATCCGTAAAAATGGTCAATGAAATGATCAAGTCAAAAGAGGTACAATTGTTTTTTTAATAGTCCATGAAATCAATCAAGTCAGAAAAGTTAAAATTTTTTATTATTTATGGAAAAAGAAGGGGAATGTGAAGAGGTTGACAGGGTCTCAAGGCTATGCTTTAGATGCTTCAATTATACAGACTAAAATCTTTGCAAGATCATGTTTTCAAACTTTGAGTCAGATTCGTATGTAAATTGCACCGCATATGAAAGTTGTTGCCCCATCCTCAAGACCTTGTTCTTTACGCAGAAGTTTTGACTTTTTGTCCTGATTCTTTAAGAACGATTTCTGAAACACAATGGCCGTTTAATTAGAATAATAAGTTGTTGAATTCTATAAGAAATTTCAACGTAAAGAGCGAGTTCTTGAGGAGGAGGCAACTTTCTTATGCGTAATAATTTATGTTTATTGTAAGTTTTGATGTTGTTTTTACCTTCAGTCGAAAAACTTGTTTTTTATTCAGTTACTTATAGATAGTATTTGATAATTCAAATGGTTCAGATAATATTTGTTAATTCAAATTATTTTCCAAGCGTAAAACTACCCAAAATCACCATCAATAAATAAATTAAACCCAAGCCGAGTCAAGCTCAAAATGAGCAAAAATTAACGTGAGTGGGGTTGACACCCCCCCCCCGCCTTCTCAAGAGCAAAATATAATTTGCATTTTGCTGAAAAAACAAGATATTTTAAATGTTTTCACCTTTTGACTTTAATAAATAAAGAAGTATAAAGACTATAAAGAATAAATATCAGAATATGGATTATATTTTTCGCGGTTTTTTTTTAGCTCCCCTTGTGAGTAAGTCTTCATTTTTTGCCTTTGATAGTAAGAATGTTGACAAAAGTCGTTATTGATGTGCTGCTTAGTTTTTTTTTATCACCCGGATAGACTCCGGGACTCCTAAGGATTTCCCTTTTAAGTTTTGTGCTGATTTTTACTCGGTGGAGGAAATCAACAGAGCAACAGGAAACCTAGTTGCTTACATTCCCAGTGAAATGATCGCGTCTCTACCAAAGGAATTTCCAGCCTTTGTAAAAATCCCGATCGGGCCAATCTACAAAAAGCCCTGTACTTTGTGAAATTTTTTCTATACTCTTACAAGTTGATTGAAAATTACTTCCGACTTTTGTGTCGCGTAATTTGCTGCGACTCCCCTCTTTGTCAGTCTCGCACTTTGATCTCGCGAGTATTACAAGCTCATATAGTTATTTGAAATCCGAGTTAGAGCAGCTTAAATTGTTTGTTCAGAATATTGCGTCACTGGAAGTGTCAAGCTTAAAACCTGAACTTCATGAGATCAAATCTACACTTGCAATTGTTGTTGAGCAACAGATGACGCCCGTAATTAAGTTACCTCAGTCATCTGAGGTTCCCAGCCTGGTGCAACCCAAAGAGGCTGTTTTGACGGATAGTGCTATTGAGTATGCGCCTGTTCCTATTAATAGAGTGAGTAGTGGCTCCGTGACTCTTTTTTCTAGGCCAGCGAATGGCACCAAGAGTCGAATTGAAGCTAGAACCTATGCCAGTGCTACAGCGAAACTTGCTAACACACTTAAGGTTAAAACGGCTCAGGAATCTGGAGATCGTGGTTCTCTTTCACATGGCCTTCCAGGTCCCAAATACACTGTGGGAGCTAATATCCGGTCTTTGATTCTTAATATGAAGTCAGTCCTACAAACTAAGGTATCAAAGCTCTTTTTTAGTAGATTTGCTCCTAAAATTACTGAGGACACAGTTGCTAATTTTGTTTCAAAGAAGCTGAAATGTCTAGTATCTCGCTCCAAAATTGTGACGACGAGTCCCAACAGTGCTTCGTTCAAGCTCATTTTGTCAGCTGCGCTACGTGCAAAAGTGGTTTCACCCGAGTTATGGCCTTCTGGTATCCTTGTTAGGACTTATTATGAACCTAAGCCTAAAGTGCCCACTAGTGAGCCCACGCCTTCCGTAGGTCAAACTTACATAGATGGGTGAAAAAGTACGTATAGCGTCATTTACCCGTCACTCAAGGCTCAAGGTTCAATCGGGTGTAATTAAAAAAAGGAAACAACTAAATTTAAAATACACTGCTCTGTGACAAAACTCACGTTGAGACCATTAAACGTAAAAGATTCTTCACTAACACGCAGTACGGCTCCCACTTCATTCTTCGACACAACCACACGCCTCCTCATTATATAATTTTTTTAAATCTTAACCATAGGGTTCCTCCCTCCCTCTCTGGACGTACAACCACCTCATCTAAATAACTAAAAAAATCTAAACTTCATCTAATTTAATTTATCTTTCTTTTTTTATCTTTCACTTATTGACCTTTAACTAAATATAAACATTTCATAAGTAAAAAATATACGGAACTTACGAATTAACTTACGTAGTGAACTTCTATATTCTTATGTTTTCATTGCGTATATAAGGGGGCTCATCCCTTGTCGATACCTCGATCTTTACACTAAAGCTTAAATGTTGTCCCAATTCCTTAAGAATGACCCCCGAATCACAAAGGCCGTAGAATAAATAGTTGAAACTACTAAAAATACTTTAGCGTAAATAGCAAAGTATTACGAGGAGGAAACTCCTCATATGCGTAATAATTTCTGTTCATTTAAAGTATTAATGCTGCTCCTCACCTTCAGTAGAAAAAACTGTTCATATTTATTTTTTCATTTTTTTTAAACAATGCTAGAAAATCCTGCGCCCCCTCCATTGGAAGTCTCTTACCCGATAAAACGTTCCTCCGTTGAAAGATCCTCCCATGTAACCCCCCTTCAACTCTCCCCCCACACCGAAAAGACGGCGACCCTCCCACGGTGACTGCGGGGGAGTAAGTCGTCCCCAAAGATATAGTTATTAGGTTACTCGACTATAGTGAATAAAATGGCATTATTCGGTTACTCGACTATAGTGAATAAAATCTCAGAATTTTGATCCAGTGACTTTGGGGAAAAAATTAGCGTGGGAGGGGACCAAAAGCTCCAATTTTTTGGTCACTTAAAAAGGGCACTAGAACTTTTAATTTCCGTTAGAATGAGGCATTTTGCGACATTCTAGGACCAGTGAGTCGATACGATCACCCCTGGGGAAAAAAAACAACAAAAAGGCAAATAAACACGCATCCGTGATTTGTCTTCTGGCAAAAAATGCTAAATTCCACATTTTTGTAGATAGGGGCTTGAAACTTCTACATTAAGGTTCTCTGATAGGCTGAATCTGATGGTGTGATTTTCGTTAAGATCGTTAAGATCGACTTTTAGGGGTTATTTCTCCCTATTTTCTAAAAAGAGGCAAATCTTCTCAGGCTCGTAACTTGTTGACGGGTAAAAATGACTATACGGGTAAAAATAACTAGCTAAAAATGATTCGGCTTGTTGAGATAAAATGTTTCTAGAGCCGTCGACTTTTACATATTTGAGCCCGTCTGGCCATAAGTCGCGGATTGATCATGTGGTGTGTATTCTTTTAGTAGTACTGCTATGCCTACTTCTGCAAGATCTGATATATTTGGTTCAGACCATTTCCCTCTTTTGTTTGAATTATATTCTGCTATTTGTACTGTGGATTCACTGTGTGCGAATCCACCACCCCCTGGTCCGCCTGCTGTTGACTGGGAGCGTGCGAATGCGTCTCATCTTGTGGCCTATGGTGTGTAGGTTGAGAGGCGTATCCTTGCTCTGAATATAACTACTATTTACCATTGTACTCTCCCTTACTGTACTAATCCTCCTCATACTAATAGGTTAGGGGCTCTTTATTATACACTGATTTCGATTCTTATTGTTAGTGCATGTCATACTCTACCTCTTTGTCTGGGTAGTACTAACAGGAAAAGGGTGGGGCTGAATGTTATTCCTGGTTGGAATACTCACGTTCGCCCTCATTGTGTAGCTGCGACAAATGCCTTGCTTTTGTGCATTGCTTATGGCAGACCTCTTGGAGGTGGGCTAGATTCTGCGAGGAGAATTCTTCAAAGTAGGCTCTGGAGTGCCCTTCGGTGGTGCTAAAAGAATACGGTGAGTTTGAGGACTTTGGCACTAGCCAGTAGTTTGGATCCACTTAATTCCCGTGATTTTTGGAAAAATTTTGCTAGTTCTAGGAGTGCTGGTCCCCAAAACATTTCGAATAGAGTCGGTTCAGCGGCTGGTCCCAAAGACATTGCTGAGTTATGGAGGGGTTATTACAGTGCTGTTTTCTCTTCAGTGGCTTCGGATCCCAAAGCAGCAAGGGCAAGGTCCTTCTCCAAACCTTGGACTGATCCTATTAAGCAGCTGATAACGACAGAGTCTGTGGCGCAGTCGGTGTCTGGGCTTTCGGGCAGCAAGTCTGGTGGACATGATGGAGTGACGGCAAATCACATTAAGCATGGTGGCCAATCCCTAATTTGATTGTTGACACTGCTCTTCAATGGTTTCCTTAACCACTGCTATGTCCCAGATTCCCTTACTGAGGTTTGCCTGGTTGAATACCGGTGATATGGCATCGTTAAGCAATTACAGACTGATTGCTCTATCGGCTGCCATCTCAAAATCTTTTGAAAAATGTTCATACTCTTTGATATCACCCCAGATTGATTAATCATATTATCAATTTGGGTTCAAAGAAGGATCTTGGGCGGAATTCCATGTGTTTATCCTCAAATCTGTAGTGCAGTACTTTTGGCTTTTTTCTAGTCCAGTGTTTGCATGCTTCGTTGATGCAAAGGTGGCTTTTGACCGAGTGTACCTTGAGAAGCTCCTTGACAAAATAGACACTAAAGGCGTTGACCGTCGTATCATTGGAACTCTTCAATACTGGTTTGAAGTGCAGCGTTTCAAAATCAAATAGAGTGGTTATTTCAGTGAGTATTTCCCTGTTTCGAATGGTGTGTGGCAGGGTGGGGTCCTCTCGCCGCTGCTCTATAACCTTTATGTGGATGATCTTAACCTGCGTTTGGCACAAACTGGGGTTGGCTGTTTCATTGGTGGTGTTTGCTTCAATAGCCTGAGTTATGCTGATGACCTGGTTATTTTAGCTCCTACAGTGGCTGCAGTTAACCATTAGCTTTCAATATATGATGAGCTTGCGTCAGCCAATGATATCGTGTTCAACACGGCTAAGACCCAGTGTATGGCGTTTATTCCCCGGGGAACTCCTTTGTAACATATCCCTATAGCTTGGCTTTCTGGAGTCATTATCTTTTGTTGAATCCTACAACCTGGATTCATGGTGGCTCCAACTCTGAGGGATGAGCTTCATGTTAAGGAACTTCCACGTTCGTTGTGCTGCAGGGCCAACTTTTTCATTCGTAAGTTCGGGAGTTGCAACCCTTCTGTAAGATGCTTTCTTTTCAGAGCTTACGGCACTCCGTTGGACGGTTTAGCTTTTGTAGAATCTCTGTCTGTTAAGTGTGAGAATTCTCTTTGGGTTCTTTATAACAATTCTTTACAGTGGCTTCTTAATCTTCCTTTGAATTGTAGTGCATCTGGAATGTTTGTTGGTGGTGGCCTTCCATCTTTTCCTGAGCTGCGCAGAAAATCTTGCCTTTCTATCCAGACAAGGATACTTGCTTCGGATAATCCCCTCATTTTGGTGCTTTCTGAGCCGTTTTTCCGCCTCTCTCTGCCGCTTTAGCTAACATGGTCAAGTGTGATTTACACACAACAATTTTGTCATGTTTAAATGTACCATTGTTATTTGAATGAACTGTTTTTTTTTTTTTTTTTTTTTTTTTGCTGATTGTTTTTTGTGTGTTATTGATTTATCTGTTTTTGTTCTATATAAGTGGCCCTAGTTGGTCTTAAGTTTAATAAATAAATAAAAATAAATAAATACAAGGGTATTTTTTTTTTAGTAAAGTGCAAATTATGTTTGGTCATGAAAAGACATGGGGATCAGCCCTACTCATTTTAGTTTTTGCTCGTTTTGAGTTTGACTAGGTTATCTGCTGTAATTTCTGTTAGTTTTCGGTTTCATTTGTTTATTGATGGTGATTTGTGGTAGTTTTAGCCTTGGAAGATACGAAAAACAGACTCGTAAAATTTTAAAAGGCCTTCATCCATAAAAACTTTTTTCCTTTTTTTTTAATTTGGCACCCTCTAATGCCAAAATGAGCAGAAGGGCATGCGGAATCTTATCAACAAAAATGGAAATGCAATTTTTTTCTAAGTTTGGATACTTATGGTATGTAGATTCCTCTTTTTCCCTTTCCTTAGCACTTCTCAACGAAACTAAACGAAAAAACTCAAATAAAATTCTCAAACTTAGAGAACCTCATCTTCCACGGGGGGTATTTTTGGGAGAAGAGATATATTCCACAGGGGTATTTTCTGCAGGAGATAATTTCCAAGGGATTTCCAGGGGGTATTTTCTACGGGGGGGAGTATTTTTCAGGAGGAGGGTATCTTGGTGGGGGGGGTATTTTCCGGGGGAATTTTCCATGGAGGGTATTTTCCAGGGAGCATTTTCCATGGGGATTTTTCCTTGGGGGGGGGGGTAAACGTCTAGAACCAAAAAATATAATTAGGATCTTGTTAACCAATGCATGGTGCCTGTTGTTAGAAAGTGATGTGATAGGGGGCACTTGATCCGGCTGAACAGTAGACATTAAATAGAAAGGACATAAAGAATAAAGGAAGTATTGATAAAACAAATAAAACCCAAATGAAAATGAACAGCTTTTTTGAAAAATAATGATAAAAATGAAACAAATAGATCTTTTTTGAGAACTTAAACAGCTGCTATCCCGGAGCTAAATAGATTTTCTGCATCTACATTCAGTTTTTTCTGGCACACAGCTTCTTCTAAGAGGTTGAAGACTTGTGACTCTCGACTTAAAGCTAAAAGAAAATATAATATAAATCTGATTTACCATGGGATCTTCCTGGGAGGGTGTAAGGAGATGAGTGAATAGATTAGTGAAGACTCTCACTAGATTAGTGAGGAGGAGGAGCATGCGTAGATCTGTTGAGTTCAGGGGGCTTGGCACTGCGGTGAGTTGTTAGCAGTAGTACTAGTAGTAGATTTACCACTGAACGAGGGAACCCTGCTTTTTGGTGTTCAAAAGTAGAATCCATCTGATTTTTATAAACAAATAATTAGTCATTAATCATTTAATTTGAGTCATTCATGATCCTTGACATAGTGAAGAGAAGGCTGAAAGCTAAGTCCGAGAAAGGTTCAATATCATGAGCCAGATCATAAGGGCCTGTATCTTCCCAAAATTTTCTTGACCCATCCCCCTCCAAGGAATATTAAGTTGAATTGTCAAGGGTTTGCATTGAAAAGTACCTTTTTATAGTACTTTCTTTGGCAAAATTGGAAAAAACGACAAATTAAACCTCCTGCCCCCAAGCACTAAAATATATTTTGCCCCCCCCCCCTTTTCATTTTTTGTGAATTGAAACTATTAGACAGGTTTGGAAAGAGGTTGCAGGCTGGACTTACATTAGCTTAGATAAATGAAATTTGTTGCAAATCTGATTAATACTGTGCATAAGAATCAATAATTAAAGTAATGTAAAAGTTTAGCCTTTTTTTCTGTATTTTAAAAATATTCTAGATGACTAATCTTACTACATTTTTGAAATTACACTTTAAGTGAACGTTTTGTAGATGTTCTAAGTAAAACAATGAAAAGGGAAAAGATACATAAAGAAGGGAGTCGAAAAATATTTAAACTTACCAAGTGCCTCTAATCCAAGCATTGCCATGAATCCAACTATGGTAAGTGTGAGTTGAAGGAGTCTTGAGATGTCTTTAGTACGCTCACGTTCAAGAATTTCAAAAAATGCCACATAAACAAGAGTTCCTGCACAAAGACCTTCAAGTACATTAATCGCAACTTGTAGTCCTGGGTCTTCAGCTTCCGTTTGTAGGGAATAGATGCCCCAGCCAATACCAATCCCTACGGAGCTTATCAGGGAAAAGATAGTAACATATATGATATAGACCTAAGAGAAAAGGAATGAGATAAGTGACTCATTAAAGGAGTGTAAAGTGATGCTATATCACATTTACGGTTACTACAAAAAAGGCTAAATAGGCCATTGGTCGTGATCATGAATATTCAATTTATGATTGAAATTATGCTTAGAAAATTTTTCCCATTTTCTTACTAATTGTCTTAATTAGCTGCGATATTTTTTCTCAAATATTCATGCAAAATAAACCACATAGAAGCAATGGCGTTAAAATCACATCAAATGACGTTAACAATTTTGTCTGGAATGTACTGAAAACCGTTCAAACTTATACAAAGGAATTTTTGAGTCACCGAAATATAACAACTTGCTAAAAGGTCCCTATTTCAACTGATATGGCCACGTACTGGCGAGACTATGCGGAAATGTGGGACTACTTTCTACATCAAGCTAGTTAGTTGATGAGTTTTTTTGCTCTCTTGGGTGTATTTGTAGAATATTTTTTATATATTTTTTAAATAACTAGTAATATTAATGCTGGTATTTTTGATTTGCTCGCTCAGAAGGCACAATAGAAAAAAACAATAAATGGTGTAATACAGATTACGCAAAAGAAACAGAGAAAGAGAGAGAAAATAACCGCCGTTTAGTGCACTTTCTTACGATTTATTATCGTTTCAAAGACTCTGTTCAAGCTGTTTGAAGTAGGTTAGTTGTTATAATACTAATCCTGTAAATTTTCCAGCACCACATGGAACTGCCAAAGCTATTTTGGGTTCTTTTTTGGTGGGGGCGACCTTAAATGTTTCAACAGTTTGAAGAGCAAACAAGAGGCTAGTTCAAAATAAATAAAACGTATAATCTTGTAAAAATTGCTAAACAAAGCGCTGTCTATAATACAATGGAAAAAAAAACAATAAATGGTGTAACAGAAACAGAGAAAGAGAGAGAAAATAACCGCCGTTTAGCGCACTTTCTTACGATTTGTTATCGTTTCAACGACTCTGTTCAAGCTGTTTGAAGTAGGCTAGTTGTTATAACTGAAATTTAAGGTTGTGTTTTGGTTCAGCCCAACAGTCTGGCCTTCGCTGCTAATCTAGATGTTTTAATGCAGTGTCTGCTGTTACCAATTTTCTCGGTCGTGCTGATGCTTCTGGCTTTCTCCTATTTCCTGCAGGACTTGATGTCTCGATGGGGCTTCAACTCCTTTATTTATGCGGCGGTTTTTCTTCTTGCCACTACAATGGTCGTAGATCATTCCATCTTTCAACTTTCCATGTTAAGTACTATCTTCGTCTAGTTCATCTAAAGATCCCTTTTCCAAAACTTAAGGAGTCAGCATCCCAAGAGACAAGAATCATTGTTCAAGAAGGAGCCTGCCAAGGAGCTGTTTTTCTTCTGTTCTGTTTAACAACTATGCTCTTGAGCTCCACGAAAGCTTTTAGTATTCGTGCATACCAAACGGCAATAATGCCTCTCTTGTTCACATACCAATGATATCCTTAACATAAGTGTAACTATTAAACGAATTGTGAAATTTTTGAAAATACAGCAAGATAAATTCACGATGTTTAATCTATGCCAAAGCGCAGATTCGTTTTCCGTTTCGTTTGAATCCTTGAGCCTTGAAAATACATCCAGTCTTTCTGAATTCAAAAACCATCAATTTCTATATCCATCTACATCTATCTATATTCATATATATCTATCTATATCCATCTATATCTATATCCTTGAGCCATGAAAACACTTTCAGTTTTTATGAATTCAAATGCCATCAATTTGTCTCTCGGTTCGCAAGCGGTTTATTTTCTTAACGTCAGTAAAACTATTGAGGGAATTTTTGAAATTTGAAAAACTAACAGACGAACTCATGTTATTCAATGAAAGTATCTTTTAAGTATTATAACGTTAATAAAATCCTATTTATATAAACCACAACAATACTAACTATGATGAACTGATTCCATTTGTTCTCATGATGTATCGATCATTATGGTCGATAAAAAGTTGGAACCCCCCACTGCCAAAATTCGATCAGTGCCAAGACGCAATTTTTTTCTTCTGTTCCGATTAAAAATTATTTTCTTAAGCCTCAAAGATGGCTTCCAGTCTTCTTGCATTCCAAATGATGATAAAGTTTCTCTCACTTTATATCTCCATGATTTTCTTAACATCAGTCGAACTATAGAACGAATTTCTAAGAAATTTAGAGGTCTGTAAGATGAATTTATGGAACTTGGTCTCAAGATTAACACTAGAAAGTGCAGTTTTCATGTTTATAACTGATGTAAGAGTGGTCTCGTCCCATTGTTTACACTCGATTCCTTCATAGGTCAGTCAAAACATAGTATTCCGTATCTGTGTCTTCCTTTCGGTTCAGGACTATCTCATTCCCGTCAAACCCTCATAAAAAAAAACTCTCTGAATTACCGATAAAAATATATTTATCGTTCCCCAAAAAGGACGATTCAACCGAAATCTTCTTGCATTCTTTCATCCTTCACCATATTCTACATGTTGGCCATCTTTAGAAGATTTTTTATTATGTCGTATACAAAAATTCCTTTGTGCTAATTCCTGTTTGCTATGTAGCTGGGTCACCTCCCGCCATTGGTCCAAAATTCAAGAACGGTTCTGAGTTTCAGGCTAGCCAACTTCGAGGAATATACATTTTTTTTAATGAACAACAACCGATAAGGTGGACCTTCCTTGGTTACCCTCTGATAGCGCCTCAGGACAAAAAACTGGACTCTTGTTAAAACATTCTCAGTTCCTGACATACTTAAAGTTGAAGATTCTTCACAGACAACTCTCCAGTACAGCTTCTGCTCGCCTATCCCCTCACCACCGTCTTATCCGTTTTTTTGTTGACTTTGTGTGTGTATTTGTTTTTCTCTTTGTGTTTTTTGAATTTCATTTTTTGTGTGTATCTAATATTCTATTTTTTTCCATAGTTCGTTATTTTGTGTGTTTATTTAATTTTTTGTATTAACTTAAAAAATTTCTATTGTCATTACTTTTCATTTTTGTATGTTTTGCTTTTTTTGTGTGTATTTAATTCTTTGTACTCCACATTTTCATACTTTTATAGTGTTGTTGTGGGTAAGAAATAAATTATTATTATTATTATAGTTGAAGATTTGGATTTTGTGTATATAAAGTAAATAATGTGCTATTGTTTACTGTTTTTTTTAGTGCATTCCAGTCATTCCTGGTGGAGGTAATATGAAGCTTTAGTTTAATTCTTATAAAGTGAAGTTTTTTAATTGGCGTTTTGTACCGGTACCATCAGCACTAACTATATAATCAGTTTTCTAGTAAATAACAATAATAATGAACCAGATTTAGTGAAAGGTTAAGCGAAATAAAATCAAAAACAAATGGAATGGATTTACTTTTCCAATTAAAGACAAAAGAAATCTATTTTCCTAGGATCCCCTACCCCTTTCACCCTTAAGATGATTTGCCATTATTTATTTTTCTAGCACTCAAAAGCTGTTAAAAACAAAATAAAGCCAGTTTTTGCCACGTTATGAAAAGTAGGTGTTTAGATCTAATTCCATTTTAGTGGTTTGTCAACACATTCCAGTGGACGGGAAATACTTATCTAGGCTACCAAACATCCCTTTAGTTTGTTAAGCTACTGAAAACTAAACTATACCAAACGTTTTTTTTAGATTAAGTTATCCTTCGAAAAGAATCTTTTATTTGTCATCAACAATATTTCTACTCCATCAAACAGTTCGTGGTAACGAACTGTGGTAAGGAGCGACCCGGCTCAATAGTAACTAAAAAATTGAATTTTGATATCAATAGCTGCACCAAAAGAATCGCCTTTTAATGCTGATCTTAAATATATAAGTTTCATCAAGTTTAGTCTTACCCATCAAAAGTTACGAGCCTGAGAAAATTTGCCTTATTTAAGAAAATAGGGGAAAACAACCCTAAGTCATATAATCTTAACGAAAATCACACCATCAGATTCAGCGTATCAGAGAACCCTACTGTAGAAGTTTCAAGCTCCTATCTACAAAAATGTGGAATTTTGTATTTTTTACCAGAAGACAAATCACGGGTGCGTGTTTATTTGTTTGTTTGTTTGTTTTTTGTTTTTTTTTCCAGGGGTCATCATATCGACCAAGTGGTCCTAGAATGTCGCAAGAGGGCTCATTCTAACGGAAATGAAAAGTTCTAGTGCCCTTTTTAAGTGACCAAAAAAATTGGAGGACATCTAGGCCCCCTCCCACGCTCATTTTTTTCCCAATGTCAACGGATCAAAATTTTGAGATAGCCATTTTGTTCAACATAGTCGAAAACCATAATAACTATGTATTTGGGGATGATTTACTCCCCCACAATCCCTGGGGGAGGGGCTGCAAGTTACAAACTTTGACCAGTGTTTACATATAGTAATGGTTATTGGGAAGTGTACAGACGTCTTCAAGGGGATTTTATTTTGTTTGGGGGGTGGGGCTGAGGGGAGGGGACTATGTTGGAAGATCTTTCCTTGGAGGAATCTGTCATGGGGGAAGAAAAATTCAAGGAAAAGGGCGCATGATTTTCTAGCATTACTAAAAGAAAACAATGAAAAATAAACATGAAAATGTTTTTTCAAATGAAAGGAAGGAGTAGCATTGAAACTTAAAACGAACAGAGATTATAACGCTAGGAGGGGTTCTAAAAATACTTTAGCATAAAGAGCGAGGTATTTAGGAGGAGATAAATACCTCGCTCTTTATGCTAAAGTATTTTTAGTAATTTCAACTATTTATTCTACGGCCTTTCTGATTCAGGGGTCATTCTTAAAGAATTGGGACAAAACTTAAGATTTAGTGTAAAGAGCGAGGTATTAACGAGGATACAAACCCCCTTGTAAACATAAAAAAATATAAGATTATGAAAGTTTGTTACGTAAGTTGCTAATTTATAAGTTACGTATAATTTTTACTAATAAAAACGTTCGTTAAAAATTAAAAGTTCTAGTTGCCTTTTTAAGCAACCGAAAAATTGGAGGGCAACTAGGCCTCCTTCTCCACCCCTTATTTCTCAAAATCGTCTGATCAAAGCTAAGAGAAAGCCATTTAGCCAAAAAAAGAATTAATATACAAATTTCATTTTAATAATTTATGTGCGGAGAGCCAAAACCAAACATGCATTAATTCAAAAACGTTCAGAAATCAAATAAAAAAAAACTAATTTTTTTAGCTGAAAGTAAGGAGCGACATTAAAACTTAAAACAAACAGAAATTACTCCGTATATAAAATGGTTTGTCCCCTCCGCAATCCCTCGCTCTTTACGCTAAAGTTTGATTCTTTGTCACAATTCTACTTTTTAAAACAATTAAAAGCTTTAGCGTAAAGAGCGAGGCATTGCGGAGGGGACAAACCATTTTATATACGGAGTAATTTCTGTTCGTTTTAAGTTTTAATGTCGCTCCTTACTTTCAGCTAAAAAAATCAGTTTTTTTTATTTAATTGCTAAACAGAACAATCCGTCAGAGTGGCTTTGTAATAAGAAGTTCTCTTTTTCAAGCGTTCAGATCAGCAGATTTGAATCTTAAAATGGTATTTTATGGTAAAGCTAATGGTAAATTGTAAAAAAAAAATCGTACAAAGACATAGAAATGTATGTCTTATTAGCAGCTGTACTATGGCCACTATCTACACGACTCGTACTGTCGTGAATTAAAATCCTTAAAATTTAAAATTGTGAATTAAAATCCATATAGAGAATTAAAATAGCTTCTTCTTTATTATAGTTGGTAGTGTGTTTTTGAAAACTAAAATTAAAATGTAAATATGGGACTGAAGACAAAGTGAGGATGTAAGTATACACTTGCCTGGGTCACGAAGTAAGGCTTTTGTCGTCCCTCACCCAGCCCCTGAGGTTCCAATCCAATAGCTGCATGATTTATGTTGTGCATAGGATTGGAGCAAATCAATATTTCAGAAAAAATTCAGAGCATAGATAGATGATTAAGTTATTATAAGCAGAAAAAGGCCATACAACACATTATTCGATAGTTCAAGTCACAGCATAGTAACATAAATCTAATCTCCCCTCCCAGAAAAAACAACAACAAAAAATGTGAACTAAAACTGCTCACTTTTCTTTACCACATCAATAGTATACATTCAACTTTATTCATTTTTTTTTCTCTTATTGTAAACTTAACAAGTCCATACAACAAAGTATTCTATAATAGACATCACAAAAAAAAACATTAATAAAAATCATCTCTCCCTCCCATCAAAAAAAGCGTTACTTTCCACTCTTTTAAACTTCATAAACATATTTACACATCTAAATAATTGTCCTTTTTAAAGCCACCTGCAGGATTCCTGGGAACTCAAAGAGTATAACCTTCAAAAAATTACTTCTTAATGAAGAATCTGCTGAGACCCAGCCACAATGAGCACCCCATCCTCCACTCCTACATTGCATCTGGGGCAAGAGTAATTTTTGTCTAAGGCCGCCCTTTTTCTTTGAAAAGTTTTTTTTCCTATTTTTTAGTTATAGGCAATATACTTGAATGCATAACCCGGTCCCTAATACTTAAGGCGATAAAACAAATTCAAAATAATATTCGAGCCGAAAACCTATTTACCCAGGCAAAAAAACTTCTACGTTTATGATCTCCTTACCACCTGAATCCAAGTCTGGATTTCCTGCCGCTCCATTCTACTCCTATACCGAGCCATAAGCGATCCTTCTTTCTCTGGAGACCTGCAGGATCCCTGGGAAATCAAAGAGTATCACCTTCAAAAAAATACTTCTTAAATGAGGAAGCTGCTGAGACCCAGCCACAATGAGTGCCAAATCCTCCACTCCTACACTGCATCTGGGGCAAGAGTAAATTTTGTCTAAGGCCAGCCTTTTTCTTTCAAAAGTTTTTTCCCTGTTTTTAATGGTAAACATTTCACTTGAATGCATAACCCAGTCCCTAATACTTAAGGCGGTAAAACACATTCAAAATAATATTCAAACCGAAAACCTCTTTACCCTGGCAAAAAAACCTCTTTACCCTGGCAAAAAGGAGGTCATACCTCCTTACCACCTGAATCCAAGTCTGGATTTCCTTGCGTTCCATTCTACTCCCATACCTAGCCATAAGCGATCCTTCTTTCTCTTTCGGAAATAGCCCCTAATTCCAAATATAAGATAGGCCTGCTCCCTCTGATACAGTTTTTAATTGATACATCCATAATCTTTTCCGTTTTGGCCGTAGGATCTCCTAATAAGACGTAGCACAAAAGGCTAGCTATCCAGACAAATACATTTCAAATCCATTAGCATTTTTTGTTTCATTATGCTGTTTTAATTGCCACATCAGAATAACTGGCTAAAATAACTCTCTTGTTAAACACTCACCCTATCATAGTTTCTCTGTTGGTTTAACAGATTTTCTTTTTCTGTTGCTCTTTTTTTCTTCTCATAAACTACTTGGGCCAGAGTCTGTTCTCTTTCATATTTTTTCAAGAACAAAATCTAGCTAACTTGATAAAATAATAGAGGAAGAAGCTCCACCGAGAAGACAATGTGATTTATTTTGCTATAATGGAAACAACTGAATAGCTAATGTACTTAGTTGATTTGTAGGAATCAAAAGCTACTATGAGGAGCTAACCTATCCCTCTGCAGGCTAACAAGCTTTATCCAGGACCGTATCATTTACCTTCTCTGGCAGACATGGCCCCTCGTTCCAAATATAAGATAAGCCTGCTCCATCTGATACACTTTTTAATTGATACAGCCAAGATATTTTTCCGTTTCCGACGTAGGATCTCCTAATAAGCTACCTTATTTAACCTATCCTCCCGCAGGCTAACAACTTTTACTTAAGACCGCATCATTTGTCATCTCTGGCGGACATGGCCCCTCGTTCCAAATATAAGATAAGCCTGCTCCATCTGATACACTTTTCAATTGATACAGCCAAGATCTTTTTCCGTTTCCAACGTAGGATCTCCTAATAAGCTGCCTTATTTAACCTATCCTCCCGCAGGCTAACGACCTTTACCTAAGACCGCATCATTTGTCATCTCTGGCGGACATGGCCCCTCGTTCCAAATATAAGATAAGCCTGCTCTATCTGACACAGTTTTTAAGTGATACAGCAATGATCTTTTCCGTTTCGATCGTAGGATATCCTAATAAGCTGCCTTAGCTAACAACCTTAACCCAGGATCGTATCATTTGCCCCAGCTTGCTCAATCTTAGGTCCACTTTTACAGCGTTATTATGTGTCGTTAAGTGGACATTAATTCATCTTTTAAAGTGTTATAGCTATATTGATTCCAACTGTGTTGCCGGGTCAAATACCCAGAGCTCAGCTCTCTAATGGAGTATAAGACGTAATTAAGTAATAAAAACTTATTTTTGCATCTTTAAGTCTTTTATACATGGAAGTGTTGGACTTACTAAGGATTGTTGGTGAAAATGCTTTCTCTCTCTTAATAATCTATTTTAAATGCTCTTTCCACCCACCTTTAGTTTTTGATATTGCTCCCAAATATTTAAATCTTTCACTTTCTTTAAAACTTCCATGTCAAACAGTTCGTGGTAACGAACTGTAGTAAGTAGCGACCCGGCTCAATAGTAACCGAAACTAAAAAAACAGAATTTTGACACCAATAGTTACATCAAAGAATCACATTTTAATGCTGATTTTAAATATATTAAATAAAAAAAACGAGTTTTTTTAACTGAAAGTAAGGAGCGGCATTAAAACTTAAAACGCACAGAAATTACTTCGTATATGAAAGAGGCTGCTTCCTCATCAACGCCCCGCTCTTTACGCTAAAGTTTGACTCTTTCTCTCAATTCTTCTTTTTAAAACAGTAAAAAACTTTAGCGTAAAGAGCGGGGCGTTGATGAGGAAGCAGCCTCTTTCATATACGAAGTAATTTCTGTGCGTTTTAAGTTTTAATGTCGCTCCTTACTTTCAGTTAAAAAAACTCGTTTTTTTTATTTAATTTCTGAACGTTTTTGAATCAATGCATGTTTTGATTTTGGCTCTCCGCAGAGGAATAATCAAAACGAAATTTTGCATATTTTTTTGGGGGGGGCTAAATGGCTTTCTCATAATTTTGATCGAATGATTTTGAGAAAAAAAGAGCGGGGGCGAAGCCTAGTTGCCCTCCGATTTTTTGGTTAATTAAAAAGGCAATTAGAACTTTTAATTTTTTACGAATCTTTTTATTGGTAAAAGATTTACGTAACTTATAAATTACCTTACGTAAAGAACTTTTGTATTCTCATGTTTTTATTACATATATGAGGGGATTCGCCCCATCGTCAGTACCTCGCTCTTTACACTACAGCTTAAATTTTATCCCAATTCATTAAGAATGACCCCTGAATCACAAAAGCCGTAGAATAAATAGTTGAAATTACTAAAAATACTTTAGCGTAAAGAGCTAGGTATCATAAGGAGGTGAGCCCCTTATATGGGTAATAATTTCTGTTTGTTTTAAGTTTTATTGCTGTTCCTTACTTCCAGGTGAAAAAGCTTTTTCACATTTATTTTTTAATTTTTTTTTAAAATAATGCTAGTAAATCCTGCTCTCCCTTCATGGAAGTTTTCTTCTCCCATGACAAATTCTCGATGGAAAGTTCCCCCAGCATATCCCCCTCTTCTCAGCCCCTCCCCCCAACCAAAAAAATCCTCCTGAAAACGCCTGTATACTTCCCAATAACCATTACTATATGTAAGCACAGGTCAAAGTTTGTAACTTGTTGCCCCTCCCACGGGGACTGTGGGGGAGTAAGTCGTCCCCAAAGACATAGTTATAAGGTTTTTCGACTACGCTGAATAAAATGGCTATCTCAGAATTTTGATCCGTTGACTTTGGGAAAATAATTAGCGTGGGAGGGGGCCTAGGTGCCCTCCAATTTTTTTGGTCACTTAAAAAGGGCACTAGAACTTTTCATTTCCGTTAGAATGAGCCCTCTTGCAACATTCTAGGACAACTGGGTCGATACGATCACCCCTGGGAAAAAAAAAAAACAAAAAAACAAAAAAACAAAAAAACAAATAAACACGCATCCGTGATCTGCCTTCTGGCAAAAAATGCAAAATTCCACATTTTTCTAGATAGGAGTTCGAAACTTCTACAGTAGGGTTCTCTGATACGCTGAATCTGATGGTGTGATTTTCGTTAAGATTCTATGACTTTTAGGGGGTGTTTCCCCCTATTTTCTAAAATAACGCAAATTTTCTCAGGCTCGTAACTTTTGATGGGTAAGACTAAACTTCATGAAACTTATATATTTAAAACCAGCATTAAAATGCAATTCTTTTGATATAGCTATTGGTATCAAAATTCCATTTTTTAGAGTTTTGGTTACTATTGAGCCGGGTCGCTCCTTACTACAGTTCGTTACCACGAACTGTTTGATAAGTTTCATCAAGTTTAGTTCTACCCATCAAAAGTTAAGAGCCTGGGAAAATTTGCCTTATTTTAGAAAATAGGGGAAACACCCCTAAATAATGTAGAATCTTGACGAAAATCACACCATCAGGTTCAGCGTATCGGAGAACTCTACAGTTAAAGTTTCAAGCTCCTATCATCAAAAGTGTGGAAGTTTGTATTTTTTGTCAGAAGCCAGATCACGGATGCGTGTTTATTTGTTTGTTTATTGTTTTCCCCCAGGGGTGATCGTATCGATCCAGTGATCTTAGAATGTTGCAAGAGGGCTCACTCTAACGGAAATTAAAATTTCTAGTGCCCTTTTTAAGTGATCAAAAAAATTGGAGGGCACCTAGGCCCCCTCAAACGCACATTTCCCCCCAAAAATCACCGGATCAGAATTTTGAGATTGCCATTCTGTTTATCTTAGTTGAAAACCTAATAATAATGTCTTTGAAGACGGCTTAATCCCCCACAGTTCCCAAAGGAGTGGCTGCTAGTTACAAACTTTGATCATTGTTTACATATAGTAATGGTCATTATGAAGTGTACAGACATTTTCAAGGGGACTTTTTTGCGTTGGGGTGGGAGGGAGATACGTGGGAGGATCTTTCCACGGAGGAGTCAATCATGAGGGAAGAGAATTTCCATGAAGGGGGCGCAGGATTTTCTAGCATTATTAAAAAAAATGAGAAACTAAATTATCATTTTTTTTTCTTAGAAGCAATGAGTAGCATTAATACTTAAAATGAACATAAAATATTATGTTTATAAGGGGATTCGTCTTCTCCACAATACCTTGCTCTTTACGCTAAAGTATTTTTAGTAATTTCAACTATTTATTCTACGGCCTTTAAGATTCAGGGGTCATTCTTTAAGATTTAGATAAAAGTCAGCCTTTAGTGTAAAGAGCGAGGTTTTGACAAGGGGGCAAACCCCCTCACATACGTAAATACACAAATATAGAAGTTCGTTACGTAAGTTAATTGGTAAGGTACGTGTGTTTATTACTAACCAAAACGTCGGTATAAAAAATAAAAAAATCTAGTTGCATTTTTAAGTAGCCAAAAATTGGAGGGCAACTAGGTCCCCTCCCCCACATCTTTTTATCGAAATCATCCGATCAAAACAATGAGAAAACCATTTAGCAAAAAAAATAATATGCAGATTTCGTTTTAATTATTCATGTGCACTGAGCCAAAATCAAAACATGTATTAATTCAAAAACGTTCAGAAATTAAATAAAAAACAATTTTTTCTTTAACTGCAAGTAAGGAGCGACATTAAAACTTAAATGAACAATAATTACTCCGTATATGACAGGGGTGGTCCCTCCACAACGCCTCCCTCTTTACGCTAAAGTTTTTTTTTATTGTTTTAAAAAGTGCAGTTGTGACAGAGTCAAACTTTAGCGTAAAGAGCGAGTCGTTGCGGAGAGACAAACCCTTTCATATACAGTGTAATTATTATTCGTTTTAAATTTTAATGTCGCTCCTTACTTGCAGTTAAAAAAGCTTGTTTTTTTATTTATTTAAAGTAAAATTAAATTTTTCTTTTATCATTAAGGATGTCTGATCCACACATGGGTAAACCTGACTGCGGCCTTTCAAACATTACAATGAAAAAGTAAAAATTGTTCTTAAAAGGTACCCTTTAAAAATCGATAAAATAAAAAAGAAGGGTTTTTCCTTTATTTTCTCAAAAAAAAAAAAAAATGCAGTGCAGATTCACAAACAATTATATCAAAAATCAAATTATAAGTTCAGATGCTAGAATTTCGAATTACAGCTTTCGGGTTAGTTTTTCATCGGAACCATTATCACCTTAACAAGGGTTGTTTGTAAACATTTTCGTATAGTTTAATAAAAATAAATTAAATTCCATTGAGCTTGAATTCATATTAAATTAATGTATCGCTGGCTGCTTACATAAAATACGATAAAGTCAGGGAAAGTTTATTTCAGAAACGATTGTTATGTTTCATATTTATGTTATTGCTATCCTATACTTACCTCACTCCTCAAAAACGTCTGCACTTTTATGGTTCTAGAGAAGCTTTCATTTTGAGTACATTTTTTCAAGCATTAAAAGTTTCAAGTTAAGTCAAACCTTTGGTAAAGATAAGTACCCACGATATTAGACCATAATTGCTAGAAAACACCTGATTTTCTTAAATTTCAATTACAGATAGTGATACCATCTTCAAAATTAATTTCCCCATATACATCTTGCTATTTCTTAAAAAAAAACAACAACAATTAATTAGTCCAAAAGTTTAAACGATAAATATAATTTTCCAATAACCGACCAAAGAAAATTGGCAATTTCAGATACCTTTCTAATCACTCGAAAGTAGTTAATAAAACCTAATAACTATATTTTATTTGGCAACATCTTCACTGAAATAAAGATTATTTATATAGATCTAAGGAAGGGGGATACACAGCGACCTAGGTACCAAAATGAAGAATTTGCCCTCTCCTGTTACCCCATCACTATGGGTTGCAACTATCCTCGATATTGAAAAATGTCAGTATTTTACCAATTTTTGGAGCACATTAGGGATACTTAGCTTAGGGCCCAGAAGTAGGTAAATAGGGTTTAGACAATGTTGTGTTATTTATCTCAAATATCATTTTTAATTATTTCAATATTCAAAAATGGAATGCGACGTAGATTTACAAGTAGTTTGTTTCTAAAACAACGTTTTAGTCCGGAAGTTCAAACGATAGATTTACTTTTCTCCACCATACTTGTGGCTATAAAAAAAAAAAAAAAAAAAAAAAAAAAAAAAAAAAAAAAAAAAAAAAAAAAGGTAATTTTGGATGTCTTTCTGATCGCTCGAATGTATCTCTTGGAAACTAAAATAGGTTGTGTTATCTTTATTAATTGAAAAAGTCTAGTTGAATATAGATCTTCGGAAAGGGGAGAGGGCTAAGGGGTGACCTAGGTTCCAAAGTGAAGATTTTTGCCTTTTGTATCCCCATGACTTGGGGTCATACCTGTTTGCAGCAAATGATCCATATTAAATATTTTTTCAGTATTTCAACAAAATTTTGTAGCACATAAAGATGCATTGCTTAGGGCCTGAACGTAGGTAAACCTGGTTCAGGTTTTATTACGATATTTGTCTCAGCATTGCAAAACATATTAGATCGAAAGTGGCACATAGAAATAAATAATTATTGGGAAAGGGAGGGGGTGACTTTTTAGAATACTGTTGCATGTATGAACATTTTTTCTTATGTTTTACTTTTTTTATTTTATTATTTGTAACATTATTGTTATAATCTTATTTAAAATTTTTCTTATTTTTCTTACGTTATTTTGTATATGTTATTTGAATGGTTGTTTCGAGCGTTAAGAGTGCATTTTGTCTGTTATTATAGCGCTGCGACGTTTTACAATAAAAATCTATCTATCATTTTCAATAGTTTTAAATACGATGCTATTTAAAACTATTAGTTTAAAAAATAGTTCTCCAGTTAAACAGTTGAAACGATGGATATAGTTTTCCAGTAGCACACTTGTGTCTGCTTAAAAAAATAAACAGAAATTAGGTAAATTCAAAAACTTTCTAATCACCTGTAGGTAGGCTACTACTTTGAAATATATATATATATATATATATATATATATATATATATATATATATATATATATATATATATATATATATATATATATATATATATATATATAAAAGTTTTTATTCTCTTTTGATGAACATCTGCAAAGTCAATATTTCTTCTGTGAAACTTGAGATCCATTAATTTTCATTTATACTATCTTCTTTTAAAACAAAAAAGAGTTTTCATTATCGAATCTCACCTTTAATGAAGATAAGTAGTCACAGATTCCAATTTCCGCTACTAAAATACGAGACTACCGACATAATAAATCACAGAATTTTAAAGAGAGAGAAAATAGGCATAATTTAAAAAAACATTGGATTTTTATATTACTAACATTTATATTTCTTAGATTCTTATATATAGTATATTAAAAAAAAAATTTAAATTATACCTTTTTCTTCTCTTTTAAGTTCTGTAAGTGGAAAAGCAGTGTGGTCTAAGAAATTATTTATAAGAAAATCAATAATGTGTGGCACAGTTTGTATGGATGTTAAAATATATGGTTTGTTGGGCCGATTTGTAGCTTTGATCTGGATTGACAACGCCCCGCTTTTAACGCTAAAGTTTGACTCTTTCTCTCAACTCTTCTTTCTAAAACAGTAAAAAACTTTAGCGTTTCTGTTCGTTTTAAGTTTTAATGTCGCTTCTTACTTCCAGTTAAAAATTTTTTTATTTTATTTAATTTCTGAACGTTTTTGAATCAATGCATGTTTTGATTTTGGCTCTTCGCAGAGGAATAATTAAAACGAAACTTGCATATTTATTTTTTTGGCTAAATGGCTTTCTCATACTTTTGATCGAATGATTTTGAGAAAAAAAGCGGGGGAGTAAGCCTAGTTGCCCTCCAATTTTTCGATTACTTAAAAAGGCAACTAGAGCTTTTAATTTTTTACAAATGTTTTTATTAGTATAAATATACGTAACTTATAAATTGGCTTACGTAACCAGCTTTTGCACTCTCATATTTTTATTTCATATATGAGGGGGGTTCACCCCCTCGTCAGTACCTCGCTCTTTGCACTAAAGCTTAAATTTTGTCCCAATTCATTAAGAATGACCCCTGAATCACAAAAGCCGTAGAATAAATAGTTGAAATTACTAAAAATACTTTAGCGTAAAGAGCAAGGTATTAGGAGGAGGTGAGCCCGCGTAATAATTTCTGTTCATTTTAAGTTTTAACGCTGCTTTTAATGCAATTTTAATCCTTACTTCCAGTTGAAAAAACTTCTTCATATTAATTTTTTCATTGTTTTTTTTTTAATAATGCTAGAAAATCCTGCATGGAAATTTTCTTCCCCCATGACAAATTCCTCAATGGAAAGTTCCCCCAAAATATCCCCCTCTTCTCAGTCCCTCCCCTCAACCAAAAAATTCCATTGAAAACGTCTGCAAACTTCCCAATAACCATTACTATATGTAATCACTTGTCAAAGTTTTTAACTTGTAGCCCCTCCTAGGGGGATGGTGGGGGAGTAAATCGTCCCCAAAGATATTGTTATAAGGTTTTTCGACTACGCTGAATAAAATGGGTATCTCAGAATTTTGATCAGTTGACTTTGGGAAAATAATTAGCGTGGGAGGGGGCCTATGAACCTTTCAATATTTTGGTCACGTAAAAAGGGCACTAGAACTCTTCATTTCCGTTAGAATGAGCCCTCTCGCAACATTCTAGGACCACTGGATCGATACGATCACCCCTGGAAAAAAAAAAAATATACACGGATCCGTGATCTGCCTTCTGGCAAAAAGTACAAAATTCCACAGTTTTATAGATAGGAGCTTGAAACCTCTACAATAGGGTTCTCTGATACGCTGAATAAGATGGTGTGATTTTCGTTTAGATTATATAACTTTTAGGGGGTGTTCCCCCATGTTTTCTAAAATAGGCAAATTTTCTGAGGCTCGTAACTTTTGATGGGTAAGACCAAACTTGATGAAATTAATATATTTAAAATCAGCATTAAAATGCAATTCTTTTGATGTAGCTATTGGTATCAAAATTCCATTTTTTACAGTTTTGGTTATTATTGAGCTGGGTCGTTCCTTACTACAGTTCGTTACCACGAACTATTTGATTACTATACGATTATTATCGAACAGTTCGTGGTAACGAACTCTAAGTCGGGAGCGACCCGGCTCAATAGTAACCGAAACTCCAAAAATCGGAATTTTGACACCAATAGATAAATCAAAAGAATTGAATTTACATGCTGGTTTCTAATATATATATATATATATATATATATATATATATATATATATCTTTCATCAAGTTTATTCCTACCCATCGAAAGTTACTATCCTGACAAAATTTGTCTTTTTTTCTAGAAAAGGCAAAAACAACCCCCAAAAATCATATAATCTTAATGAAAATCACACCGTCAGGTTCACCGTATCAGAGAACCGAGGTTTCAAGGTCAAATCTTCAAAATGTGGACTTTCGTATTTTTCTGCCTGAAGAAAGATTACGAATGCGTGTTTATTTTATTTTTTTTTTTCTTTGTTTTTTTTTCCCAATGGCTATCGTATCGAACCAGTGGTCATAGAAGATCGTAAGAGGGCTCATTAGAACAGAAATTAAAAGTTCTAGTGCTCTTTTTAAATGACTAAAAAATTGGTCCAAAATTTATTTTTTAGACCTTTAAAAAGACTTTATATATATATATATATATATATATATATATATATATATATATATATATATATATATATATATATATATATATATATATATATATATATATATATATATATATATAAACGGCCTTTGTGATTCAAAAGTCCCAATTCTTAAAGAATTGGAAAAAAACTCAAACTTTAGCGTAAAGAGCGAGGTACTGACGAGGGGGTGGACCCCCTCACAGACGTAATCATTTCTGTTCGTTTTAAGTTTTAATTTAGCTCATTACTTTCAGCTGAAAAAACCTGTTTCTTGTAATTAACCAAACAGTTCGTGGTAACGAACTGTAGAAAGGAGCGACCCGGCTCAATAGTAAACGAAGCCCTAAAAAACGGAATTTTGATACCAATATATACATCAAAAGAGGCAGGTTTTTATGCTGATTTTAAATACATAAGTTATATCAAGTTTACCATCAAAAATTACGAGTCTGAAAAAATTTGCCTTATTTTCGAAAAAAAGGGAAAGCACCCCCTAAAATAGATCCCCTAAAGCACCCTGACAGAATCTTAATGAAAATCACACCATCATATTCAGCGTATCAGGGAACCCTGCTGTAGAATTTTCTACAAATGTAGAATTTTGTGTTTTTTGCCAGAAAAGATCACGGATGCGTGTTTATTTGTTTTTTTGTTTGTTTTTTCTTTTCCCCAGGGGTGATCGTATCGACCCAGTGGTCCTAGAATGTTGCGAGAGGGCTAATTTTAACGAAAATTAGAACTTTATAGTAACTTTATAGTAAAGAGTGAGGTATTGAGGAGGGGGCAGACCCCCTCATTTACGTAATAATGGTTTACGAATATGGATCATCGTTACGTAAGTTAATTTGTAAGTTACGTATATTTATTATCACTAATAAAAACGTTTGTAAATAAAATTAGAAGTTCTGGTGGCCTTTTTAAGTAATTAAATAAAAAAAAACAAGTTTTTTTAAATGAAAGTAAGGAGCGACATTAAAACTTAAAACGAACAGAAATTACTCCGTATATGAAAGGGGCTTTTCCTCCTCGACGCCCCGCTCTTTACGCTAAAGTTTTTTATTGTTTTAAAAAGTAGAGTTGTGAGAAAGAATCAAACTTTAGCGCAAGGAGCGGGGTGTCGAGGAGGAAAAACCCCTTTCATATACGGAGTAATTTCTGTTCGTTTTATGTTTTAATGTCGCTCCTTACTTTCATTTCAAAAAACTTATTTTTTTTATTTAATTTCTGAAAGTTTTTGAATTAATGCATGTCTGATTTTGGCTCTCCGTACATATATTATTAAAATGAAATTTGCATATTAATTCTTTTTTTTGGCTAAATGGCTTTCTCTTAGTTTTGATCAGACGATTTTGAGAAATAAGGGGTGGGGAAGGAGGCCTAATTGCCCTCCAATTTTTCGGTTACTTAAAAAGGCAACTAGATCTTTTAATTTTTAACGAACGTTTTTATTAGTAAAAAATATACATAACTTAAGAATTAACTTACGTAACGAACTTTTATATTCTTATATTTTTGATTATATATATGAGGGGGTTGGTCCCCTCGTTAATACCTCGCTCTCCACACTAAATCTTGTTTTGTTCCAATTCTTTAAGAATGATCCCTGAATCAGAAAGGCCGCAGAATAAATAGTTGAAATTATTTAAAAAAAATTTTAGCATAAAGAGCGAAGTATTTATCTCCTCCTAAATACCTCGCTCTTTATGCTAAAGTATTTTTGGAACCCCTCATATGCGTAATAATCTCTGTTCGTTTTAATTTTTAATGCTTCTCCTTACTTTCAATTGAAAAAACTTTTTCATGTTTATATTTTCATTGTTTGTTTTTTTTTCTTAATAGTAATGCTAGGAAATCCTGCGCCTTTTCATTGAATTTCTCTTCCCCCATGAAATATTCCTCCAAGGAAAGATCCTCCCATATAGCCCCCTCCCCTCAACCCCACACTCAAACCAAAAAATTCCCCCTGATAACGTCGATACACTTCCCAGTAACCATTACTGTATGTAAAATTTGGTCAAAGTTTGTAACTTGCAGCCCCTCCCCCAGGGACTGTGGGGGGTAAATCATCCCAAAAGACATAGTTATTATGGTTTTCGACTATGCGAAACAAATTGGCTATCTCAAAATTTTGATCCGTTGACTTTGGGAAAAAATGAGCGTGGGAGGGGGCCTAGGTGCCCTCCAATTTTTTTGGTCACTTAAAAAGGGCACTAGAACTTTTTATTTTTGTTAGAATGAGCCCTCTTGCAACACTCTAGGACCACTTGGTCGATACGATGACCCCTGGGGAAAAAAAAAAAAAAAAAAAACCAACAACAAATAACCACGGACCCGTTATTTGTCTTCTGGCAAAAAATACGAAATTCCACATTTTTCTAGATTGGACCTTGAAATTTTTTCTATAGTGTTCTCTGATACGCTGAATGCGATGGTGTGATTTTCGTTAATATCCTGTGACTTTTAAGGGGTGTTACCCCTTATTTTCCAAAATAAGGCAAATTTTCTCAGGCTCGTAACTTTTGATGACAAAGACTAAATTTGATGAAACTTATATATTTAAATCAGCATAAAAATCCGATTCTTTTGATATATCTTTTAGCATCGAAATTCCGTTTTTTAGAGTTTCGTTTACTATTGAGCCGGGTCGCTCCTTACTACAGTTCGTTACCACGAACGGTTTGACCAAAAAATTTGGAGGGCAATTAGGCACCCTCTCTCACCCTTTTTTCTCAAAATCGTCCAATTAAAACTTAATCGGTAAAAATTAATCGAAATTTCTTCGATTAAAACGTCCGATTAGTGTAAAGAGCGGGACATTGAAGAGGGGGCAGCCTTTTTCGTATACGGAATAATTTCTGTTCGTTTTAAGTTTTAATATCGCTCCTTACTTTCAGTTAAAAAAAACATGTTTTTTATTTATTTAATACTATTATAAAGTAATAAGGGTGTCATTTAAAGTTAAACAATCTATTAAATGTGATTGTCTTGTTGAATTAGATAATATTTCTTCCAAGAAACTAGTCACTAGAAGACTTTCTTTAAAATTTAAAATAAATAAATGTGAGGATAGTAAGAACGAAGAAACAAGATAATATAAGAGAATAGGAAAAGTAAATCAAAAGTGTAAAATACATCAAAAATATTAATACACAATTTAATAAATTAAGTAAAAGTAATAGAGAATTCCAGGAAAGCTAAGAATGACTAACTATAAAAGATAAATATCCAAGAAAAGCAAAAAGGGAAAAGGTGGAAATCCTGAAATTCAATTGAAATAGCCGTCTCTATTTGTGAGATATACTAGGAAAGTAAAAGGGCAAAGGAGCCATTTGGGTCAAATCTTGGGGTGGGCATGGGGCATTTGACAGAACTTGAGACTTTTATTATGAATCTAACCTACTTTCAAAGTTTACAATGATTAATAGCAAATAGCGTAATTACCCCAAGGGTCGTCAGGTAATTACGCTCTTTGGCTAATAGGCGTACAGTTAGTTCAAACCATTTGAACAGAATGGATTATGTTGGACATAATGGATAATTATGGCCGGAAAAGGGCTCTTTGTGGTAGAAGCTTGGGCCCCCTGGAAAATCTGGGGTGGGCAATTGCCCAGCCCTGACCCTCCCCCCAAATGGCGCCACTGTAAAAGGATAAAAAAAGCATCCATAATAACTTACAGCCAAACGAATCCTAGTTATTGCCAGCTCGAGTCCAATGCAGAAAATAATTACGAACTTATGGGAAGCAGCAGCTGTGAATATCTGCCAAACGCCGCTGGTTTCATCTTCTAGCCCAATTGCCATCCCTTCAAATATCTCGTGCAAACACAAAGCCACAATGATTAACAGACCCCTAATCGTTGCCTCTAGACTGTCGTCACCCTCAAGTGGAATACCATGAAGATGGGAAGAATGATGACTGTGATGATGACTAATGCCTATTACAAATCACAAAGAGTAACCAAACTGTGTATCAATGTTTCAAATTCTAATGTAAGTGCAGATCCTCTTGACAGTTAACACGTTCATATTGTAATTGAAAGTTTTAAATTTAATGGAACTGCAGATCCTGTTGGCAGGAAAAACGTTCATATTAAAATTAAATGTTTCAAATTCTAATGTAAGTGCAGATCCCCTTGGCAATATAAACGTTCATATTATAATAAAAAAATTTCTAATTATAATGTATATGCATGTCCTCTTGGCAGTAAAAACATTCATATTATAATATAAAATGTAAATATATAATGTGAAATTTCAAATCAGAACGCAGGTACAGATCCTCTTGTTCATATTATAATGTAAAATGTAAAAATATAATGTGAAATTTTAAATTATAATATAAGTGCAGATCTTCTTGGCAGTAAAAACGTCCATATTATAATAAAAATTTCAAATTATAATATAAGTCCAGGTCCTCTTGGCAGTAAAAACGTTCATATTATAATGTAAAATGTAAAAATATAATGTAAAATTTCAAATTATAATGTAAGTGCAGATCCTCTTGTTCACATTATTATGTAAAATGCAAAAATATAATGTAAAATTTTAATTATAATTCAAGTGCAGATGCCCTTGGCAATAAAAACGTTCATATTATAATTTTAAATTTCAAATTAAAATGTAAGTGCAGGTCCTCGTGGCACTAAAAACGTTCATATTATAATGTAAAATGTAAAAATATATTGTAAAATTTCAAATTATAATGTAAGTGCAGAACCTCTTGTTCATATTATAATGTAAAATGTAAAAATATAATGCAAAATTTTAAACTATAATGAAAGTGTAGATCCCCTTGGCAATAAAAACGTTCATATTATATAATTAAAAATTTCAAATTAAAATGTAAGTGCAGGTCCTCGTGGCAGTAAAAACGTTCATATTATAATGTAAAATTTAAAAATATATTGTAAAATTTCAAATTATAATGTAAGTGCAGATCCTCTTGTTCATATTGTAATGTAAAATGTAAAAACATAATGTAAAATTTTAAATTATAATGTAAGTGCAGAGCTCGTTGACAATAAAAACGTTCATATTATAATTAAAATTTCAAATTAAAATGTACGTCTAGATTCTTATGGCAGTAAAAACGTTCATATTATAATATAAAATGTAAAGATATATTGTAAAATTTCAAATTATAATGTAAGTTAAGTGCAGATCCTCTTGTTCATATTACAATGTAAAATGTAAAAATATAATGTAAAATTTTAAATTATAATGTAATTACAGATCCCCTTGGCAATAAAAAAGTTCATATTATAATTAAAAATTTCAAATTAAAATGTAAGTGCAGGTCCTTGTGGCAGTAAACCGTTCATACTATAATGTAAAATGTAAAAATATATTGTAAAATTTCAAATTATAATGTAAGTGCAGATCCTCATGGCAAAAAAAAACGTTCATATTGCTTCAGGTTCTACTAATGGGCTCAACGGCATTACCTTACCACAAATTTTTACCGGCCCTTTGCAATGACACAAATTAGGCATCAGAGTACTAAGGACAGTGAAAATAAAATCTGATTGTTGAAATTAATTATATGGAAACTTATACAGCCATGTAGACGTTAAAAACTGGAAAAAAATAATTCTATTTTCAATGAAAAAGACCTCCGTATGCAGTTACGCAGTTATGGTAGTTATTGGCACCAAATCCAAAAAAAAAATTATATGAGTGAAAAAATAAGTAAAAAAAAAATAATATGGTACTAAACAGCTTAATATGGTGTAGTTTTTATTTGAATGTGGGGTTGCTTATGAGAATCAACAGGTTGTTTGTTTCTTAATGTTTGAGTCTTATGGACGAAAAGCATTTTTAAAACTATCTCATTAAGCTAGCTTATTAATTTTTTCAACTCAACGTGGCAATACTGACATAAATGTAATATTTTAATAATATTTTAATGAAAATTTAATCTAAGTTTTAATCAAAAATTTAATCAATATTTTAATCAAAAATGTAATAATAACACCTTTACAATTTTGAAACAACCAAAATCAAACAGTTCGTGGTAACGAACTGTAGTAAGGAGCGACCCGGCTCAATAGTAACCAAAACTCTAAAAAATTGAATTTTGATATCAATAGCTACATCAAAAGAATCGCATTTTAATGCTGATTTTAAATATATAAGTTTCATCAAGTTTAGTCTTACCCATCAAAGTTACGAGCCTGAGAAAATTTGCCTTATTTAGGAAAATAGGGGGAAACACCCCCTCAAAGTCGTAGGATCTTAGCGAAAATGACACCATCAGATTCAGCGTATCAGAGAACCCTACTGTAGAAGTTTCAAGCTCCTATCTACATAAATGTGGAATTTTTGTATTTTTTGCCAGAAGACAAATCACGGGTGCGTGTTTATTTGTTTTTTTTTTTGTTTTTTTTTCAGGGGTCATCGTATCGACCAAGAGGTCCTAAAATGTCGCAAGAGGGCTCATTCTAACGGAAATGAAAAGCTCTAGTGCCCTTTTTAAGTGACCAAAAAAATTGGAGGGCACCTAGGCCCCCTCCCACGCTCATTTTTTTCCCAAAGTCAACGGATCAAAATTTTGAGATAGCCATTTTGTTCAGCATAGTCGAAAATCATAATAACTATGTCTTTGGGGATGACTTACTCCCCACAATCCCTGGGGGAGGGGCTGTAAGTTACAAACTTTGACCAGTGTTTACATATAGTAATGGTTATTGGGAAGTGTACAAACGTTTTCAGGGGGATTTATATTTGTTTGGGGGTGGGGCTGAGGAGAGGGGGCTATTTTGGAGGATCTTTCCTTGGAGAAATCTGTCATGGAGGAAGAAAAATTCAATGAAAAGGGGCGCAGGATTCTCTAGCATTACTATGAGAAAACAATGAAAAATAAACATGAAAACGTTTTTTCAAATGAAAGGAAGAAGTAGCATTGAAACTTAAAACGAACAGAGATTATTACGGTTATGAGGGGTTCTAAAAATACTTTAGCATAAAGAGCGAGGTATTTAGGAGGAGATAAATACCTTGGTCTTTATGCTGAATTATTTTTAGTAATTTCAACTATTTATTCTACGGCCTTTCTGATTCAGGGGTCATTCTTAAAGAATTGGGACAAAACTTACGATTTAGTGTAAAGAAGGAGGTATTAACGAGGGTAAAAACCCCCTTATATACATAATAAAAATTAAAGAATATAAAAGTTTTTTACGTAAGTTAATTCTAAAGTTACGTATATTTTTTGCTAATAAAAAATTCGTTTAAAATTAAAATTAATAGTTGCCTTTTTATGTAACCGAAAAATTGCATGGCAACTAGGCCTCCTTCCCCATCCCATATTTCTCAAAATCATATGATCAAAACTAAGAGAAAGCCATTTAGCCAAAAAAGGAATTAATATGCAAATTTCATTTGAATAGTTTACGTGTGGAGAGTCAAAATCAATCATGCATTAATTCAAAAACGTTCAGAAATTACATAAAAAAAACTAGTTTTTTTAACTGAAAGTAAGGAGCGATATTAAAACTTAAAACGAACAGAAATTACTCCGTATATGAAATGGATTTTCCCCTCCGCAATCCCTCGCTCTTTACGCTAAAGTTTGACTCTTTGCCACAATTCTGCTTTTTAAAACAATTAAAAGCTTTAGCGTAAAGAGCGAGGGATTGCGGAGGGGAAAATCCATTTCATATACGGAGTAATTTCTGTTCGTTTTAAGTTTTAATATCGCTCCTTACTTTCAGTTAAAAAAACTAGTTTTTTTTATGTTTCCATCGGGAATCATGGTTTTCAGGTACAAATACTTACGAAAGTCCCGGGGACAAAGACGTTTTGATTTGATGTCCTCCGTATTTTAAGAGGGAAATAAGTGTATAATTTAATTGTTAAGGTTGAAGACCATGATAATATAAAGCCAATTTCCTGCCAAGAGTACTGAATTTTAATTAAGAACTATGACAGTCAAAATAGAGCATCAAATATGATTGGTATCACTAGAAATTATACTAAAAGATAATAGCGGTTCTAAAACCAATTTCTTAGCGACAACAAGGGAGATAGTATAACAACCACATTTCAGAGGAAAATCCTCGGCAAATGTAAACATTTATCAAAGTGTTTTAATGAGTTTCCAGGTTGAACAAAGTGAGGGAATAGGAAAATGCCATGAGGCCAAAAGTAAATTATGAAGTACCTAGGACAGTGAAATGAAACTTGATTTAGTTAAGCAGAATCTCACATAACCAAACATTTCTTTAAAATTAAAAAAAATTAGAAATTCGATTTTTAGTAGAAAAGATTTTCATGTACAGCTACAAAGATTTTGGCAATTTTTGGCACTAGATTAAATAAAAAAGAAACATGGGTGAAAAATCAAAAGCAACAAAAAAGATAAGAATACCAAATAGGTGAAAAAGGTGAAGCTTTATTTTGAGAGTGCAGTAGTTCTTGGAAACCTACAAATTGTCGATGTTTGAATTTTTACGGACGAGGGCCTCTGCAAAATTAAAAATAAATAGATTTGCTTATTCACTTTATTATTTAAAATGGCAACACTGACAAAAATATTTGACTGTCTTTAAATTATTCATTTTAAAAAAGAAGGAACACTAAAGAAACTCTCAATAAGAACTTAGGGTTGCCTTTGTAAAGGTCTGGTGTATATTTTGACCTGATGAAATAGGAACAAAATTAAATTGCTGCTGAATTGTTGTTTCTGTTAAGTAAAATCATCTTAGATGCCTAAATACACAGCTGTACAATGCCCATGTATGAAGATAAGGGGCTTTCCCCTAAAAAATATTTTTAGGAGCTCATAAGGAAGAAAAAGAAATTGAAATGGTGATACGCACCCCCTCCCCTATACTAATGAGTAAATCCTGTAATATCTCCCCTGAGCCTTAACTTTTGTGCAGTTAAATTTTCTGGAACCTCAAAATTTGAATATTTAGGGCTTTATTTCTTGAAGGTACTTTGTTTCAAGACCGTGTCAAGTGGGGGAATAGGCAGTTTGACACTCCCCCTCCCCCATCAACATATTCTTCGAGACGTAAAAGATAAAATAAATTAATAGAAACAAATTCTTGATGTGTTTTTGAAGTTTTTAACCAATAGACCAATGATAATCAAAGAGGAAAAAAGTTTTATTTTGATTTTTATGACGCTTTAAAAAACCATTAAAAAACATACATTTTTCAAAGGACGGAACTTGGGCAACAACTAAAACAAAAACAATGCAACAAAAAATATTCCTAACATCAAAGATCCAGAATACTAAATATTGACTCATTTTGGCAAAAACGTCTTCTTTATCAACTTCTCCTATACACACAGATGTTTGAAGTTGGCAACTGAATTACTTATATACCTTTAATTAATTATGCTGTTTATAATCGAACATATTCGATCTAAAAGGATTATGAAAGGAAGTATAAGGAGCTATTAATTTTAACTTAACTTAAGTTAAAAAACTAATTTACACTGGCTATGTACCAAAAGTTCATATTTAAACAAACTGAATCACTTAATACCCTTTAAGGAATTAACGCTGTTTATAATCGAACATATTCGATCTAAAAGGATTATGGAAGGACGTGTAAGGAGCTATTAGTGTTGACTTAACTTACAGTTAAAAAACTAATTTACACTGGCTATGTACCAAAAGTTCATATTTAAACAAACTGAATCACTTATATACCTTTAAGGAATTACGCTGTTTATAATCGAACATATTCGATCTAAAAGGATTATGGAAGGACGTGTAAGGAGCTATTAGTGTTGACTTAACTTACAGTTAAAAAACTAATTTACACTGGCTATGTACCAAAAGTTCATATTTAATTTTGGGAACTGAACTACTTAGATACCTTTAAGGAATTATAGGCCTACTATTTATAATTAAACTTATTCGATCTAAAAGGCTTATGGAAGAATGTGTAAGGAACTATTACTTTTAGCTTAACTTACAGTTAAATAACAAATTTACACTGGCCTTGTAAAAAATTCATATTTAATGAATAAGGAGCGACATTAAAACATAAAACGAACAGAAATTACTTTGCATATGAAAGGGACTGCTTCCTCATCAACGCCCTGCTCTTTACGCTAAAGTTTTTTACTGTTTTAAAAAGTAGAGTTGAGAGAAAGAGTCAAAGTTTAGCGTAGAGAGCGGGACGTTGATGAGGAAGCGGCCCCTTTCATATACGAAGTAATTTCTGTTCGTTTTAAGTTTTAATGTCGCTCCTTACTTTCAGTTAAAAAACTTGTTTTTTTTAATTAACACCTTTAAGGAATCATACTGTTTATAATCATACCTATTCGATTTCAAAGAATTATAGAAGGATGTGTAAGGAGCTATTAATTCTAACTTTACTTACAGTTAAGTAACACATTTACACTGATTTTGTACCAATAGTTGATATTTCCAATTTTACAGGTATTTGAAAGTAAATAATATCCAAATTCTTAGCAAAAGCAAGTATGATAATTTAACGAACAAATTTCAAGGTGAAATCCATGGCAAACGTACGAAATTTTGAAATTATTTTAATGAGCTTTTAAGGTCAAACGAGGTCAAGAAAAAGAAAAGTACTATGAGGCAAGAAAAACAGTGCGAAGAGATTTGTTTTACATTTTCAGGATAGATAAACATAGAAGCATGAGGCTAGCCAATTAGAAAAATTCGGAATTGTTCATAAACAGAACGTGATTAAAAATCAAAAAACTGTGAGATAAAAAAATATGGCACCAACCAGTTTAAGAAAATATAGCTTTCTTTGAAGGTTTAGTTGTTTTTGAAAACCAACAGGTGATTAATGTTTGAATTTTTGCGGGCATTTTCTAATTTAACTAATTAGTTTTGCTGCTTTATTTTGCCAGTTTAGCGAGCTAACCTAAAAAAATCTGATACTTTTATAAAACTACATAATTTTGAAACTACCAAAAGATTATAGAAAATCCTTTTCTGAGATTTTATCATTTGTTTATCAGGTGTCTATATATTTAACATGAGTCAATTTGTCTTTATTGGGCAAATTGATGGAGAAACTTTTACTTTTTATTCATTGGGAAATCGATGGACAAAATGACGAACAATTTTTTTTTCTTACTGGCAAATGGTGCACAAATTTATCAAACAGTTCGTGGTAACGAACTGTAGTAAGGAGCGACCCGGCTCAATAGTAATCAAAACTCTAAAAAATGGAATTTTGATACCAATAGCTACATCAAAAGAATTGCATTTAATGCTGGTTTTAAATATATAAGTTTCATCAAGTTTAGTCTTAACCATCAAAAGTTACGAGTCTGAGAAAATTTGCGTTATTTTAGAAAATAGGGGGAAACAACCCCTAAAAGTCATAGAATCTTAACGAAAATCACACCATCAGATTCAGCGTATCAGAGAACCCTACTGTAGAAGTTTCAAGCTCCTATCTACATAAATGTGGAATTTTGTATTTTTTGCCAGAAGGCAGATCACGGATGCGTGTTTATTTGTTTGTTTGTTTTTTTTCCAGGGGTGATCGTAGCGACCCAGTTGTCTTAGAATGTTGCGAGAGGGCTCATTCTAACGGAAATGAAAAGTTCTAGTGCCCTTTTTAAGTGACCAAAAAAATTGGAGGGCACCTAGGCCCCCTCCCACGCTAATTATTTTCCCAAAGTCAACGGATCAAAATTCTGAGATAGCCATTTTATTCAACGTAGTCAAAAAACCTGATAACTGTGTCTTTGGGGAAAACTTACTCCCCCACAGTCCCCGTGGGAGGGGCTACAAGTTACAAACTTTGACCAGTGCTTACATATAGTAATGGTTATTGGGAAGTATACAGGCGTTTTCAGTAGGATTTTTTTGGTTGGGGGAAGGGGTTGAGAATAGGGGGATAGGCTGGGGGAACTTTCAATTGAGGAATTTGTCATGATGGAAGAAAATTTCCATGAAGGGAGCGCAGGATTTACTAGCATTATTTAGAAAAAAACGATGAAAAAAGAATCTGAAAAAGTTTTTTTCAGCTGGAAGTAAAGAGCAGCATTAAAACTTAAAACGAACAGAAATTATTACCCATATGAGGGGCTCACCTCCTCCTAATACCCCACTCTTTACGCTAAAGTATTTTTAGTAATTTCAACTATTTATTCTAATGAATTAAAGCTAAAGTTTTTTACTGCTTTAAAAAGAAGAGTTGAGAGAAAGAGTCAAACTTTAGCGTAAAGAGCGGGGCGTTGGTGAGGAAGCAGCCCCTTTCATATACGAAGTAATTTCTGTTCGTTTTAAGTTTTAATTTTGCTCCTTACTTTCAGTTAAAAAAACTTATTTTTTTTATTTACTTTAATGTAAGACCGGCATTTTTTTTTATAATCTTTTTATTTTATGTGGTAGTATACCGTTTATTCCTTCAAATTTAAGAGTACGTGGGATTTGCACCAGCTATCTATCAGATATAAAGTTGGAAATGAGTCAAGTCATCAAGGCTTAAAAAATATTGTAGCTTATAAGCATATATTCAACATCTTATCAATCTAGTTAAGGACTTTTGGAAAAATTCCTGGGTATAAAATACTGGGTAGCTGCGGGGCATGCAGTCCACAAAGTGGAACATAAGGAAAAATGAAGGAAAGACAACTGAAAACGGGAGCACAGTATGACATTGAAAGGAATAGGCCTACTACACAGTGCAGAAACAACTTGAAATAAAATAAACCTTAAAAGAGGACAAAAACAAAAGAAGACTTTAGGTATGGAGACTTTGAGATTTTGGAAGACTCTGAGACTAAGACTAAGATATCACTAAAAGACTTTGGATTGGAGACTTGTAATGAATATTCATGATATTATACAACCGTAAGTACTTCTCGAACAATCTTCTTAACGTTCTTACATAGTTGCAAAATTAAGATGGATGCCTAAACAATGGCATCTTTTTACAGAAATGGTGGAAGGGGAGAGGATATTTCAAAATATAGTAGAATAAATTTTTTTGTTTGTTTTTAATTTTTTCAATGAAATACCGAAAAAAGGAATGTTTCAATGAAAAAACAGAAACGGGGTTTTTGAGAGAAAATACCTAAAGATGTTGTATTTTTTCGAATTCTTTTGAGGGTTGTGCCCATGCCCCCCGTCATTGAGGCCCTTGCACCCGAAAAAAGGCTTGAAGATACAATTTGGTTTTCATTGACGCTGCAAAGAGGAAATGTAAGACACAAAACGAATTTGTCAGGTACCATGCTCATTTACTGTGGAATTCTCAAGTTCCGTGTTAAAAAATTTGCTTCAATTCTGTTAGTTTCTGTTGTGAAGATTTTTTCAACCGCATTGAATTTTTTCATATCTCTGGTCAATGAAATAAAACCTCCCTTTAAAACCCAGGTCAAATAGTGCTGAGTAAAGAGCTACCCTGACAACGAAAAACAATTTCTGAATAAACAAATAACTCAACCTGTTCAAAAACCTGATTGACTATTTTTCGGGATTAAAATTAAAACAAGTTTTTTTTAACTGAAATTAAGGAACAATATGGAAACTTAAAACGAAAAGAAATTGTTCCGCATATAGGTGGGATCGCCCCCTCCTCAATATCTCGTTCTTTACGCTAAAGTATTTTAGAACTTGTCAAAAAAAGCTTCTTATTAAACGGCTCTTACGTTTCGTGTGTCGTTCTCAAAGAAGTGGGGCCAAAGTCAAACATTAGCATAAAGAGTGAGGTATTGAAAAGGGGGCAACCACCCTAATATAAGGAATAATTTCTGTTTATTTTAATTTTAAATGTTTCTCCTTCCTTTAAGTTGATTTTTTCTGTATTTAATTTACGACCGTTTTTCATGTAATGCCGAGGACTCCAGCATCCCTCCAGGAAAAATTGCCTCCCTCACAGAAATATAAGTTTCTCCCACGTAAACTAACCCCCCCCCCCCCCCGTAAACTAACCCCCGTAAAAATCTCTCCAGACAATCCAATCCTCGCTGAAAATCTCCCAGGGAAATTTCTTCCGACGATTCCACCTGAAATTACTTCTTAGCATACTTTCATTTGAAGAATATTTGAACGACCGATTGATTTTTCAATCGTATTGGATTTCCTTCCTCTGTGGAAATTTTTCCTGGAAATCTCTCAGTTCCAAGTTGAATGTCGGTTCCACAGAAAATTACCCTATGTAGAAATTCTCCAGCAGAAAATCCCTCCGGGAAACCTCTTCCAGACAATCCCGACCCTGAATGTTTCCTCTGGAAATCTCTCATTAAAACATCTTAGCACACTTTCATTTGAAAAATAATTTAGATTCTGATTGAATTTCTAATCATATCGGATATCTCCTCTCCGTGGAATATTTTTCCTGGAAATCCCCCCCACCCCATTGGAATATAGCTCCCGGGGAAAATTCATTCCCTATGGAAAATTTCCACCGTAGTTAATTCCCCAAGCAGAAAATTCCAAGCCCCCTCTCCAAAAAAAATTCCGTATACTCCACAATAACAAATATTATACGCAAACAACAGATAAATTTTGTAACTGACAGCCCTTTTCCTCTTACCAGTGGGGGGATGTGGTTATGTTATCGGCAAGGTCATAGTTATTGGGCCATTCAACTATTCTGAACAAAATGGTTATCTCAAAATATGGACTGGACAACTTTGTGGAATAGGAGGCGTGGGAGGGGGCTATCTGCCCTTCACTCTTTTTGTTTTCTTTGACAGTTTTCTTATAAATGCTTTCGAATTCCGATCAAACGAGCCTTTCTCCCAACAATCTAGGATCACTGGTTCTGCATGACTACCCCTAGAGAAAAAAAATGAAACAGACAAGTAGGGTATCCGTGATCTTTTCTTTTGGCAAAAATGCAAAATTCCATATTTTTGTGTATAGCAGCTTGAAAAATCTACAGTAGGATTTTCTGATATCTTGAATCTGATGCTGTGATTTTCATAAGGGTCACTTCACGTCTTTGGGGTGTCTATCCCTATTTTCCAAATTTGGGCAAACTTTCTTAGGATTGTAAATTTGATGGATAACGTTGAAATTTAATGAATTTTGAATATTTTGGATCAACATAAAAATTTGATTCTTTTTTCTGTATCTACTGTTATTAGAACTATGTTTTTTAGAGTTTCGGTTACTATTGAGCCGTAGTTCATTACCGCGAGCTGTTTGGAATATTCAGAGAGTAAAAAAAATCGGAATTTTTTGTTTACAACAACTTTTACGAGTAAACTCTCTGCTACTTTTTGAGATTAGGCAAAAAAAACCAATTTTTTTTTAACTGGAAGTAAGGGGCAACATTAAAACTTAAAACAAACAGAAATTATTCTGTATATGAAAGGGCCCTCCATCCTCGGTGCCTCGTTCTTTACGCTGTTTTTTATTGTTTTTATTTTATTGTTTTATTTTATGTTTTTATTTTATTTTATTTATTGTATTATTTTATTTTATTGTTTTTTATTGTTTAAAAAGTAGAGGTTTAAGAAAGAGTCAAGCTTTAGTGTAAAGAACGAGGCGTTGAGGAGGAGACAGACCCTTTCATATACGGAATAATTTTTGTTTGTTTTAAGTTTTAATGTCACTGCTTACTTTCAGTTAAAAAAAGCCTGTTTTTGTTTTATTTAATTTCAGAACGTTTTTGAATTAATGCATATTTTGAATTTGGCTCACCGTACATGAATAATCAAAATGAAACTTGCATATTAACTTTACAATTGTTTTTGGTAAATGGTAATTTAAAAATTTTGATCGGACGATTTTGATAAATAAAAGTGGTAGGGGAATGGATCTAGTTGCCTTCAGATTCTTTTGGTCACTTAAAGAGGACAATAGAACTTTTAATTTTATTTATAGACTTTTTAGTAGTAATAAATGTACGTAACTTGCGAACTAACTTAAGTAACGAACTTCTATATTTGTATATTCTTATTACCCATATGACGGGTTTCACCCCCTCATTAATACCTCGTAATTTACGCTAAAGTTCGAATTTTGTTCCAATTTCTTAAGAATAACCCCTGAATTACAAAGGGCTAAGTGAGAATAAATCATTTTTATGAAAATACTAAAAAAAAACTTTGGCATAAAGAGCGAAGTATTGACGAGGGGGCTAATCCCCTCATAAATGTAATAATTTCTGTTCGTTTTGAGTTTTAATGTTACTTCTTACTTTCAGTTTCAAAGTTATTTTTCTTATTTAATTTCTGATCATTGTTAAATAATGCTGGGAAATCCAGCGCCTCCTTCATATAAAATTCGCCATGAGAAATTCCTCCACGAAAAGATCCTCCCGCGTAACCTTCTCCCCCGACCTCCCCTCACCAGACAAAATCCCTCCCTGAAAACGTCTATGTACTTCCCAACAATCAATACTATATGTAAACAATGGGCAAAGTTCATAACTTGCAGCCCTTCCCCCGAGGACTATGGGGGATTAAGTCATCCACAAAGACATAGTTATTAGGTTTTTCGACTACGCTGAACAAAATGGCTATCACAAAACATTGATCGGGTGACTTCGGAGAAATTAAGCGTGGGATGGGGCCTCCAATTTCTCGGTCCCTCAAAAAGGGAAATAGTACTTTTAATTTCCCCTTGAATGAGCCCTCTTACGATATTCTAGGACCACTGGGTTGATACAATCAATCCTGGGGAGAAAAAAAAAACAAAACAAAAAACAACGAATAAACACGCATGTGTGATGTTTCTTCTGGCAAAACAAACAGAATTACACATTTTTGCAGACAGAAGCCTGAAATCCTTACAGTTGGGTTTTCTGATACGGTTAATTTGTTGACTTTTAGGAGATGTTTACCACTTTTTCGAAAATAAGCCAGATATTCTTAGCCTCTAAACTATTCAGGTTACTGAATTTGATAAATCTAATCAGCATAGTAACCTAATTCTTCTGATGTATCTACTGATATTAAAATTTCGTTTTTTAAAGTTTAGGTTACTATTGATCCGGGTCGCTCATTACTAACAGTTCGTTAACACGAACTGTTTGACATACCGGGACACAAATTTGCGAAAATGGAGGGATGATGATATATTTTCAAAATGCAGAGGAGGGAATTTTTTTTTCCAATGAAAATTGTATTTTAAGCAAACAACCAAAAATGTGTTGTTCAAAATCTAGGGGGAAATTAACCCCCCTTATCCTCTCCCCATAACTGAAGCACGTGAAAGCATAGCCAATACTTACTGATAGGCTCATGACTATCTTCTGATACTGAATTAATGTAAGATATGTCTATATTAGTTGGGAGTAATGTCTGTATTAGTCAGGTGTAATGTCTATATTAGTCGGGGGTAATGTCTATATTAGCCGGGGGTAATGTCTATATTAGTCGGGGGTAAGTTTTTTAAGAAACATCTTATATGACGGAGGAAATGATGAAAGCCCTAAGATTTAGGGAGGAGGCTAAGCCGAAAGAGGGGGAAATTGACCCCTCCCCCTTTGCCCTCCCCATAATTGAAGCACCTGAAAGCATAGTCAATACTTACTGATAGGCTCATGACTATCTTCTGATACTGAATTAATGTAAGATATACTTTCGCTGCTATTGCTTCCACTCTCTATATGCCCACTGTTCAACTTCCCACTGGATTTGTTGTCGTTAGAATCGGTCTGGAAATCAAATATCAACATTAAAAATGTTTATAATTAAAAAATTTTTCGTCTTAAAGCTCATTTTGTTTTTTTAAATTGAAAAGAAGGGCAAAGCTAGTCAGACGAAAGCTGTAAAAAAAACTTTAGTGTGTACTCTTTTGCGAAGATCAAAAACCAACTGACTGATTGTGCAATAAAGGTCCTCACCTTTATAAAGGCATCAAGAAAAATCCGTTGTATGTTGTCACACGATTGCTTTCAGAGCATTGATTGACTGACATGTTTATAGGTTTCCTAGTTTAATCACCTTAGAAACCTCTTTCCGGTATGGGTACGTCAGTATAAGTCAGTTTATAGGAATAAGTTTCCCTTCTTGATGCTTAACCGTGCCAGGAACGCATACTGGGACTTTTCAAATAAGAAGCCTACCCCCCCCCCCAAATCCTAAGTTTTATTGAATTTTATCGTACATCTCCTTGAAATCGTCAAATAATTCTTTTATTATCTCCTCCCCCTAAAAAAAGATTATTATTATTATTATTGACCCCCCAAGCGAAAAATAATATTAGGTACTTGTACATTATTCAGAACACACTCAATAAGTGAAGTTAGGTTCTTTCGTGAAACAAAACTACATGCAGGTGCTGAGAAAATCCGGTTTCATAACCACAAAGACAAAACCCAATTTAGTTTACTACGCATAGTGATAGAGAGCTAGGCATTTCTAAGAAGACAGTTATCGGTCGGAATAACTACATTAGGGGGGGGGGTGTATTATATCAAATACATACCATCTCTATATATAAAATATTTAATTAAAATGTACCTTCATCGTAGTTTGTTTCACGAAAGAACCTAGTTTCACTTATTGAGTGTGTTCTGAATAATGTACAAGTACCTAATATTTCTTACGTGCTTGAACAATTCTGCTATACTATGGCATAAAGTTATTATATACTCAGAAAAATGAGACTTTGGAATGAGTGTTGTACATCTTCCGTGAAGAAGAAATGAGTAGAGCCACCTAACCCCCTTTCTCCTTGTACTCTACTGTAAATCTGCTTATCAAAATGTTTAGGTACTTTTGAGTGCTCAGTGTGTTTATAGTTACCTGTTTCTTTTCATTGGTTTCTTCATCCCTGGAGTCCTGACCTTTGCTCGAATTTACACGGTTTAGCTCTGCCGTTTTGTTCGTTACATATCGATCTGTAAATACATGAATAATTTCCTCGACAAGGTATACCATGAAAAAACCAGCGCTGATGACAATCTCAGCCAGAGGAAGATTTGTTTGAATCTGAAATTTGAAACAGTGTTGTTAAACAAGGCCCTGTCCAGGAGGGAAGGCTACGGGTTTTGACCCCCCCCCCCTTTTTTTCAGTGAAAAAATTAAAAGCACGAAAAATTTGCTTTTAATAATTCATTGGAAAGTAAGAAAAGCACAAAAAAATTAATTCTTAAACCACAATTTTTCGGATTTTGAACCCTGGAGGCTATTTTAGCCCTTTCTTAGTGAAAAATTTATTATTGTGGAGGTTTACCATTTTGCTCTTTTTTCCTCATTTTCTTTCTTTTTGAATAGCGTTCGTTTTTTGTTGTTGCTGTTAGTTTCTTACTTGTAATAAAGGAGAAGCTTCGAGTTTGGACACAAATTTTGATGTGTGATTAAGATCTTTTTTGTAACCCCCCTCCAAAAACATACTACAGAATAGAAAATGCTGGATAGGGCATTGAGTTTAAATAACTTTGACTAAATACAATCATAAGACAATTTTAAAACTAGAAAAACTGATACTTAGACATTATTCTTCCAAAGACTCGAACTTGCAAGCGAAATTGGCATTGACTTTCAAGAAGAAACAGAAAATTAAATTTTAAATTGGGACACAGAAAAGAGAAAATTAGACAAAACTTCTTGAAACTTCATAATGAAGTCTGTGCTACTAGTATCGCGGCTGATAAATGCGAATATTTAGTGTTCAATTTAAAATCTTCTGCAACGCCCCTTGATTGTGGTTTATTTCCTGTAAATTATGTCGAATCTTCCCCATGGCTTGGGATAAATATTTGCAAATCTCTTACGGTATTTCGTTTCTGGGCATCGAGTGATATTAAAGAGAAGCTTAAACTGGGGTATGCGAAAATTGTCCCCAACAGGTGAAGATATAACAGAAAAACACTGGCTAAATTGTACTCAAGTTTTTGTGACCATGTGGTTTTGTTCCCAGCTGGCCTTCATATCCTTTTTTGACCAGGGGATATTAGCGATATTAAAATTATGGATTTCCGATATTGCAAGTTTTTGTTGTATCTGCCTCGCAGATACAGTAATAGAAAGATTATGCGGATTTTAGGCGCTCCAGATATTTTAAGCTGTTTTTTTCAGACAAAGTAGCCGTCTTCAAAAGAACATTTATGCCATCATGGGTATTAACCACCCACTTATCCGGACTAGCCATAGCACATTGAGCGTAGCATAATATCTATTTATTTGTATTGATGTTAAATGTGTTTCTATTTTCTTGTGCTACTCCACTTCATTTCTTGTATTGTAGGCGATAAATAAATATTATTATTATTATAAATAAATTATTTTTCACTAGGTTTACAAGAGCATTGATATGTGAATTGATAATTTATAGAGTATTTCAGTTTTACAATGTTCACGTAGTGGCTAGAAACATATACACATTTCACCACTTAAAATGTTGGTCTATAGAGTAATTAATCTAATAAGAAAACCAAGAAAGAAGTTTTTTGAAACACATGAAAAATATAGCTAAACCCCAGACAACCAACCAAAATGAAAAACATAAAATAGAATTGAAACTTAAACTGAACAGAAATTAAAATAAATAATACAATACAACTTAAAACAAATTTAAATCAAAGAAATTAGCAAGAGCAGGACTACCACCTCTGAACTTCATAAAGACCAGAGATTCAATTGTGCTTTCAAACAGTTCGTGGTAACTAACTGTAAGTAAGGAGCGACTCGGTTCAATAATAACTAAAACCCTAAAAACGAAAGTTTCATGTCAATAGATATACTAAATGCATTGGCTATTTGATCTGAAATAAATATATAGGATTCATCAAATTTACTCTTTTCCGTTAAAAGCAGCGAACCTGGGAAAATTTAACTGATTTTTGAATAAGGGGAAAACATCCACAAAAGTCAAGTTAATGAAAATGCTGTTATCAGATTCAGCGTATCAGAGAACTCTAGAGATTTCAAACGCCCATCTCCAACAATGTAGAATTTTATATATTTTTTTTTTTCAGTGCAAAGATCACGGATGCGTGTTTATTTTTTTCAGCTTTCTCAAATAGCTGTCCATTTTAACGGAGAAATAGTTATCGTTACTAGAAAGGAATCTTGTAAGTCTTACACTTGATTAAAGTTTATCTTATAAGTTTCATCTTGGCAGACTAGGGATTCAGCTAAGAAGGAATATTTGGTTACTGCGGTATCTAAAATTTTACCTCCCTTTCACTGCCCTTAAGTCAATTTATAATCCTTTAATTCTTTCTTATTTTGATTATTATTCCATTGCTTACTTAAACACTTTCAATCTCAAATTATACCCCTTCAAAAATAATGCCCTTCGTACATTAAAAGCTCTCCTGTGGATTCGCAATCTCCTATTTCGCTTTCTGAAAATGATTAAATAAAAAAAAAAACAAGTTTTTTTTTTTAACTGAAAGTAAGGAGTGACATTAAAATTTAAAACGAACAGAAATTATTCCGTATAGTAAAGGGGTTGTCCCCTCCTCAACACCTCACTCTTTACGCTAAAGTTTGACTCTTTGTCACAACTCTACTTTTTAAAACCATAAAAAAAGCTTTAGTGTAAAAAGTGAGGTGTTGAGGAGGGGACAACCCCTTTACTATACGGATTAATTTCTGTTAGTTTAAGTGTAAACGTTGCTCCTTACTTTCAGTTAAAAAAAAACTTTTCTTTTATTTAATTTCTGAACGTATTGAATTAATGCATGTTTTGATTTTGACTCTCCGCACATAAATAATTAAAACTAAATTTGCATATTAATTTTTTTGGCTAAATGGCTTTCTCATAGTTTTAATCAGAAGATTTTGAGAAAAAACGTAGCGGGGGTGGAGGCCTAGTTACTCTCCGATTTTTTGATTACTTAAAAAAGCAACTAAAACTTTCAATTTTTGAAGGACGTATTAATCAGTAAAAAATATACGTAACTTACGAGTTGACTTACGTAGGGAACTTCTATATTCGTATGTTTTTATTACGTATATGTGGGGTTTCACCCCTTCGTCAATACCTCGCTCTTTACAGCGAAGCTGAAATTTTGTCCCGATTCCTTAAGAATGACCCCTGAATCACAAAGGCCGTATAATAAATAGTTGAAATTACTAAAAACACTTTAGCGTAAAGAGCGAGGTATTGCGAGGAGGTGGACCCCTCATATGCGTAATAATTTCTGTTTTTTTTTCTTAATTTTTAATGCTGCTCCTTACTTTCAGTTGAAAAAACTTTTCATATTTATTTTTCATTGTTTTTTTTTAATAATGCTAGAAAATCCTGCACCCCTTTCATTGAAATTATCATCCCCCATGACAAATTCCTCCATTGAAACTTCCTCCCACGTAACCCCTTCAACTTCTCCCCCCCCCAAACCAAAAAAATCCCAGTGAAAATGTCTGTACACTTCCCAATAACCATTACTATATGTAAAAACTAGTCGAAGTTTTAACTTGCAGCCCCTCCCACGGGGAATTTGGGGGAGTAAATTGGTCCCAAAAACATAGTTAATACATTTTTCCACTATGGTGAATAAAATTACTATCTCAGAATTTTGATACGGTGACTTCGGGGAAAAAGTGAGCGTGGGAAGGGGCCTAGGTTCCTTCCATTTTTTTGGTCGCTTAAAAGGGCACTGGAACTTTTAATATCCGTTAGAATGAGCCCTCTCGCGAAATTCTAGGACCACTGAGTTGATACAATCACACCGGGAAAAAAAACAAACAAAAAAACAAATAAACACGCAACCGTGGCAAAAAATGCAAAATCCCACATTTTTGTAGATAGGAGTTTGAAACTTCTCTAGTAGGGTTCTATGATACGTTAAATCTGATGATGTGATTTTCGTTAAGATTCTATGACTTTTAGGGGGGTTTTCCTATTTTCTAAAATAAGGCAAATTTTCTCAGGCTCGTAACTTTTGATGGATAAGACTAAACTTGATGAAACTTATATATTTAAAATTAGCATTAAAATGCGGTTCTTTTGATGTAACTATTGGTATCAAAATTTCATTTTTTAGAGTTTAAATTACTATTGAGCCGGATCGCTCCTTACTACAGTTCGTTACCACGAACTGTTTGACTTAAAACAATATCTAATAGAAAATTATTAATTAATACGAAGTCATGGTTGCCGGTACTTTTTTTTCAATAATGTTTTTATTTGATTTGGAATGTGGACTGTGAGTTGAATTTGGTGTCTTATTTTCTTTTTTAGGATGTTTGGTTTACATTGTTTATTATTATTTGTTTTCGATTACTTTTATGATTTTTTTTTCTAAGGGTACCAGTTTTCGAGTATAACTCATTTTGTAGGCATCCTCTTTAAACATTTTTCTCTTCTGTTGTAAAACGTATTATAGTTTTATAGTGAACGAAATTAGTTTGAAATTTATTAGAATTTGACCTTGAACTTAGATTTTCTACTGTAATGAAGGGAGGCTGGTTGCCCTTCAATCGCTTTTGTCCTTTAAAAAAGGCAATAGAACTTTCATTTTTAATTCAAATGAGTTTCCATTGAATTTTTTCCTTGAGGGGCATTTTCTTGGGGGTGTGTGTTTACTAGGGTGTTTTTGGTGGAGGCATTTTCCGGGGAGAGTTATTTTCCTATGGTAAATATCTAGAACTTAAGGGGAAAAAATCGAGTAACAAAGGGAAAAGGAAGAGAAATTACCTGAATTTAAAAAATTCAGAATAAAATTAAAAATTTTTAATAATGCCATTAGATCACTTTGTGGAATAGGGAACAGGGATTCGGTTAGGTCAATCTACAGTATAATTAATATAATGCCTGCAGCCGGATTACGTGATTTTTATACACTGATTTTTATGTATAAGTGCTATTATGGGTGTGTTCCAGAATGTTTTGTAGGAATTTTTCGGGAAAGATCTAATGTTCATGGTCACAGAACTCGAACAAGTGGAGATATTGATGTTCCTCGCCTAGTTTCAAGTAGGACTGCTTTTTCAGTTATTTATAGAGGGACTAAGCTGTTAAATAAGCTTCTTCCAAGTACCGAAGAATTGCCCATTAATCAATTCAAAACAGGCTGCGTGTGGGGTTGCTTGATAAGTACACCTTTGAAATAGATAAGATTGATGGAATTGTTTATTGGTTTTTGTTTTTGGCTTTTTTTTCGCTTCGGGATCATGACATTATGTTGTTTTATTATATATGTATTATCTATGTAAGTTTTTTTTCTTGGTACACTGTTTCACCCTTCTGCGTATTATAGATTAACTTGTTGTTTTTGTTTTTTTTGTCCTTTGTTTTTATTATTTTTGTACTTTTCTATTTTTGTTAGTAACGCACCCTCGCAGCGACACTTTTGGTGTGTTACCGAGTGATTTTGTCTCTGTTTTTTTCTTTTGGATAATAAATTAATACTACTACTACTATAGTATTAATTTCCCCCGCAAATTCATATAAAATGTTCAAATAATTAGCCTTATTTTTCTTATTATAAATTAGCCTTATTATCAGTTTTTTATATATTTCCTAGTTTATTTTTGTGCTGATTTTACTTGACCGAGCCTGACATTTTGAATTTGTCTTTTTTTGTTTTTTTTCTTTTTTTGCATTATTCGATTTTGTTTTATTATTTTTTTTTACAAGAAATGAAAGTTCGATTGCTGGTGAAAGCAATTTAGAAAACAAGACCCAATCTTATCTTCTGTTTCATCAGTATTTTTTATCTGAGGCTTTTGTTTAAGCAGTTTAAAATAGCTCTTCATGAAAACAATATAAAGTCTGCTCGTAATTTTTATTGCACAACAAAAGACTCTAAAATGAAATTGAACACAAATACAAATTTTCATGACAATAGATTCATTATGCACTGTCTTTTATATTTGCAAACTATTAAAATAAATATGGCATTGTTTTAGATAAGAGCAAGATAAGGTAATTCAATTAGCCATTGATAACTTAATCGTCTTTAAATAATTAATTTTCCATCATTCTTTGTCATAAGACAAAGAGTGGTGTTATGTTATGAATCCCTGTGAAAGGGGCCATATATTGCACAAAAGGATAATCGTTTTTTCTTGGGATTATAAATGAGCAATGTTAAGAATCTTTATATGGAATTACAAAACATTTCAAATAAACATTCAATTTTTTTTTTTACATCACTACGACTACTCTTTGCTTCTTTACATGAAACTTAAAATTTAATCATTTTGAATAAAATTATTTCTTAATAATTAAGATTATTTTTAAAAGTAAATTTTTTAGTCTTTTTGATGACCACAAACTGGTCCGGTCGATAACATCTTTCTTTTTGTTTGGGCCAAGATTGTCGGCCCTATATTGGCCTCCAGGAATCCTCTGATGACTATGCTGGAGAATTTAGCAAATATGTCTCAATCTTTCGAAGCATCCGTGTTACCACTTCGATACTTGACTGCTACAAGTATCGTGGCTTCCGATTTCCTAATCGTATTCGTTGTTTATAAAAACCTTTTCAATCAATTCGTTAGTGTGAGTGTGTTGGTGTGTCTGATTTTAACGTAGTGGTAAAATATTTAATTCCTTTAGATAGTTCTTTGATCTAAAATTGTGTGTGAAAACTTCTAATTTTAAATCTAATCAAGATATTTGCTTTTGCCATTACTTAAATAAAACTGAAGTTTTCCCACTGTCTTAAGCAAACAAAAGCGTAAGAAATTAGAAAGTGCTTCAAGCACTTTCAACGATTTTTCCTACGGCTAAGAAATCAAAAAGTGCTTAAAAACAGTAAGTTAACAACATACGAAATTATAATTTTCTTAAATAGTTTGTTGTGCTTGTTATTTCTAAATAGTTTTCATCCATTTCAATTAGATTGTTGTGGTGAATGTGTACTTGAAAGTGTTTGGATATTTCTTCTCCTTAAAGTTTTGTTTTACTCAATTTGTTATTTTACAATCCTTCAGTTTTTCCTTTGCCCTAAATAAAAAAAAATGGTAATAATTTTTCTCTAAAACAAAAACAAAATGTTAGTTAAATAAAAAGAATTAGTTCGATTTTAAACTGTTCAATTTTGTTAAACTTGTTTCACCCCTTTTAAAACATTTGTTGGTATCAATGTTTACCAGAAATGAATTTTACGCTTTACTTTAGGTAGATAGGTATCTTTATTCAAAAACAATACTATAAACTGGCATTCATCAGCTAAAAAAAATAGCTATGCTTCAAATACGATACATCTCCTTAAAATATTCCACTTATAATCAAAAAATAAATAAATAAGATAAATAAACTACAAAAAACTAAAACAAAACAAAAAACTGATGATCAACAAATTTATACTGACATTGCTTTCTTCTCAAAAGAGAGAAGAAAGAAGAGTAACAAAAACAATCAGAAGGATATGTAACAGATATTTCCAATAATACTTTTATATATAATTAATATTCTATACTTGCTGTATTAACTTAATAAGCCTTAAGATTTTCGATCCCTCTAAGTAAAAGAAATGTTAGGAGTGTTTCGAAAAAAGTAGAAAGTATTTCGGTACTTGTAAATTATTCAGAACACACTCAAAAATTTTGATCTGTAGATTTTTAAAAATTGGCTTCATATTCCATAGCCACAAGACTTATTTAGTTTGACAGAAGGCATTAGACTAGCACAATTTGGGCTATATTATTGCACATTATGGGAGGGGGTTCTTGGAAAAGTATTTGAATAACGCGAAGTTAAAAAACAATTCTTACTTCATAATATGCAGAATAATTGTAGCTAACATATTTTGCATGCACATACAGTGCTTTACCCCCACTTCCCCCTACTGTGCAAATATATGGCCCAAATTATATAAGCCCAGTGCATTCTGTCAAACTAAATAAGCCTTGTGGCTATGAAACTGGTTTTCTCAGATCTTACTTTCAGATCAGAATTCATGAGTATGTTCTGAATAATTAAGTACCAGCATTTCTAGAAAAGTAAACTATAAACATAAGAAACTAAAAATCTCTTGTGCCATTCGTTTTTCTATTTTTTTCGTTCATTTCAATCAGATAGCGTGAATTTGGCTTATAAATTGTGAACTTTAAGTTTTAAATTTGTTTTGTTAATTTTAGTATTTTACAATATGTAGACTTGTTTCAGACAAAGAATGATACACAATTTAAAATATTTTTTTTAAGCCTGTCCAATCCCTTTCAGTAAGTTGGGTGGCGTGAATCCTTAATTCTAAACTTTGGGCAACATAATTTCTTAAAGCTTTTATTTGTGCTTATTTTATCACTCTAACAGTCCTTTCCTCAGCCGAAATAATGAGTTTTTCTAAGAAAATAAAATACATTTTTATTAACATGAATAGAAAGAATAAAAAATTATTAATCTTTTTTATTGTTTGATGTTCTCGGCTATAATGTTGTGGGGACGGTCTTCTTTACGTTTGGCCCTAGATGAATAGCCAAATATATGGTCTTTGACAATCTGTTATCCCTCATCCACACGTGCCCTAGCCAAATCAACCCTACTCTTATTGTAGCCGTAGAAAGTAAGTTCTTCGTACAGCTTGTTTCTCAAGGTAACTCTCCTGTGATAACCTACATCATATACCTATATGGTGATCCCCCTTGGCATCTGAAGGCACAGGAACATCTGGTTTAGTCTAACTCAGAGTGGGGAAGGGGGGCAAAATGTACTGCTAAAATCTTACGGAAGGGTGTCAACTTGGTTGTTTTTTGCAATGCTTTAACAAAAAGTACCAAAACAGGCATTTTCTCAATATTTTTAAGAATCTAGGGGCTAAGACAAAAATTTGGGGGGGGTAAAGTGCCCCTTGACACCTTCCACTCCTAATTAATGCCACTGGGAGGGTGTAAGGTCTTAAGTGAAGTTCTTAAAAGTGTTTCATTGCATTTAAGGATTTCCTTGGAGCATTTATGCACTTGAAACTTCAAATATAAAATTTTGAGTAAGTTTTATTTTGTCACACCTGCATTAATTTCAAGATTTTAAAATTTTCCAAGTTATTTCGCGGTAAACAAAATGATAGGGATAATTTTAAGAAAACAATAAAGTGTTTTAGAAAAGTAAACAAGCAAAATATGGAATTGAAATCCTTTTATATCAGTAATTTTATTTGGTCCCTTTTTCCAACCCTAAACTTGATGAAACTTATATATTTGAAATCAGCATAAAAATCCGATTCTTTTGATATATCTTTTAGCATCGAAATTCCGTTTTTTAGAGTTTCGTTTACTATTGAGCCGGGTCGCTCCTTACTACAGTTCGTTACCACGAACTGTTTGATTGTAGCTCTGTGTTCTGTGACACTTCCATCCTTAACGTTTTTCATAACCTTCACAACTCTTTCTGATTGTTAAATAAAAAAAACAAGTTTTTTCTACTGAAAGTAAGGAGTGACATTAAAACTTAAAACGCACAGAAATTACTTCGTATATGAAAGAGGCTGCTTCCTCATCAACGCCCCGCTCTTTACGCTAAAGTTTGACTCTTTCTCTCAATTCTTCTTTCTAAAACAGTAAAACACTTTAGCGTAAAGAGCGGGGCGTTGATGAGGAAGCAGCCTCTTTCATATACGAAGTAATTTCTGTGCGTTTTAAGTTTTAATGTCACTCCTTACTTTCAGTAGAAAAAACTTGTTTTTTTTATTTAATTTCTGAACGTTTTTGAATCAATGCATGTTTTGATTTTGGCTCTCCGCAGAGGAATAATCAAAACGAAATTTGCATATTTTTTTTTTTTTGGCTCAATGGCTTTCTCATAACTTTGATCGAATGATTTTGAGAAAAAAAGAGCGGGGGACGAAGCCTAGTTGCCCCCCGATTTTTTGGTTAATTAAAAAGGCAACTAGAACTTTTAATTTTTTACGAATCTTTTTATTGGTAAAAGATTTACGTAACTTATAAATTAGCTTACGTAAAGAACTTTTGTATTCTCATGTTTTTATTACATATATGAGGGGATTCGCCCCATCGTCAGTACCTCGCTCTTTACACTAAAGCTTAAATTTTATCCCAATTCATTAAGAATGACCCCCTGAATCACAAAAGCCGTAGAATAAGTAGTTGAAATTACCGAAAATACTTTAGCGTAAAGAGCGAGGTATTAGAAGGAGGTGAGCCCCTCATATGGGTAATAATTTCTGTTTGTTTTAAGTTTTATTGCTGTTCCTTACTTCCAGCTGAAAAAGCTTTTTCACTTTTATTTTTTAATTGTTTTTTTTAAAATAATGCTAGTAGATCCTGCTCTCCCTTCATGGAAATTTTCTTCTCCCATTACAAATTCTCGAAGGAAAGTTCCCCCAGCATATCCCCCTCTTCTCAACCCCTCCCCCAAACCAAAAAATCCTCCTGAAAACGCCTGTATACTTCCCAATAACCATTACTATATGTAAGCACAGGTCAAAGTTTGTAACTTGTTGCCCCTCCCACGGGGACTGTGGGGGAGTAAGTCGTCCCCAAAGACATAGTTATAAGGTTTTTAGACTACGCTGAATAAAATAGCTATCTCAGAATTTTGATCCGTCGACATTGGGAAAATAATTAGCGTGGGAGGGGGCCTAGGTGCCCTCCAATTTTTTTGGTCACTTAAAAAGGGCACTAGAACTTTTCATTTCCGTTAGAATGAGCCCTCTTGCAACATTCTAGGACAACTGGGTCGATACGATCACCCCTGGGAAAAAAAAAAAAAAAAACAAAAAAAAAAAAAAAAAATAAACACGCATCCGTGATCTGCCTTCTGACATTTTTGTATATAGGAGCTCGAAACTTCTACAGTAGGGTTCTCTGATACGCTGAATCTGATGGTGTGATTTTCGTTAAGATTCTATGACTTTTAGGGGGCGTTTTCCCCTATTTTCTAGAATAACGCAAATTTTCTCAGGCTCGTAACTTTTGATGGGTTAGACTAAACTTGATGAAAATTATATATTTAAAACCAGCATTAAAATGCGATTCTTTTGATGTAGCTATTGGTATCAAAATTCCATTTTTTAGAGTTTTGGTTACTATTGACCGGGTCGCTCCTTACTACAGTTCGTTACCACGAACTGTTTGATTTACTTTTTTTTGATGAAACTATTTAAACAAATTACTAATCAATTAAAAAGAATTGGTTCTGGAGAGACTCTTACTGGTCAAAAAAAAATTGTGCAAAAAAAGACTATTTATAATAAAAAAGACAAGAAAACCCCAAAAATTTACTCGTCTTTCTACTATTTTTTTCTCTTTTGTCTAGTGTATTTTGGTTTGTTAGTTCAAACAATTTAGCACTTAATTTCTATGTTAGACGGCAAATAGGGTATTATTTTAGTCTTTCGATTTAATTTTACAATCTTAGTGGTAAAACAAGGCATTAAAATTTTGTATTTTCTACTGAAAGAGGATTAGTTTTTATCGTGTTCCTTCAGAGAAATAAAAACAAAATAAGAAAATTAAATATGCAACTTAACACATTCCATTCAATCAAGTTATTAAGCCAATTTCTCACTTAGGGCAATAATTTAAGAATTGTAGTAACTTACGGAATTCTTGCCCCCTTCCCCGAAAAAAGATTGATGAAAATCTCAAAACAGGTTCTGCAGTGAGTTAAAAACAAAATGGGAATGAATATGAGAAATGTGTCTTGCCACATTGTAATTCATCAATAAATTTAGCCTATTTTTCTCATAAGTGTAGAGGCACAGTAGACATTAGCATGCCTGCTTCAAAACAAAAAGAAACTAGGTCTCAAAATAGGTCGCTATCCATAAAGGATAAAAAATAAGAATAAATAAAAAAAATATGACTTGCCATACTGCATTCAGTCGAGGCTTTTAGCCCACTTTTCACTTCGGTTGATAATTGATAAAGCGCAACATGCATTAGAATACCCACCCCAAAACACAAGGAAAATAGGCCCCAAACTAGGTCCTGCTCCAAAATTAAAACAAAATAGAAGTAAAAAAAATCATAACTTACTAAAATATATTCTAAGATATTAAGCTCATATTTTGCCTTCAGTAAAAAGTTTAAAGTGCAGTATCCATCTGAATACCTGCCCTAAAAACACAAGGAACATTTGTTTAATCTATGCCTTGTTCCAAAGTCAAAAGAAAACAGAAATGAAAAAAAGACTTACCACATTGCATTCAATCAAGGCATTCAGCCCATTTCTTACTTCTGGCAATAAGTGAAGAAGTGCAGTAGCCATTAGAATACCTGCTCCGAAACAAAGCATCCCAGACAGAATCGAGTTTGCAGTGCGTGACATGGCCTTGTTTGTAGCGCCAAAACGCTTCACAATCCAAAGAGGAATAAAGCCACATATTAAAGATACAATAGCTAGTATACAAATCGATGCAATTTTTGCTTCTGTAATACCACTAGTATCTTCTTTATTGGCTGACATTTCCTTCTTTTCTTCTGAAAAAGAGGTACTTCTGTATTGAAACAATTAAAAATAAGAAAAACTGTATACCATTGTAGTTCAACCATCCAAAATCAAAACGAATTATGTGTACTGTACACGGTTTAGAGTTCTATATGCCAAGTTTGGTCATCAGCCCTCGTCTTTTGAATGGTATTGTCTGTAAAATAATTTGATTTCTTAAACAGTCTTTACTGGTTCAATACGTATTAAGTGTTATTATTCGCATTTAACCTAAATCCCTTAGATATGTTTGATCCAAACTGTGTTTCATTTAATAAGTTTTGATTTTTAGACGATCACAGCGAATTATTGCTAATGAGGTAATGAATGACTACGAAGGAAAATATTATCAAAGACAAAATGTGGCTTGTGGAGCCATTTGTTGTTTAGAAGGCAAGGTTTATGTACTTAGCAGCTTTGTGCATAAGCCTTGCAGCTGTGCCAATCTTGTGACAGAAAAAACACCTTCTAGGCATAAAACAAAACTGTGGGCAGGGAGTCTCTAATAGACAACTTTCATGGAGTCACTCAGAATAGTTTTGGAGGCCCGAGAATTACCACCCTTGGTCTCTTCAGCTATTAAATAAAAAAAATTAACTGCAAGTAAGGAGCGGCATTAAAACTTAAAACGAACTGAAATTACTCCGTATATGAAAGTGGTTGTCCCCTCCTCAACGCCCCACTCTTTACGCTAAAGTTTGACTCTTTCTCTCAACTCTATGTTTTAAAACAGTAAACAACTTTAGTGTAACGAGCGAGGCGTTGAGGAGGGGACAACCCCTTTCATATACGGAGCGATATCTGTTCGTTTGAAGTTTTAATGTCACTCCTTACTTGCAGTTAAAAAAGCTTGTTTATTTATATTTAATTACTGAAGGTTTTTGAATTAATTCATGTTTTGATTTTGGCTTTCCGCACATGAATAATTAAAACTAAATTTGCACATTAATTTATTTTTCTTGGCTAAATGGCTGTCTCATAATTTTGATCGGACACTTTCGAGAAGAGCCGGAGAGGAGGCCTAGTTACCCTCCAAGTTTTTGGTTACTTAAAATGGCAACTAGAACTTATAATTTCTTACGAACGTTTTTATTAGTAAGAACATACGTAGCTTACGAATTACTACGCATATGAGGGAGTTCGCTTCCTCGCCAATACCTCAGTTTTTACACTAAAGCTTAAATTTTGTCCCAATTACTTAAGAATGACCCGTGAATCCCAAAGGCCGTAGAATAAGTAGCTGAAATTACTAAAAAATACTTTAGCATAAAAAGCGAGGTATAAGGAGAAGGTGCACTTTTCCCATGCGTAATAATTTCTGTTCGTTTTAAGTTTTAATACTGCTCCTTACTTTCAGTTGAAAATAAACTTTTCATATTTATTTTTTACTTTTTTAAATGCTTGAAAATCCTGCGCCCCTTCATGGAAATTCTCATTCCCCATGACAAATTCCTCCATGGAAAATTCCCCCACATACACCCTCTCCTCAACCCCTCTACCCACCAAACCAAAAAAATCCCCTGAAAACGTCTATACACTTACCAATAACCATTACTATATGTAAACAATGGTCAAGTTTGTAAATTGCAGCCCCTCCCACGGGGACTGTGGGGGCGTAATTCGTCCTAAAAGACATAGTTATTAGGTTTTTTGACTATGCTGAATAAAACGGCTATCTCAGAATTTTGATCCGGTCACTTTGGGTAAAAACGAGCTTGGGAGGGGGCCCAGGTGCCCTCCAATTTTTTGGTCACTTAAAAAGGGCACTAGAACTTTTAATTTCCGTGGGAATGAGCGCTCTTGTGACATTTTAGGACCATTGGGTCGATACGATCACCCCTGGGAAAAAAAACAAAAAAAACAAATAAACACGCACCCGTGATCTGTTTTCTGGCAAAAAAATTCAAAATTCCACAATTTTGTATATAGGAGATTGAACCTTCTACAGTAAAGTTGTCTGATGCGCTGAATCTGATGGTGTGATTTTCCTTAAGATTCTATGACTTTTAGGGGGTGTTTCCTCCTATTTTCTAAAATGAGGCAAATTTTCTCAGGCTCGTAACTTTTGATGGGTAAGATTAAACTTGATGAAACTTATATATTTAAAATCAGCATAAAAATGCAATTCTTTCGATGTAACTTTTAGTATTAAAATTCCGTTTTTTAAGGATTTCATTTACTTTTGAGCCGGGTCGCTCCTTATTACAGTTCCTTGCCAGGAACTGTTTGATACAGTTTAGATTGCGAGTTTCGGGCTCTATATCACCTAACTCTGAATGGACGCTCTTAACTGCGGCAACAAAAGCAGGCTATGGCAATACTAGCTTTCTTGTCCTTTTAGGTACAAAAACAAAGCTTAAGTTACGCCAATGATGACCTTTTTGGAATAAATCAAATAATAAAAAAAAAACAGTTTTTTCTACTGAAAGTAAGGCGTAACATTAAAAATTATAGCGAACGTAAATTATTACGTATATAAGGAGTTTCGCCCCCTAGTCAATAACTCACTCTTTATGTAAAAGTTGAAATTTTTTTCAAAGTCTTTGCGAATGACCCCTTGAATCACAAAGGTCATTTAATTAGAATAGATACTAATTAACTAGTACTTTTGAAACTACTAATAAATCGAGGTACTGACTAGGTGTCAAACCCCCTCATATACGTAGTAATTTCTATTCGTTTTAAGTTTTAATGCTGCTCCTTACTTTCACTTGAAAAAACTTGTTTTTTATTTACTTTCTGATCGTTTTTTAAATAGTGCCAGGAAATCTGACGCCCCTCCTAGAAATTTCCCTTCCCCCATGAAAACATTCTCCATGAAAAGGCCCTTACACGTAATCCTCTTCCCCAACCCATCCCTCCTACCAGAAGAAATCCCTCCTGAAAACCTCTGTAGACTATACTTCTCAATAACCAATACTATTGTAGACAATGGGCAAAGTTCATAACTTGCAGCCCTTCCCCGGGGACTGTGGAGATTAAGTCATCCTCAAAGACGAACTTATTATATTTTCGACAATTCTGAATAAGATGGCTACCTCAAAATTTTGATCATGTGACTTTGAGAAAAACGAGCGTGGGAGCAGGCCTCGTTGCCCTCCATTTTTTAGTCACTTAAAAAGGGCACTAGAACTTTTAACTTCTGGTCGAGTGAGCCATCTCGTGATGTTCTAGGACCACTGGATCGTTACTATCACCCCTTCAAAAAACAAACAAACAAATACAACACACGTCCCTGATCTTTCGTCTGGCAAAAATAAAAAATTTCATATTTTTTGCATAGGACCTTGAAACTCTACTGTAAGATTTTTGTGATATGCTTAATCTGACAGTGTGATTTTCATTAATATTCTATCACTTTTAAGGAGTGTTTCCCTTTTTTTCGAAAATAAGACAAATTTTTTAGGCTCGTAACTTTTGATGGGCAAAGTTAACCTTGATGAAACTTATATATTTGAAATCAGCATAAGAATCTGATTCTTATGGTGTAACTATTAGTATCCAAATTCTGTTTTTTAGAGTTTTGGTTACTATTGACCCGGGTCACTCCTTACTTACAGTTCGTTACTACGAACTGTTTGAAAACAAAGCTTTGAACGTGGAATCTGTAATAGCCAACTCTTTTAGAGTCTTTCAGAGTGATTTTTGGTGCTGTTGTAGCTCGAAGTGAATTTTAAAGGCCAAGGAATCAGCGCACTGGGTCGCAATTCTACAGTTCAGAATGCGTTTTTGTAGTTTTGTCTCAAATAACTCTGAGAAAACGTTCTCAACTACGACAATAAAAGCAGGCAATTTCAAAGAGGCCACAATATTAGGTTGTGACATTTTTATGGTTTCAGCTAAGGAGCAAGTGTCAATTTTGGGAAAGTATGACAGCTCTCTATTCATTGGCCGATTAGCCCATGCCACAAGAAATCCACGAACTATTTTCCATCTGACAATTTGTGAACATTTGAACAATTTTTCACAATCGTGGCACATGAATGATCTTTCATTTTTAATATCAATGAATTCGTTTTTCCGTATTCATGACTAAATGTGTTCATTTATTAATAAACAAATAAAATACAATATCATTTAACAAATAGTATATAAATAAACAAAACTAGATATATAAAACCGGCTAGGAGAGATGGCCTTATTGAAAAACTAAAATCAACAACATTTGAAAAACCCGGCCAGGACAGACGGTGTTTTTGACAAAAGTAAAATCAACACCGTTTGAAATTGTCAGGTTTCTTTCTAAAAACCACCTTTGATAGGGATTTGTTCTCGAAAATTTTGCAAAGCACTTGCTAAATACCCCACCTCCTCCTCCCAAGTGCCCAGCACGGAGAGAATCGACCCATGTAATCTGAAACTTAGTGATCTTTTACGGTTTCTCCAGCAATTACTTATAATTCTCCATATAATTCATCTATTTCAGTATTTTTTCATAACTGTGCCACCCTTTGAAATATCATGTGTAGACACAAAACTTTGGATTGGTGTCAACCCTGGGATGTATCCAGAGGAGCTCTCAACCCCCCCCCCTCCCCTATCTTCAAAAAACACCCCTTCATGCTCCAGAATATTCAGTCACATTTTATTCAAATTACCAAATCGAAAGTTTTTTCATTCCCCCTCTCCTCCAAAAAAAACCCTATGGACATTCCTGTCACTAGAGTGTTCTTCATCTGTCCAATAATCCCATTCACATTATTACTGTGACTAAGATTAAAAGTGACAAGGTCAAAAAACAGATGATCCAGACTGTTAGCATACTCACATAGTGGGAATCCAAATCCAAACACTCAATTAGCCATATAGGCTTAAACTGTGCATCTTAATTAAATTAATTGCATTAAGAAGACACATAAAACGATAAGAAAACGGACTCTATCCTTTATAACAATAAGCTTATTGTAGAATAATGAATGCTAAATAGCTTGGTTATATTTGCTTTACAATTCAATAGTAATATATGTGTTATTTTCAAATAAGATTTCTAGGAATGATTGACTATTGTCGGGCAAAAACAACAATGTATTACCTTATGGAAAATCAACTATAATTCCAGGATGTCTCAAAAGTCACGTACAGAAAACAAGAAATTCATTATTCAGAACGATCAAAAGTAGAAAAAATATCTGCAGTAGTGACGTAATGTAAGTAGGTTCAGGGGGAGAGTCCCAAAATTATGCCATTATCCCTTTGATATCTTCTCAACACAAAATTGAGCATCCTATTTTGAAATTGGTATTATATCGACAAAGAAATGAAATTAACATCTTCGTTGAACCTCATATCATTCCAAAAAAAAGTAGTCTATATCAAAGAGGGATCAAGGGACCTGACCCCTGAATTCCCTCTGCTTCTGAACTCTATAGCTTGAAGAAACACTCTACATCTTCAATTCATGATTGTAAGGGAGTTGTGTAGAAAATTATTTAAATTATCAAATGAACACGGCGACCCTTTTCCCAGGAGTTATAACTCGGCATCACAACTCTTACGAGTCGTATAGTTTGGGCACTACTTCTAATACTGCTACTGCTACTATGGTTCCTGCTTTAAATGAAGCTAATGGTATTATGGTGAGACTTTCTGGGAATGTTTATGGGGAGTTTTAAATAAATTAAGTTACACTAAGTGCATGTAGTTTGTCATAAAGACATATAAGTAATATATTATTAGCAACTTAGAGAACTAAGCTAAAACCTTCAGGATATGCTGAAGAGAGTACTGAACTAAGTAAAAGGCGCTATGTGTATGTTACCACTATTGCTACTGTTAATGCTGCTACTATAGTAGTGGCAACGTAGGGTTTTCCATGACACAGATATCCCTGGATTCCATGAAACCCATATCCCTAGATTCCACGAAAGCCCTATACCGTCAATCCAAGACAGCCAGCAGCTTTTTGTTAAGTCAGGGTATTTTAAAGTTATTTTAAAAACGTTCAGGAGCCCCCACCAAATTAAGATTTCTTTGGCTGTTGCATCACAGGGTTTGCAAGCTCCGTAAAAGGACTTGTTAGAGGACCCAGAAAATAGCTGTTACTTAATAAGGTTTGTTTACTTTTGGTCATAACAGGACTTGTTCGATGGTCAGGAAAAAAGATATTACTTAATAGGGTTTGTTTACTTTAGGTTTTTATGTGACAAGGAATGTCCACTAGTCAAGCGGGGGAGTTTCACTAAGACATTTTTCTTGAAGACATTTTAAAGATGTTTCAAGACGCTTCAAGATATTTCTAAGACATTTTTCTTCAAGACCTTTTCAAGACGATTAAAGAATTTTAAGTTTTTTAAGAATTTTTTCTTCAAGACTTCTTTCAAGAGGTTCCAACATGTTTGTTCTGATTTTTGTTCAAGAAACTTGTCGCATGTTAATTTTTCTCTTCTTGAAACCTGTATTTTGATTTTTCTCATCGTGAAAATGATTTTGTTCATGGAACTTGTTGCGTGTTGATTTTTCTTCGTACTAATTATTGTTCTTGAAACTTGTTGGACGTTTATTTTTCTCTTCGTGATACCTGTATTTTGATTTTTCTCAATGTGAAAATGATTTAGTTCATGGAACTTGTTGCGTATTGATTTTTGTTTGTGGAACTAGTTGCGTGCTGATTTTTGTTCTTCAAACTTGTTGCATGTTGATTTTTCTCTTCATGAAACTTTTACCTTGATTTTTCTCGTCGTGAAACTGATTCTGTTCATAGAACTTGTTGCATGCTTATTTTTGATCATGGAACTTGTTGCGTGCTGATTTTGCTCGTGGAACTTGTTGCGTGCTGATATTTGTTCGTTACACATGTTGCATGCTGCTTTTTCTCTTCACGAAACTTGTACAATGATTTTACTCCTTGTGAAACTCATTTCTTTCTTGGAAATTGTTGCGTGCTGATTTTTGCTCACAGAACTTTTAACGTGCTGATTTCTGTTCGTGGAAATTTCTTCATATGGATTTTCTCTTTGAGGAATTTGTGTATTGAATTTCCATGTCGTGAAACTGATTTTATTCATCTTACCTGCAGCCTGCTCATTTTTGTTCGTGGAACTTTTTGCACGTTGATTATTGTTCGTGAAACTTGTTGCGTATTGATTTTACTCTTCATGAAACTTGTACATTGATTTTTCTCCTCGTGAAATTGATTTCATTCATGGAATTTTTTTAGTGCTGATTTTGCCGGCGAAACTTAATTTATCTTGACATTATTCGTCGTGAAGATGATCGAATGTTGATTTTTCTTTCGAGAAACTTAATTTATCATGAAATTTTCTTCATGAAACTTGTTGCATGTTGTATTTTTCTTCGTGAAACATAGTGCACGATGATTTTATTTCATTCGACTTGTTGCATTTGTAATATCTCTTCAAGGAGCTTAAACTGTCTTTTTTTTTAATTCGAGGAACTAGTTGTGTATTAATTTTTCGTGAAACTAGAACAACTTTTTCTTACCTGCTACTAGGTCAGGTTAACCTAACCTAATAGCATGTAAGAAAAGGCGTATTAGTTTTATGAAGAGAAAATCTTACATACTTCTAGGTTAGGTTAACCTACTCTAGTTAACGTAACTAGGTTAATTTACCCTAACCTAGTAGGATGTAAACAAATGGCGTACTTGTTTTACGAAAAGAAAGCTGTGGACAACATCAGTTTCAAGAGGAGAAAAAATCAATGTACAAGTTCCACGAAGAGAAATATCAACACACAAAAAGTTACACGGACAATAATCAGTACGCAACAAGTTCCAGGAACAAAATCAGTACGCAGCAAGTTCCATAAACAAAATCAATTTCACAAGGAGAAATCATTATACACGTTTCATGGAGAGAGAAATCAACATACAACAAGTTTCATGAGCTTAAATCAGCACGCAACAAGTTCCTTGAACAAAATCAGTCTAACGAGGAGAGAAATTGATGCACAAGTTCTATGAACAAAATTAGTTTCACGAGGAGAAAAATAAATATTCGATTTTCACGAAGAGAAAAATCAACATGCAAGAAGTTTAATGGACGAAAATTAGCAGGCAACAAGTTCCATAAACAAATCGGGTACGTAACAAGTTCCACAAATAAATATGGCACGCAACAAGTCCCATGAGCGAAATCAGTCTTGTAAACCGAGAAATTCAGCATGCAGCAAGTTCCAAGAACAAAATAAGCCTGCAATAATTTCCACAAATACAAATTGCCACGCAACAAGTTCCATGAAGAAAATCAGTTTCACGAGGAGAAAAATCAATGTAAAAGATTTACAAAGAAAAAAATCAGCATACAACACGTTTCGTGAGCAAAAATCAGCATGTAAGAAGTTCCACAAAACAAGAACCAGCATGCAAGTTCCTTGAACAAAATCAATTTCGAGAGAAGAAAAATTAATGCACAATTTTGTATGGAGGGAAAATCAACATTCAAGAAGTTTCAATAACAAGTATTAACACACAACAAGTTCCGAGAACAAAATCGGCACGCAACAAGTTCCAGGGACAAAATCATTTTCACGAACATAAAAAAATCAGCATGTAGCATGTTCAACGATCCAAAATAAGCAAACAACAGGTTTCACCAACAAAATTAGTTTCTGGGAAAGAAAAATAATGTAGAAGACTCCCGAAGAGAAAAAATTAACATTTAACAAGTTTTGCGAACAGAGATCAGCGAACGTTCCACGAACGGAAAATCAGCACATAACAAGTTCCTTGAGTGAAATCAGCTTCAAGAGGAGGAACAATCAATGCAAAAGTTTCACGAAGAGAAAAATCAACATACAGCAATTTTCACGAACAAAAATCCATACGCAACAGTTTCTACAGAAAAAAACCAGCACGGAACAAGTTCCATGAACAAAATCAGTTTCACGGGGAGAAAAATCAATATACAAGTTTCACCAAGAGAAAAATCAACATGCAAGAAATCAAGAAAAAAAATTCACGACAAAAAATAAGCTCTCAATAGTTCAAATAGAAACAACGGTCATATTTTAGTTTATAAATTATTTTTGAGTAAAACAGGTTTATATCCCCTTAGTTATGATAACATGCACCTGAAGGGTGTCACCGGGGGTGGTAACTTGTGCCAAACTGGCATCAATTGCGACGATTCATCAGAAATGACGCTAATACAGAAATGAAACGCTTAAAAAGTTTTATTTTCATCACTCTTTTCTTTTTTTTAAATCCGTTCCTTTTAAACTTACAGAGAATACGACAGGTTAGTCAGAACTTACAACTTGAGCAATCTATTTATTTCTTAGGAAATTGCAATTTCCCACTGCAAACCATAAATTAAAAGTCAAAAATTCATAGGAAAGATAAAGGCTAACCTTTATGTAGTTTACAGGCCATTCGGACAAATAATAAATCGTTAGACTCCTGGCTCGGATCATATTATTCAAAGACGTTTCTTTCTTTTTACTGGCTTGAAATATCACAAAGATTAGCTAATCGGATGGAATTATCAGTTCGCTCTTTTAACCAACTTAAGATTTCACAGAGTAAATAATCAGGTTTAAAAAAGGGAGGATTAATCAAAGAGGTGGGGCTCAAAATTACGGTTTTAGCTACCGCTCAAACATAGCCAAGAAGGAACCGCGGCTCATATTAAAAAAAAAAACAACTTAAAATATATGTTTAAAAAAACTAACCATTGAGAATAACTTAGGAGTTGTAACTTATTCAAAAACGGCAATTTTAAACAAAAGCACAATTGATATTTTGAAAAGAGGGATTTTTTTAGCTTTTGTTTTTGACGAAGGAATCATGTAATTGGCTAACAAAAATATGTACTAAACGGAAACCACGGACTTAAAATCCTTGATTAGATAAAAATTCTTGATTAGATACCAATAAGTTGAATTTAAATGTTGCTGTAATTCATTGTTGATCCTAAGTGAGGTTTTGCTATAGTTACTAATAAAGCTTCATAACTTCACAAAGGGTGCATACAGAAGTGGAAAGACATATTCCGCAATGTACACACTTATTGACACATTTTCTAAGAGGAAGAATTATTTGCTCCTCTCAGCTTATCTAAATGTATGTTTTTTGGATTCAGATCAAACACCACATAATTTTTTTCGCTAGAAACTAAATGATTTGAGACTTGGGTTCTTTGCAATATCTATAGTCAATATTACCCTTAGCAATATTTTTTATGACCCAGGGACTTTGTACCACTAGAAACTGTGTGTTCGTTTGTCAAGATAGCAATGAATTATAATAAAATTTTTGTATAGGGTAGTTTATAAAGTTTCCATTCGGTGTATTGATAGGAGTTATGATTTTTCTTGGGAACAAACTTTATCAAACAGTTCGTGGTAACGACCCCGGCTCAATAGTAACCAAAACTAAAAAAATGGAGCTTTGATACCAATAGTTACATCAAAGAAATCACATTTTTATGCTGATTTTGAATATATAAGTTTCATCAAGTTTATTCTTACCATCAAAAGTTACAAGCCTGAGAAAGTTCGCCTTATTTTAGAAAATAGGGGACAACACCCCCTAAAAGTAAAATAATCTAAACAAAAATACCACCATCAGATTCAGCGTACTGTAGAAGTTTCAAGCTCCTATCTAAAAAATCTGGTATTTTGTATTTTTTGCCAGAATACAGATCATGGATTCGTGTTTATTATTTTATTATTATTATTTTTCCCTAGGGATGATCGTTTCGACCCAGTGGTCCAATCCTGTCGCGAGAGGACTCATTCTAATAGAAATTAAAAGTTCTAGTGCCCTTTTTAAGTGACCAGAAAAGTCGGAGGGTAAATAGTCCCCCTCCCACGCTCATTTTTTCCAAAGTCCCCGGATCAAAATTTTGAGATAGGAAATTTGTTCATCATAGTCAAAAACCTAATAATTATGTCTTTCGGGACAACTTAAATCCCCACAGTCCCCGGGGAAGGGGCTGCAAGTTACAAACTTTTACCATTGTTTACATATAGTAATAGTTATTGGAAAGTGTACAGACGTGTTCAGGAGGACTTTTTCGTGTTGAGGGGAGGTGGTTCTGGTCGGGAGAGGGGGTTACGTGGGAGGATCTTTCCATGGAAGAATTTATCCCGAGAGAAGAGAGTTTCCAGGAAAAGGCCCTAGGATTTTAAAGCATTGTTTAAAAGAAAAACAATGAGAAAATAAACAAAGAAGCTTGAAGTAAGGAGCAGCATTAAGACTTAAAACGAATAGATATTATTACGTTTACAAGGGGATTCGTCTTCTCTGCGATACCTCGCTCGTTACGCTAAAGTATTTTTTAGTAATTCCAGCTATTTGTTCTACAACCTTTGTGATTTAGGGGTCATTCTTAAGGAGCTGTTACAAGATTCAAACTTTAGTGTAAATAGCGAGGTATTGACGAGGGGGCGAACACCCTCATATACGTAATAAAAATATATAAATATAGAAGTTCGTTGCGTAAGTTAATTCATAAGTCACGTATATTTATTACTAATAAAAACGTTCGCAAAAAAAGGCTCTAGTCGCCTTTTGAAGTAACCAAAAATTAGAAGCCAACTAGTAGAGTTGTGAAAAGGAGTTAAACTTTATCGTAAATAGCGTGGCGTTGAGGAGGAGGCAACCCCTTTCATATATGGAAAGATTTCTGTTCATTTTAAGTTTTAATGTAGCTCCTTACTTGCAGTAAAAAAAAAAAACTTGTGTTCTGTCTTTTTACCTCCATTGTTCAATTTTGTTTTATTGTTGTCTTTAGAAAAATCTCACAGCATCAAGATGCGAAAACAACGAGTGAAACAATAACATGAATAAATTTTTCAACCTAATATCTTGATTTTGCTCTTTTATTATTCTTAATCAACAAAATCGTATACTTTAATGTAACAGTAACATGATATAATAAAAATATGGTAATATGAATAATATTGTTAAACAATACAACAAAATATGCTACCCCCTTTGTTATTTTCTGGCTTTATTAACTATTTTCTCCTTTATTACTTTTTAACGAACATTAGATATGCACTTTGGGACAAAGACTAATCAAAGTCTTTTTCATATTTCTCTATTTTTTTTCAATACTTCAAGACTTTAAATCAGTATCAGTCGGAAAATTCGTCAAATATGATATTTCACCTATATTATCTGTATTAATTTATCCTTACTAATAAAGCAAACACAACCGTGACTAATAACTACAGAAGAATACCTTCTGTTTTCCACTACCAGACAATACACTCACGATTACATGTGTATTCTACATAAAATAAATTAATAAATTGGCAACTGACAAGCAATACAGGAGTTCTTAACTCACTCACTTATTACCATAGACATAATAATAGGCCATAATTTAAACCTTAGTGCTGGAAACACTTGGCGTCAAATTTAAAATTGACTGAACCTGAAAAAAAAAATGAGCGAGAACGTGACAAAAGTATGCATACAATTGATACAAATAGATACGTATTTCTTTTTTATAAGATTTAGTTTACTACCGAAATCAAAAGTTGGCAAGGTACATCTTAATACGGAGCTCTCCTTATTGCGATCGAGCTTGCCAATAAAACCTGGGGCCAAAGTGTCGATATAAGCAGAAAATGGAAGCTCTCAGTATCCCCATAGGAAACGGGACTTAGCTTGACTGGAACTCAAATTCAAAGGATCTAGCTCTAACTGTTTCCTTTAATTTCTTTTTCCCTCTTTTAGCCGTCAAGTCACTTGTTTCTTAAAAAAACAAAAAAATGACAGTGTTGCAGTTTGACGAAAATCAAAGAAAATAAGCACGCAATCGAAATTAGAAACGCCACTAATTAATAAGAAAATAACGAACCACAAAAGCAGAAGAAACTTTTTTGGGAATAAAAGACCATAAACCAAGACTAACGAGAATTTAATAAATATGCAAAGTAATCGTTGTTCTGCAATGTACCAGCTTAAATCCTAAAGTATTCTGGTAGATGAAAAAGTTTAGAATAAAAAGTATCCCTCAGGATACTTTTTAGTATCCGGAGTCTTGAGTATTGAGTTCAGCCTTGATAAGGGGCAGGTGAAAATTCCCTCTTAAACTCAACATGTTTCTAAAAAGCCAGCTATTTATTTTTTCAAATTTTCTATTGTTATATGCCTAAATTACTTATCGAAAAATAGTAGCCTACTGCTACAGATAACTTGTTGCAGTTTCTCTCAAAACATTTCTCAGTCCAAGTAGAGTTTGATTGACAGTCCCTACTTATAGTGATACTTTCCAATCACTCCAGTATATCCCTCTGATGCCCTCATTAAGATTGAATTCCGAGTCAAGGAGGCCCTAGACGGTCAATCATTTTGAGCAAAAGTTTCTGTCAACCCATTGACGTGTGCTTCAATTCATCTTTCATCAACCCATCAATCTCAACCAAAGCTGATCTAACACACTGCTTTTGAAAAAAAAAAGACTGAGTCATTCAAACTTTCTATCAATCACCGTCAACGCTTGACTCAAGCGTCAAACAGGTTCCTGATGCTTGATGCTTGATGCTCGAGTCAATCAATTGATGGAAGCTATTGATCAAAATGATTGCCCGTTTAGGGCTGTTTTAAGACCACACTGACTGTACCTGAAGTAAGAATAAATAGAACAAAATACATGGGAAATTTTTCATATTTTGGCTGGGATCTCCGTTTATCCCCTCTTAGTTCAACAGAGGAAGAAAAGTAGAAAATAGAATAAGTTAAACCGAACGAAATAAAATAAAAACAGACCTCTTTTCCAGGGGGGTTGTCTCGAAGAAGGGCATGAAGTTTACTAAAAAAAAAGTGGCAACAATGAGTAAACTATATAGAAGATATAAAAAAAAGCCTTGAGAAACGTCTCAAGATTTTGGGGGAGCAATATTTAGCACAAAAAATAGTTGGCTGAACTGAGAGTAGTGGACTTTGGTTTTTATACGGACTTATTATTATGGACTTGTTTATTTTGCATGGACTACATGAATTTTTCAAAACACCTGAATCACCACGTAACATTGTGCTTTTCGAGACTATTACTACTAACAACCCTGTGAATCGCCAGGCCATCCGAGGCCAAAACAACTACGCCACCTCTTCCATTCCAATCTATTGAAAGTTTTACTTTTCGACCCTCCCGTAAAGTTTTAATTTCCTTTAACTACTTCGTAGTAACTTCTTCCTAACCCATTCGGGATGACCTGCTTTTGTTTGGCCCAGCTGAATAGAACAAAAGCACAATCTTTGGTAATATATTATTCTTCATACATAAAACATCGTCTAGCCATTTTAATCCCTCTTTCAATATAGTCCTAAAAATTTGAATCGAACTACATTTTTCGTACAGTTTATTGTTCAGTCAAACAAAAACCTTAAACCGTACTTCCACAATCACTCTAGAAAACATTTAAAAAATCTTCCTCCCGCTTTTCAGAACTATGCCTGACCATTATCATTACCTTGAACTTCAACATTCTAATCATCTATGTTCACTGACATCTATCTATGACATCAACATCTATGTTCACTGACATCTATGTCACTAGCATCTATGTCACTAACACTGATATCACTAGCATCTATGTTCACATACATCTAACTGACATCTATGTTCACTGACATCTATCACTGACATCAACAACTATGTTCACTGACTTCTTTACCCATTCTTCCAATTTTTTTCAACTGTGAAAGAGTATTCTTCGCCTTGGCTGTCCTACTTGCTATGTCTTCACTGGAAGTACCATCTTTACAAATAACATTATCTGAATAAGTACTTGCACGACTTTTAAGTTTCCTCACATTACCTCTTCACCCTCATTTATTCCTAGTTTAAGTGAGTTAGTTGTCTTAACATTAATGCATAAATCTATTCTTGTAGTCTGAAATCTCAAAAATTTCTAGTCTTTTTACTTTGTTAGCATTCTTTATCTAAGATGTTCAAATCTTGCGTCTAATACAAGTCCAGATCGTTTAACCTTCTCAATATAATTCGTGTTCTTGCATAGCCCTGCAGCAATAAAAAGTATACACAAGAATAACCTACAATACTGCTTAACTCCTTACTCCACACCGAGTCAACTTCCAATCTCAATTTCTACCTTAACCGCTGCAATATTACCCTCATGGCACTAATTACTTTCATATCCTCGTCTTTTTAAATATAGAAGTTGATAGTGTAGTTTTAATCCAAACCATCCCATACTTTATTTATAGTTTTTGTTTCAATTTGGAAATCAGGTCAATTTTTTCATGATCGTAACTTTTGATGGGTATATAAATTCTTTTAGAGGTATTGAGGAGGGGGCAACCTCCATCAAAGACATAATAATTCCAGTTCGTTTTTATGTTGCTTCTTACTTTCAGTTGAAAAACCTGTGGTTTAATTTAGTCAAACAGTTCATAGCAACGAACTGTAGTAAGGAGCGACCCAGCTCAATAGTAACTGAAACTCTAAAAAAGGGAATTTTAATACCAATAGTTAGATCAAAGGAATTACATTTTAATTCTGATTTTAAACTGATAACATTGTTAAGTTAGACCTTTAAGTGTAATTAAATTAAAAAAACAAGTTTTTTCAACTAAAAGTAAGGAGTGACATTAAAACTTAAAACGAGCAGAAATTATTTTTTATACGAAAGCGGCTGCTTTCTAATCAAAGCCCCGCTCTTTACGCTGAAGTTTGACTCTTTCTCTCAACCCTTCTTTTTAAAACAATAAAAAACTTCAGCAAAAGAACGGGGCGTTGATGAGGAAGTAGGACCTTTCATATACGAAGTAATTTTTGTTTGTTTTAAGTTTTAATGTCGCTCCTTATTTCAGTTGAAAAAACTTGTTTTTTTTTTAATTTAATTTCTGAACGTTTTTGAATCAATGCATGTTATTGTCCATCAATTTTTTGATGGAATAATTTTGAGAAAAAAGAGCGGGGGAGGAAGCCTAGTTGCCCTCCAATTTTTTGGTTAATTAAAAAGGCAACTTGAACTTTTAATTTTTTACGAATCATTTTATTAGTAAAAGATATACGTAACTTACAAATTAGCTTACGTAAAGAACTTTTTATTCTCATGTTTTTATTACATATATGAGACGGTTCACCCCCTCGTCAGTACCTCTCTCTTTACACTAATCTTAAATTTTGTCCTAATTCATTAAATATGACCCCTGAATCACAAAAGCCGTAGAATAAGGAGAGGCATTAAAACTTAAAACGAACAGAAATTATTTTGTATACGACAGGGGCTGCTTAGTCATAAACGCCCCGCTCTTTACGCTGAAGTTTGACTCTTTCTCTCAACTCTTCTTTTTAAAACAGTAAAAAAGTTAGCGTAAAGAGCGGGGCATTGATGAGGAAGCAGGCCATTTCATACACGAAGTAATTTTTGTTAGTTTTAAGTTTTAATGTCGCTCCTTACTTTCAGTTGAAAAAACTTATTTTTTTTATTTAATTTCTGAACGTTTTTGAATCAATGCACGTTTTGATTTCGGCTCTCTGCTGAGGAATAATTAAAAAAAAAATTTGCATTTTTTTTTGCTAAATGGCTTTCTCATAATTTTGATCCAATGATTTTGACAAAAGCGGGGGAGGAAGCCTAGTTGCCTTCCAATATTTGTTTAATTAAAAAGGCAACTAGAACTTTTAATTTTTTACGAATCATTTTATTAGTAAAAGATATACGTAGCTTACAAAATAGCTTACAGAAAGAACTTTTTATTCTCATGTTTTTATTACATGTATGATTCGATTCGCCCCCTTGTCAATACCTCTCTCTTTACACTAATCTTAAATTTTGTCCCAATTCATTAAGAATGACCCCTGAATCACAAAAGCCGTAGAATAAATAGTTGACATTACTAAAAATACTTTAGCGTAAAGAGCGAGGTATTAGGAGGAGGTGAGCCCATCATATGGGTAATAATTTCTGTTCGATTTAAGTTTTAATGTTGCTCCTTACTTCCAGCTGAAAAAAAACTTTTTCATATTTATTTTTTCATTGTTTTAGTAATGCTAGTAAATCCTGCGCTCCCTTCATGGAAATGTTCTTCCCCCATGACAAATTCCTCGATGGAAAGTTCCCCCAGCATATCCCCCTGTTCTCAACCCCTCCCCCACAAAAAAAACTCCCGAAAACGCCTGTGCACTTCCCAATAACCATTACTATATGTAAGAACTGGCCAAAGATTATAATTTGTAGACCCTCCCGCGGGGACTGTGGGGGAGTAAGTCGTCCCCAAAGACATAATTATGAGGTTTGTCGACTACGCTGAATAAAATGGCTATCTCAGAATTTTAATCTGTTGACTTTGGGAAAATAAGGGGACCTAGGTGCCCTCCAACTTTTGGGTCACTTAAAAGGGCACTAGAACTTTTCTTTTCCGTTAGAATGAGCCCTCTCACAACATTATAGGACTACTGGGTCGATACAATCACCCTTGGGAAAAAAACAAAACAAAAAAACATACAAACAATTAAACACGCATCCGTGATCTGCCTTCTGGCAAAAACTACAAAATTCCACATTTTTGCAGATAGGAGCTTGAAACTTCTACAAAAGGGTTCTCTGATACACTGAATCTGATGATGTGATTTTCTTTAAAATTCTATGACTTTTAGGGGGTATTTCCCCCTATTTTTTAAAATAGTGCAAATTTTCTCAGGCTTGTAACATTTGATGGGTAAGACTAAACTTGATGAAAACTATATATTCAAAATCAGTATTAAAATGCAATTCTTTTGATGTAGCTATTGATATCAAAATTCCATTTTTTACAGTTTTGATTACTATTGAGCCGGGTCGCTCCTTACTACAGTTCGTTACCACAAACTGTTTTATTGTCGCGGATTTTGAACTAGCCAGAAGGCACTATGTGTATACTATTATTACTATCATTGTAGTTACTCTCACTAATGACGCTAAGGCTATTAAGTTGAAACTTTTATAGAAATTTTAGGGGGAGTTTGAATTAATCAAGAAAAAAACAAAAAACATATACATGCAAGTTTTAAAAAGGGCATATAAGTAATACCATATGCAGCGCCATTCTATAATAGCTAGAAATAACATTGAAACTTTAAATGGAGCTAATTGAATTGAAAATAAAAGCAGTCCCATTCAACCCATTCAGCAGCAAACCCATTCATTTTTCAAACAAATCCAATAAAAATTTTGAGACAGCCATTTTGTTGAGCATAGTATAACGGTCCAGCAACTATGTCTCTAGGAATGTTGGGTAAATCAACCCTCCAAAGTTATCTATTTAGGCCATTATACTTTAAAATTAAGTTTCCCCCAAAAAAATTACGAATTAATAAAAATAAGACAATAAAATTTTTATTTCCCACTAAAAAGAAATAATGTAACTAGTGCAGTAATAAAAGGAAAGATAGCAAAACATACTTCGAATAAGAAATGCGCATATACACACAAGCCAAATTACGAAATGAACCCTAATATCATGAACTATCACACAGTTCATATTCTGTTAAACTTTTATAAAACTTCTATAGTCTTTTCTGAATTATCATTTTGGTAATATTTGGTAATATTTGTTGCTGATAGCTGCGTTACGCTTCCAAGGAGAGAGGTGCCAAAAATGCACTTGTGTATTATTTAGAACACACTCAATAAGTGAAGTTAGGTTCTTTCGTGAAACAAACTACGATGCAGGTACATTTTAATTAAATATTTTATACATAGAGGTGGTTAGATTAGGTTAAGTTACATATTTGATATAACGCACACCAACCCCTCCTCCCCTAATGTGACAATATTTAGCCCAAATTTGTGATAGAGCTGATGAAATAAAACAAAATATCATGGAAATATAATACTTTCTTTGTAAAATTGAAAAATTACCTTATGAATGGTATTCTATTGTCAACAAACACGTATTTACAAGCAAATTGATTTTTTTCAAACATGGTCTATTGTTACACTTCCAAAAATGTTCCTTCACGTAAGAGTATAAAGTCATGTTGTGTCCATTGACACACTGTTTTGTTGCGGACACCAACCCCTTATCCTGGAATAAAATAGTTGCCTCTTTTTCAGTCTTTGGCAAATCTCAAATCCTCATTTCAAAATCCATGTTCAGACACTATCTTCTATCACTATGCGCATCAAACTATGTTGAGTTTGGTCTTTATGGCTATGAAATCGGATTTTCTCAGTAAAAGTCTTGAGTGCGTCTTGAATAATGAATAAGTACCAAATATTTAACTAAAATGTACCGGTATCATAGTTTATTTCACGAAAGAACCTAACTTCACTTATTGAGTGTGTTCTGAATAATACACAAGTACCAAAAAACAAAATTACAAAAACGGTAGTAACAAGAATGCACCGTATGCTTATTCTTACCATATTGGAGAAAACCACCATCAAAAATAGCTGGTTCCTAACAAGATGGTTCCGAAAGAAGCTTTTGAAAAAACAATCATACTGTAAGCTTACGGACTCTAATAGTAAAATAATTTATTAACAAAAGACGTGTCGAATTAACATTCCAACCCACAGGCAGACCAAGATACATTATTCTTGAAGAAGATTTTATTATCTTGTCAGAAATTTTTACTTCTGAGGCAGGAACACTTCCTTTATGATTGAAGACAATAAACTCTGTTTTAGTGACGTTGAAAAACAGACCTATTTTCTCATATGAATTTTTCAGCGCCATATAACTCTTCAAAAAATGAGACATCTCAGCAATATCTCGAGATTGACTGGGGGCATTAAGTTGAAACTTTCAGGACTATTACTCTTACTACTTCTGTTCTTGTAATTTAACTCAATCAAAAGAGTGCAAGTGTATCCAGATTGTCAAAGAGCAAAGACATAATTTTTTATAATAATATATTATAAAATATATTTATTATTTTTATATTTATTATATTATTATATATTTATTTATATATTTATTATATATTTATTATATTTATTATATTTATATTTATTATATATTATTTTATAATTTTTTTTATAAAATAGACACAATTTTTAGGAATAGTAATAAGTTTGTTTTTCAAGTAAACTTGAGGACGTATGAAATTCTATTATACAATACTATTTGTGTGAGGATTAAAAATTCTTGAAAAAGTTTTTACTATATACAAACAGCAAGCCCAACTATGGATTCTAATTGAAAAAATCGAAGAGATCAATAGTATTTTTCTTATGTAAAAGACTAGATGAACAAAAAAAGAATAGAACCACAAAATAAGTTTTTTCAAAGAGAAGTAAAGAGCTCCATTAAGCCAAAACTGAGCAGAGATAAAGTCAAATAATCTTCCAAGCGTGAAACTACCACAAATCACCATCAACAAATAAATAAAACTCAAAACTAAAGGCAATTACAGTAAATAACCGACTAAAAAATGTTTATGCTAGATTTACCTCTCACTCATTCGAAGTATCTGCCTTGGCTTTTTTTCACAATTAGCCATGGCTTGATGCCCACAACTACCTAATTTTAGTTCAAAATCAGAACGAACAAAAATTCATATGTTTAGGGCTAACAACCCCCATGCCTTCTCAAGACCAGAACATAATTTACGCTTTATCGAAAACAAAATATATCTCAAATATTTTCACTTTTTTAAATTTATAAACTAAGAAATAATTAAGACATTAAGGAATAAATATCAGTATGTGTCAATTAAAATGACAATCCACGGTCATCTATTTTTGTCAGTAAAGTGCAAATTATGTCCCGGTCTTGAGAAAGCATGGGGGTTGTCAGCCTTACTCAAATTAATTTTTAATCGTTTTGAGTCTGACTCAAAGCGTTATTTATCGTAATTTCTGTTTGTTTTGGGACTTTAAGATTATTTAACTTTATTTCTGCTTATTTTTGGTTTAATGAAGCTCTCTAATTTCCTTTGAAAAATTTATTTTGTGGAATTAGTTAATAATAAGATTTATCAAGAAAATATTTGCCATACGTTTATCAGCTACCAATAGCAATTTTCTCACAAGCCAGTTTCTTGAAACATCTCCCTTAATTTGTGACTAGTATGGGCCATGGTTAGTCCTTTACTAGGTTGTAGTTACCGCTGCACCATGAGATAGGTGATATATTTCTGGAATAAGAGGAGAGCTATTGCTTTGCAGCCTCCATATTACAGGTTTGTGGAACAAATATATATATATATATATATATATATATATATATATATATATATATATATATATATATATATATATATATATATATATATATATATATATATATATATATATATATATATATATATATATATATATATATATATATATATATATATATATATATATATATATATATATGAGTAGGGTTTACATTAGCTCTCTTCGATGATGAAATGGTTCATCTCAACGATAATCTGTTATTTTTGTAGAATGTCCACCCGGCGTTTCATCGGACGATTGTATGTCTCTTTATGCAGCTTCGTTTCAAACATCGAGAGTCGATAATAATAATGTCCCCTCATACCTATTCTAGAAGGAAAAACTACTAACAAGCACATTCACCACTACAATATAAAGCACCTTCAATATATTCATGTAAACATTTCATATTTGGAACTCTATCAATTAACATTAAGGAGCTAAATGAGCAATCATTAGCAATAAAAAAAGGTTCGTCTGTGATTACTTGTCATTTTCGGCCCATTCAATAAGGAGATGGCTAATAGGAAAATAAGGAAAATGTTTGTCCTGATATTGACTGCTATGTTGCCTGTTTTAGACCAAGACAACTGGGTCATGGAATCGACTATCACAGGGATCGTTTGTCAATGTCTGGTTACATTCTTGGCAATTGGTTTGCTGAGTTGTTTCGCTCTGGTTACCTCTTGCTAAGAAATATATTGCACTTACTGTCGCGGATTTTACGTCATCTACACTATCGATTGGGGCTCTGGGAAGTTTTTTGAAGAAAGTATTTCACAAATCTCATGTACTGCGTGGGATCCCTCAGCGAGCGATTGAAATCACGACAAGGTGGAAAAGTTTTAAAAAGGGCGAGAAACACACCTCATCACTCATCAGTGTCAACTCAGGTCAGAAGCAAAAAACATCCTCTTGGCGAAAAAGAATCCAAAAGTAAAAATTATTAGATTTAAAAAGGATTTCTTTTCCACAGAACCTCATCCGCCAGTTATATTATCTCTAAGCAGAAAATGTTGATGTACCCTAAGTACAAAACATGATTACTATGAACGTTTTTATCCGCAATAACCACTTTCTGAAAAAGTTTATTTTCAAATTTATTTCAGAAAAGACTTTTTCATATATTTGACTTCCATATTTATATATTTGCATTTGATTGTCAGAAAACCTAACAATAAAAAACCGAGTGCAGCCGAGGGATTATCCTATGAAAATTGTGTTCTACACAATTTGATTGTACAAGTAAGTGTCTACATAAATTGAAAATTAATGAGCACAAGCAACAATCTAGCAAACTATGCAAGTTGTACACAATTAATATTAATGATTCCAATGCCCTTTAAGAAATTGGGAGGTTTTGATATTAGACATGATTAAAGTACAGACACTGACAGTACCAATATGCTTAGAGATGTGACAACTAAAGACTTATAATTGGTCGCGAAAATATACCATAGCATATTTAATATACCTCAATGGATGCCTCCCAATGTTAAGACTGATATAAAGTTACAACTTGCTCTGTCCAATTTTATTTTGTGAAAAGTAGCTACAGCTGCCCTGATGCAACCGTCTCTCTCACCTCGGAAATATTTCAAGTACGAAAACAACAGGTTACGACCTAAGTTGCTTTGGCAATTGAAAAATTAAGAGCGAGTGGAAATAATATCCAACTACTTGTTCCATATACAATCACAAATCAACAACTCATTGTTACGTGTTTACATAGCTATACCAATTCATCATATATCAATGGAAAAATTCCTTCCAAACTTGCTTTAGAATTTTCTAAAAAGGGCTAGTACCATAAGATCATGGATATGTTCACCACACAAATTCGAAATGTTAAGATTTCTATGTCCTGTATGTAAAGCAAATGGAATTCCGCTCTACAATTCATCCTTTGATAAATTCTATAAGACCCTTTATGAACCGAAAATACAGTCCCTAGATCGAGATTCAAAACTAGTTGAAAATGGTACAGCTGATGAAATAGTTACAAAAACTCATGGCATCATTGTATTCGGTTTGTCAGGTAGTCAAGATATGAGTGTTTTCCGAACGGGCATAGTACGTTGAGACTGTACTTTTGCTGAACCGCTTGAGAAGAGCAAAGCATTAATCTTGCTAAATCAATTTGAAACCTACTGGGAAATTACCACTGATGGTAGTGTTCTATCAGACTTCGCACCATGAATACAAATCAAATAATCAATGTATTCGATTAGAATCCCTAAATTTCCAAATACAAATCCTATTGGATACCCTCAGATTTCCTCGGCCATATTCAAAGGGTTAACAATACCCCTATAATTGTGAATAGTAGTTCATCAACTGTAACAACAGGACATTGGATGTGCGTAATTCAAACAGTAAAGATTATTGAAAATTTTTCAACCCTGTTGACCTAGCATATGCATTGTAAACGCCTTGCATCAAAAACTTTCTTGAACAAAGTGAAAAATCTGTTATTAAAAATTGGAAGCGAGTATAAGATTTATCAGCCTAAAGCTATGGTTTTCATGCACTATTATATTTTATTTTTCGATGTCGTGGATTTCAGTGCCCTAAGAGTGAAATGCTTTAAAAGTGTTTGTGAATTTGCTTATTAATAAAACTTATATGTATACAAGAGGCTTTGTTCTTTAGATTTCTTCTCCCACGTATACGTAACCATCGGTAACGATAAGAAGCGGTAGCTTGTCAGGGTTCGGCTTGTACCCATCTTGGCATGCAAAGTCAGGATCACATTTTCTATGATATAATGAAACTTCATTTTTATTAGATATCCTTGTAAAGTCAATAATACTATTTTGATTCAGATTATAAAATTCATATGATTCAAATTGCTTATTTGGAGCAATGTCGCATACGATATCCTCATATGAAGAACAACTTTCTGTAACAACCAAATAAATGCTAGTAGGTTTATAATCATGGTAGCCAGTATCTTCACAACAATGTCGTAAAAACAAGACTCTCTTATTATTTTAACAATTGAAGCGTAAACCAGGTTCTGTCCCTCAAAACAATTCATAACCACGACAATATCAGTCTCTTAAAAATAAACTGAAATCATGTTTAGCGTTTTTTCTAGTCACCGAGAATAGTACACTTCTCACAGGTTGACCAGATACCCAATGCATACAAACATAATGGACATATGTTAAGGCAGAACGGACTCTCAAGGAGTCTTCCTATACTTCCCATGTTAAACATGTGGAGTCTACCTGACGTTCTTGACTTAGTCATCTCGGTGATTTTTATTTCAATAGATAGAAAAAAAAATCTGATAAATATTTTGATCTAATCAAATCGTAAGGCCAACGATTTTTTTGCAATTCCAAAATAATTATAAAACCTGTTTCGGGTTTGCATTCTAGATTGCTACACCTGACGTTGTTGTGGGGTATCAAAAAATAGAATAAAAAATATTCTATTCAACAATCAGTAAACTTATTTCTGTAAAATATACTTGCTAGCTGCAGTCCCTTCAAATACTTTACATATTTCTGTTCCAAAGTCAAACTTCCCTCCAAAAGACTGGATGCAGCTGTTATTGAGCGCGTGAGAATACATAAATTAGACCAAGGGACTAACGACTCGGATTGCTCTTGAGCGGTTCAGTGAAGTATTAGTTAGTTGTAACCGCTGTTACCAGAAATTGTCGACGGACGGTGGCCAAGAAGTATGGAGATACGGGAACCGTTTATATGAATCCAATTATGCTAGGTGTAGGTAGTTGTCATGTGTACTGTCTTGTCCAAATACAAATTCAGATATACAAATACACAAGCAGCACTCAAGCTTTAGAATTTTTTTATGGACCCGTATAGATAAATAAAATAAAGTAAATTGGTCACTTTGATGCAAGTAATTATTTAAGTTTTATTTGTGTAGATAGGTCTGCCTGAAGTAAAAACCCAAAAACATGTACTTTTTATTTGTAATTTCCTCAAATTTTTACCGCACCCTGGCAAATAATGATGAGAAGACCACAGGTACGCACACAGAGGAGGGATTTGCCCCCCAAAACTTTGCAAAATCCTTAATTTTCCCTGGGAATTTTTAATTTTCCCGTGTTTTCCTGGTATTTCTTGCGTAAGAGCTGACCCCCCCCCCGAAAAAAATCTCGAATAATATTTCTTTTGCAAATAAGTCTTCCTATTTACTTACCAAATTAGGAAGAATAACAATGCAATAATCGTAATGTTGAGTGAGAAACCCCTTGAGTTCAACCTTATCATATTCGTTTAGTGGAAGCGGCAAAGAAAACTGATAACTTTGTCTTTGACTGATTTGCCGCATTGGAAAATAATTGACTAGGGAGTAAAATATATGGACTTTAGCTAGGTCTTAAACATTTTTCAATGTTGACAGTCACATTTCCAAAAAGAAACTGACTCCTGATTCATAAGATGAATGTCTTCTAGGAAAAAGAGTAACCCAGCGATGCCACAATACTTAATCGACTTATTTGTTGTTGCCTTGCAAAATGGGCATCTTAAACGAATTTTTAGGTAGTTTTGAAAAGCAAATCCACAATATAATTTTGTTTTCTTTCAATTAATGAGTCAATAAATTGAGTAAATGCAACTGGCTCACAACGTAAAAGTTTCATACAATAATCCAAAGAAAAAGGAGAATCATTTCTGATTATATCGTTAAGCATTCTTTAAGAAAATATTTTCTTTTGAAGAAATAGCTCTTCAACAACATCAACATCTAAACTCAAAAACTTTTCCAAACTCATGGGATTCCCTATTATTTCATGTTTCTCAAACCCAGCCATTCTAATCTTGGCATTCTCACTACTAATAATAAACCAGCAACGAATGAAGATCCTTTCTTGCTAGGAAAATATTAAAAAAATGGAACAAACTCACACCTTTTTTATGTATTGATTTAAATCATTGTATTCAACGTATTTCATTAATGCATTTAGCCCGTCTTGTAATCTTTGTATACGCATCACATTCACTATTACAGCAAAGCATAATTGTTCTTCCTACTTGAATTTGCTCAATGTTATTACATATCTTCCAATTACATCTCGTCCAATCTTAGGATTAGTCGACAACACATTGTAATTTCAACTGCCACGTTAGGCAATCTAGGTTTCATTTCTTCACTGCTAGTGCCTTCAATATCCAATAGGGTAAAAACATCCATTACTAAAGAATATTTCAAGAATAATATCCTCAATGTTGACACACTGGACTCTTTTCCTATACTGAACATTTCCTATACTGAGGTGAATGAACTCTAAGATCTAACATATTATTTGTCGTTGACCTTCAAAAATTGGTTCTTCTGAATTATAAAGGTCAACCAGAACCAAAATTAGTCACGTAAGATTGTGTCATCTTCACTTGTAAATATTGGACCCTCATCATTTTTGTACACCCTTGGGACTTACCCATTTGACTAGCGGATCCTGAACCTTAACAATTCCTATTACGTAGCAACCAAAGAAATCTTGAAAAAAAAATTGCATAAGTAAACAAACAAATGTACTACAGCATTGCATGCAGGCCCAGGTACGCATAACGTCTTGAGGGGTTAGTAGCACCAATAGTATACCTCCTATGGCTCGAATTAAAGTCATTATGGATACACTACTTATGGTGCAGAATATCCTATAGTATTTAATTTTAGATTTTCACTTTGTTTGACATTTTTTTCATGATTGGGGGTTAAGCGTTGAGCTATCATAGCAGGGTAAGATAAAGGTTTAAGAAAAGCTTTAAATATAAAATTAGTGGCAACTATAAAAATATTGCCCTAGGGTAGAAGTGCAGAGAGATACAGGCAGAACTAAGAAGTACGAGTAATTACTTCCCGTGGACTTGGTCTTACACTGACATCTATAAATAATGATAACAGTTCACGCCTTGTAATCGAGAACGCGAGCATTAGCCGTATATCAATAGGTTTTCACGTACCTTTAAGAAGCGATGTTTTCTTTTTTTTAATTTAACTTAAATAGCACAGAGTCAAATTCCTAGTTAGAACAAGGAAATTTAAAATGGACTGAGTAATATATTTTAAATAATCGAATAAATTATTTGCTTATTTCAAAACATGAATAATTTTTTTTTTAAATAAATAATATACGACATTCTTCACTCTATCAAGATTTTGGAATATCGATAAAATATTCCAAAATCCTTTGTTTTCTTTACTATTTTCATTTGTCATGCTTTCTCTTTGGCTGCTCAATTTTAAAGGTGTGGGGAGTCAGGAGTGGGTTGAACTTCTGGCCCATGGGTACTATATAGGGTATGTTGAAATGTTGAGCTTCAACTGCGAGATTACCAGCTCATTAGCCTTGGAGGTTTTTAATTTGACCAAACAGGTAGCAGATAACTTTTTATTTTCAGAAGTTCCGATTCTAGAGATAGGGAAGCTCATGGAGGGTCATCGTGTTCAAAGATAGCTGTATGGGTCGTGGTATCGGCTTCACAATAATATAGAGGATTAGTGAGATTATTTCCTTTGCCGCTGACATACAACAAGAAAAGTTGGGTCTAAGGATGCAACTCTGAGGAGTCCCAAGCTTTACTAGACGCTCTGAAAGTAAGCCCAGGTTGTCGTTACATTGTCCGAAGTAACCAAAAGTCAAATAACACTTTTGAAAAAAGTGGCTAGTATGAAAAAATCATCTTTTGATGTTGATCCTAGAATGGTAATTATCATCTCAATTAGTCTTAGTGATAAAATATTGTTTTGAAAACTAATTTGCGCAGATTTACAAAAACAGCCAGAAAACCTTCGAGAATGGCATCAGCTCAAAATAAAAAGTGCAGTGTTGGAATTGCCATTGCCAACAAACCTATACAAAAAAATTTACAGACCCTGGCTTTTGCATGGGTGGCACTATAGTGTCCTCTTTTTTCCATCCTCCCTAGGGGAACTTGAACAACATAGAGAGCTGTTTAAGGGCTCATTTGAAAAGGAGGTGCAATATATACTTTCTTTTTTTATTCCACAAAATATAACAAGATGCCATTATCCGCATATCTTTTGATAGCACATTTCTTCTGAAAATTACTTTTCTTTGTTATGATGTCGTATTTGAGTAACTCCGTTAACTGACTTCCTTTGTTATATTTTTTACTAGATTCCAACGAAGAAAAAGCCCGAGGCTTTTTAGGCCTTTTCCTGCGTATGATATATAACTTCATGGTTGCAGTGGTAGCTACAACCTAGCAAAGAACTTACCATGGCCCATAGTAACCAAAAACCTAAAAGTGCTTTAAAAAAAATTTGTAGTGAGAAAAAGTTGTCATTTGTAACTGACTCAGGAATGATAACTACTATCCCCATTAGTTTTAATAAAAAAAAAGTTCGTTGCAAAAACAAAATTTTGGGAATTTCGAAATAAATGATGTAAAACAGGCATCTATTGGAAAATCGCTTTTCTCAGATAAAATGTCATATTTGAATGATTCTGCTGCCTGACTCCTTTTGGTTTGTTCTTTACTACGAAGAGGTACATACAACAACACGAAGACTGCAGGGTTAAACTTGCCCTTGTTTAAACTAGACAAATAGGCAAAATGCGGATAATATGATACCAATATAAAAAACAGTCTCCTACCTGTGATGAATGACAAGGGTCTGGCTAGAAAGAAAAGTTAGGGATTCCTAGGTCTTAAAAGATAAAATATGTAACGAATCAACCGTTATCCGTTATATGCAGTGACGATTTGCCCCCTGTGCCTCCTCTTATCCATTCATAACTCCCCTCTGTCCCTCAATATAAAAAACACTCGTATGGCCACTATAAATAGCTAAAAAAGATAAACCCGTGCCGGAATAGGAATCTTGGTATAAACTACTACAGCATATTCCACTAACGCCATCTTCCATTTTGTTGCTTTTTAGGCTACCTTCCACTACTGCAAACTTGTCTTTTCCAGGCATTTAAAATGTAGAGAAAACTAAAGAAAGCGGAAATTTGTCACCAGTAGGCCTACCAACTTAAAGTCCGCTAGCCTGGGTAACCTGCCGAGATTTTTCCAAGGTAACTTAGACTTACTATTAAATGCCGGATTTAGACTTGACCAAGATTTATTAACTATCACTTATGATCTTTTTTTAGCTCTAATCCCAGAAGTTATTTATAAGGATTAAAAAATCCTTATAATTAATTAGACAATTAATTATTAACCACATCTGTTATTTAATCTTCTCAGAATTTGCTACTTTTTCACCCAACTCTTTATAAGCTTCCAACTCTCTTTGGTTTGACGCAGAGTATGAGTAACTTAAAAGAGTGGAACTGGCACTAGTGTCGACAAAAAACTATCAACACCATCTAGCCTGTGGTGACACTTGGCAGTTTTTCAAGCTCCGTAATCATTTTTTTTCCGGAACTCAGTTCAGATACTATTATATTAATTTTAACAATTGAACTAATTAGATTAATTATTCTTATTATTACAATGAAAAGAATTCCAAGTTTCGCCAAACGCAAGATGGTGTTGATGGTCTTTTTGTCGACACTAGCGCTAGTTTTTACTTTAATTTATTCCTACACTCTTTGGTTTGGACACTGTGAGTCCAGATTAGGTTTTTCAGTAGGAAAAAATCTAGGTTTATTCTAGCATTCTTTTTACTACGCTCTTCCCTACGTAGCGCAATATTTTGTGTTAAAACAAAAAGACTCCTAAAAGACGAATCAGTAAAAAAAAAAAAAAACATTCGTAGTCCTTGTGTTTTAATAGAAAGTCCAAAAATATAGTCAACAAGCAACAAAAATATAGGAAACAGACTGTAAATTAGACACTGCAATTTTACGATTAGAGTTACTTTCTATGACAGTTTACATTTACAAGTCTCTTTAGAAGTATCTATGCTAGAGTTGCAAACAAATCTATCCAGCACAGCCTGCATGTACAACACATGGGGATGGTAACGGATAACGCGGTCCACAGGAATGGTGAACCCTACTGGCACTCGCACTACTGTCTTCAAAACTTTTGTGTGGGTGTGGGGGGGGGAGGATAACGTGATGAACTTAAATTACTTTTTAGGGAAGGGGGTGGTGGGGGGGGTAGTAGATGGATGATATACAGTCACATCTCCGACGCGACACCATTCCGTATACAAATGCAACTGATTCGGTCTGCGTCTAAAATTGGTTTTATAAAAAGTCAGCTTTGAATTGTTTTTTTTTTTTTTTAATCGTTTCTTGAACTTTTATTATATTGCAATTAAATAGCGTTGGAAAATTAATTCTATTATTCATTATTTATGAATAAAAGCATCACTGACAAGAACTGATTCGAACTCGAACTCGAAGAACTCGAGAATCAACTCACAGCTTCTTTCTTTCATTCAATTTGGACCCAGTCTGATTTGTAGTTCAGTAGACCTGATCAGATTTAGTTTCGCTTAGAGAGGTTAGTATCGTAAACGCACACACATTCTACCCTGAGGGTGGAGGTTAGAGGTTTTAAACACGAAAAAGATATATTTGAACTGCAATTTGGAAATTATCCAGGGGGGGGGGGACAAAACCCGTTCTTATGCGTTAGGTTTCAAAAACCAAAGTAAATTTACATTTTTAAACTCGGGAACAAATATTTATGAGACTTCCATTTCAGTAAAAAATCTTTCCTAGACATCGAGGCCGTAGCCAGGATTTTTTTTAAGGAAGGGGGAGGGGTATTTTTCTGGATGATGCGAGGAGGGAAAGGGTTAACAAAAAAAAGATCAAGAACGAGCCAAAATTTATTTATATACATTTTTGTTACGTTTTTACGAGTCGGAAAGGAATTTCAGGAGGGAGGGGCTCAAACCGCGTAACCCCGCCCACCCTTGATATGGCCTAGCACACCATTATATAATCAACAGCTATAATTGTCAAAATAAGCAAAACTCAAATACGCATAAGAAGCAAATACATAAAACTTGACACATTTTCTTTCAAATATGAAGTACTTAATAAAAAACTAATATTATATTTATTTCTTATTTCCTTCAAGTTTGCCATACTGTTCTTTATATTTCTTTTCGACGTTAATTTTAGTATGGGCAGAATCCCTAAATTAATTCGAAACTCACAGGCCCAGGCGCCACAAAGGCCCTCTCTCTAAAAAAACTAATTAGAGCAAGAGGACTAACGTTTAGTTTCGCCATCTTTGCTCTGTTTTTCTCACTACTTTTTTCGAATAAGATTTATTTCATAGAGGGGTATTTTTACTTGAACTCACCCTCATATAACCAGATCAAACTATTAGAGCTTGTTCAGATAGAGCCCAAGAGACTTTCCTACAGCCCATGGGTAAAAACTATGGTCGAATTTCAGTGATTTATGTCTGTGACATATCATCGTTAGCGAATCACATTATCTCTTAAGGAAATGCAATTTCTGGTGAGAGAAATAGCCCCACCTTTCAAAAACTATTGGTTTTCCTGCTTGAAGCTTTAATCCAGTAAAAGCCACTAAATGTTTATGAACCACAATAATTTTACAAGCAGTCCCTCTGTTTCTCTGTGGGTTTCTTGCATAATATTGAATGAGATTTATTCTAAGAAAAAAAAATATACGATTTATAATTAAAAGTTAATAGTATTTATTAAAATTATATTCATCATTATATAATTCACTGCTCAGAGTACAAAAAATCCCCCAACTCAAACACAAATAAGAAACAAATACATAAAAAAGGCCACTTTCTTGTTTGGAAGTCTTCTAAAAAAATATTTTCACCGGAAATAGGCTTAAGGCTATAAAATAATAATGACAGTTACTATTAACTGAAAACTAATATGGCATGGTTAACGATAATTAGAACCTTCCAAAAAGAACACAAAATGTAAGGTAACGCATCAAAAATATAAGAGAAAAGGAAAAATTATTTAATAAGTCATAGTTCAGCTTCTTTTTTTTTACGGTATACGGTATCTCTCCACGAAAAAAAAAAGCCCCAATACAACCAAGAGCAAGGACCCTCAATTAATCAATTGGGGTAATCTTCGCAGATACACTTTAGTAGAAAATGTGTGCATGCTATACCACATTCAAACCAAAATCTTGCAAAAAATTTACATGAATATGACCGGAGGTTAAAATTAGTCCAAAAATAGGCCTTCTGGATTGGACTTAAAAAACGAACGGTAATCAGGCCTTCTAAAATGAAGGTTTAAACAGAAATAGTTTTTACTATGAACTGTACACTAGTATGGCATTTATAATGATGATTAAAATCTTGCAAAAAAATGAAAAGAAGCGTATAAAAATTACGAAGAGAAAAAAAAAATAAAAAAAATAAATAAAAAGTCTTACTTATTTTATTCAGTTTATGACATGTTTCCACACAAAAAGGGACCAAATAGACCCCAAGGGACCCTAAATTAATCAACTGGCACATTTGTCGAACATACATTTTAGTATAAAACATGGGCATGATCAACCAAATTAAAACCAGAATCGTGCAAAATATTTAAACGAATATAATTAGAGGCAAAAAATAGAACGAAAACAGGTCTTCCAGACTGAACTTTATAAAAATATAATAAGCCTTCTAAAAAAAGAAGTTTACACCGGAAACAGCTTTAAGATTATAAATGATAACAACAAGAAACACTTCAAAAAAAAAATTATTCACAAACTGTAAACTGCTATGGTATTATTAATGATATCTTGGACCTCTCAAAAAGACAAAGAAAGTGTATAAAAAAAGAGAAAATAATATTACAGAGACATCAAATAATAAATCTATTTTTTTTTCTTTAGCGCAAATTATGATCAGAAAATTACTTATTTTTGGTTTAATTAAGTTAAAAATAATTTTTTTCTGTCAATTGCCTAGTGGGCAATTAAGTTTAAAAAAAGGTAATATACAACTCAAAGGTATTATTTGTGTAAGCGTTTTTACGATGCTAGCAAGCCGTTCTAAAAAGGAAAATAAATCAAGAAAATATACCAAAATATTAAAAAAAAGAAATGAGAGAAAGTGTTGAAAAATGAGGAATCTACTTTAGTTTTGTCTTTTTATCATATAAATTTGCTTTTACATACGAAATTATTGTTTTGAAAGTACGTAGTTGGCTAAAAAAGTCAAAAAGGTAATATTTAAACCAGCCAAAGATGTTATATACACTGATTATCAACAGGATATATGGTACTTGAAATCTTACCAAACAGGATACAAACTTGAAGTGTAACAAAAATATAAGAAAAGAAAAAAAGTATGTGTAATCCATCAAAATTTTTATTTTTCAATTTTTTTACAAATGTTTTCATCCCCAAAGTTAACCAAAAACGTATCTGTTTGAGTACCAAGGACAGTGAAAATAGAATTGTTTGAATTAGTTACGTGGAAGCACCTAATACATATATATATATATATATGTATCTTAAAAACTAAAAAAAATTAGGACTTCACATTTAATGGCAAAGACCTAATACGCAGTTATGCAGTTTCGACAGTGGCGGGCGCCAAATTTAGAAATCAAGTGGGTGAAAATTAACAAAAAATAAGGTAGACACTACCAAGCGCCACTAAAAACGCCATCGAGCGCCTTAAGAATGTATTCCTCTCATTTGAAGAGGTAGCTGTTTTTAGGAATCAGCAGATTGTTAATATTTGAATTCTTAGGGGCAAAAATTATTCTCAAACTTAACTAATTAGTTTTGCTTATTCTCATATCCAACGTGGCGACACTGACGAAAATGTGGTACTGTCCAAAAAAAGCCTGAAAAACCTGCCCGAAATTTTGAAAGGGCCAAAGATATACATTTTTGAAAACCGCGAATTTCAAGTTCAAAGAGACCTAAGATGGGTCCAGGGGGTTAAACCGAATTAATTTTAATGTCTTGGTACTTCAAGACACTCTTACTTTTAGTAATACACATTTGTTACCGACGATACCTGGAGCATTTGAAGTTTTCTGTTTCATAATATAGTCTAATTAAAGATATTAATTTCTTTAACTAATTAATTAAAAATAAAACTTCAATTATGCATTTCAAGATATGACAGGATATATAAGCGCAAAAGGGAAAATCCTTGGCTCAAAGAGAGTACGTATTAAGCTCGCATTTTTCAAATCATTAAACAAAGAGGTCCCATTCACCTTACACCCCTCCCCCTTCCGAGTGCAACTGTAACTGGGGTATTCGTTAAAAGAGTATATAAGTACCGTAGGTTTCAATATCCTGCTATAATTTCAACAATTATTATTAAACAACGTATTTAGCTTTTATAAAGCCAAATGAATTCAACTGTCGCTGATGATATAAGAAAACGAAGTCCCTCCGACTCAGAGGGGTATCAAAACCTCTCTGAGTATGGATTCCAAGATTAAGGGAAAGAAAAAGAGATCAATTAACCAGAGATAAACAGAAAAGAAATACAAAACAGGCAAGAGAACTGAGAATATAAAAGCGGATAAAGAAAAGACAGAAACTCAAACTACTTTGTTGATTGTTAAAATACAACTGGTTTTTAAGTATCGCAAGTCGTCCAAGATGGACTAAATATAAAAACTATGTAAAATACCTCCTTAAATCTTATTGGCCGTCAACTGCTAAAAATCCACAACAGCAGTAAGTAATGTAAATACTACAACCCCATCTTTTCAGTCTCATATTAATAATCTGTGTCAAGGATAATAAATGAATAGATTTACTATTATTAAGTTAGCTGCCTAGATTCAAACAAAGTATAAATATTATCTTACGATTCCTAGATGAAAGTAATAATACACGGGGTAGCCTTTATGCGTTTTCTAAATTTTTCGTATGGTTCCTGTATTTTTAAGGATTAGAAGTATCACGAGACAGTTCTTGACATATGGTACTACTTTCAGATATAAAGAAGATGGCGTTGTGGCAATTACAGGAAAAATGGTTGTTTTCCCTTATTCTGCATGTATCCCTGATCAACCAAATTATTTTGGATCTTCTAAGACCATGATGAATATCAATTTCCGAAAAATCAAATTTTGATTCGTCCTCATCACCCAAAAAGTATATATACTAGGATATTAATCATCTCCGGTATTTTATTGTTATTTGGCAGCTTGTTTTCAAGTTTAACTCTCACCAAGCTACTTAATTAAACTATTTTGCCGTCCATATAAATTTTGAAAACGATTTTTTCAATTATAAAAAAAACTAGAAACAAATTTTTTCAGTTACGAAACGACAAGCCAATCACATATTCCTCCAGTATTGTCTGATTGGTCAGCCATAGCTATATTCAAAACACTAGAAAATCTGGTATTGGCTAAATCTAATTTGAGACAATAGTAAATTTCTTTTTAAACAGGTTTGGAATCAAAGTTTTACGCAACAAGCCTTAGCTGAATCTCCACTCATATTTAAAATAATCTCAAAGATGACATTAAACACAAAAAAAAATTAAATAGTTTTTTTCCAATTGAAAGTAATGAGCGACATTACACACTTTAAATAAACATAAATACTCTGTATATACCCCAGCCAGACAGCCCAACGCTCGTTAAGGTAAAGTACGATTTTCCTCCAAATTACTTCAACAACGAATACTCTGACAAAAGATGAATGGAATAAAAAGAAATTTCAATGTCACAAGAATTGAAAAGGCTTGCGTTTGATATCAAAAGAACTTGTTTAGAATTTACATTCTATACAGGCTACACCCGCGTTTTTTCGCTTCAGTTCAGATAATTTAAATAAAAAGTGCGGAGAAATGAAAAAAATTGGGATTTTGGGGTAGGGGGCCCTTACTTTGAGGTCCCATAACTTACTTTGGTGGATAAAGTATTCCACCAGGCATGTGAACTGGTTTGTCATATTTGTTCGTGTAATTGTTGCAAATAAAAAATTATCTATCTATCTATCTATCCATTCTCGGTATGTCCCTGATGCTACATACAGTAAATCTGGACCTTAGAGTTAGGAACATACTACAAAATTATAATATTTCAGTAATCTGTACTCAGCATTTCAGTAATATATTCAGTATAATTCAGTATTTCATTATAGCATAATTCAGTATTTCAGTAATGTTTTTTAAGCAGTTTTTGGATTTACTTCGCATTTGCTATGAGCGGTAGCAAGTCGTGGCCGATTAGACTGAAAGAGGAATAAGTTAGAGAAGTAAAAAGACATTTTGATTTGCTTAAAAAAAATGGCTTGTGTAAAAAATATTAAATACAAAAATAAAAATAAAATGCTAATTACTGATGGTTATTTCAGAAAAACTGTAAAAATACCTGATTGTTAATAATTTTTTGTCTTTTAATTGTTAAGTAGAAATAAACCCAGCAGACAAGTTTTCCATCTTATTTTTACATGAAAAAATCGTTCATTCTTAAACAAATATATATATATATATATATATATATATATATATATATATATATATATATATATATATATATATATATATATATATATATATATATATATATATATATATATATATATATATATATATATATATATATATATATATATATATATATATATATATATATATATATATATATATATATATATATATATAAAGACGAAGTATGTTGTAAATCATCCAAAGATATTAGAAAACATACTACAATTGTAAAATGAACTTCTCAAAGGAATATATCTTTCCCAATACCATTACAAGACATAGGGAAAGATACATTCCTCTATATTTATTACCATTTTATGCCGTTTTACCGAAGAATCTGAAATTATCATTAACGATCAAGTGATTCTAAAAACCCCATCACCTCGAAATTAATTATAAAAATATATAAAACTGACGAATTAAACGGACAAAAAAAAAATCCTATTTGAGGAACAAAAACCAAAGTAGAATGACAAATTAGCGTTATCCCAAAACGGTTTTAGAGCCATAACAGTCTCAAACGACTAAATTATTTTACGTAAAAAAATGTTTTTGGCAAAAAAATATATATATAGGCTATATGTTACAAAAAATATTTAGTTAAAACTCATTATCAGATTTTCAACCTTAAGATATATTTTTGAAACAAGAACTTCAAAAAACTTTTGAAACTTTACTTTTTTGGGGAAAATAATATAGCCGTTTGGCACGGATGACACACATACTGAATTAGAATATCACTAATTGAATCCTCGGACGGCCTCAAATTGATTGCAAGGTAGAGTTCAAAAGGCCTTGTGCAGCTACAGCAAGTTTTCTGTGGCAGTGAGCTCCAGCACGGTGGTCGTGCTCGTGGCCATGACTGTGGCCGTGTCCAGCTAAAAGAGAAAAATGGCTTGAAATACGAAAACATCAAAATAACAATAAAAAAATTGAAGCCTAGATCTATTCATCTATTCATACCCGAGGACTGCCATTTCCAAAGATTTTGTTGTTGTTGTGGTTATGAGGTTACGAAAACCTCACACTTATGAGGTTATAGAGCAGTGCTACATTTTTGTCAGTGAAAACAAATAAACAAAACTAATAAGTTAAATTATGAAAACATTGTTCGTCGGTAAAGATTTAAATATTATACCTTACCTTATACCTTAGATCCTGCTGTGCCTCCAGAGGCGCCCAGGGCATCCACGATAAGCCACCAGTCATCACTCATGTGCGCCGCAGCAAGAACATTTTCCCATGTCAGTTGAAGGGAAGCATTTATGTTTCGCTGGTCCGTCTGATAAGTGCGCCTGACCGTATTACACGGCCTGCCTCTACTTCTTTTTCCTTCTGGATGCCTCTGGAACGTCGCTTTTGGGATCCAGGATTCGTCCACACAAAGTACATGCCCCAGATATTTCCACCGACGTGTCCTAATGACTTCTGTCACTATGGGTTATCCGGTCATCCGTCTCACGTTCTCATTAGAGATTTTTTGTGACCAGTGGATATTTAGTATTCTTCAGAGACGTGTATTCTCGAAAGCTAGAATTCGCCTTTTTTGTGTGTTATTCAGATGCCAGGTTTCAGAAGCCTATAATAGGATGGGGATGACTTTGTTATTGAATAGACGAAATTTGAGTGGGAGGGAGAAATTCTGCGACCCCCATACCGGTTTCAGCCTATTGAATGTATCAGAGATCTGCCCGATGCAGCACAATATACCTTTTTCAGTTGATGACGTATTTATCACTGTGCTCACAAGGTATTTAAATTCTAGAACCTGTTCAATGTCCTGGTTATCGCATCTCAGGTGTAAAGAGGAATCCGTTACCGCCATACTTTTTGTTTTATCAGCGTCGTTTCTTAGTCCCATAGATCGGCCTCTGTCACGTACAGCTTCTAGTAATTCTTGTAGTCATTACACCAATAAGAGTTCTATAAAATCACAGAGTTAGGCTTTTAGCAGGCATTCCTCCTAGTCAGTCTGTTCGGGAATTTTATCCAACCTTGAAAATTTTGTCAGCTGCAAGCCTCCGTGAATTTTATGTAATGTGGTTTATTTTCAGATTACTGCAGGATATTCTACGCTGTTTTAGTGGTTTATTATGCGTTAGGCCTTAGTTCATTCACACGATACATGGGGTAGTGTTGATTTGAGTGTACCTAGAGGCATTTCTTCCCGTTCATGTTTTTCTGTTTTATTTGGAGGTACACAGAAATGGAATAGTTTGACGAGTAATATAAGGAGTAACGGAGACCCCGTTATATTTCGAAAAAATCCATTAAGGAACTGCTTTTTGTAGATTACGAGTTTTGATTCCTACATTTATTTTATTTATTGTGGGGGTTATAATAATATGTAGTTCCCAGAGAAAAGGTAAAATAATGATATTGTTTTTTTTCCATATTTATAGTTGAGTGTGGTGGTATTAGTGGTGTCGGTGGCCTAGTGTTCTTTTATTTTATGTAATTTTTTTTTCTCTATCACCCCCTCGGACAAGTTTTGCTTTTAAGTGGAGGTAGTGACCATTTTTTTGTTTATTATCTGTTTAATGAATAAATCCTTCTCTCTCTAGTCTTTGTTTACAGGACTCATTGAGCGTGATATCGTCAGCAAAGTCTAAATAGTTAATTTAGTGTTCTACGTTTAATTCCATGCTTCTGGTGCCAGTATTACGGAGCAGATGATCAATGGCAAGGGCAAACAGGAAAGGTGACAAGACATATCCTTGTTTAACACCAGAAAGGACACAAAAGTATCTTGTCCTTCCCTCTGTTGTTCTAAGACAACATACAGAGTGTTCGTATAGAGCCATTATGAGGGCTACTCACTTCTCAGGGATCCTCTCCTGAAGGGTTTACTCGTTCTAGGTGGGAGCAAAGGTGGAAGCTAATCTTGTAAATTGCCACGGCGGTGGTGGCGTTACAAGGAAGCATACTCCCCTCTTCCGTCCCTACGCAGCAGGGCCAACCCGCCAGCACACCTCATAGCGGTGAGAATGTGTGAACGTCACCAAGCTTCGCGCCAAGCGAAGTGACGTCCAACGTGCTTCGGGTGATCCGTAGGACTGGGGCACCTGCAGTTAATCATACCCAAGAAACATCCAGGACTATGCCGAATATGCATAATATGAGAACGAATTTGGCTACGGTATTCCCAGCTTTAAGCGATGCGTCGAGGCTGGCGACCTCGTTGAAAAGTGAGCTAGCAACTATCTTATCAAGGAGACAAGGCCTGAATATCGGCTACTGGAACATCTGTTCTATCAAATGTTCACTAACGTAAGCCTTCGTAGCTGAAGAATTTTATCTATATAACCTAGATATACTATGGGTTTCAGAGACAAAATTGATTGGACGAACGACAATTGACCTAATAGCCCCTTCGGGTAAAAAGGTCATTCTGTTTAATTTAGGCCCAATGGATGGATCCGGCCTAGCAGGAGCGGGAATAATCATGACACCCAAGGTCGCATCGGGACTCATGGACTAAGAAGCAGTGTCTTACAGAATTGTGACTGACCGTTTAAAAGGGCAGAGTAATAACCTGACCATACAATTTGTATATGCCCCTATTCGTGACACCTCTGACCACTTGAAACACGAATTCTATGCCACCCTACAATTGACTCTGAACAAAATCCCTCGCAAGGACATCCTCGTAATCGGTGGTGACTTCAATGCCAGGATTAGCACGAGATTAAACAATTCTGAAAGGGCCATTGGCACCCACAGTTTGGGCGACCGTTGTATTAGCGGAGTTAAACTTCTCATGTCTGCTATGCTGAATAACTTCAGTGTTGCTAAAACATAGCTTAAACACAAACTGTGCCACACTTACACTTGGAGATCCCGAGATGGTTGAACCGCGCCCAAATTGACTATTTACCAGGGATGCTGCAATCACATTTTTTGCCTGTGACAGATCCTGGAACACCACCTTATACACCAGCATGAAACAACACAAGTCTTTATCGACTTTGTAACGCCATTTGACTCGGTGAAGAGAAACACTATCTGGGATACGATGAGGGATGATGGAGAGCCAGAAAAAATTGTCCGTTTAATTAAGGCATTTTACATGGGAACGAAGGCATTTGTTAGAGCAGATGGAGAAATCTCTAAAGTACTATCAATCGACGAAGGAGTGCGACAGGGTTGTGCCCTATCGCCCATTTTATCTAACTTTGTCATCGACATGATCATGAAGACCCTTGACAATTATAAAGGTTTGGCAATCAGTCCAACACTACCATTAACAGACCTTGATTACGCCGAAGATGTATGTAGATATCTTGGCTCAGTCTGTAACAGAAGTACAGTTCATGATAGACGACATAGCTGCTAGATCCCTTGCTACCAGACTAAAGATCAGCCAATTGAAAACAAAATCCATGCGCACCTCTGGGCTAGATGAAACTCCCAGAATATTAAATGACATCCCAATCAAGGAGGTCCAGAATTTCAAATATCAAAGCTCCCAAAAATATCCCAAGGGCAAAGCTCTAAACGAAATACGAAGCTGCTTCTCCGCAGCCTGGGCAGCATTCATTCAGCTTCAGAAGTGTCTCTGGTTAAGAAATGAAATCTCTCCATTCGAGCAAAGCTCGGGATATAAAATGCGTTGGTCCTCTCTATACTTTTTTATGGTTGCGAAACGTGGCCCCTCAGAACTGGGGAAGCTAATGACCTGAACATCTTCCCCGAAAAGTATCTGTGCTGTATTTTGGCCTGCGTCTCTCTGACCACGTCTCTAATGATGTCATCAGAAGAAGATGTGGTGGTGTACCCCTTGTCTCTGATGTTGTTAAAGCAAGACATCTACCGTGGTTCGGGCATACTCTGCGCCGACCGGATGACTCGTTCAGCAAACGACATGCCAACCCCTTACGCACTTGAAGAAGAAGCCAGGAGGACAGAAAAAGACATGGTTGTTGACCGTTAGAGCTGACCTCGAGCCATTGGAGGTTTCAAGAGGCACGGACATCACTGGAATAAACAATGGATTCAGTTGATCGAGCCAGAGGCACTTCAAAGAGAACGATAGAGCAGCGCTTGTGGGCAAATTCTGGATGCCACAATGGGCTGGGTCAAGGCTAGTACGTGACCTAAGTACAAGTAAGTAATTAAGTATATAAATGGTAAGCAGTTTCCATAGAGACTTGCGATGCAGCGAGTCAAAGGCCTTTCCAGAGTCTATACATACCATTAATAATTTGCTTTGTCATTCTCGGCTATCATCTATTAGCACCCTTAGGGTGAAGATCAAATTAGTACAGGAACGTCCTGGTCTACAGTCATGTTGCTCTTCACTCAAGTACTTGTCGAGTGAACTCCGTATTCTATAATATTATATTATAAAATATTATAAAATGTATAAATATTATACATAAAATAAAACTTAATAATAATAGCTAAAAATCTGTTGATTCCCAATGACAGCTACCAAATAAGACTCAAAGATTTAATCAACTTAAAAGTTTATGCGTTAATTAATAAATTTAAACATTTAAATTTAACACGGCAGTTGGTTTTCTCAAGATTGGTTCATTGAAGCCCTTAATACTAGAAATCTGATTTGCGTTTTTGACCCTCTTGAAAATGTTCTGACGGCCCCTTTCCCAAAGCTTGGCTTTTTGGGCATTTTCGCTTTACTCAAACGCATAAAAAAACGAAACAAGACAGAAAAAAACACAGTATTTAACTAGAATAAAAATGCGAAAAAGTGTATTTTTCAAATTTGGGCGGGAGATTTGTTGTTTCTACTAAAAATTCCAAAAAATATATCTTTCAGAATCTAGGGTTGGTAGTTGCGTTCAACTTCAATTACTTTGTCAAACAACCAAGTTGTTCAGAACGTCAAAAATTAAGAAAAATTAAACCCTTGCAATGAGCTCAAAAGAAATGGAACTACTAAATAATTATCAAATTTATTTCACTATTTTGATGCATTTAGTACAACTTGATACATACAGTTGATACATTAAAACTGAAACTAGCAATGTGTTTTCATTACCAATTTTTCCGGCGCCCTTTTTACTGAGTTAATTTTTTAAACAGTTGCCAAGGTTTTACCCCCCACCCCTCTCAAATTCTTATCGGACTCCAAAAAACACAATAAAATGCATATAAACAACTTTTTGATTAGTTTTTCTATTGGTCTCTATTGCGCTTTTATATCCAGGGGGAAAAGTTTTGTCTCTGATTTTTTACAAAGAATTACCAAAAAAGGCATTTGCAAGTTTTGTAGAGGAAACCCGCACCACAACCCAATTGACAACCTTGAATTCTTGTCCGGACACAAAGTTAGAAATGAGTTTGATAGGACGCATCGAAGCAAGAGGGAAAAACAAGCATACAGGTAAAACATTTATTTTGCATATTATTATTAGAGAAATACATAATTTTAATTACCTACGTTCTGTAAAAATAAGACAACAGATGCCTATGTAAAAAGTCTTTCACAATTGAAATATTCTTCATACAGCCAACTTATCACGACAATGGATTAATATTAATAATACAACTTGATTTTGCGTTTCAGGTGTTCCTATAAAACTCCCTGATATTGAGACTTAAAAAAAAGCCTGTATATTATTAGTATATATTATTATTAGAGTCTGTGTATTATTCAAAAAAATAAGAAAGACAGGTCAAACCTCAACGCCCCTCCTTGAAACAATAATACTTACAAGGATACACCTGATGCAAAAAAAGTGTACTGTATAGGACAAACCGATAGTTGTTCACCCCCTACAATCCGGGAGTGCCAGTAGGGTGGTGCATACGGAGGCAATCGCCCTTCTAGATCTCATTGCCATCCACAGATTTTGAAATCGCCTTTTTTGTCACTTTCATTGGAAAAATTCAAAAAAAACAAGATTACATCCCCCTTCCTCTACATTTTGAAAATAACTTTTTCTGCAGATTCGTTAAGAAAAATAATCCTTAAATCCCACCCACACATAATTTTTTGAATTGGAGCCCTGCCAATCTCACCAAGAAATAAATTGTTCTTGTAAAAGTTGAGTGGAACAAATTAGAAGGAAAACAGTGTTAACTATGAAAAGTATACATAATTGCAACCAAAGGAAAAAACGATTCAGTGGGAAATGTCCACAAAAACAAACAAACAGATAAACTGAATGTTTGGACGGTATTAAGGCCAAAATAGCCTGGATACCCAAAAGCCTTTCATCAGAGAGGAAATATAGAAAAAGCCTACAGATAGAATACATATAAAAAAATCACCTTCAAAGATACCTAGAAACAACGTCACTGAACTTCAATAATTATCATTCAAATTTTTAGCTCAATTTACGTTTTCCCTCTTCAATATTTAAATAAAATAATAATATACTTAAATAATAATTAAAAAAATGATTACAGTAAAGTAATAACAATAATGAACTACTGATAATAATCAATAAAAGTTAATTTCGTGTGAAAAAAAAAAACTTACAAATAGATTCCAATCCAAGCATTGCCATAAATCCAATCATCATCAGAGCGAGTTGAAGAAGTCCTGAAATATCCTTGGAACGTTCACGCTCAAGTATTTCAAAAAATGTTACGTACAAAAGTGTCCCGGCACAAAGACCCTGAAGCACAAGAATCAAAATTTCAAGTCCCGGGTCTTCGGAATCTGTACCTAGGGAAGATATACCCATACCAATCCCAATACCAACAGAAGTGATCACAGACAAGATACTGATATATACCACGTGAACCTAAAAAAAAAATATGGGATAGAATTGCTTAAATGCAGACGGAAGTAAAGAGCTCTCACAATATCATCTCAGATAATATTCTTATCATCACAGATAAGATCTTGATGTGATCTAAGTGATACTAATAAGGTACTGATAAGATACTATGATTAACTGATGTGATACTGATAGGATACTAAGCGATTACAGACAAGACCCTTAAAAGTGAAAAACATGTTGGAGCCGACTTCTTGAACTCCAGTTATGTCGTCATAGTTGTATATTGTTTTTTTTTTCTCTTTGTAAAACTCCATCATTTTCTTTATGTATTAAGAAAGGTTTTCAGTCAATAATAATGATAATAATAATATAATATAATATAATAATATAATAATAATAATAATATTAATTTTTGCTAAAATGCAAACGGAGACAAAGGGTTTTCACAATATCATCACAAACAGGATGTTGATATGACAGATAAGATACTGATGTGATTTTAGTGATACTCATTGTCAATCTGTTTTGAAGCCATTTGATAACTTAAAAATCATTTTGCGAGTCTCAGCGTCGACTGACTGTCTCAAAGACAAATAGCACATCAACGATTTTTTCCACCACCACAGAGAATTCCCAAAGCCATTTTGATAAAATCAAGAAAAGTTCTTACAGGTGTCTACAGTTCAAGAACCTAACCAGAGGTAGTTCAAAACAAAGAAAAGTTGTAACATTTTACTTATTGTTCAGCAAAGCGCTGTCTATTCAATGTACATACAGCATAAATAATACGTCCCCTGTGTCGGCAATGTTATCTATTAAAGTGAGTAGCACCATAAGAAACTTAAAAGCTGTCAATTTACTCAAATGATGCTTCCTTTGATCTGGTTTTTAGCGTATTCCTAACAGGTAAAATATTTCTAATAGTATTCCTAATATTCCTAATAGTATTTCTAATATTCCTAATAGCATTCCTAATATTCCTCATAGTATTCCTAATATTCCTAATACCATTCCTAATAGGCTAAAATATTTTTAGAAACTGTCCTTTCTTGAACTTTGAAACAAAAATTCTACTCCGTTTAATGAAAACACCAAATTCAAACTTTCTAATTAAGTAATTTTCATTAAAATTGAATATACCCGTGAGCAAGATGTAAATCACCTAATTTGTCCATTATTTACACGAAAGAAAATCAGCAAGACCGTATCCAGGGACGAGGATACCGGTTATGACCCACCCTCCAATTATTGGCCGACTCGTAAAGAAAGAAACAAATGAATATAAAAAAATTCAATGCGTTTGTAAGCTTATTTTCTAAAACCCCTTACCCCCACCCGAATATAAATCCTGAGTACGACCTTGATAAGCAACCTTAAAATTTCATAAAGAAACTTTCTTGACAAAAAACCAACAACTGTAAAAGGATTAGACGTAATAAAATATAAACAATTTTTCCGTTATTTTCCCTTATATGCACTATTTACTAATTTTAATCTACAAGAATTTTGATAGAAACAATACCAAGGATTACTTCGTGTTTACCACAGCTAAAATACTACTTACTCACTGCAAGCACTAAGCCGCTTGAGGCGAATCCAGCTACGCACTCCCTCTCCCATCCAAAAAAATGAATAATGTACTGAATCAAGATTTAACTTTGAAATGCTAGGGACTGTTTTGATTTTCATAGAGACCAGCTGGAATTTCCAGTCTTGCTAATTTTAGGGTGGGCCAATTAGCAATGATTGATCTAGAAAGGAGAGTGAGGGGTCCAAGAAGGTTTGCCGCACAGTCTGTCAGTGGTTGCCATTCCGGACGACTTAGTACTAAATTTCTTAGGATTTTTCCTTTTCCCTAGACACTTTCCGTATGTGTGTATGTGCAACACTGTTTATCGGGTCTATTTGGCTTCTTTTCGACGTGTTGAAGTTTACTTGTGATTTTTGGGCTCAAAAAGTCATATCTTCAATAGTTTCAAAAAAAAAAAAAAAAAATCCCAAATATCCTCTCGTGTGAAGGGATCTTAAACTTTTTGAGCAGTTGAAAGAAACATTTTATTGAGGATTGGAAAGAAGATATAAAACTTATTTCTTCTTACTGGCCAAAAAAGAGGTAAAAGCGCATTTACGGAGTATAAGTCGGAGAAACAAATCTAATTCAAAGTGGAAATAGAAATGAACCCACTAAAGACAGATTGATAGAAAAACTAAACCTTCAAATTTAATAGTCTCTAGTTTTTGTCCAACTCTTTTAGTTTTCAGATTTTGACAGCTAAACTTACAAACTTTCGGAATTTCTAGTTTTTCCACATTTTTTTTAGTTTCGTTTCTTTTAATTACTATTTTGATAACAGAAACATCTAAAATTCCAAGAAATTCAAATCTTTTCGCATTTTCAGAATACAAAATTTAGAATATTCAGGTTTCGACAACAAAACCCGTCCATGTTTCAAAAGTTCTTTTTACCTTCCCATTTCAGAAAAATTGTGTCCATGCAAGATTTTATATAGCACCTAGCTCCTTTAAGATTCTTTTTAGTCCGTTTAGGTGGCAAAAAGGTAGTTTTATGACAAAAAATACTGGAAAAGATTTCCCAAAAAGGAAAATGAAATACCAGAAAACGAAATAATAACAACATATCTTACAAGCACACGAATTCTCGTTGTTGCCAGTTCAAGTCCAACGCACAAAACAATCACGAATTTGTGCGTTGCTACGGCTGCAAACAACTGCCAAACATCTTTAGCAGAGTGAGCTTGTAGCCCAATTGCCAACCCTTCAAAGACTTCGTGTAAACTCAAAGCCACAATGACAAGCAGACCTCGAATCGCTGCACCAAAGCTACTGTCATCATGAAGATGGATACCATGATGATGGTGACGATGACCACCTACGAAAAAAAAATAAGCTATTTTTATTTGTTCTTGAAATTTGTGCCAAGTGCAGCAAAGTATATATTGAGTAGAGATAAACCAAGCGATAGAGAGAGAAAGA